>NC_090923.1:550296903-550921903 GCF_040938575.1 Ambystoma mexicanum
GTGTATAGATACTGATCACGTGTATGTATAAGCATGTGGAGAGGGGAGCTAGGAAACACTGGCTAGTTGATGGAATGCTTCAACTGGTTGATGTAACTGGATCTAAATTTAAGGTAGGATTTCTCAGCACGTATAGGATGGGGCAGAGAGTTCCATACTTGAGCTGCCCGGAAGGGGAAACTGGCACCCCCGGTTTTGGTCAGTTTGAATCTTGGAATGATAAGTGTGTTGGCATTGGAGATTCTTGAGGATCTGGAAGAGCTTCTCTCTACAAATCTATCAGTGAGATAGCGAGGAGCCGCGTTGTTCAGGGCTTTATGCGCGAGGGATGCAACTTTTAGGAGGATTTTGTCTTGGGTCGACAACAAGTTGTTGTTATGCCTTATCTTAGATATATGTGATCTTCTAGAAATACCAAGAGCTGCTCTCAAGGCATTATTTTGTAGAATTTGTATTCTATGTGGGATGTATTCATTGGCACCAATATATAAAGCATTGCAATAATCGAGTCCAGCTAAAATGAGAGCTCTAGCTAAAATAATGCAATTGTCATCTGAGATAAAGTGTTCACCTGCTCTGATGAGCTTACATGTGTAAGCTATGGCTGAGGCCAGAGAGTTCACCTGTTTGTTGAAGGAGAGGGTGGCATCTAGGTGGAAGCCAGGTGTCTTCACTTCCTTGGCTACCTTAATAATATTCCCATCGATCTCAAAGGCAGAGTAGTCCTGGCCTAGTTTTTTGAGATTGGAGTGTGTGCCCAGAATGATTAGTTCAGTTTTGTCATCAGTCAGGCATAGACCATGAGTTGCCATCCATGCCTGGATGATGAGATACACCTTATTTACCAAGGCCAAATCCTTATTGTAATCCCCTGAAAGTGGGAGGAGAATCTGGGTATCATCTGCATAGTTAGTATAGGTGATACCAAGAAGGTCCAGATCATCAAAAAGGGGCTTAGTAAATATGTTGTATAGAGTCAGGGATACACAGGAGCCCTGAGGAACGCCACACAAGATGGGGATCGGGTCTGCCGCATCTGAGGGGGAAAACACTCTCATGGTCCTTTCACTGAGGAAGGATTCAACCCATGTTATAGCTTCTGTAGAGAAGTGTTCAGCGGAGTTAAGGTGACTACAGAGGACGTTATGACCTACAAGGTCTACAAGGCCGAAAGATCCAAAAGTAAGAGGAGGGCTGTTTGACCTTTGTCCCTTAACTCATCTATTTGAGCCTTCAAATCGATAAGGGCAGTCTCAGTCCCATGTTGTGGACGGAAGCCTGATTGCTTACTCCTAGAAGCTTGTGGTGTTCTAGGAATTTTTGGATTTGAGTATATGCAATCTTGTCCAGGATTTTTAACAGGAATGGGACTGTTGTATGGGGGGTGGGGGGATAGTTAGTAGGGATGAGGGGGTCAAGATGTTTTTTTTTTTTTAGCAATGGCAGTACCCATGATTGTTTCAGGTTGGACGGCACAGTGCCTGATGCGAATGTGACATTAATGAGATTAATGAGTTTGGATACGAAAGGGGAGAGTTCTCTAGCGGCATCTTTTATGAGTTGTGCAGGGCACAAATCGCCTTGGCAATTGGAAGGCTTAAGAGAGAGGATTACTTTTTCCACCTCCCGGATAGACGTTTTGGCAAATCTGAATTGGATAGTTGGGTTTTGATCATTAGAGGGTGGGGAGATATTGGTTAGTGGCGGTTGATTAAGTGCTGCTTTCTTAGCAGCTATTTTCTTTTGGAGCATGGTTGCTTTGTTGGCCAGTGCTTGTTGTATCTCTGTGCACCAGACTTTGGGCCTGATCACGACTTTGGCGGTAACACCGGTGGTATTACCGCTGGCGGTATTAGCCCTACCGCCGAACTCCCGGCGCTAATAGCGCCGGATCACGAGTTCGGCGGTAATGTAATTCCTTATTCCCCATTGAGTCCATTCGGGAATGCCCCATTCCCCATTGGGCTCAATGGGGAAAATTTGCGCTCTTACCGCCGGCGGATTTCCCGCCGGTGGTAATAGCGTGAATTTTCGGCGGATTTCCCCCCATTCAAGAGCTGGGCTGAAATCCGCCGAAGTCCTGATTTGGCGGACCCTTAAATCCGGCGGTAATAGTGCGACCGCCAGATTTAAGGGTTACCGCCAAAGTCGTGATGAGGCCCTTTGTCATTAGTGCATATATCTGGAATGGGTGTGGGCTCTCTTGAGACCATGGAGGTAAGCTAAATGGAGAAGCTATCTCTGCTTTTCTGCCCTCCTACTCCTCGGGACAGTTGTAAAATAAAGTGGAGCATCAAAGGAAAGAGTAAAAGCAGTTTACACGTTCCTTTCACGCTCCACTTCATTGCCAAATAACCCCATTGGTATTAAAAATGTTTATGGCATCCCCTTTTGAGCCTATGCACTAAAGGTTGTTTCAAAGTTGCATTCTTGGTTGCATTAACATCAGTTAGAAGAGCTTCGGAGCTTCAGGCATTACTTAATTTGCCTGAATTGATTTAATTCCAAAAAGACAAAGTTTAATTGAGAATAAAACTGTAATTTTGACCGAAAGTAGTGTCAAAATATCACCTATCCCGAAAGAGTCATTTAACAGAGTTCTTTCCGCCTCTGCAACCATGTAAGGCAGGAGAGATGTTACATAGATTGTACGCTACAAGGGAGTTCAAGTTTTCCTTGAAGAGAACACAAGTCTTTTGGGAAGATGACCATCTATTTGTTGGCTACACCGGTCCAGTGAAAGGACAGGCAGTCTCAAAAACCACTTTGCATTACCAGTTACTATTTATTACCTTTTGCGTAAAAACAAATACTGGAGGCCATTAGAGCACCTTCCACGAGGAGACATAAATAAATAAATAATACAAATACCTATGCTGTGTGGCTACTTGGGCATCTTTTCTCTCTTTTTCTAAGCATTACTTGCTAGACTTGGTTTTTAAGGATGGTGCAGGTGTGGGGAAATGAGTCCTTCAGACAATGCTAATTTTAAAAACATAATTCCATACCCGCCACATTGGATATCTAATAGCTTTGGGAGTCTTCCAAGACAAAGAATCCGTGGGAGGATGTGTCCATTAGAAGAACAAATTACTTACCTTTATAACGTTCTTTCTGGAGGACACACCATTTCTTCTCTGGATTCCTCATCTCCCTCACGCCTACCCCTCTGATGGATCTCAGGCTATGTCTTTGTTTTGCTGTCCTAGCCTTCCCGGTATGGAAAAAAAAGGCAGAACTCAAGGCAGTGGTGCTGACGGCTCAATACTTGCACGCCGACAGTGCTGCCTCTTTAGAACACAGAACCAACGACAGGAGATGGTTGAGAGCAGAGGCGAACTATGCATCCAGCTGTCTGAAAATGGTTTCTGGTACTGACTGTGCCAACTGGGATATTTCAAAGATGAGGGATCCATGGGAGGAATTATCTGTCCACCAGAAATGAACTTGTTCTTTTCTTCTCATTGGTAAATTCACCTTTGGGAAAAGCATCAGCATAGCTATTTGGCGGCTTAGTGGGGGAGTTAATTTTGAAGATTAGAAAGATGATTAGTTTCCAGTCTGTGTCAGACCTCTGTAGACTGCTAAGTGTGCTAAGCAGCTCCTCTAACTGTGAACTTTTATGGTCAGTCAAGAGCTATGCCTTAAATGCTTGAGGAAAAATATCAACCAGGAGGACCCTCATGAATATTTAATCCACTGCCTGCTCCCTCAGTGAGGAGGAAGCCTGTGAACTACTGTCCGCCAGGATACAACAGGATAGAAATAGGAGGATCCTGGCATGGCTTCATAGGCTCTGAGGTGATAAAGCATCACAATAGTCCAAGATGCACAGCAGTGCTGATGGTAAGAAGAGAATGCAAGCAGGTAAGGAGAAATCCAGGCCTAAGAGTGTGCTAGGGTGTAATATATCCAACACCCCGTGGACAGCCTCAGAACCCACTATCGTTTTGAAAATGACATCTCTTGCCCCACTGTTTTTGGGGGGTGCGAGGGTCCGGCATTAAAGAAAATACGATTATATTTGATGCCACTTTTGTTGATGTAAGAGTCATCAGATTTGCCAGCTTCATTGAAGTAACTGGTGTTACAACATTCACCGATGTACCATAGACTATGAGGGACCATAGTTGGTGGAGCTAGTGTCATCACCGATGAGATCTGATTGATTATAATGATCGTAATGAGGCCCAATGTCTTCACACATTCTTCTATTACCTTAAAAGGACTTGTATCACTTGGACATGCTAATTTAATGCTGTCTAGTCGAATCATAACACCACATATCTATATATATAAAATGCTTAGGTATGTTTCCATACTCAACTGATGCAATTTATCAGTGCTAGGTTGCCCTCTGCTGTCGAAATGGCAGAGTGCACCTCGGTCTTCCACTTCAACAACAGCTATCATACTCCTATGAGTCTCAAGGTAAGTACCCTGTGTTTGAATGAACCGGTGTTATGAACAAAACACGATACCGCGGATACGGTTGTGATCACTTTTTGACAGTTCGGTCTACTAAATAAACGCGTATCCGTGACATGAAATGCTACCGGGGCAAAAGCACACTTAGCACCTGAGATACCCAGAGGGAGTTGGAGGCAAAAATCACAGGCAATATTTAGGTTAGGCAGACAGTATCGAGAAACACTCAGAAACAGGAGTTCAAAAGTCAAAGAGTCGGACCAGGTTTAGGTGACACCAGAGGCCTGTGCCGAAGATCACACCGTTAAACAGTTCACGATTCAGTGTAGCCAAAAAGTACTTGAATATTGTCAATGTTCGGAAGCAAAAGTTATAAGAAGGAGGGAAGACCAGGACGAACCTTGAGGATGAAGAAAAGGGATTCACCCAGTTTCCTCGAGTAGAACACAGTACCTTATTCCCACGATGCAGCTGGTACCCTGCCAGTTGTTCCTGTTGGTTTCCCGCAGACGCACGATTCTTCGTTGTGAAGTAGGACGTCTGAAGGGGGTCTGCACCACACAGGGATGAAGCCGGCAGCAGCGACAATGCAAAGGTGCACTCCTTAAAAACAGGAGAGGCTCAGCAGGTGGCTATCCGGACTACTACAGCAGTGTGCAGCGATTTCGACCATGCAGAGATCTCTGGATGAAGAAGATGAGCTGGTTATCCCCACCAGGCTCAAGGGAAGAAGACTCCGGACTGGATCTTCTCTTAGTCGTCGAAGGGAAGATAGCTCAGGACTGCAGCAGGGCTTCACCGGGACGGGGTAGTTGCAGCAGCTGTCGTTCTCTCCACTTCTCTTCGGTTCCTTGTAGTTCCAGAGGTGACTCTGACTTCTAGCCCAAGAGAACTGCCTTTTATGCGCAAAACCCCCATTCAAACAGCCTGGCTGTCAATCACGCAGCAGGGAGGTTGTCCAGCCTGGACAACCACCTCAGCCAATCATGGCAACGTGCGACTTGGGTTTCCTAGGATACCCTGTGCAGGGGGTGACTACACCCCTTCCCCATATTCAGTCTACCTAGACACCCAGGCGCCAAGAGGAGGTCTTCTCTGCAGGAGCCCGCCAAAAGATGGTGAACAAAGAAGGCGAACCTAGTTTGCCGCGCAAAGTAAAACACAAGAAGGACTTTAACAAAAAGAAATAGCGAATAAACCCAACCGGAGCCAAAAGAAAGACGATTTGGTCAAGCAGGTTTATGTTCGAGGCTAATATAATAGCCAAGAACAGTACCACGTTTATCTAATATAATCGCGGTAGAAAAGTTAGGGTACATACCACTGCCACCAGCCAAGTCTAAATGTTAAAAGAGCAAAACAATGCTCAGGGAAGTACAGACAGAAAAGGGGTACAGATTAGCCCTTTCCAGTACTCCATGTAAGATGGGGTGTACTGTGTCTGTGGTAAAAAATGACTATGTAAAGTAAATGGCAACTTTACCTTTCTCTGGGGGAGAGTAGTCAGCTCCAGCGAAATGAAGTCAGAGGGAAGTCTAAAAGACAACCCTGGGTTACTACGCTAAAGGTGCTGTGTACCCCATACAAGAACAGGGGCACTTGGAGTGGTGCGCTCCCGTGCCCAAGATCACACAATGAGTAACACCACATAGGCCAACACACATGTAAGAGTGGAAAAAGGATGTACACTCTTACCAGGTGGAAAAAATAAACTCCAGAAATCCAGCAAAGCTGCTGGGGGACTCACTAGGTGAGGGAAATTAGCCCTAGAAGGCGAATTCTCCCTAACACTCGCCCCCCCCCCCCCAGACTAAGGGACAGGAGGATTTAATCCACTCCTGGATGGATCTCATACCTCTAGTCAGTTACAAACATCCTAGAGAGACCATCAGCATTTTGGTGGTGACTTCCTACTCTGTGCTCAATGGAAAAATCAAATCCTTGCAGGCAGATTGACCATCTGAGTAATTTTGGGTTTTCCCCTTTCATTTGCATCAGCCATCTGAAGGGTTGGTGGTCAGTCTGAATGATGAAGGTAGATCCATACAAGTATGGTCTAAACCTCTTCAGTGTCCACACAATAGCAAAGCATTCTCTTTCTATTATTGCCCACCTTGTCTCAGGATCCTTTAACTTCCTGCTGATGAAACAAATGGGCTGTTCCCTACCTTTCTCATCCAGTTGACTAAGGACTGCACCTATACCTACATTAGAAGCATCAGTTTGTACAATGAAGGGTTGGTGATAGTCAGGAGCTCTTAGGACTGGAGCTTGACAAAGGGCTTTCTTTAGAACTTCAAAGGCTTGATTGCACTCCTCATTCCACCTGACCTTTTTTGGAAATGTGGGAGAGGAGATAACATTCAAGGGAGAAGCTATGGTCCCATAGTTCTCTATGAAGTTCCTATAGTACCCAGTAAGACCTAGGAAGGCTCTTACTTGGGTCTGAGTAGTAGGGGTGGCCCAGTTTTGTACAGCTTGTACTTTGCTAGGCAATGGCCTTATTTCACCTCCTCCTACCTCATGCCCAAGGTAGACCACAGAACTCTGACCAATTTGACATTTGCTTGCCTTTATGGTCAGATGGCCCTGTTCCAGAGCCTGCAATACATAACTTAGGTGTTCAACATGTGCTTTCCATGTAGGGCTGAACACTGCAATGTCATCCAAGTGTGCCATACAGAAGTCCTCCATCCCATTCAGAACTTGATTGACCATCCTCTGAAATGTAACAGGTGCATTCTTTAACCCAAAAGGCATCACTTTGAATTGATAGAGGCCAGCTGGGGTGGAGAATGCAGTTTTCTCCTTGGCATGGTCTGTCAGGGCTATTTGCCAAAAGGATAACGCTATCACCTTAGGTAAGTGAACGCCGTGCTCTCCATCTGCCTCGGGACAGGGTGCTGTAACCAGTTTCTTCACTGGATAAGGGGAGCAGGCCTCTTGACTTCAGAGGACTGCTGTCCGTCGTTTACTGCACGAACGGTAAGTTTCGAGTAATTCTAATGTCTTTAAAGTCTTTAGTAATGATGTTTCTTGTTTTGCAGGGTTCCGGCGATGGCGGATGACGGGCTGAAGTGAGTTGAAGATGGAGCCCGTGGGATGAATAGAAGCGCCTGGAAGCACATAAGTAAGCGCTTGTTGCCTGCTTCACGATGCGCTCTAACTGTCTTTTTATTTTGCAGGTACAAGTTCGGAGCGGCTGCAGGGTGCCGGAATACCCACTGGGTTAGATGTGGAAAGGAGTAATGGCACGTGAGTATTAAAGTTCCCCAATGTCTTTAAACGCACCTTGTTTTGTCTTTCAGATGCGGGACGCAGCGCCGAAGGCCTCCGGAGCGTGCGAAGAGTTGGTAAGCTTTTGTCTTTCAGATGCCGGAATGCAGTGTGAAGACCTCCGGAGCGCACGAAGAGTAGGTAAGCCTTTGTCTTTCAGATGCCGGAATGCAGCGCGAGGCGTTGGTGACAGCCGATGGACCAGGTAAGTGAAGAGCTGTCACTGAAGACCGTAATGCTAACCTGTTCTTTCTTGTCTTTATAGGTGTTGCTGAAGACTGGATTCAGGATGGTAAGCCTTTTTCCTTAGGCCCAGGATCAGATGCAGAAGACACGATGAGCGTTCTGCTGCAGAGGATGCAGAATAACGCAAAGCAAGATTCATCCATCGGGTGTGGTTTAAATAGCCTCCTGTAGTGCTTAGGTGTCTCCTTCCACAGCCACGCCTAGGTAAGAAAAGAGTTCCTGCTTTCCAGAAGAGTTCCAGTGTTCTGAATCTAGGGAGTGGCTCCTGCCCCACCCAACAGGAAAAGTAGTTCCAAACAGAAGAGGATCAGAGGCTCAACTGGCAGGCAAGTAAGCAGCATGGTCTGCTGCAGGTAAGTCCACCCAAGCATTATGAGCCCGGCGCTTCCAGCGCTGGGACTGGGCATATTTATGAGCCTGGTGCCACTGGCGCCAGGACTGGGTCCAAAAGGTCCCAATTGGGACTGGTTGGCACTCGGAACCTGGGTTATGGATCTGCTTCCAAGGGAGTTGGGAAAACCCTGACCTTTTGGAAGCAGAGATCATGACACAAACAGTCACCAGTGTGTATGTCATGCTGGCCCCAAGGGGTCAAGCCTGGTGAAAGTGAGAACAGGGAGGCAAACTGATTTAACAGTAACTTGCACTCATCCTGCTGGTCAGATGTGAGACTGGAAGAGAGATTAACTCCTTCCACTTGCACATCTAAAGGTAAGCCTCTGAGGAGGTCAGGCAGAGGTTCACTCTCCTCCTCCTCCTGAGCTGAAGCTAGAAGCAGAGCTCCTATGTCAGGTCTAGAGACATAAGCCTTCAAATGGTTGGTGTGAAAGACTCTGGGTACCTCCTTAAAGTTGCCTAAGTCCACCAGATAGTTCACCTCTCCAAGTTTACCCACAACCTTGAAGGGTCCTATCCATTTGTCCTGCAAGGCCCGCTGCCTTGTGTGGACCATAACAAGAACAAGCTGGTCATGAGGAAACTCAACCATGGTAGCCTTCTGGTCATGCCAATGCTTGACCAGAGCTTGACCAGCCCTCAAGTTATCACTTACCTCTGCCATCATGTGTGACATTCTCCTCCGGAGACCTATCGCATAGTCAGTCACTCTGACTAGCTTGGGGGAAGGAGCACTCTCCAACCCCTCCTTAATCAGGGCCAATGGACATCTGACTGGATGGCCATAGAGAAGTTCGAAGGGACTAAATCCTACTCCCTCCTCAGGGACTTCTCTATAAGCAAAGAGAAGGCATGGCAGTAGAAGGTCCCACTTTCTTCTAAAGGGTTCTTCTAAAGTACCTATCATGCTCTTCATAGTTCTGTTAAACCTCTCTACCATCCCATTGGTTTGAGGATGGTAGGCAGTTGATAACTTGTAGGTGACTCCACAGGTTTTCCACATGGTTTGCATGTAGTGGGACATAAAATTTGATCCCCTGTCAGATTTCACCTCCTTGGGAAAACCTACTCTGGTAAAAATACCAAGTAGGGCCTTAGCCACAGCCGGGGCCGTAACAGTCCTCATAGGTATGGCTTCAAGAAATCTAGTGGCATGGTCCACTAGCACCAGGATAAACCTGTTGCCTGAAGATGTGGGAGGGTCAAGAGGACCAACAATGTCAATCCCCACCCTCTCAAAAGGAATTCCCACCACTGGGAGAGGCACTAACAGTGCCACATTCTTGGACCCACTCTTGCCAGAGGTTTGGCAAGTGTGGCAGCTTCTGCAGAATTTGTCTACTTCTGTACCCATCTTAGGCCAGTAGAAGTGCAGAGATAGCCTTTCTTTGGTCTTCTTAAAACTTAAGTGACCAGCCAAAGGTACCTTATGGGCTAACTGCAGAAACTGGAGTCGGTTCACTAGAGGTACTACAAGTCTTTTGTAGTCTCCAGGGGTTGACTCAGCTGGTTCACTGTAGAAGAGGCCATCTTCCCAGTGCAACCTATACTTCCCAGGCTGAGTCCCATTGAGCTGAGAACTGGCCTGTTGGCGAAGACCTTCCAAGGTAGGACACTCTCTTTGTCCCTTGCTGAAATCTTCCCTGTTGGGTCCAACTTCTGCCAGTAAAGACTGCAGCTCAGGATGGTCAACAGGGCCAAGATCTCCTACCAAGGTAAGATCCTCTTCTAGATCTGATTCCTCAGTATCTAGCTTGACCATACAGGGTTGAACCTCACACTTAGCCTCAGCTGGTGTGGGAGTCACAGGTGTGACTTTGGACAGTCTCAGAGATGTCCTTCTGGGCACAGGAGTGCTTGCTGGTGTCTTGCTGGCAGACTTAGGTTTCCCTTTTGACTTTTCTTGCACTGCAATGGCAGTACGTCCTGTGGACTTGGGGTGATAGCTTCCTCTATCATGTCCCCAGGAGAGCCTCTTAAGGTTCTCTCCCTTGCAGACCTTGTGAGCTGCTGCTTCCTTCTGCTGGGAGGCCTGGGGTTACTAGACACAACTCCAAGAGTTTTAAGGTCATTACCCAACAGGACCCTCCCAGGTATGTTATTTTGCACACTTCCAGGTATCCTGACAGTCATGTCATTACACTGGATGAGAGCTGGTAACTGGGGAACCATTTGCACAGGGCCTCCAGCTAACTTGGTTAGGTGTTTGGGTGCCTTAGCAACATCCTCCACCTTGAAAAAACATTCATCAACCACCGTTATGCTGGCTCCAGTGTCTCTGATGGCAGGGGTCTCCTGACCATTCACAAGAACACTATCTTTGTAATACTCTTTAGTATTATCTCGGATTGAGTTGTAGACATCTAAGTTCTGTTGTTCCCAAAGACCCAAGGACACTAAAGAAACACTAGCTGAGACTTTCATGGGTTCATCATCTAGTAGCTGAAAGTTTCCACTTGTCATAGGTACTTCATCCACCTGGGAGAAGGCTAAGGAGACAGTGTTGATCCCTGAAGGTTTACCCTTACACTTGGTATCTCCTTTCACATGGCCAGGCAATCCGCAAGCATTTCCCAAGTGCTCCCTGGAATGGGGGCTTGCTCTGACCTCCATCTGGTGTGGAACCAGGTGGTACACTAGCCTGATTCGGTTTACCTTGTGGCTAACCCTGGTTATGTTTGTGGCCTTCTTTTGGATGGGAATTAATGGAATTCTCCATGTTGTCTTTCTTGGACTGCTTTCTCTCTTCCTTCTTCTGAGTTGCCCCAGAATCCTTGTGAGTAGCCCTGTTGGCAACCAACAAGTCAGCAGCCTTAGCTAACTTCTTAGGATCTATCTCCTTTGAATCAGCCAAGTGCTGTCTAAGCTCAGGAGAGCAGGCATCAAAAATAGACTCCAACATTACAAGATTCCTCAAACCTTCATAAGTGTTCACTTTGTAACCCTTAACCCAACCATCTAAGTTTTTCAAACAGTCACACACCCAGGTAGCCCAAGGGGTACCATCATGCTTTTTGAGGGTTCTAAACCTCTTAAGATACTGGGAAGGGTTTGTCATGATCTCTGCTTCCAAAAGGTCAGGGTTTTCCCAACTCCCTTGGAAGCAGATCCATAACCCAGGTTCCGAGTGCCAACCAGTCCCAATTGGGACCTTTTGGACCCAGTCCTGGCGCCAGTGGCACCAGGCTCATAAATATGCCCAGTCCCAGCGCTGGAAGCGCCGGGCTCATAATGCTTGGGTGGACTTACCTGCAGCAGACCATGCTGCTTACTTGCCTGCCAGTTGAGCCTCTGATCCTCTTCTGTTTGGAACTACTTTTCCTGTTGGGTGGGGCAGGAGCCACTCCCTAGATTCAGAACACTGGAACTCTTCTGGAAAGCAGGAACTCTTTTCTTACCTAGGCGTGGCTGTGGAAGGAGACACCTAAGCACTACAGGAGGCTATTTAAACCACACCCGATGGATGAATCTTGCTTTGCGTTATTCTGCATCCTCTGCAGCAGAACGCTCATCGTGTCTTCTGCATCTGATCCTGGGCCTAAGGAAAAAGGCTTACCATCCTGAATCCAGTCTTCAGCAACACCTATAAAGACAAGAAAGAACAGGTTAGCATTACGGTCTTCAGTGACAGCTCTTCACTTACCTGGTCCATCGGCTGTCACCAACGCCTCGCGCTGCATTCCGGCATCTGAAAGACAAAGGCTTACCTACTCTTCGTGCGCTCCGGAGGTCTTCACACTGCATTCCTGCATCTGAAAGACAAAAGCTTACCAACTCTTTGCACGCTCCGGAGGCCTTCGGCGCTGCATCCCGCATCTGAAAGACAAAACAAGGTGCGTTTAAAGACATTGGGGAACTTTAATACTCACGTGCCATTACTCCTTTCCACATCTAACCCAGTGGGTATTCCGGCACCCTGCAGCCGCTCCGAACTTGTACCTGCAAAATAAAAAGACAGTTAGAGCGCATCGTGAAGCAGGCAACAAGCGCTTACTTACGTGCTTCCAGGCGCTTCTATTCATCACACGGGCTACATCTTCAACTCACTTCAGCCCGTCATCCGCCATCGCCGGAACCCTGCAAAACAAGAGACATCATTACTAAAGACTTTAAAGACATTAGAATTACTCGAAACTTACCGTTCGTGCAGTAAACGACGGACAGCAGTCCTCTGAAGTCAAGAGGCCTGCTCGCCTTATCCAGTGAAGAAACTGGTTACAGCACCCTGCCACGAGGCAGATGGAGAGCACGGCGTTCACTTACCTAAGGTGAGAGCGTTAACCTTTGGGGTTCTACAGGAGAAGAGAAAGGGAAGAAGAGAGAGACATTCAATAACCCAGTTCCTTAATCCCATATTTTCTATCTGCAGACATCTTACCCTTCGAGTCAGACATACAGTGCACAGAGGTCCAGCCCAAAGAGCCAACCGTGTGTTACACATCACCTTTGAAGATACGGTATACGCCCAGTCAAGACTGGCGCCTCTACGGGAATCAGGTGAGCCTTACAGGGTTCTTCCCAAACCTAGCTATTAATGCTAGTTTCACACACTCATAATCCTGCTTATCCTCCTCCCCAACTCCATTACAGCATCACTTGCAACAGGGGGAAGCCTAGAGAAAAGCCAAGGAATCAACTGATTCCCTGAGATACCTTGAATCCCATGATTGTACTCAAACAGTGCTAACCAATCCAAAACATCAAGTTTAGTCTCATACATACCAATAATTTCCTTTGGCATACGGGGTCTCTTAGGGCTGGAAGACCTAGAAGACTCTGGGAGAGAAACATTTTCTAGAGACAGTTTTTTAATTTCTAGTTCATGATTCAGCTCCATTTCTCTGAGCCTTAACTCTTGATGTTTCATGGCAGTTTGTGCATCAATACGTTTCACTTCTAATTCAAGTCTCATTTTCTCAAGTGCAATAAATTCAGTAGTAAGTGTAGGACCTGTGGGAGTCCCTGTGGACAGAGGTTGTGCATTCTGAGCAGGAAAAGGAGTTGTAGGGTTTCCTAGCAAGGACTCCTCTACTTCTTCTAAATTAACACTCTCAGAATCAGAAACATCACAATCCACATTGGCTGGAGTGGTAGGCCCTTATGACCCACTCTCCGGACTTTTTCCCATTAACTTTGCAACCAGTTCAGATTTCTTTCCTTTACCAGAGAGTTTCTTATCTTTACACATGGTTCTAAGAACCTCAGCAGTATAGAGTAAAAGACTCTCTTCAGTGTAGTTTTCCATACTTGACATGATTTCTCAGTTAAATAGATTTAATGGTGTTAGCCTTGTGGTTAGTTGAACCCAAGCAATAGCAGCACTCTAAGTTTAATAACTCTACTTCCAAATCCTCACCGCTGTACACCAGTGTTAGGCAGAATCCTGTGCAGTGCCCTTAGGGACCACTACACCTGATTAAGACCACAGGTGGCAATACAAGTTTTACCTTTGGTACAAGCCTGTACTACTAATTTATAGTGGTAGCAGTAGCAGAGCAGCCAGGCTTATCTCAAGAGTATATGAACAGTAGCAGAGATTACACAAAGGGACCACAATTACTTTGACCCAAGCAAACACTGACTCAAGGTTTCAGGTAAAAAAATATAAGTACATTTATTTTTAAACCATCAGTTATAAACACAACACCTCTATTAAACTGTAAACAAAACCACACATTAAATATACTACAACTAACCAATTCACTTTGTACAGTAAGTCTCAAGGTAAGTACCCTGTGTTTGAATGAACCGGTGTTATGAACAAAACACGGTACCGCGGATACCGTTGCGATCACTTTTTGACAGTTCGGTCTACTAAATAAACGCGTATCCGTGACATGAAATGCTACCGGGGCAAAAACACACTTAGCACCTGAGATACCCAGAGGGAGTTGGAGGCAAAAATCACAAGCAATATTTAGATTAGGCAGACAGTATCGAGAAACACTCAGAAACAGGAGTTCAGAAACAGGAGTTCAAAAGTCAAAGGGTCGGAGCCAGGTTTAGGTGACACTGGAAGCCTGTGCCGAAGATCACACCGTTAGACAGTTCACGATTCAGTGTAGCCAAAAAGTACTTGAATATTGTCAACGTTCGGAAGCAAAAGTTATAAGAAGGAGGGAAGACCAGGACGAGCCTTGAGGATGAAGAAAAGGGATTCACCCAGCACCATCCACCAGGCCCCCACTCATGTCCAACTCATGTCTCCCAGCACCCCCACCCCCCAGCACTGTGGGCCACCCTCCACCAGGCCCCCACTCATGTCTCCCAGCACCCCCACCCCCCAGCACTGTGGGGCACCCTCCACCAGGCCCCCACTCATGTCTCCCCGCACCCCCACCCTCCAGCACTGTGGGGCACCCTCCACCAGGCCCCCACTCATGTCCAACTCATGTCCCCCTGCACACCCACCCCCCAGCACTATGGGGCACCCTCCACCAGGCCCCCACTCATGTCCAACTCATGTCCCCCTGCACCCCCACCCCCCAGCACTGGGGGCCACCCTCCACCAGGCCCCTACTCATGTCCCCCTGCACCCCCACCCGTCAGGGGCACCTGCCAGCAGGCCCCCACACATGTCCCCCAGCCAACATGTCATCACAATCTAGATCCCTGGGCCTTATGGGCAGCCTCCAAATGCCAAACACCCACCCGAGTATTGCATCCACCCACTTAGAAATGGCAATTACATGATACAACCCCAATGGCAAGTTTGTAAATGAACACATGTCCCTCACATACACACAATGGGTGTCAGTGAATGTCAAAACCCATATCATGATATGCATGAAACCAATGAGATGATACTACACATTGAAGTTTGAAGAAAAAATATGTATTAAAAGCAACATAAATTAAATCAAAAATAAACAAACGAAAATGGGAATTAAAAAAAAGAAAGCAGCATGTCCGTAAAATAATGTAAAACCACATATCATAATCCAAAGGAAAGGTGTCCAAAGTCACAGTTCACAAAAGTAAATCCAATGGAAAATTAAAATCGAAAACCATTGCTCCATGGGTAAATCATAAAAAAAAAAATAGAAAATCCAACAGTCAACTATATACAGATAAACAATCCAGGGTCCATGATCCCAACATAAGAAATGAAACCTATCTAATAACACTACCTAATAAAAAAAAACTATATACAAAAATGTGGCCCATTGTCCAAAAGGTCCAAAAAAAATGCAAAACCTAACACTAACTACAGAACTATTTACAAGGGCAGCGGGCCAGTCCGACGGCTCACTTCGGGATGTTCCAGGCCAGGGCATCATCAAACTCCTGCTCAATGTCCTGGAGGCGGTCCTCCTCCATGGCCCCGAGGGTCCGCAGGGCCGTCGACATGTTCACCTCCAACTCCCTGCGGATTGCCTAGAGGCACTCGGCCCGCCTCAGGGCCCTCCGCATGGAGTTCTCCGCCCTGACCATCGTGAGCCGTGCCTCTTCCGCTCGCTGCCGCTCCGCATCTATGGCGTGGCCCAACCGCTGCCACACAGAAGACACTTCCCGTCCTGGGTCCTCCTGCCCTCCGGCCGATGCCTGCCCCTCCGATGTCGAAGGCCCCGAGCCATCATGGCTCCCACCTCGTTACTGCTGCTGCTGTGCCTGTGCCCGTGCCCTGGCTCCTGCTGCCTGCACATCCTCCACCGGCTGGGGTGCAGTCGTTGATGTGGCCACCCCTGCTGGACGTCCGACTCCTGACTGTGGCAGGGATGCCTCCTCCACCAGCCTGGCCGCACCGTCAGAGGCAGCTCCACAGGGCACCCAGGTGACTAATGGGTGGGAAGATGGCACAGAGGACGGCTGGCGTATAGGGGGTTCAGTTGAGGAGGGGGTCTGAGCAAGCCCCATCAAACGGAGGAATCCGGCCTGGGTGACCTGTCCCAGTAGGCCGACACGGTCAACGAGCCATTCGAGATGACGTGCAGTCTCCTCATGAAAAGACTGCAGGTCACCTCGCATTGTCCGTTGACGCAACGCCACACCAGTCAGGACAGGCTCAACCCGGACCCGGATAGCCACGTCCGCAGGCAGAGGAAGGCCAGTTGTGAGCTCATCCCCTGCCTGAAAACAGGTCTGGACGTAGGCATCCCTGCTGGTGCAAGATGATGCAGTGACAGGATCAGGGACAGGATTGCACACAGGCACCTCCGCGGCGGCCTGTGCTGCCTCCTGTCCCTGGTACTGCACTGCACCACTAGCACCAGTGGAATCCCCACCTCCAGACCCCGTCTCTGTTGCTTGCACGGCCTCCTCCTCCACCAAACCCCCCACCAACCTGGATGACTCCGTGCCATCTTCCCCCGTTGGGCCCTGTGGGGTCCCAGCTGCCCCTTCTGCTGCCGAGGAGTCCAACTCCGACCTCCACCTTTTGGACCTCCCCCCGGCAGCTGCGGCCTGGGACGCGGCACCGGACTCCTCACTCCCCGACGAGATCACAACCTGGGAGGGGAGCCGGGCCTTGCGTCTCCGGCTGGCGGTGCGATCCCTGCCGCTGTGCTCCACAGCACCTTCTCCGCCCTCTTCATCAGTTGACGCTGCAGACAGGGAGAAATAAAACACAGGCATCAGGGCATTATACAATGGACACATACACACATGACAGTTGTACTTGAGTGGCATTGGCAAACCTCAGACATGGCATCACAATCGCCAACACACATGTCATTTCAACCTGCACACATGAGCCATACCACAGCCATATCGCAACTGCCAGCACCATCCATACACATACAACAGCATGAGCAGGCAAAGGTGAGCCAGACATCACATGCAACACAGGGAGTGCACTACACATGTACACACACCACCACACTTGCATGCATGTGTACACCTCTGCCAACTGTCGCAGTGTTCAGATCGGCATCCATGTCACATCTGCCAATCAGGCTTCCACATCCCGCTGTCACATGCATCTATGTTGCATCACTGTTGCACCCTTGTCAAATAGACACACATGCACATGTACACAGTGCTGATACATGCAGCTGAAAACAACATCCATGTGTGACATCACGAACATGCCTACTTACATACACATTCATCCAAACATGTGTGCCCACACAACTGCATTTGGCATGCAAGCCTACACACACAAGCACCATCCATGTCTCACACTTGACAGCCCTCGCATGTGTTAGCCTCACGGCCCTGTACACCCCCACCCATACTTGGCCCCATATAAACACATGTGCACCCTGCACACTACTGGCACATCACCACACGCACAGCTTACAATCATGATGCATGTACACTTACCGCTCGACTCCAGACTGGTCTGCCTCTCAAGGACCTGGACATGGAGCGCTGGGGATATGCGTTCCAGGGCCCTCATCTGATCATCCGACAAGTGCCTTCAAGAGGCGCCGGGCCTTGTTGAGGGTCCTGGACCTGAAGTCCTCCCAGCGCTTCTTGACATGTTGGAAGTCGCAGACTGCCACCCCCTCCGAGTTGATAGCAGTCACGGTGTCCGTCCAGATCCGAGTCCGTCCTTCCTTGTCGGCGCGCAAACTTCCGAAGAGGGCATCATACTGCCCCAGGACTTGCTCCACCAGGACACCAACTTCGTTGGCAGTGAAGCTGGTGCCCCTCTGCCTCTCTGGCCGGGGTTGTCAGTGGTGCCAGATGTTGCAGTGCCCGACATGACAACCCCAGAGGCAGGAGTGGGTGGGCAACTGGGTCCTGGGGCTGGGCTGTGGAGCGATGGAATCCCAGTCGGGAGTCTTTGATTCCAGCAGGGGTGGTCACAGCAACAGCACCCCTGGCTGATGTACAGGCAGCAAATGGCAGGGCACGTGGGCAGCAGGCAATCAGGCAGCAGCAGATGGCAGGTGGGAGTGTGCTCGGGGCTCTGGGGGGCAGTAATTTGGCCTTCTGGGCAGGAGCGTGGCCTTCCGTGTGCTTAAGCGTGGCCAGCTTGATACGGAGTGATTTGGCACGTGAAAATCCAGCACGTCTGCGTGTAATTCGAGGAAAGGGCCTTAGTGCGTAAGCGCGTCAGCACACGTACGCGAATTCATTGGCCCAAAGGCCACCAGCGCGTATGCGCATCTGTGACGTGCGTGCGCGGGCGTTTCTCTGTACACGGGTGCATGTTACAAGTCCAATGACTGCACGTTATCAGAGTGTCAGCTCATGTAATTGGAGGATGGGGCCTTAGCGTGTACACGCGGAAGTGACGCTGGACGTGTGGGCATGTTTAAAAGGTACGGGTAGAATGCCATTTCCTTGTACGTGCTTTTCGTGGAGAGCGAGTGGGTGAAATCTGTACTTCTTGTCGGTTCACACACGATTTACTTCACGGCGTTCCAAGTTCGTACTCCCTGTTACCTCTGACAGCTTTTTGTCTTCTTGTCTTTTTCCTGGGCCTGTTTCCTCAAACAGCGTTCACTTCTCCTGTTGTCCTGTCTCCTCAGACAGCGTACAATTCTTCTTTTGGCGGGGGTGTTGCCAACGTGCACACACGCGTATTTTTCACATGATTTTTCTTGGCAGACGGTGAGTCGCGCACGTATTTGACAACTGTTCTTGCCCCGTGTGTTGCCTACCCCTTCAGAGGTCAGTCTAGGCTGCGTGTGACACGCATACGTTCATTTTTGTGTTTCTGGGTGCCACTACATAGTGCAGGTTTTTTTTTCCACGCACGTGGTCTAGGAGGGGTTGTGTGCACATTATCTCCCTTTTTTGGGGTGCCTGTGCGTTGCGTGACCCGTCATCTTCCCCCAGGGGTCACATACAGCCTTGCTAGAGCACTAGGGTACGAATTCCATCTAGTACCCTACCCCTTTCACCCCCAATTGCCCAGGACAATAGTTTACTGCAACTCCCATACGCACAACAACATCAGTGCCATGGTTGGGAGGCGAGCACGCGGTAAGGGAGGGCAAAGGTGGGCAAGCCACAAGAGGTGGCCGTGGTGGATACGGTAGGGGACGTGGCCAGGACTTGCAGGGTGCCCCTAGCCCCCCATGTGTGGGTGACCAGTCAGGGACACCCATGCCCCCCCCCTGGTTGAGGGTAATGTGGCTGACACCATCCCTGCTCAGCCCTTGTTGGACCAGCCAATTGTGGCACCAGACCTGGCACTGGGTGACTCCATGGCTGACTTCCAGGCCAGCAGGTCTAGGCCAAGTGTGGCGGTGCACGTTGCTGTCACCAGCCCACGTAGATCAGGGGCAGCTATGTCATCTGCTGCCCCGAGTAGGCAGGGTGAGGAGGCTGCAGGGGCAGCTGCGGCTCCATCCACCCCAGCTCTGAGTGTCCCAGCCAGGACAGTGTTGGTCCTAGTCCATCCTGCTGACGTTCCCCCTGACTACATCACTCTTCAGCTAATGCCTGCACCAAGTCCCATGGTGAGTGTTCATTCGTACACTCCTAGTCCACAGTCCACCGGGGCTCCTGCCCCTAGTGTCCAGAGCGGCGTAGGACACTCAGTATCACCACCACCTTCCAAGCAGAAGAGGAAGAGTGCTCCTCCAGTACAGGCTGATGCCCCAGACACGGCTACACAGTCCGGCCCACCAAGGAAGCCCAGCTTCAATCAGGTCGAACTTGATGCACTTGTGGAGTATGTGTCCGCACATGACAGCGAAATGGTGATTACTGCAGGATGCAAGACCACACCTGCACAACGTCAGGCACACTGGCAGACCATTGCGGAACTCAGAAGTGCCCTTGGATTCGTGAGGCGCACAGCTAATGATTGCTACAAGCGTTGGAATGACCTTAAGCGCAGGGCAAAAAAGAAGCTGGCCTCAAGTCATGCCGCAACTCTAGTGACTGGAGGTGGGTCTCCGGCAGAGGACATAGAACTCACTCCACATGAGTATGTTGCTGGGACCTACGTCACGGAGGAACAGATCCAAGGCGTGGGAGACCTGCCAGATTACGAGGCATTGTCCGGTGAGTGCACATGCATGTGTGTGTCATCCATGTGCATGGTGTGTGTGTGAGTGCTTCTGATTGAGTGCCAGGTGCGGGGGTGTGTGCCTGAGTGGTTTGGGTCACCCATGTGCTTCATCCAATACATTCTGCGCACCAGGATTTGGGTGTTGCAGTATCCCTTCTGGCAACAGTAGACATTCAGCCTAACCTCACGCCAGTTGCCCTTGAATTGTCATCTTGCCACAACATATTTGCATGTTATTCTGTGTTCATTCAGGCTGATTGTCTGCATTCCACCACTTTCACTAGGCATTTCTCAGTCCTATTGTCACATGTGTGACATGGCTAGGGTACATGCCATCTGTGTGATGGCATGTGTCATGTATGTGTATTGGACATGCCAATCACAGGCCAATGTGTGATGGCACTGCTAGGCAGCATGCAGCAAATGTGTTGGTCTTCCATCTTGGTGTCATCAATGTGTGCCATTTGCCTCCCCTTCATACGCAGCGACAGTGCATGCATGGGAGGGTTATAGTCATGTGGTACATGTGTCAATGAAGTACTGTTTCTGTTGCTTCTCAGCCCTAATTGTGTTCTATGGTGCTAATGCCGTGTTCCCATTTCTTTTCTTTCATGTCTTTGCAGGGGATGACGCACTTGATACTGCTGGGGTTGTGAAGAGATGCAGACCCAGGAGGGGTCTCAGGCCCGACCGGGCACCAGTGAGGGACGTGGTGTGGTGGTGGGTGAGAACCCACACTTGCTGCAGGCCGTCATCTCAAGGGGTGTCTCTGGGTGCACCTCCCCCGGCCCCATTCAGGTGTCGATTCGGATGATGAGACCTATGTGCCGTTGCAGGTAAGTGTTTCTGGGAGGGATTCTGTACTGTCCAACCCACCTGCACCAGGGGTAGAACCCTCAATGGGGATGTCAGTATTGGTAGGTCCGCCTTTGGTGGTTACGGATGCAGGGTCACACTCCGCTACATCTGATCCTGTTCCTGGGCCAGCAGATCAGAGGGGGAATGCAGTCCTGAGCCTCAGGCAGTGCCAGCACAGCAAGGCGCAGTTCGCCTTGCCCCAGACAGGTGTGGTGCCCGCCGACGCGGTGGCCGTACGCCACCTGGCAATACCGCATGGGAGCAATCCATATACGGTATGGCAAACCAACAGGCAGCATCAACTGAGATGATGGCTCAGGCCATGGATAGGGTGGCCACTTCCATTGTCCCCCAAGAAAGGCTAATTGAACAACTACAGCAGGCAACAGACTCCATTAGCCATTCACACAGGGAGGACTTGTTGGCGTCCAACAGGGACAGGCGGGCGGCACTGGAGACTCTGCGGGAAGCCATTTCTATTGAGTCCCAGGGCCACAGGGAAGCCCTGAGGGTGGAACTCCGTCAGCTCAGGGCAACTCTGGTTGAGCTTGAGGCTTCAGCTAACACGAGGACAGAACAGCAGCTGGAGCGGCTCACACGTACGCTCTCAGCTGAGATGCAGGCAACTAGGGCAGAGGTCCGGGCATCCCGTGAGTTGTTGCATGGGGACCTACACACAAGTGCCACCACCTCCTGATGCAGCTGCAGAGGGTGAGGAGAGCGACAGCAGCGATTCCCCCACAATAGGGTAGCCGTGCAGGCCATGAGCCCATGGAGGTGTTCTTTTTTCGCAAGATCCACACAGGTGGGTTTTGGTGTGCACCCTGTCCTCGGACCTCCTGGGTGGCCTCCCCCACCCCCCCGGGCCCATTCATGGGCATTTTATTTTTTTGATTTTTGAATCTTGATTTTTTTGACAGTGTGTTGCCTTGTGTGGCTCCCGTGGGCATACGCTGTATTGTGGCTGGGCACATGCAGGCTTGTCCTGAATTTGGGTCAGATTCTTGGGTTTGTGTGACACACACCCCTCCTGCTTCCCGTTTCCATGGGCTTGCAAAGGGTGTGCCCAAGTGACAGTGATTTACACAGTGACGTTGGACTCCCATATGATGTGTGGGCAGTCTGTAGTCATTACTGTGTATACATTCCTAGTGCATATTGTGGTTGTATTGTACACTGCATGGTGTATTGATATGTGCCTCTCCATCCATCTCATCCTCCTAATTTGCAGGTCCATTTCTCATGTCTTCACAAGGCGGTCTACTTTGGAACTGGAGTCCATGTTGTAAGCAGTGCACCTACACTCTTGCGTGGCGCTAACACTGTATAGTTGGAAGTGTTCGAAGTGCTGGCATTATCAGGTAGTGAGGCTACCAATTTTTTAAGTCCGTATTGTCATGTTTGTGGTAGGTTGGAGGTTTTGTAGGTGATTGGTATTATTGGTAAGTATTTGGTAATGTGTGTTGTTGGTCCTGCATTACTGTGAGCATTTCATGTGTGGCTAGTTTCCATTAGGGACACTGTAGTTGGTGACACTTGGGGCATGTTGTGGGGATTAATTTGTTTGCTCTCACATTGCATGACATGCCATGGTGTGTTGTGTGGCCGTGCCGGGGAGGGGTTGGGTGACATGGCACTGTTCTCATGTTGTATTTTGCAAGTGGATATTCATTTTTGCTACATGGAAGTGTGTCTTTTGATGACACTGCATTGGTGGTGTTTGTGTAGGTAGGGATGCACACATTGTGACACTTCCAGGTGAACAATCTCAGGCTGCTATGGTTCTGACAGTTGACTGTCTCTTAATTCATCAGAATTGTCAGATTGAGTCATCATTGATTGTCAGATGCTATGTGCCAGGGCTGTGTGCACTCCACAGGGGTGTGCTTTCTATGTGAAGTAATTAGCCACCAGCTGCATACGAGCTGCCTCTCCCCATGCCCTTTCCCCTCCCATGCGCAGCAGGCGTGCATGTGGTTGGGGATGTGGGGGCAACACCATGTCCACAGCCAGGCCCCGGTGTGTTGCAACATTGTGCAGGACACATGCTGCCACTATGATCCTGCACACTACTGGGGGAGCGTATAACAGCTGCCCACCAGCACGGTCAAGGGAGCGAAAGCGTGACTTGAGCACTCCGAATGTGTGCTCCACTATGCCCTGTGTTGCAATATGGGCTGTGTTGTATCTTACCTCGGGAGGCGTGATGTGGTTCCGAATTGGCGTCATCATGTGTGTGCTCAGAGGGTAGGCACTGTCCCCTGGGGAGGTGGTGATGGGGATGATTAGTGGGGTATTGGCATTACTCTGTATCTGTCATGCATGCATGTGCTGTGGCATTTCTACTCACCAAGCAGCCATGCATCGCCATGCCGCCCAGCTTCCATGTCCCGGTTTAGGGTTGACATCCTGTAAATGAAGCTGTCGTGGGTGGACCCTAGATAGTTGGCATATACTGAGGTGATGATTCCCTCAGTATATGCCATTCCCATACTACCTGGACGTTGATGGAATGCCAGTGCTTGCGGTTTCTATAGATGTGCTCAGATGCCCTGGGGGGACATAGAGCCACATGGGTGCAATCAGTGGCACCTAGCACTTTGGGGAATTGTGCCACCCTGTAGAAATCCTGGCTGACAGCCTGCCTTTCTGCAGGTGTTCTGGGCAGGTATATGTGCCTGCGGACTGATGGGCGTGCAGTGATGATGGCCAACACCTGGTGTAGGCACCGTGACTGCGTGGCCTGTGACACCCCCCCCCCCCACTATGGCACTTTGGTCATCAGGCATACCAAATAGGCTGGTTCTGGGTGTGAAGATTCTGGCCCTGACTATCCTTCTCCTCCTCCTGCGGTATCCCACGGCCACTGCTGCTAGGAACGGTATATTCATCCTGGCGTCTGAGCTTGTTTGTTGTTTGCGCACTCTTTTATGCTGCGCGGGACGTGCGCCTGCTTCGTGCTGGCGTATGTGTTTCAGGATTGGCCCTTTTATTTTTTGGCGCGTTGTAGGCGACCGTGTAAATCTTCCCGCCCACCCCAGGAATACACGTAACACGCTCTCGCAGGCCCAGTCGCGAGTAAATATTCCCGCCCACCCCTGGAATACACGTACCCCACTCTCACAGGCCCAGTCGCGTGTGGAACTTCATGCGCACACCGAAATACACGTACCCTGCAAATTTCCGTGTGGAACTTCCCGCGCACCCCGAAATGCACGTACCCTGCTGGTATCACGTGTGGAAGTTCACGCGGACCCATAATACACGTACCCTGATGGAATCGCGTGTACTACCCGCACATCCCTGGAATACACATACCCAGGCAAATCGCACGGCTGGGGGGTGGGGGTGCAGGGAGACAGGAGTGTGGGCCTGGTGGAGGGTGCCCCTGGATGCAGGGGGGTGAGGGTGCAGGGGGACAGGAGTGGTGGCCTGTTGGAGGGTGCCCCTGGATGCAGGGGGGTGGGAGTGCAGGGGGACAGGAGTGGGGGCCTGGTGGAGGGTGCCCCTGGATGCAGGGGGGTGGGGGTGCAGGGGGACAGGAGTGGTGGCCTGGTGGAGGGTGCCCCACAGTGCTGGGGGGTGGGGGTGCTGGGAGACAGGAGTGGGGGCCTGTGGAGGGAGCCCTACAGTGCTGGGGGGTGGGGGTGCAGGGGGACAGGAGTGGGGGCCTGGTGGAGGGTGCCCCTGGATGCAGGGGGGTGGGGGTGCAGGGGGACAGGAGTGGGGGCCTGGTGGAGGGTGCCCTACAGTGCTGGAGGGTGGGGGTGCAGGGGGACATGAGTGGGGGCCTGGTGGAGGGTGCCCCTGGATGCAGGGGGGTGGGGGTGCACGGGGACAGGAGTGGGGGCCTGGTGGAGGGTGCCCCTGGATGCAGGGGGGTGGGTGTGCAGGGGGACAGGAGTGGGGGCCTGGTGGAGGGTGCCCCTGGATGCATGGGGGTGGGGGTGCTGGGAGACAGGAGTGGGGGCCTTTGTGGAGGGTGCCCCTGGATGCTGGGGGGTGGGGATGCAGGGAGACATGCGTTGGTGGGCAGTAGTGCAAGGTGACATGTGGGTTGGCTGGGGGCATGGCCTTGGTGGATGGGCTGCCTGCGGGACATGTGCAAGGGTGCAGGGTAGTCCCCTGTGGTGTGGGCCACCTGCAGGGGCCGTGGAGGGTTTAGAGGGAACAGCTGGGAGGACCCACACGGCCAATTCACGTGTGGGACTCCCCGGCCCCCCCCGAAATACACGTAGGCTGCTGGATTCGCGTGTGGAATTTGCTGCGCACCCGGAGTACATGTACCCTGCTGAAATTGCGTGTGGAACTTCACGCGCACACCGAAATACACGTACCCTGCAAATTTGCGTGTGAAACTTCCCGCGCACCCCGGAATACACGTGCCCAGGCCAATCGCGTGTGGAACTTCTGCGAACCCCGT
This sequence comes from Ambystoma mexicanum, assembly GCF_040938575.1. Taxonomy (NCBI): domain Eukaryota; kingdom Metazoa; phylum Chordata; class Amphibia; order Caudata; family Ambystomatidae; genus Ambystoma; species Ambystoma mexicanum. The sequence continues at coordinate 550,322,445 of NC_090923.1, forward strand.
AATACACGCACACGCTATTTTTCACACAGCGGGTGTCCGTGTTTGTCGGTACCCCTTTGCACCTCATTTGTCCTAGAGGGCCACTGTATGGATCATTCATCATAGCTGTATATGGGTGCTTTTTGTTAGTGCACATTTTGGCGCACATTTATTTCAGGCGCAGGGACGCTACCGCCTGCTTTCTTGTGGTGTACTTGTTTGGCCCTGTGCGCGTCTTTGCCCGTGCGCTGGTTTGCCCTATTCGATTCCATGAATAAGAGTTGTAGGCAAGTGTGTGGGCGTTCCACGCACTTGCCTCCTGTTCTTCCCCCGTGACGCCCATATTTTCACGCGTTGTTCCCCATTCCGCCTACTTTTGTGATGTGCGCCGCGCTATGTGCGATTTCGCAGCGGCTGTGGCGCACGCTGTTGGATGACCTGTGCGCAGGCATGCGCCGCGCACTTTTCAGCGCACATCCAATATTTTTCTCCCGCACTGACTTCCATGAATCGATGTGCGCTGGTTTCCCTGCGATTTTCGCAGTTGCACTGCGATTTTCGCACTTTTACTGAGAATCGCACGTTTTGGCACCTCTGCGCGGGAATTTTCGGCGCACATTAATTCCATGAATCGGCCTGTTTATTCTTGAGCACCCAAGTTTCCAACCATGGTATCAAAGAGGTCTGGTGAGAGCAAGCCAATTGTGGAAACAGGTTACATTGATAGAAATTAACCAGTTACAGGAGATACTGGATTTGAGTCCTCTTTGTCCTTTCATGTTTATGCAATTGAAAGGGGTGTTGAAAAATCCTAGGTGGAAGGCGAACCTGGATAGGCCATTGACTGGCTCTGAACAGATATTTAATAAGCAGGTGAGCATGAAGGGTTTGATGCCCAGTTTATATTGGGCATTGATGGGGGCACAGAGAATAGAGATGAGCACCGTAAAGATAGAATGGGAGCGGGACATGAATGGAAAGTTTGGGATGGGTGAATGGCAACGGATATGTTGAGGGGCTTAGAAAGCCTCACTATCACTGCGGTATAACATTCATAACTATAGGCTACTTAATAGGTGGCAATATACCACCTAAAATGTGTATAGGGGTATGCCCAAGGTTTTGGTGGAGTTGCAGGGGGTGTTGGGTCCTGCTGGCACATGTGGTTCAGTTGCCCGATGGTACAATTATATTGGAAGGAGGTACTGGGCTGGATAAAGGATGTGGAGGGGCGAACAAGATCTCTGATGCTGTTATTGGTGTTATTCGACATGGAAGAGGATGAGAACCAGTTGAATAGTTTACCGTACATGCCTAGGAATGTATTGCTTGCAGCAAGAGCGTGCCTTACCATCCACTGGAAGCCGTCAAGACTACCTACTGTGAGGGTATCATGAAGCAAGGCACAGACAATAGACTAATTATACTTTATTAAAACAAATGTCAGGATGGGTAGAAGGCCGATCCTGCCCTGTACTAAGGTGGGATTTCCCTACCTGAATGAAACCAAGGAAAGTCAACGTCAAAGAGTTCAACACAAGTCTGTCTGTGTCCAAAACCTATCCCTGCCCTCACAACTAAAGCTAACCAAAGTGTAGGGATGTAAAAACAAAAGAAATAGCATTCACCTCAAAGTTCTGAGCTTCTTACAGCACACAGCATCCTTTCAGCTCCCCTTCCCCAAGTATAAGAAAGTTCCATGAAAAAGTCTCAAGATTACCTTTCTCCAGTTCATGGTAATGCAGTTCAATATAATTAAAAACCAGTCCTCTGGGTTCCCTTCCCTAAGACCACACAATGTAGCTCCTCAAGTCTCAGGGTTCCCTTCCCTAAGACCTTCACTTTATCACCACAATGTCATTGGATTTTCCACATTTAGGGCTCACGGGTCTAGGCGCAGTTGTCAGACCAAATGGTGCATCCATCACAGGTCATGCAACCAGGATCCCTGACTTTCGACCTTTTGGCTTTGATGTGTAGCTTTACAATCTTCTGGCTTTTCCTTCTCAGACTGCTGGCTCTGCCATCAGTTGTCACGCATCCTTTCCAATCTTTTAGGCCTTGTTGCTCTGCATTCATTCCTAAAAGTTCATTTGAGGGTGTTTTACTCACATCCACCTTCTTAGGCATTTATGTCACCTGTGTGCCCTTTTCTGTAACTGTTTTCACCTGGACATTTGGGTTTCAGTGTTTCATTCAATTCAGGGTTTGATAAACATTCATGCTGCTTTATTATAAAGTTCCCTTTTGTGTGGTATTCAATATGCATTGGTTTCACTGTATTTTAAAGTTCCATTTATTTTGGTATTCAATAAGCATTGCTTCGCTTAATTTTAAAGTTCCATTTAGTTCAGTATTCAATGAGTATTGTTTTGTGTAATTTCTAAGGCTCCATTTAGTTTGGTATTCAAAAACATTGTAGGGGCACCCCGGTGTGCATGTGTTTTTCCTTGACACTCACTGGCTTGTGTAGTCTCCTTCTGTCGCACTCCGCTTGCCTGCTGTGTCTTTCACTGCACGCCGGCTCCTGGTATGCTGCTTTCTGGACGCGGGCAGCGTGCCTTCTTCTTGTTGCTCTCCCGGAGCTCCTGAGCACAGTTCACAGAGGATCCCAGACTGCAAATACTTAAACAGCCCTCTGGCTACGGGCTGTGTAAGTCTTCTGGGAAGTTTGCTGGCATCCTGGCTCCTCGTCCGGTACCACCATTGCTGCCTCCTCCGAAGCACGGTCCCCTGCTGGCTTCCTCCACAAAGGCCTCCTTCTTGCTCATTGCTTTGCTGCACTGGTCTTTTTTATACACCTGTAGCCCCTTGACATGCTGCAGGTGTGCATAACTAGTGAGACCTGCTTGACCATAGTTAAAGGGACATGCCTGACGTTCATAGCTCCCTGCAGGTATCTTCCTAGTCCCAGTACTAAAGTGGTGAAGGGGTGTGGTCGTCATTACTCTTGGTTGCTTCTTCTTCATCTCAGTACAAAAGGATTGAAAGGGTATCATTTTCATCACTCTTAGTTGCTTCTCCTTCGTCCCAGTACTGTCAGGTGTCATATATGGGAAAATGAGGGTAACAGCTTTCTAATAACCTATAACGATCGGGGAGGGTTGTGGTTGAGTCTCAACAGGATAAGGGGGGATACCATGTCTCTCCTCAGGGTACCCCACTCCCAGTCCGCAAGGACCCTCTACTCAGGTGATCCTCCCTTGTTTCTCCACCACCAGGGTCGGGATCCAAGAGTGATGGCCTTTCCCTGGCCACCTGAGAAGAGGATCCAGGGGTTGTGGGAGTGAGAAGACCCTCGGGTTTCTCACACTACATATAGAGAGTGGGTTGGCAAAGCGAAGGAGATTTATGAGAAGGAAAATTGCACAGCCATACTGCAGGAGCGCAGAATGGTCTTGGGGTTGGAATGGCTGGCCTTTTTAGAGAAACACACTAGAGAGGGTGAGGACACGAGAGCAGTCAGAGAAGAGGAAATGGGCAAAGCGTCTTGAGGGGACATTGTTAGGATTGTTACTATGGTGAGGGAATCTGTATGGGGGAGGGAGGGGGAGAGGTTGGAACGTTAAGAGAGGAGTTGATGGGGAATGTTGGTGTAGATGTGATAGTCACTGGCTAAAGAAAAAAGGCCGGAGGAAGTTCAATGTGGGACATTTTATGACAATGCCTGTTTTTTTCTATCCTTTATTATTACTATTGTATTTATTAAACATGGACCTAGCTTTGAGAAGCAATCAAGCGCTTTACAGAGGTGTACACCAATACAGATACACAACAGAGTGCTTAACAGTACAGATGCATAGCAGAGTGCTTTTCAAAGGTAACACAGAACAGATAAACAACAGGGGGTAGGATACAGAGGAGCACAGAGGAGGGGTACATCTGTACAGGGTGGCAAGGAGGGGTGGGGTGTACAGCGTCTAGCGAGTCCGGTGGTGCAGGTGTGATGTGATAGCCTAGGTGTTGAGGAGGAGAGACTCCTTGAAGAGATCGGTCTTGAGTTCTTTTCTGAATTGTAGGAGCGTGGGGGCAAATCTGATGCTGATGAGGAGGAGGGGTTCCATAGTCTTGGGGCGTAGGCAGAGAAGGCTTGTTTTCTGTCCCTTTTCTTTTTGCAGTGGCGGATTTCAAGACTGCTTTGATCCTTTGTTGTATCAAAAGTTATTGAAGGTGATGAGTTACAGAGCAGTGGAAATAACATATGTAAAAACTAAATAAAAGATGTTTTCTTAAAATATAACTCATTTGGTTAAGTCCCAAAGTCAGTCATCAGCTGCTCTGTGCAGTGAATCACAAAGACACACTTCTAAATACAATAGAAGAGATTAGGTCCAAAATCAGTTTATCACACAAATCTTCCTCTCAGCATAGTGATGAAAAAATATTACTATGTCTAACTTCAGCTGCCCCTCAAACTACTATTCCGTTTGATTTTGTACCAGTTACTCTGTCTGAAATGATAGCCATTATCTCTCAACTTAAATTAACATGTCTAAGTGATCCAAGTCATTCCAAGGTCATACAAGAATGTGTTGAGATGGATAGGGTCTCCCTCTACAGGGACGGCCTGTTACTCTATTTGAGTGATCCAAACCATGCAAGCCCGATAGTGACCCGGATGTTGACGGCCTTTGGGAACTTTAGCGGTCTAAAAGTAAGTTGGGGAAAATCGGTCCTCTTTCCAGTTAAAAGTGGAGACCGGGCAATTCCACGGGACGTCCCCTACCGAGTGGAGAGGGAGGGCTTTCGCTACCTGGGCATATGGATCTCTGGGAACCTCTCGGCCTACGTACCTCGTAATCTGCACCCATTAACGGGTCGCTTAGCTGAAGACGTGAAACACTGGATGCTTCTCCCCCTCATGATAATGGGCAAAGCAGCGCTTTTCAAGATGCTGGCACTCCCACGTTTTGTAGATGTGCTGCAGAACGCCCCACATGTAATACCGGACGCATAATTCGTCCGAGTGGAGCGCCTCCTTAGGAAGCTGATATGGAAGGGTGGGCAACCCTGTATCATGTTAACAATGCTGCAGAGGTCCATTTGGTAAGGGGGCATCGGGGTACCACACCTCTGGTCCTATTATTGGGCCGCCCAGCTAACAGTGATCAACGACTTGCTTCATGGGGACCAGGAACTTCCACATATCAGGGTGGAGATGTTTGTCGTACAAGACACCCCGCCAATCGCCACACTGTACCAGAACCTTCCCAGACCCCCCACCCCCACAGACTATATCTGCACATACTGCAGTCATTTGGAGGCAGGCACATTCACACATAGGGTGGGGGAATAAACTAACTCTAGCCCAACCGCTATGGTACAACTACATGCTCACTGAAGTGTGGAAACTTGGGATAATGACCCAGTGGGTGGAGGCAGGAGTGACCACAGTCATGGATGTAATGACAGATGGCTCCATTCTCCCATTTCAGATGCTGCAACAAAAATTTGGAATTTCTGAGAATGAGCGTTATCAGTATTTGCAATTGAGGCCTCAACGGCCATAGGCAAGCACTCACGGATGCACCAAACTGCTCCCCCCTGGAGCGTCACCTACTCCCACAGTACATTCCCACCAAAGTCACGTTGATTCTCTACAAAGCTATAAATACATTTACTACACCGGAACTGGCCAGCCTCAAAACCAAATGGGAAAGTGATGTAGGCCCGATAGAACTGGGGGACTGGATCCAAGTACTTATGCACCCACGTGAGATCGTCATAGACTCCAGAATCCGATTGGTACAACGAAAGATATTGCACCAAGTCTATTACCCCCGAGTTGCCCTGTTTGGATGGGGGCGAGCCGCGGATCCCAACTGCTTGAGGTGCCGGGGGGAGGAGGGGCACCTTCTTCCATTTGCTCTGGGAATGTCGCCGGATAAAAACCTTCTGGACACAATGCTGTCAAAGATTGTCGGGGGTCCTGGGCCGCGCAGGGGCAATGGAACCGGCAAAGCTGCTGTTGGGGGTCCCAAATGAAAACTAATTGAATAAGTGGGAGGGTATCTTCCTGTCTAATGCAATGGGTTTAATAAAGCGTGAAATAGCACAAAAGTGGGGAGCCCCGGACTGTCCAACCCTAGCCCAATGGTCCGCCGAAATGGACACCTGCGCAGCGAACGAACACACAATATATACCGCACGGGGGTGCCCAGCTAAGGCCACCAAGATCTGGGGGAAGTGGGAGGAGGGTGTGGACTGAGAACTATGGTGTGGAAGAGGGAGGAGGAACAGTGAAGTACTCAATAGTATAGCGGTGGGTCACACAGCTGTAGAGGCAAGTACGAAGTGACACAACAAAACCTCACAGACAAGGCCACAGGTGGCGGAGGGGGATGGTGGATTGTTTGTATTTCGTATGTTGTGCACTGTTATAAAAACCAATAGAATGTGATATTAAAAAAAAAAAAGAATGTGTTGAGATTTTGGGCCTAATTACGAATTTGGCGTTGCAGTAAGAAAGTGGAGGTAATTCTGTTATCACCATTTTTGGTGGTAACATAATTGCCGCCATTTTTTACTGCACCCCTGAATTACAAGTTTCAACTTAAAGTGCAGGATTTACCTCCTGCATCATGCTGTAGGTAAATCCTTACTTTAAGGCCATAAAGCGTCAGAATTACTGTGGTGAATTAACACTGCTGATGCACCCACTCGTAATCTTGTGGTAAATCCACTGAACTGAGTGGCAGTAACTATAATCGATTTTGGGTAATTGAGCATATTTACCATTGCTCATAATTTCCCACTGTTACTTTGTTTATATTTGCTTCCATTCCAGACAAGCTAATGTAGGCTTGGGTCAACCAGTTGTTTAAAAAAAAAAAAACTTCAGTGGACCCCAGTAACTGTGCAAATTATCGCCCAGTTAGGGCTGTGCTGTTTATGTGGATCATGGAGAAAATTGAATATATATAGCTTCAGGCATACGTTGAAAATAATCAGTATCTTGGAGATTTTGCATGCAGCTTTTGGACAAACAGAGGTACCGAGCTCGCCATTCTTGATGTTTAGGAATTTCATTTGCATATCTTAGACCAAGCGGATGTTGATCTTCTAATGCTGCTGGACTTATCAGCTGCATTTGACACTCTGGACCACTCCCCTTTGATTGGAAGTCAGAACATGGAGCTGGCAAGAGTGTCGGATAGGACTATGCAGTGGATATCCTGCTTTTTGGGGAATAGAGGGCCTCATCACAAGTCTGGCGGTAATCCGGTGCAATTACCGCTGAGCAGAAATAGTATTACAGCTGGGTCATCCAGCGATATTAGTGCTGCATCACAAACTGGCGTGAGCGTGTGCTGAATCCGGCAGTAACGCTATTAGCGCCTGGTGAAAACTGCACTGAAATAAGGGTTACTGCCAAAATATCAGCGCTAATAGTGCTACTGCCACCGACCCCAGCACTATTATCATCGGCAGAAATTACGTTCTTGCCGGAACGGGAAGCATTGCGGCGTACATTTTGAAAAACACAATCCATCAAATATCTCCACTTCCTGCGACCTTTTAGTCCTGGAAACAATCCAGAATGTCTCAGGAGAGGATGAGAGGCAAGGTGGACGAAAATCGACTTAGGAAAACTAAGGTTAGTGAGGGGGAGCTTGTGGTACTGACCGATGAGGTTGTTGTTCATAGTGATGAGCTATATGGCACCAGGCAACACAAAACATCTGTACAGAGCAGGACAGCTATCTGGTACTGCATCAGCCAGAAAGTGACAGCTGTGGACAGCTTAACCCGTGATGCGGAGGACTGTCGTTAACGCTGGAATGACCTTAGGGTCAGGATTTGTGGACTGTTTTCCCAACACCGCCAGGAGTCTCTGGCGACTGGAGGCAGAACTGTCGAGCCACTGGTCCTCACCGCCTGGGAGGAAAAGTGCAGCACGGTGCTGGATATGGTGGTAATAGAGGGAGTCAGAGGTGCAGAGGCAGGTGCCAGGAGGCAGAACGTGAGTCAACCCCTCCCCCCTCAGCACAAGGGCATGCACAAATGACAGTCTAGCATAAGATGTCCCATTGGACAGGGACACATGTCAGCAGACCCAGCTGGGCCTGCCAACAGGGTGGAGTGAGGGAGTGGCACATCAGCCACCCTCCACAGCAGCCATGTGGCAGGGAACCAAGGGCACCCCTGTGTGTTACAGCAGTGGGAAGGGGTGGCAAGTGACCTATCCAAGTCCCATGCACACTACCCTGCTGGTGCACCCTGTGTCAGCGGGATTGTGGTGTGTGAGCAATCATGACACCGGCTTGCATGGCAGTCAAGACACAGGGAAGTACACGTCCCCTTACACCAACACGAGCTCAGCTAGCCAATCACTGTACACCACAGTGCAACTCTGCTGGCTGCATAGCAGTGCCCCATAGAGCCATGCAAGTGCCATGGAGTAAGCCATCACCCCCACCCCCACAAACTGAGTGCCACCCGGGCAGGGGATGTGGGGGCATGAAGGACCACAAGCAGTCATGCAAAATATCAGCTGCCCCAGCAGGGACACCCTGCCCTCTCCACACACCGTCCAAAGACCAACTGGCCATGTATCACACACAATTAGGGTCCGCTTTCCTTCTTCTTTGTCGATTTAGGCTTTGTGCCAGGGCCTTTTTTCCTCCCCCGCACCTTAACACCTTTGAATCAGCTAGTGCTGTCATCTATTTGGTTAAAATTTATACCGATCACTATTAGGTGTGCACCACTTATCCTTGGTTTTTGTTGTTCATGTATCACACACTCATTGCTACAACCATCCACATTATGCTGGGCCCACATGCAATCTCCCCAAACCAACCATGCCACTCTGTACCATAGTGAATGTGTCTTGCATGCCAACACACGTGGGGGAACCATACCTGATGACATTTCCTATGTCCCATACAGGCACCCACGCATCGCCAGAGGCATCCGAGGAGAACGAGGGGGCAGGCCCATCTGGGAGTGGCGCATCCAGGCCCTCAAGGTCCGCCATCCCCACCACCACCCTGCAAAGGTGCAGAAAGGCTACGCTAAGGTAGATGTCCCACTGTGAGACACCGCAACCCAGCAGGGCCAGGCCGACGTCCACGCCACAGCCCACCAGAACCACTGCAAGGGCCACTGCACCCACTCCCACAGCTGGAGGGTCTCGCACAGAGGCCACAACTCCAGGCAGGGCGACTGTGGAAACACAGGGGATACCAGCCTGGTGTCACTACATACAAAAGGGTCACACTCCCCTGGGAGTTCTGCTTTTGCATTGACTTCTCATGCCATGCTTTGTGTCTTTATTCACATCCCCCCAATTTGGTCAGGTGCTTCACAGTGCATACGTGCAGGCAGATTTACTCACCAACTATCCATGTCTGTTGTCCTCCGTACCTCTCCATGTATACTGGCAGTGTGCTGTTCCATAGGACCATGGAGTCGTGATTGGAACCTGGGTTTAGATGCAGGACAACCAGGCTAGGGCACAGCAGTTGGTGATGATGGGGATAGGGCCGCAGGTCACCTGCACATTGAGGGAGTGATAGTACTTGCGATTTCAGTACACTTCTTTGAGGGCCTGGGGGGTCACCAAAGCAACATGGGTGCAGTCCAGGGCTGCAATCACATTAGGCAATTGAACAACGACATAGAAGTGTGCCTTCATGGCATTGACCTGAGCTGGGGTGGTGGGCAGTGCAATGTGTTGTTGCACATGCCGCAGGAGGGCATCCAGCACCTGGACAAGAACTGCACTGAATGTGGGCTGTGCCATGCCGTGCATCATGGCCACGGAGTGCTGGAAGGTGCCAGTAACCAGGAATTGTAATACTGACACTTGCTTACGCAGTTGGGGCACAGCTGTACGGATGTTACTCCTGCTCCCGATGTCATCCTGTATTGTACTGAGCAGCTCAGTAATGGACTCTCTGTTGAGGTGGTACAGGGTCACCAACTGGGTGTCGGTGAGGGTCCAGGGTGAGGGCCTGACCCTGGGGATGGGTGCATGCCTTGCTTGCCCTCTTCTCCTCCTCCTCCCCGCCCATGCTGCCTGTGCCCTAGCCTGGTTGTCCTGCATCTAAACTTCCAGGCGCTGCAAGAGCAGCTGGCTGTCCCAGCTCACAGTGGATAATGGCAGCATGGTGTTGGGAACAGTGTTTGGAGTAGGAGTGTGCCTTATGTAGCCCTCTGGAGTGCCTTGGGAGAACCTGTGGCTTCTTTTCTGGCACCTGTGTCCATTTACCTGCAGCTGGAGATAATTGCTCCGTGTTTTAAGCGTCATTAGCTCTGGTGTTCGGCACTATTACTGCAGCACATGGACTTGTGATGCGGCCGTGATTCGCTTGGAGTTGCCGGCTGTAATAGCGCAGATGGATTTACAGTCAGTGGTATTTGCTCCGGCTCGTGATCCGGCAGAGCGGTATTGGTGCCACTAATTCCGTTACCGCCACTTTTAAAGGTTAGCGCCAGACTTGTGATGAGGCCCAGAATCTCCTAATAAAAAATGTATTTTTTTAAAGCTGATGCTGCTGATCCTATTGCGTATGGGATACCACAGGTTTTGTGCCTTCCATCCCTCTGATTCAACATTTAACTAAAGCTTTTTGTGCGATATTCTTATGGATTTTGACCCACATTTCAAAATTATGCTGAAGCCACTCAGTTTATCTTACGACTCGAACAGGATTGGTCATTGTTAGAAAAAGCGTTGTGAACCATGACAAACCACAATTCTCCTTGCTACTTCTCCTTATATGCTTCCTAAAGTTTTTAAGACATTTTAAGACATTTCTCTGCATTGCTATCTCAAATTTGATTATCCCAGTTCAACTTAAGGCGAGATCTCTGAGGTTAGGGTTGGACTTTACACTGTCCATGGATGCCTAGTATTTCTAGTTTAGTAAATTACTATTTAATGTTGTTAAAACAACTCAGATCACTTATTTCAGAGCATTACTGAGTACTTATAGCACATGCTATTGTAAATCATTGTGCCTTGCCTTGGAGCTCCCAGCAATTGGTCCACAATCTTCAGTCATTGTAGAATTCTGTGGCAAGGATTTTCACTTGCACTCCTTTAAATAAACTCACCTAACATCTATTCTCAGGTCCCTGCATTGGCTACCTGTGAGGGCTAGAATTGCTTTTAAAGTACTCATTTTGATTTAAAACTCCCTCTGTGGGCAGGCCCTCAGTTCCTTAAGAAACAGTCTTCTATAGTGCTCCTCTTGTTGATCTCAATGTACCTGAATTAGGTCTCCCTATTCTGGTGAACACGGAAAGACATTAAGTTCTAGCCAAACTCTATCTGGGTAGTGTGAGTGAGCAGTAAGGCTTAGATTTAGGAGACTGTGAAGAGTTCAGTTACGTACACACAGAACACTTCTAATAATATATAATACGTCCTTCCCTATTTAGAAAAGAGGAGAGGCCTAGTGTCAAATGTGCCAATGCAGTTCTCTTCAGAATGCCATGAGTCATTTTAAGAGTCTGAACAAGAGTTGGCAAAGCTAACATGCAGTTTGTAAGTTTCCAAAGTAATAGAACAATTGGACAGCAGTGTGCCGTGGGAGTGCAGTCTGGGAAGTACTTGGTTTTCTCTGGAGGAAGTGGCCATATGGACATCTTTGCCTGTGAGAAGCTATCTCTAATGATGGACCACCAGGCGCTGAAGCAGAGCTGCGTGGGATTGTGCAGTCTGGGCAGTCCCATTCTGGCTAGGGCTATAGCGCATTAAGGTACTTGAGGTTCACAGTGGCGTCTGGTAAGACAAAATATTATGTATTACTTTGATTACATACTGTGAGCACCTTAACTCACAGTGAACCCAGTATTGATGAGGAGGTGGTTTGTATCAATGTATGCCCTTCGGAGCAAATCTGCCCCAAGCCCTTCCTAAATGCTCCACAGGGGCTAGCACTGATGACTTCGGTGAGACCTTACAGATTGGGAAATATGATACTGGGAAAAATAACACTCTGAACGATAACTTGGGATCCCGGGCGGTTATCCCCCGTTCCACACTCTGGAACGGGAGATGAAGGCTATTAGCACCCTGGGTTGCCAAAGCAATAACCTGGGTTGCTTACAAAATAGGATTTTCCACCCGGAATTCTCTCCGGGAAATCCCCCGAGGGACTTCCAAGCCTGGATAGCAGGGGGCCTGGTGAAAACTAGTGACTTTTTAGAGGGGGGTGAGCCCATCACATTCGAAAGATGCAAAATAAAATTCGAAGTGGGAGAGCAGGAAAGATTCTGCTACTCCCAAATCAGGCACTGGATGTCTCACAGGAAAACACGAGAAAAACGCGCTAGAGAACCAACAGCGCTGGAACTCAAGCTAACATCGCCAACCAGCAGAGGCAGAACATCCACCATCTACCGGCTTCTAGACAGGTCAGACCCTACAAAAAAAGAAAGATATATGACAGAATGGGAAAAGGATCTTCGTCGAGAAATAGCGATAGAAGAATGGGGGAAAATATGGGCCAGATTGCACAAAAGCTCGCAATGTATTACAAACAGGGAAGGGGGTTACAAACTGTGCTACAGATACTATATCACCCCTACCCAAATCCATAAAGAAAACCAAGATATTCCTGACACATGCTGGCGCGGTTGCCCGGTGCCCAGCTCCCTATTCCACCTGCTGTGGTCTTGTCCAAAGGCGGAGGCATATTGGAAGGAAGTCCTCAAACACATCAAAGATATCTCCGGCCCCTCCATTCCCTGGGAACCAGGAATCGTCCTTATAGGTGAGACCGGAGACAGAGCATTCCCGATCTCAGGACAAATACCTCGACTATGCAATCACCTACTACTAGCCGCTAAAATCGCAATGGCCCAACTATGGAAAGACGAAAAGGGACCTTCGATTGTCATATGGTGGACCAAATGTTGGGCTACTTACAAGGGGAGGAAACCCGGTATACTACTGACTAATACAAAATTAACAGTGTATGCTTTGTCTATATCCGGGATGTTGGGACATAGCAGTAGCTGAAAAAATCACGGCAATATGAACAGACTCCCTAAATAGAACCTGGACTGTTTGGGACCCATTTCTGGATTACGCGGCCAAATTCCCAACCCTCACGAGGAGACCCCCACTCACCGGGTGGCTCCAATGCAGCCCACTGTACTAAACCCCGGAGTTCCCCTTCTCACGCCTGAATCAAATCGGACACTTAGTAACCAAGAAGCCCCGCCATCCACGGACAGTAAAGCAGCACTATCCTCACTCCCATCCTACAAACACTACGAGTGACACTTATTCATGATTCACCTTATAATTGTATTGCACTGTTGTAATGAATATATTTCGTTGCAAAAATCAATAAAATGTTATTTTAAAAAAAAAAGGAGTTTCCCGCAGCGTCGCGTCCCGTTGTTGGAAGGAAAATCCTTTTCCAAGATGGCAGCAATGTAAAAGGAAAGTGACGATCTGTACGGAACCCCTCTTCCCTTTCCATGGCAGCCAGCGGGAGGCGAGATGAAGGAGCGGATACGGCGCGGACACCCGGCGCCACTGAAAAAAGTTAAGTGAGGGGGAAATAATAGTGACGGAGGGTAGGGGGAAGATGGCGGGTGGGAGCTGCCCATCAGGCGGCTTAGAACGCGGGCTTGTACTGGCGGTTCAAGCCTGCGTTCCTAGCCATCTGATTGGCTGGCTCCCCCCGACCCGAGTACTAATAAGGATAAGGATTGTTTACAACAGCCTTCCTTCAAAAGATCTCATCATTCAGGCTCTCCTATGTCACCCAATCAGTGCTTAGTCATAACATGGCAAAAATCGCCTCTTAAGAACTATGATTTGGTGAAGTCCTTATTAAGCGGAGACAAGGAGGCAGCAGAAATTCAACCAGCGGGCATGAAAAACCCACAGGGAAAAGCTAGCAAAAAATAAAAAAACATAAAAAATCCTCCAAAATGCAAAAATTAAAAGCCACGTAATTTGAGTTTTCCGGTAAGGAGCCTGCCTTGCAACAATCTAAGGAACAAGTTTCCAGAGAACTATCGAAAAGCAGTAAACCCAAAGTGGTCAAGGAGGTTAATCCGATGCCTAAGTGTAACCACCTGACATTTACATCTGAGAGGCTGAGACTGAGGATCCCAACCCCGACAAGGGGAAGGAACAACATTGAAAGAAGACCAAGAAACTGTCCCATTCCAGGAGCCATTCCTCATCGTCTTCCTTGTGGAAGAAGCAGCACCACCGCCATCAAGTCCAGCTCGTCAAAATGAGGTAAACCCTCATCTGGGCCGACCACTCGGGAAGAGTTGGAAAGTTTTAAAACCTCTGTGCTCAAAATGTTTAAAAGACCAGCAAACATTGGTGGCAAAAGCGGCGCTCTGTGCTTCTGACCCCAAACCAGCCACTCAGTTGACAACGCCAACGTCGAAAAACGCCTACTAGGCAAAAATCACCAGAAGGCTGCAAGGCTGAGGCCCAAGGTGCCCATCGGTCATCCGAGCGTCCCTCGGCACCGAAAGCCACTTTGGCCTCGAAGCCTATTCTGTCAGCGATCAAGCCCTCAGCGCCGACAGTCAGCGATGGTTTGTTTGTGCCGTTATCAAGATCAGGGTTCTTTGACTGGATGCAGTCCATCTTCTGCATCGATAACCCAGATCATCAGGTTGACCCTGTTTACACGGGAGCCGGCAGTGTCAATTGTTTTCAACAACCAAGCCAATTTATTGGCCCTGGCACAAGGTTTACATAAACTAGTGGCCTGGCTACTTCTCCAGACCTGGAATTGCAACCAGCCCTATACCCATGCTAACGTCAAGTTCAGGGCTCTGGTTGACCGAGTTGTTGACACCCTTGGGTTGAAGGCGTCTACCACATGCCTCCCAGAATATGGGCTCACTCATATCCTGGATGAGGGTCCCACAGTTGAGCATAACATGCCAGTTAACTCAGCCATTGCAGACCCTTTATCATCCTTTTGGCAGCACCCTTGTACTATTCCCCCTGTACACCCCAATTTTACAAAGAAGAATAGGCTGGCAACAGGAGACCCTTCTTTCCTCGCCACATACCCTTCTCCGGAAGGGCTGGTTATACAGGCTGCCACTATTTCCACCAGACCAGCGGCATGCACTTCCAATCTGCCTACGGTCAGAGAGGGGAAGAAAACAGATGCATTAGCCAGGAAGGTGTTCACCTCTGGCAGCATGGCGCTCAAAGCCACAAATATTGCCTGTGGATTAGCAAAGTACTCCTTCGGCTTATGGAAAGCTGTGGAACATGCTGCTGAATACATCCCTGGGGGTGCCATGTGGGACAGATTTTTACAGCTGCTGGAGGATGCGATGAAGGTAGCCAAGCAGTCATTGCAAACAGGCCTGGACGTAGCAGACTGAGTTGGCCGATCAATAGATTCAGCAGTAGTAATGAGATGGCAGGCCTACCTGAAAACGTCTGGTTTCTCCCCGAATGTTCAGAACAGGTTGCTGGACATGCCCTTTGAGGGAGACCTACTTTTCGGTCAGACAGCTAACAAATCTTTGGAAAAGTTTAAGGAATCCAAGTTGGCTGCTAAATCACTGGGCCTAGCACCGCAGCCAGCCAAGCCTGCCTTCAGCTTTGCCTCCCGAGGAAGGGGCTATAGGCTTTACATACCCTATGGCAGGAAGGTGCAGCTCCCATAAGCCAGGCAGGGGCAGAGGCGCATCTCCCATCCCGGAAGGGGCAGAGGGGCCTCTAGAGGCCAGCAAACAGCAATAGCGCCAGGGATGCCCGCGCCCTCTGAGCTGCTTTGATTTCCCCACCCACGATGCACCGGTTGGTGGACGGTTGGTAGGGAATTGGCCCTCGTGTTAGGAGATAACCTCTTATGCCTGGGCCCTGCAGTTGATTCGGTGGGGTTATTGTTTGCCTTTTCTAAAGAGACCACTGGACAGACTCCCACCTCCCCCAATCCAACCAGGACAGGAGCTCCAGGAAGAACTGAGAGTATCGGGCTGGCATTCTCAGTATTTCCTGGTACCCAAGAAGGGAGGAAGTCTCCGTCCCATTCTCAACCTCAGGGCCCTAAACAAGTTTCTGAGGAAAGACAAATTCAGGATGGTGACGTTGAGAGAAATTCTCCACGCTCTCGAATTTCAGGACTTGCTGGTGTCGATAGACCTGCAGGATGCTTATTTCCATGTGCCAATACACCAAACGCACAGGAAGTTTGTAAGGTTCCTCATAGGGGACAAGCACTATCAATTCAAGGTGCTGCCCTTTAGGTTGACCTCCGCTCCAATGGTCTTCACCAAGCTCAAGGCAGTAGTCGCGGCTCACCTCAGGAGATCCAGGGTCCACTTATTCCTGTATCTGGACGCCTGGCTGATCCGGGGGAAGTCAGCGAGGCAAGTTTTGTCTCACTTGGAAGACACCCGCCTACTACTGCACAGGCTGGGCTTCTCCCTCAACTTGAAGAAGTCCCATTTGACACAGTTCCTCGGCTCCAGTTCATCAGAGCAGTCCTAGACACTCGGGTAGGGAAGGCTTTTCCTCCCAAAGAGAGAGTTAGAAATATAGCCCAGATGGTGCATTTGTTAACGAACCACGCCACCCTACCAGCGGCTTCCTTCCTCTGCCTTTTGCGTCTCATGGCCTCTTGTATTTTTCCAGTGCCAGAGGCCAGACTGTGTATGTGACCCCTTAAGTGGCTATTGAGGGACCAGTGGTCTCGGTATCAGGGAGCACTCGCGGATCACCTCTTTGTCCAGCCAGGTAGTTGCTAACTCAGCTGGTGGAGCACGCACAGCAATCTCATGGCGGGGGAACCCTTTTGACCTCATTGGCCTCAGGCCCGAGTGGTCATGGATCCGTCTCTGAAGGGTTTGGGCGCTCACTACGAGGATTTGCAGGTGAGCAGCCTGTGGTCTTCATCAGAAGCCAGGTGGCACATCAACAGGCTAGAGTTGAGGCCATCAGGTTAGCCCTTAGGGCCTTTTACCCGTCTCTCAGGGAATTATGTCCTCATCCTGACGGACAACACAGTGGCCATGCACTGCCTCAACAAGCAGGGTGGTGTGCACTCCCGCCCCCTCTGCACAGAAGCAATACAGCTATAGTTCTGGTTACGGGAGAACCAAATCTTGGTCTTGGCAGTTCATCTGGCAGGTACAGAGAACAACTTGGCGGATGCTCTGAGCACGCAGGGCACGGTCTCACATGAGTGGAAAGTTTGCTAGGAAGTCCTAGAGGAGGTGTTCACTCTCTGGGGTACCCCAGCAGTGGATCTGTTCGCCACATAGTCCAACAGGAAGTACAAACAGCTTTGCTCGAGGGAATTCCCAGTGAACAGCACACTGTGGGGTGTGTTTCTGCTGGATTGAACCTTCCCTCTCCCCTATGCCTTCCCCCCGATTCTGTCATTCCATGGGTTCTCAGGAGGTTGAAGAGATTTCGAGCGACCATGATCTTGATCGCCCCAGATTGGGCGAGGAGGACGTGTTACTCTGATCTCTTGGATCTGACCATCTGTCCGCCTCGGCATCCGATCTCCTGATCCAGTCGGGTGGTTGAGTGCTCCACCCGACCCCGGATTCCCTCAACCTATATGCATGGCTCTTGAGAGCATGAGTTATGACTGGGAACTCTGAGGAGGTATTTGAGGTGCTGCTGCACACAGACCTTCTACAAGATCTCTTTACACATGCAGGTAGAGAAGATTTGAGATGTGGCGCAGGAACCGCGAGATTGACGCTATCTCTTGCCCCACCACCACAGTGATAGAGTTCCTTCTGTCACTGGCCTCGTCAGGTGAACACAGTCAAAGTGTATTTGGCAGCCTTGTCTGTGTTGAAGAGGTCCCCGGACCAAAGTTCCTTCTTTACTATTCCGGTCATAGCCCAATTCCTGAAGGGCCTTCTCAATAAGTTTCGGCCAACCCCCTTCGTTGTCCCAGATTGGCATCTTAATCTGGTTTTGACATACTTGATGGTGGCTCCGTTTGAGCCTATGCACTCATGTTCTTTACGGCTGTTATCCCTTAAGACAGCCTTTTTGGTGGTAATCACATCTACCAGAAGGTTTAGCGAGCTGTAAGCTTTGTGTTGCAAACCTCCTTTTCTACGATTCTTTCGTGACAAAGTCTCTCTCGAAGTTAGGCCTGGGTTCCTTCCTAAGGTGGTTTCAGAGTTTCACCTGTCCCAATCTATCGATTTGCCTGTCTTTTACCCTCCTCCAGATGCCTTGAAAGCGGAAGAGCGGTTCCACCCCCTTGACACGAAAAGGATGTTGACTTTCTAAGTTGCTCTCACATCCGAGTTTCGGAGGTCAGATCAGTTGTTCATGGCCCATTTTTTGTCTCGAAAAGGTCTTGCCACAACAAAACAAACTGTCACGTTGGATTGTTTTGTGCATATCTGACTGTTACCAATCGGCAGGCAGGGAGCTTCCAGCTGACATCAGGGCTCACTCAACCACAGGGGTTATGACCTCTACTGCCCTCCAAAGACAGGTTCCTGTTAGGGACATTTGTCGGGCAGTGACATGGTTATCCTTACATACATTTACCAAGCACTATGCCTTGGATGTTGCACGGGACGCTGATGCACGGTTTGGTAGGGCGGTTCTACAGAATCTACTGTTTTAAATCTTTCTGCCCTCCTCCGTTATTCTAACTGCTTGGGGAGTTTATCAAGATGAGGAATCTGCGGGAGAATAGCAATCCATTGAAGGAGAAATTACTCACCGTAATCATCTTTCTATGGATTCTTCTCCTGCAGATTCCTCATAGACCCTCCCATCCATCCCCACTCAGAATGTTCTGTGACTTGTCACTTCTGTCCAAACGAGAAGGCATCTGGTGATGCCTCTTAGATGACCGCTTCTGGCTCATTCTATAAAAATAAAAATGTTTCAATCATGGTTGTGTGGGATCACCCTGTTGGGATGTATCCGTGTTAAGTTTTTTACCAGCTGATAAGCCTCCTCCTGTGGTTTTTCCTTCTGCAGCGTTCAGGCGCGGGGGGGAAAGGGAGGAACTGAAGCATGGGACATAGTGGCGTACTATATATACAACACCTGAAGTCACTTCGGGAGCCTACGATCGAGTGCCAGACAAGGCGGATCGATGATTAACAGCCGAGTCGATGTCCACTACCTCCCCTGGCAAAATGTTTTCAAGCACAGAGCTGGACGATGAATATCTATCAAGATAAGGAATCTGCGGGAGAAGAATCCATAGAAAGATCATTACGGTGAGTAATTTTTCCTTCTGCTCTTTATGTTGTATTTGTGAAAGGTGTATGTATTGACCCATAACACAATAGAAATAAAATAGAACAATTGGAGAATAGTTCTTAGCAGACCCTCTCCCAATCCAGCCACCTTAGGGGAAGCCCAGGGATGAATCATTGGCCAGAACTCCACCAATCATGGTCAGGCAATGGAGAGGTAGGGTAAGGACTTTTTGCCCGTTAAACCCTATATGTTGGGTGAGGGGGTAGGAACAGGTATGTTCACTCCTCCGTACACTGATTCACTCAGTGACTAATTTGTCAGCTCCTGAAATTGCTGGATCCCACGCAGTGTGTCTTGGTTCTGATGGAGGTCCAGGGATAGTGGGTGTAGAGGTAACTTTTGACATCAGGATTTGGGGCTGACTAGTTGGTGATTCCGCTCTCGGACGAGACAGTTCCTGATACTGGACAGCTGGATGACCCTGGCATGATGAAGAAAGGACCACAATGTCGAGGACATCAGAGGAACCCCACAGCACGATGCAGGCAGAGATCAGTGATGGCCACTTGAAGAAAATGGCTGAAGTCAACCCTTGTGGTGGAAACAAATAAACTATTCCTGCAAGGCCCCTCTTCCTGCCTGAGAGCTGCAACTGCAGAAGGAAGACTCTTGGGCACTCTTCCTCTCTCACCTGTATGTCAAAAAACCTTTGGTCATCTGTGACTCCTCTCTCTCTTTCTCTCCACACATCACAGACCTTGCCAAGAAGTCTAACTTTCCGCTCCACCTCCTCAGAGGCAGTCTCCATTTTGTCACCTTCCCCCAGAAGCTCAACGTCTCCAGAGCCCTGGTTCTGTCTAGGCTGGGCTACTGCAAGAGCATCTTCCTAAATCTGCCTCTTTCCTCCCTTCGCCCCCTTCAACTAGTCCAGAATAGTGTTGCGAGACATATCCTTGGCCTCAAACCCAGGGACCACATCTCTCCAGCCCTTAAATCTATCCACTGGCTCCAAGTGACCAAAAGGATCACATTCTAGACCCTTTGCATCATTCACAAGGCTGTCTGGGGCCTGGAGCTCTACATCCAGCTTTTCCTTCCTAAATACCTCCCTGCGAGAGTTATTTGGTTCTCTTGCTCCAACTCTCTGCAGGTCAGACGTTTCTCCAAGCAGAGAATGCGAGGTAGATCCCTTTCCCCGGCAGTTTCCTCCCCCTGGAACAGCCCCACTGCCCCCACAGACTTGAGCAGAATCTTTTTAAGTTCTGTAAACTTCTCACGACTTTCCTCTTCTCCTCTTCCTTCCCTCTCCTGTGCTAACGTCCCTCTGCCGCTGCAACTGGGACCTGGTCCATTCCGAATCAGACGGGCCAAACCACCCCCTACCAGTCCCCCTAGCATCCATTGCCAGCACTTGCCCTCGGGCTCCCATCCCCGGACTAGCCCTTACCTGGTCCACCCTGCCCATCTGTTCCCCTTGGTACTTTCTGTCTTGGCCCCCCAGCATGTGCTCACCTCCCTGGGTACCCCACTCCTGTACTTCTCCCTCTCCCCTCCTTTCCTGCACTTACCACCTTTGTCTTGCATTTGCACGGTAGGATTGTCATAATGCCAATATAACAGTTTTGTTGTTTTTCTTCCTATGTCCCCCCCGACCCCAGTTTCAGTTTGTCTTGTGGCGCCTGGAAACACTTGTGTATAGGCGCCATACAAATGTCCAATAAATAAATAAGTCTGAACTCAGGACAGCGACAGACACATGGGGGTGGTTCATGGGCAAGCTGGATAGCCCGCAGGATGCTTCCAGGACACTTCCAAAGGCTACCAAGGGCAGGATCCTCAAGCAGAATGAAGACTCCTGCCGTATCAAAATAAAAATGCCCCTCTCCCTCCACCAACAGTACTGCGTTACTGTATAAAATACAGAGCCCAGTTCTGTTGTAAAGTGCTCCGCTGTTCTTACGCTAGATTTGCACTATAGGCAATAGAAATAAAAATAGGACTTGTTGGTCCACCGGTCCGTGGGTTGAAGCACCGACAAAAGCGTTCAGGAGAGCCCTAAAGAAAGACGCCTTTGCCGGGACAGTTGAAGACCATGCTGGTTGACTGCAAGGACGAGTTTTGGGTCTTCAGTAGATACTCCTCTTCATAGGAATCTTGGCTCTAATGACGATCTGCTAAATGGCTGCAAGAGTCCTCCTTTTTTTCAAGATTAGAGCTGGAATTGCTGCCAAGTCCACCAATTATAAGAATCTGCACTATTCAAACTGGCAGGGCCTGTCCAATCATGGACAATGTCTGGCAGCCACATCTGCCCAGCAACAGACATACTTTGGCATGGATGTGTACTGGGACCTTTCAATACCAGGTCCTACATCTGGCCACAAACACACACTGTCGCTTTTCCTGGGAAAGCTTGAGCTTTCCCCCGGGAAAGGGCTTACCATATGTGGCATATCAGGCCCTGAAAGGACAGGAAGAAGGTCAAAATACAAGATGGCCAAAGGACATGCAAAATTCTTGCGGCACGCAATCTAAGTGTATATGGTACTCTGAAAGGTGTTAAGCAGTAAAATGCTGAAGGGCACAAGACAATTAAAAGAAACACAGTAGAAAAAGATCTGCTGCCACCAGTCCCTCTTGGACACATCATGCAAGTAACCACAATATTATGAAAAACAAAGTTGTAGGGACACAAAATATCCCTACCACACCTTACTGTAAGGTTCAGAGTGCAGTGTAAAATTAACAGGGACTTTTTTAAATTGAGAACAGAGCACTCGTCAGTGCCCAAAAAACGAATGAGACTGGTACAAAACAGCCAAAATGTTGGTGGGTTCAATAGATGTCCGAGGAGGGAAATCAATAAAAGAAAATCTTTCCTAACATTCATGCTCTAGAGTGATGGGCAAATCCTTTACTATTCTATTTACAAGGGTGTGGAATGACCTCTTGGAAGAACTGAGATAGAGGACAGATCTCCTCTCTTTTCTTAAGGATTAAAACTTTCCTGATCTGATCCATCTTCTGGCCGTCACCAACACTCTAGGGTGGTTTGTTCTCTTGAAATGCAAAGGAATTTAATGATAAACTGTGGTTAGCTGAGACCATCAAAGAGAATGTGCTCAAACGATTCCATTGCTTGAGCTCCAGGCAGGTCTAAGATTCATGTATCAACAATGTTTGTCATGTCCTGTCACTGGTCATCAACATCATTGAAGAGATTCTTCCCAGAGAGACAGATGAACCCAGAGAGGCCATGGAAACATATTGTGGCTTGGACAAGGGCGGACAACTTTGATGGACAAGATATTCAAAATGGTAACAGTATCGACCAGGTATCTCCAGGTGAGATGGTTAGGTCAAATAGTGATCCATCCATAGAACCCTGTGAATCTGAAGAAGAAACAGAGGAAACAATCCAGACAAAGGAAATGGCCCAGGAGTTGGAGACCACCTCCAAGAAGACACTTAATTATGCACTGCTGGCCCTGTCTCCACCCAACAACAACATTGCTTCCAGGGTCTGATGTTGCGAGTGGCCTTTTAGAAGAGTATTTTATTCTCATTGTGAAGCTAAGGATCAGATGCAGGTCTGTGCATTTGGTATCAGTTTTGCCTAGGGTGTGGCATTAAGAGCCACAGCCTTGACACCACCGGTGCTATCCAGCTGGACAGAAAGTTTAAGGACCTTGATTCTGCCCGGCTACATTTTGGGAACCAGCAATGTCTAGGCTCCATTGTGGCAAATGCAGTTAGGCGGAGATCTTTGACTCTGGTCTTCATCCACGTAAGCTGGAAAGAAATGTAATTCAGGGTCCATCCTTGGCAGTGAGGGCTTCAAATACAGTAACAATTTTGGGGCACTTTGAGAGAGAACATTGGCATACGGCATTGGCATTTATTTGAAATCCTTCTGGAGGAGAAGCAGCTTGAGCCAGAGGACCTGTCTGGGGAGGGCCCAGGCCCTTGGGTCTCTCCTCCAGCCTCCTACCGCCTCCTTACCCCAGACTCCTGGATCCCTCCTCTGATCTCCAGTCGCATGCTCCTTTTGCACTCTTCAGTAGTTCTCTCCGAATGAGCTCCACCTCTGACTCCCAATGCCTTCTGCTACAGTTTTTTCCTTTTATAGAGCCTTATTCTTGCCTTCATCCTCTCTCTGGCCTAATGGAGAGGGGAATCATGTTGGCAACTTTGAGTACCTTGAACTCGGAGCAGATAATCTTCCTGAGAGAGGCACCACTAAAGGTGAGGGAATGGGCAGTGGGAGCGACTAAACTGGGGGGTGATTTTAATTTGATCAGGGACCCTGCTTCTGAATGGAAATCCCTGTCAGGCAGGAAAAGCAGAGGGAGGGACATCAACAATGCGGAGTTGAGCAATGTCTGTAGGAAGGCCAATGGTGTGATTTGTGGAGACACACCCAACATTGGGGGACATACATTCTACTCAGCACTGCATGCAACCCTCAATAGAATTGACTATTTACTGGTGGGAAGGCATGTGGCTCTCTGTATACGGGAAGTGTCGGTGGTGGGGATCGCATGGTCGGATCATAACATGGTAACTATGACCCTATGGTGGGCTCTCCAGAGTACAAGCTAATCGAGATGATGCTGCAATGACTCGCTGGCGGATAAACCATTTCGACACCAGCTACAGGAGCATATAACACAATTCTTGGAGTTTAACGATATGGGGGAGGTGACATTGAAGTATGTGTGAGAGGTGACAAAAGCCACAGTACGGTGATTCCTGATAGTGCAAAGGGTAAGAAAAAAAGGGAGCACAGACTAGTGGAGAGCAAACTGGAGACAGAGTTAGCGGAACTGGAGGGGAGGCTACAAGTGGTTGGCCCCGGGGGTACGGAAATAGCACAGGCAATCAGAAAGAAAAAACAAAAGCTACAGAAGCTGCTGGTGGGACGAATCTACCCATAGGATGAAATTAACCAAACAGAAATACTATCAGAAGGGGGAAAAGGTGGGATCACTTTCGGTGCAACGCTTAAAACCCAAAGGATGGACCATAGGTTGGAACAGGTACAGGGACTAAGTGGGAGGTTACAGAAAGACTTGAAGGACACAGCCATGGAATTTGCAGAATATTACCAGGACCTGTATAGGAACAGAGATGAGGCTCTTGCTGCGGATCTTGAAAGGTACTTGGGTAGCCTGGACCTCCTCAGGTTGACATTGAGGACAGGGAACGGTTAGATGCGCTCATCACCATGGAAGAGGTACTAGCTGCAATAAAAAGTATGAAAGTGGGCAAGTCTTCAGTCTCGGATGGGTTCACATCGGCTTTTTATAAATGCTACGCAGACACCCTGGCCTGCTACCCAAAGAGGGGAACGACCGGACGAAATGTTCGTCCTATCACGTCCAATTCCGCTATTGAACCTCAACGCAAACATTTTCATAAGGGTGCTGGCCTTCCCGATTGGACATGGCCCTACCAGGCTTAATCCATTGAGAACAGGTGGGATTCGTCTGGGACAGGCATTTGCATGTTTTTACACCTTCTTCTCTTCCAACGTCTGGTCATATTGGGGACTTAGACGTCTTTGCATATATGAGAAGAAAAACGAAGAAGTGAGGCAACGTACACGGTGTGTGCCATATATTTCGACGTCATACTCGAGAGCGGACAGAGGCAATCACGACATGATGATGCACAGCACCCCCTCTGCTGTGAAAAAACTTCTGAAGCAGCTGACGCTGGATAGAATATATCAAAGATGAGGAATAGGTGGGAGGAACATCCTAGGGTAAGTCATTTGTTCTTCTGTCTTAACAGAGGAAATTGGGAAATATGAACTACATTTGATGCCTCCTTCCCTGCATTTAAGATAATGGTAGTCATAAATATGTCCCTGCCACAGATGATTGAAAGGAGTTAAAGATGTTAGAAGAAGTTTAGATGATTCATACAATATAGGGGTGAACTCCAGGGTTTTGTTATTTGGGGGAAACGTAATTGCCTTCTTCAACTTTCTCAGAAGTGTTTAGGTGTTTCAATTCCTCTCTGTCCACCCCTGAGATCTTGGGGAGAGGCATGCAATTTAAGTGTTTTTTTTTATATTTCATTTAGTATAATATAGCCTGTTAGGGCTTTTAATACACACATACATTAATAATAATACATAAATATACAAACATTAAAGGGAAAAAGCAAGTATGTTGCAATAATTATTCAATATAACAAAGGCTTTAAAAGTTAATAGTTCAATAATTTATTCAATATAGCACCAACATTTAGTCAAATTAAAATTACACTGGGAGATCCAAGATGGCGGCTGGTGGAGGAAGATGTATGTGAACGTCTCTCCCCACTGGGCCACAACAAAAAGGATAAATTAATAAAGATGCATGATCCAACTTTTGCATAACTCCTCCACACTGTAGGCGAGGACAGATAAGGAACCCCTTCCGAGGATCAACATAACTTGGAGGCGCCGCATGGAGGGATCGTCCTCAGTAAAAATGGAACACTGTGATTACGCGGCAGCAATGAACAGACAAAAAAGGCGAGTACACTAGAGCAACAGAGGCCAGCCCGAGGCAGCGATCAAGAAAACGATCTGGATCCGGAGGGAGGTGCGGCAGAGATTCCTGCGAGCTCCGGTGAAGCAGGAGTATCTCAGACGACCTCACACACTGGACCGGACCACCAGTGAATAACAGCGAGGTGGGTGGCAGAAACGGGGAGTGGAGAAGCACCATTAGAAGCTTACCAGCCCCGCAGGCGAGAGAAACAGAGCAAGGGAGCCCAAGAATATTGTGGCAAGAAGGAGGCGGGGTAGGGAAGGAAGGAGGCCAGGACCCCGTCCCACACAACACACGGGGCACAGGGAGAAACAGCACATTCGCCCATAGTAGGACTTTGCCTGGCAGAAGCAATAGGACGGAACAACCAAGAGGAGCAGGAGGCGACGGGTAGAGACTAAGAAAGGCAGTGTGGACAAGAAGGGCTACCACTACTAAGACGGAAGGGGCACATCAGAAGAGGCCCTAAAAGCCCCCATGTGTCCAAAACAAGGGCAGAGGCAGCATCATCAACCCAGCAAAGCCCTCAAGGAAAGCAGGGACCAAGTATCAAAAAATTGTGCGCCACACAGAGCAGTACAAACCCCAGGAGAGGAGATATTAACCAGAGCAACCCACACAGACAACCAGAGAAGAGGGCACAATGGCAAGCAAGGAGGACATGCACAATTGGTATAGGGAATTCCAGAATCAATTCATGTCTTCCTTTCAGACTCAATTCGAAACACTGAAAGATTAAATGAAACAGTTGCTACAAGAACTGAGAATAGATGTGGCAAAACTGGAAGAAAGAACAGACACTTTAGAAAACGTAGTACAGTACCTGGAAGAAGAAACTCAAAAAGACGAAGAAACACTAGATCACCTTGCTTGCATGTTACACAACTTGGAAATCAAAAGCGAGGATTTAGAACATCAGGATAAAAAACCTCTCAGAAATAGTGGAGGACAAAGACTTAAAGGGCACAGCTCAACAACTCTTTGCAGACATAATGGTGGTGGACAAGGAAGAGCAGGTCCTAGTGGACAGAATACATTGAGTAGGTCCAAAAAGGACAGGAGAACCAGGCACATGCCTGAGAGATGTCCTGGTGGCAATGACATCATACTGTCAGAAGGAACAAATCCTACGGAAAGCGAGGCTTGTGGGACAGGTGCAAATCAATGTAGACGAGGTATTCCTATACCAAGACCTCGCACAAACAACACTACAAAAAAGAAGGATGGGACCAGTAGTGAAATTCCTAGCGCTGAAACAGACAAGGTACAAGTGGACATTTCCCTTTGGCCTACTATTCACGTGGGAGGGATGGAACCACAGGATTACGACGTGCGAGGAAAGAGAACAAATCTTAAACCTGCAAAGAGAAGATGGAGAGAGCACAGAGGAAAGAGGGAGAGGAGAGGGCAGTCACAGGAGACCTTAGGGATGGAAAACAGTAACAAGGAAGGAAAAAAGTGGAGCCAAAATGTGAAGGTTGAAGCTGAGCTAGCACTAGAAAACACTGAATGGGAAATAGAAAAAGGAAGGAGGAGAAAAGGACAAAGGGAAAACCCTGAAGAAACCCTGAAGAAAGGGTAAGACAATAACACGTACTTTAAGCTAGCAACCCAAGGTGATGGAGGAGGGGGGCATATCTTGGAACCTTGAGTGGGGATAAGTAGTCCCCACAACAGAATCGCGGGGAATTCATGAGGGCCAGGTGTGACGGACACAACGTCAGAGCGTTCAAGTTGGGAGTTACTGTTGACATGTTGGGGGATTGGGCAAGGGAAGGGGAGGGCAAGGAGGGAGCCAGAGGTGGAGATACAACTAACCATAGAAGGGCAAATAGGGAGGGGCGGGAACAAACGGAACCCGGTTGGCGGATCTTAAAATACTAACGTACAATGTGAGGGGATTAAACACCCGAGTCAAAAGGAAAAAAATAGAACAATACATCGGGGAAAAATATCGATATACTCATGTATCAAGAAACACATCAGGAAACAAGACAAATGGAATTTTAAAATTAGGGGATATACTCAGATCTACCAAGCTAATGCCAGGGAAAAGAGGATGGCGGTGCTGATCGTGCTACACGACAGGCTGGGAGCACAGGTCAGGAACTGGGTAGCGGACAAGGAGGCAAGATACGTTTTCTTAAACGCAGTCATCAGGGGCCAATGATCATGCTGGCATCAATATACGCACCAAACACAGGGCAGGACGGCTTTCTAAGGAGAGTACTATCAGACCTAGAAACCTTGCTAAGGGGGACATCATAGTAGCGGGAGACCTCAATTTAGCGTGGGTTCTGGGACAGGATAGGAGTGGGAAAAGTGCACAGGGAACCCAAGCCCCCTCCAAAGCACTAAAATGAAAGATGGCCACGATGGCCCTACACGACATCTGAAGGGTAATCAAAGGGCAGGAACAGGGATTCACTCATTATTCATATGTATACTCCACCATGTCATGGATAGATTACTTCTGAGCATCTATATGGATAATGGGGAAAGTGAAGGAAATAGAGATAGAAACTATATCCATATCAGATCACGCCCCAATGTGGATAAACATGAAATTGGGGAATACAAAAAGGGGGGACTATGGAAGTAGAAATTCCCCTCTGACCTACTATTTGATCCGGTACAGAGCAAAAGGATAAGAGAACAGATAGAGCAGTACTTTAGGGAAAACAAATCAGAGGAGGTACCATAGGAAATAGTATGGGACGCTTTTAAGGCGGTAGTGAGGGGGGCACATGTTAGCTCTAAAGGCAGGGAAAGACAAACAGAGAAGGCAATGGGAAAAAGAACTAGAAGCAAAATTAAGTGACATACAAGGGGAAATGGCAAAAGCTCCAAACAATAAACTAAGAAGGGCTCTGAGACATAATCAGGGGCAACTAGAGACACTTAGGACAAAGAAAGCAGAGAAAGCACTACTTTACTTGAAACAGTGGCACTATGTGAAGGCCAACAAGGCCGACAGACATTTGGCAAGACAGCTAAGGAAAAAAAGGGGTCTCAAACCATCATTAAGCTCCGTAATAGCAAGGGACAGAATAAGACAACAAACAAAGATATGGGAGAAATATTTAGGGAATTCTATTAGACTATACGCATCAGACAATCCCTCTACAGTACAGCAAGAAGAATATCTAACGAGAATTCACATTCCACAGATAACAGAAGAGGAAATTAGGGAAGAAGAGGTCCAAAAGGCCACAAGAGACCTACCAAAGAATAAAGCCCCAGGCCCGGACGGATATATGGCAAGCTTTTATAAAAAATGTTGTGACATTCTGACCCCAAGACTCACAAAATGATTTAATACATTAAAAAATAAATATATATCACACCGTCAATGAACGAAGCAAAATTGGTTGTGTTCCCCAAACAAGGCAACGATCCGACAATACCAGGTTCCTACAGACCAATAGCATTAATAAACTTGGATGCAAAGCTATATACCAAAATACTTGCAAATAAACTGCTCCCCCCTCTTGCTGAAATTAATAGGACAGGACCAATCAGACTTTATACCAGCCAGACAGGCCTTTGACAACACATGCAGAATTTTCCATTTAATAGAAAAAACGGGAATGAGACAACATCCAGCTATACTAGTGGTACTAGACACAGAAAAAGCGTTTGATAGGGTCGAGTGGTCTCTGATGTTCAAGACAATGAAACACCTAGGGTTTGGCTCAAACTATCTCAACATGATACAGGCGAACTAGACAACACCATCTATACAGATATCTCTAAATGGTACATTATCTAATAAGATATTTCTAGAACATGGAACCAAACAAGGCTTCCCTTTATCTCTGCTGCTATACACTATATATATAGAACCCCTATTGATCAGAATGCGGAAAGCAGACCAACTGACGGGAATCAAAATTGCGGGGGAAACACATAAAACAATAACAGTCCTGATACTTTGAGGCGTCCCAGATAAGTGCCATGAAGGAATGGCTGATGGGAGACCAACACAAAATATGGGCACAACAAGATATAGCGTATCGGGATGACCTCTCCTGGGGCTCCTGTGGTTGGACAAGAAAAAAAGACACCCTAATACTAGGTTCAGTGAGGTATTAGGGGTAGGAATAGAAACATGGGACGGGGTAACAGGAAGGGGGCGCTTTTAGTGAAACCATCCCCATTCTTCTCCAGGTTCAGGAACCCAGACTTTCAACCAGGAATGAAAAAGGAAGCTTTCAGGAAGTGGGAAAATGCAGGCTGCCAGAAAATAAGCGATATGTATCAGGGACAAACACTCAAAACGTTTGAGGAACGCATAGAGGACCTAGGCCTGACAGATGGGGATAGATTCAAATTCAACCAACTAAAACACTGGCTAAACACCCCTACAATTAGAAAAGCAGCCACCAGACTGTTGACACCATTCAAACACTTTATTACTACTAAAACAGGGGCAAAAAGCTTAGTCTCCAATCTGAATAAACACCTGAATGATCAAGAAGAGTAGTTACAGTGGTAATACATGTGAAAACGGGGGAAAACACTAGGAGAGCCAATTTCAAGAAAACAGTGGGAATACCTGTGGGGAATAATCCCCAAAATAACTTGCTCCATTCAAGTAAGGGAGATGTGGATCAAAGTTACACTGCAATGGCACTATACACCAGAAAGGATTCATGCAATGTTCCCGCAAGCATCAGATCGATGCTGGGGAGGCGGCAAGGCAGTGGAGTGGGCAACTAGTGGCATATGTGGAAGAGCTGCCCAGTAATACAATCATTCTGTGGGGAGGTCAGGAGACAGACACAAATAATCTATCAAGGAACGGAACAAATGGGGGACAAATTCTGGATGTGTGGAATGTGGGACCGTGAGAAAAAGCAATCTAAATCCCAAAAACGAGGTCTGATAACCCTACTAATAGTAGCATGGTTGTCTATAGCACAGAAATGGAAACAATATACTGCGCCCACGATGCAGAACTGACTGCAGAAAGTGTGGAACTTTGTGGCTTTAGAATGGGTAACATATAAAATCCAAGGAGACCAGAGGAAATTCAAACAGGAATGGGGTCCAATGTTGACATACCTACAAAGCGACTACATGGTAAAATGGTGTCCGCACAAGATCTGAATAATTGACATACTATGAGCTGTGAAGGAAATCCAACACCAAGAAGAGACAGACACCACTTCTGGCAGGGGGAGAGATCCTGGGAAGCTGAATATTTATTTGTGAATTCAGTGTGGATTGTTGAATAAAAACCAAAACAAAAATAATTAAAATTACACCAATCCCTCCATAGAAGCCCTTCCATAAGTCATCAGAAGAGAAAACTCCATCTAAGTAGTTCTGAGGGGCCCTCTTAGTCCAGGCACTCCTCTGACGTTATTGATTTTTAATACGTTTGCTTAGTTCTACCTTCCTTTCTTCATCTTACTGGTTATGATCTTCTGGGTCAGCAAGATACTTTCCGTAGTTCCTAGTATGAGTGTGTTTTAATTTGTTAGCCAGGGTAGATTTCCTTGTTCCTCTTTGTGTAATATGATTGACGTGTTCTAAGGACTGATTGTGCTGTGTAATTTGCAAGATGGGCCTCCAGCTTCCCTTGAGAATCCTCAGTTCCCTGAGAGTTTCCGGGAACATGTTGGCCTAGCGGTGAGCTCCTTAATCTTATCCTTGGCCTTGAGTGAGATCCTAATCTGGTTGGAAGTCAATGATAATTTGCACAGGATTCTAGCTGGGACTATTGGGTTTCTCCTGAGGTCTGCTTCAGCAGGGACAAGTAATTTATTGGCTTTGAGATCTAAGACTTTGTTAAAAGACCCCTCCCATGATGATTTACCCCTTGGAAAAGGAACATTCTTTGTGAGTAAATTCTCAAAGCATGTGTCCTGTTTCTCCTTGAGGGCATGCACAGATAGGGTGATCAATGGCCAAAGAATTGCCCTTTATCAACAGTAACAACCCATTTGGGCCTTATGTCTCCAAATGAGACCCCCTTGGTGATCAGAATCCCTATTGCCCTTTCACATTTCCCACCTGAGATGAACTTCTTGTTTGAGAAACCTTAATACTAGATATTTTCCTAAAACGTCAGCCTTGAACTCAACACTGATGTGTACAGATGATCCCACCGCACTGCTTGAGGCTAACAGGGCACAGGGGAAGAGCAGAATCCATACAAGGGAAGGTCAGGATCCCGTTATAAAAAGAAAATTGAGCTGGGCTTTTAAGACCGACAGTATCCTGTTGGCAGCCTGTCTGGCCAGGAAGTAGAATGCGGTGGTGGATGCCCAGAACAGGCAGGCTCACTGTCCTACAAGTGGTAGCAGTGCCAGAAGGTTCTTGTAGAAATCTTTAACCTTTGGGCAACCCCCTGTGATGATTCGCTAGGTATCGCCACTCGTCCCCAGGGGGGGGTGCCTCTTTCCAGGAGGCTAGGTACATGCGGCCGCTACCCAATAGTCACCCTACGAGTGGTTAAAATGCACGAGGACCTCATGGGGAGGGACTCCCTCTCTGGGTTTAAGGACGATCACTTTGGGTACAACCCGTTGTATAACCTCACACTCTCACATGCCTTAGGCCCTCCCCTCCATTTCAAACCACTATATTGAATGTAAACTGATGTATTTCTGTAGTGCAAGGGGTACAACTAAGACAGAACATACTAGAATGAAGAAGAGCACAGAAAACTTGAGGATTACTGACTGTGCTAGTACTGAGATGAAGTGGCTCACAGTAGGCATGAGGAATGTCAAGGAGCCATTGACAACAGGTGTTGACGTTATGCTGGGGCAGAGTAAGCTCTATAAAGCCCTGCAGCTGCATAAACTTCATCTTGGTCTACCGCCCTCCAAGTGTCATGGACTATTTTAATGACAAAATATTACATATCCTAGCAGACCTTAAACGGATTAATAGTGCCACCCAATTCCTGGGTGATCTTAATCGCTGACGAGGGGATCCCTCTGACAAAGAGGCTATCATGCTCGAGTCCGGCTTAAATAATATCAACCATCGTGTCTTGAATTCTGATCCTACCAACCCAAAGGGAACATCCTGGACTGGATCGTTATACAAAATCTTAAGGCTCAGATCAATAACACCACCCCTATATCTGGTCAGACCATTTCTTGATCAACTTTGATATCCATCTTCAAGCACCTCCATCCAAGCTTTCCAACCCTCCTAAAATGGTCACTAATTGAAACCTGAAGAAAGTCTGAACTCCCCATCTCCAAGAATGCATCACAAAGATCATGTCCTCGACCTTGGAGACAGACTCCCCTGATGCACTAATTGAGACCTTCAACATCAAATTCACCTCTCTTCTGTATAAGCTCGCCCCTCTCAAATCGAATGCTGTCCAGAACAATCCCAACCATCAAAT
The DNA here is from genome assembly GCF_040938575.1 of Ambystoma mexicanum. Lineage (NCBI taxonomy): Eukaryota > Metazoa > Chordata > Amphibia > Caudata > Ambystomatidae > Ambystoma > Ambystoma mexicanum. The sequence goes on from NC_090923.1 coordinate 550,355,503, forward strand.
ATGGTTATCACCTGAATTTAGATCTCTGAAAACTAAAAAAAGAAGGGCAGAGAGGCGTTGGCTTATATGCCCCTCATCTGACAATAAAAACGCATGGAAGACTCTTGAGAAAGCCTATAAGGATTGGATCACAGAGTCAAAAAAGAACTTCTATAACCATCAAATCTCAGAGGCTAATTATAAACCAAAGAAGCTGTTTCAGATACTAAAGTTCTTCGAAAATCCCAAAGCCCTATTGATGCCATTTACACCTTCCAATGTAGATTGCACTAGAATACAGAATGCCTTCCAAGAAAAAATACTTAAGTCTAGGGACTAAATTTGAAACCAGATCATTGCGTGCCTAAACTTATCAAGCATACCCCCTCAGACCACTCCTGCCCCTTCCCCCCCCAATCCCTTGCCCCATTAGAAGATTGCACTTCCTTTAGCTTTACCCAAGTATCTAGCCTAGAACTGTTGTCCACCCTGAGTACCATGCGACCTGTTGGCTGGACCAGATAATGTAACCCCCCCCCCAAAATGATCATAGACGATAAGGATATTTTCTCTGCATTCCTAGCAAGATTTATCAATGCCTCCTTTCGTACGCACTCAGTGTCTGACTGCATTACAAATGTTACTGTTACTACCCTCCTAAAAAACTGGACTGTACCCCAATGACGCAGCAAACCTAAGACCCATCACGAACTGCAGTTTTTTCTTGAAGGTCTTAGATAAAGAAGCTACTCGCCAGATTCAGATCCACATTGAAACCATCAATATGTTACATCCAAGACAAGTCCGGCTTCCGTCCTGCTCATAGCACAGAGTCGGCCCTCATTGATCTCCAGAGCTACATGGTGAACATCATGGACGGGGGCAAGTCCGGCCTTCTGGTTTTACTAGATTTATCGGCCGCGTTTGATTTATTAGATTACGAGCGACTCCTACACATCTTAAAGGACAATTAAAACTCCTCTGAAATAACTTGCAAATGGATACATTCCTTCCTGACTGGAAGACAATCTAAAGTCTGCTAGGGTTATGCTACCACAGACCCCACTCTTTCCACCTGTGGGGTGCCACAAGGAGCATGCATGTCCCTGATACTGTTTAATCTATACATCCTATCTCTATGCAGCCTCTTAGAAGAATCTGGAGTATTTCGGACCAATATTGCAGACAATACTCAATTGGTCCTGGAGATCTCAGGGCATTATGCAGCCGACAGTCTACTGCTTCAAAACATCTACAATATAGTGGACGCCTGGATGGTAGACAACTGGATGTGCCTCAACAAGGACAAAACCGAGCTCCTTGTCTTTGGCTCCACCCAAGCTAGGGATAAACTCTTTAATTGCTACCAGTCTTTCTCCATCCAGGACTATAGCATTCTAGTAAAGAAGAAAATTAAAACAATCTGCGTGCAAACTGACTGCTCTTTAAGCGCAGAATCCCATGTGAACTTGGCCGTCAAAAACTGCTTGTACCACCTTTAAATTGCTCAGTAACATTCGCCCATATCTTAACAAGGATAATTCATCCACCATCGCCCAGGCAACTATTCTATCAAGAATAGACCATTGTAGGGTGCACTTAGTAGGTGCCTATATAAAAAAAAAAAGTATCCAGCCTCTCCAGACGCAGTCCAGATCGTAAAAAAAAGTCCTGAGAAAATGCTGCATCTTTACTCACCGGCAGGGGCTACATTGACTCCCTGTCGCGGCCAGGTGTCAATTCAAAGCAGCAAGTTTAGTTCATAAGTGCCTCTATGGGAAATCCCCAAGTTACCAGAAGTCAGTTACTTCATGGTATGAATCCCTACCATCCCTAAGATCCACAAACACCAAACTTGTTGCTAGCCCCCCCCCTTTAAGAAATCATTAATATCCTGTACTTGTTGTTTTATGTGTATATATGCACCCTGGTGCCCTCGGGCTCTGGCACGTTATAAATAAATAAAATTAAAATAAAGAGGAAATAGAAGAGGGACTCAGTGTCTTCTTCCTCCCTCGTTGGAGAATCCCAGAGTTTCGAAGTCTGCACTCGACCCAAAGCAAGGGCTCGGTAGAGAACGCCGGCGAGTGGCTGAGGGAGTCTGTGGCGGGTTCTGTGTCGGCAGGACCGAGCCAAGCGGGAAGCAGGTGAAGCAGTGGCATAACCTCCAGGCGGAGGTGGACTATGCAGTCCCCAAACGGTGCAGAGACTGCAAGAAGTCACAACACTTGGAGCTGCCACAGAAGCAGTGACGAAGCCGACGGGAACCGGGAAGAATAACGACCCCAGTTCCTGGAGAGATCAGTGCCATGCGGGCAAGTTCCAGAAAGTAAAGGGAAGCAGGGGCGGACCGGTCAGGAAGTTGGGGGTGTAAAGAATTATCTGCTTTATCACGAGGCAAGTGTGAGGCCTATCAGAGGGCCATCAAGGGACGGGGACCCAAAACAAGGCAAAGAGTGCATCCGAAGAAATCCTCTTCATCCCAGTGGTGGAGATAAGTCCACTGACCACCAGTGAAGGGTCTGGGATGCCAACAAAGGATAACCAAGCATCCGAGGAAATCTTCCTATTATCAGTGGTGGAGATAAGCACACTGACTACCAGAGAAGGGTCTGGGACCCCGATATAAATCGGACTCGGGACTTTGCTGATAAAGTGAAAGAGTGTCAAGATAAAACCCAAGTTGGAAAAGAACTTTCAAACACCAGGAGAAGGGAGTCATTCTCCTGGTAAGAAAACCAAATCCTTTTGAGTACACGGAAGAGACGCCATTCATTCCCCCTGGCCTTGTTGTGAACTGTATTGGAAAGTGCAGGCAAGATCCAGGAGAAAGGAGCCATTCTCCCGGTCTGGAAAGTTGACTGTACAATGTGCTGGAACTACGAGCCAGGGGAAGGGAGTCATTCCCCGTGAAACACCACCCATATACCAGGAGAAGGGAGTCATTCTCCTGGAGAAGGAACTTTCAGTTGGATTATATTAGTCTTTAGTTGTAGTGTAAGGGATAGATAGTAGACTTGCATTTGGACAGACATTCTGACAGATCCTTTAGTATTAGTTTGAGGCAGGGAAAACCCCTCTTAGGGATAGTGAGGATTATTTGTACTATCAATAAAAGTCTATAACAAACATGCCACCCTTGTGTCAGTTTCCTTGTTCGACACCCTTACACCCCTCAGTTGGATGTGGTCACCACCCATGCCAACAGTAAGTGCGAGCTGTTCTGCTCCTGTCATGACCCCAGTCTGTGAGGATAGCCCTTATTCAGGCATACAGGCTAGGCAGAGCACATTAAAACCATCAGCAGGTCAAAGGTGGGTGTTAGCCTGGCACATATGGCATTTACACCATTCACAGCATCTACTTCCATAGACACCAGTGATGTTCAATAGTAAATTCATACACTTAAGATGGCCGCTGCAAAACCGATTTACAAATAACAGCACATTCTATTCATATTAGCAGATGGAGCTACTTAAGCCCCACCTCCGCTGGAACGTGCGCTTCGCGTCTTCTCCGCTGACAGCGGGTAACGCTACCGGCGTTTCTCCTCAGAACCTGAGGAAAAAAGAGAATAATAGAGACATTAGTTTTACGAAGAGTTACAGAGCATCATAGTTCACTGAAGAGACTTACCCAACAGAAGTTATCTCTGATGATGTAATATTCAGTAAGATTATTTATACGCTCTCAGCCGCAGTATGTTCAGTCAGAAGTTCTCACTCACAGCCACAGTATCTTCCGTGAGAAGTTTCGTTCACCTTCGCAGCGTCTTCAGTCAGAAGTTTCATCCGCAGCCACCGCATCTTCCGAAGGTATTTTCCTCAACTTTCCGAAAACCTGCAGACAACACAAAAGGTATTTGATTAATAAACAAACTTAACAGTTTTACATAGAAGACGTTCACGTACCTGAAGGTTCCGCGAGTTTTCACCTCAGTTGTTACCGCGCTCCACTTCGCAGGCTGCTATTACTCTGTATTGTCGAACTTAGGTTTAAGATGTTTTCTCATCCTGAGTATCTCCCCAGCCATAATTCTTTTCCCAAATTCCTCAAACCTGCGAAAAAGAGAAAAAGACACAAGTAGTTAGAAAGAGAGATCTCTCCAATGTAGGAATCTATTCTAGCCCTCAAGATTACACTATCTTCACCTGCTGACTTACCCAAAACCTCATTCTTGAAAGAATAGACAATTTAAGGTAAGAAGCTACAGAATTCATCAGCATCCCAAGTTACCATTGTTTCTCCATCTCAACGCGCCACTGTAGAAAAGCAGGATGGAGAGCTCCACAATAATAAAACACAGTTGAGAAGGGAATTCAGTCCTAGAGTTAGTAGAGAGTGATTTTAGGGGAATACACATTTAATATAGTATAATCTCAGTTAATAGATGTTATAGCTTTTCTATTGTTGTCCTTTGTTTGTTCAAATAGAAAAAAGAATCCTAAAGGCTCCAAGGTATCAAGTCCACAGGCTGGGAACGTATTACGCTCCCAAGGAGTCCAGGTAAGCGTTACAGCTCCAGGAAGTGTCCTCTGAAATGGACACTCTGGGATGTGTTTGTGGTGAACCGATGTTTCAAGCTACTTAATGCATTCCCACCGATTCCCATCCTCCTGCATGTTCTCAGGAGGCTGCAGCAATTCAAGACCATGTTGATCCTAATTATTGCGCTGGATTGGCTTGGAGGATGTTGTATCCGGATCGCCTTGACATGTCCCCGTGCCCTCATCGATGCCTCCTGAAGAGAGTGGAACTTCTCTATCACGGTGGAGGGACAAGTTCTACATCCCAATTTCAGCACCCTGAATCTCCATGCATGGCTGTTGAGAATATAGAGACTGGCACAGCCCGGCAGAGGTTGTGGGGGGTTCTCCTCTCCAACTCAAAACATGCAATCTACAGCAAAACAAAAGAAGTAATGGATGCATGGTTTAGAATTAATCTCAACCTCTGGCCTTGCCCTGGATAACCGTCCAGACCATTGTTATTTTGACTAAGGCAATCTACAACTTTTGCTGTAAGAAATTGTGCTCTTGGTGCAGAGAGAGGGATCTGGCACTGCCACTGTTAAGGGCTACTTCATAGCATATCAGTTTTTAGGATATAGTTTAAATGAGGAATATGTGGGAGGAGCAATCCATCAGGAAGAACATTACCCTAGCAAGTCATTTGTTCTTCTCCTTCATGGGCATCATTACTACATTCATAAACAACCCTCCCTTCCCAGTAGGTGATCAAGTGATAGAGTTGGGGGGGGGAAGAAGAGAAGACCCCCAACTCTTGAGTAGCCAGAAAAATAAATAACCTACCTTCTAACTATCATAACCATTCATTGTGGAACTCTGAATTAGCTTTATTGCTTTTAAGTGGTAATTCGTATGTATGTTACATAGGCTTCCTATTTGGTTTTCTTTCTTTTCTTTTTTCCTCTTTGCTGTCTTTCGGCAGTTTTGATGTAAGAAGAAATATGACAGAGTTATATGCTTTTTGTTATTTTGGAGATAGCTGTATGTCTTCAACGGTGTTTCCTAAGATCAAGCACACAAGAAGAGATACTCCAAAGGCATATTCCATTGTTTCTGAAGTTTATGAAAATACAGCTAATGGCAAACTGATAATAAAAGTAAGTAAATTTTTCTCGTCATCCTTTTCATTATTTTTCACAATGCATTTCAGATGGTCGAGGAGATCTCCGGGAATATCTTGGCAAAGACCCCTAAGCCAATAGATGTTCGAGAAGTGATGGCCAAGTATCCAGTCATGTATGAAGAATCTATGAACACAGTGTTGATGCAGGAAGTAATTCGGTAAAGTACTACAATTATGATTTGACCATATTGCATATTATTCACCTGCATTTTGCTCGCTACAGATTAATACTGTCCCATCTCTCCAACCTCACATCTTGCATCCAAAACCTACAACAATCCTGTTCCCATCACCAAAACACAATGGATTCTCTGCTCATCCTTTTTACATAAATTATATTGTATGTTACTTTGTAGACATAACTGTGCCCTGTTTCCCATACAAATCTCATCTTTCTCCACAAAGCTGTTAAATATCCTGCTTCCCACACTGAAACACATCTTGTTCTGAAATCTACAAATCTTGCTCTCCAAATTTAACTGTTACCATGCTACAGAACCACATCATGTTCCTCTACCCTGCTGAAATGTCCCTTATTTCCCATCCATGTAAATGTACTTTATTTTGGTGATATTGCCACTTGGTACTTAGATGGGGTAGAGTACTAGTCATTGACATTTGTAATATGGGACAATAGGCCTAACCACTCAGTGGCGTTGCGGTACAAACAAACTGCACAGCCCATGCCCAATGTTTTCAATATACTCAACATGTTGCACTATGTAATGTCCTGCAGGACAGGCACTCAATGTCGTCTCCAAGATGGTGCCAGGCACCTAGTGACATATACTGCTGAACTAAAGTGTATACATGCTTGCCCCACTTCATGAACAGAGTATAGGCAGCTTAGAGTCTTGAACATTTGACTTGAAAAAGGAAGCACTCATGGGAGTTAGCCCCAAAATCTCCTCCAATCTTTTTTTTTTAATGTGAACAGTTATGGCCTATAATTATTATTTATTAATGTGATACAGTTTTAAACAAATGTAAAAAACTTTACACATAAATTAACATCAGATATCTAAAATACATAAATAGAATACAGTAAAGTAGAAAACAATTCCAAGTCTTAGTAAAATCCTTGATACAATTTCTAGATAGTTAATTTATATATGAATTCGAGTCAAAATCTAAAAGAGATGAGTAAACAACATATTCTGATTCATAATTAAGATAAAACATTTCATGCTTACATAACAAAATGTCAATTACTTATCGGGGGAAGACCCCCTTGAATTTAATTTTATGAGAGCAATTGCCACGAGCCAGACCTGAAAAAGTGCTAAGTGCAGTTTAGGGTTATATGTGTTAACACACTGCTTCCAAAAATCTGCCTGGCCCATATAGTCTGTGTTATGGACAAATTCGCCCAGATACTTGATATACTCTATTCTCATCCTGCCGCAGCTCGTCAGCACGTGTTGAGCCGTCTCAGGTTCAGTAGGGAGATCACAAATCCTACAATATCTTTCTGCTAGGCTTAGCCCCAGTGCAGGGCCCTGGGTGGATAGAGTCGGTAAGTGATTGAGGCGCATTAATAGGATAAACCGCCTCAGATGTTCTGATGGGCACTGATTTAGATAGAGTTGCGCCTTTCCATAGGTATATAGCATAAATAGAATAAAGCTATAGCTTTTCAGACTATTAAGATGTTTAAAATTGTTCTGCCAATCCCACAGGTTGAGGCGATTGCGCATGCTGGTAATCAGGACTTCATTTTCCCGGCCCCATTCAGGTGACCAGCTAATTTCTTCCGTCAGAGATCGAATCTGATTTTCAAATTTAGCCTGTCTACCAGCCGCACAATCTTCCCTAATCGTCAGTAATAGATTGTTTGTTGGTTTATTATTGAGTTTAATATGGAATTCCATCCTCTTTCTTAATACCATGGCTCTAAGGGAGAAGATTCCTAGCTCAAGTCTGATAATTGCCATGGGAATACACTGTGGAAGGCCGAGGATTTTCCTCCAGAACTTACCCTCAATCAGTTGTAACCATCCTAAGTTCATATTTATCAGTGGATCTAAACCATACGTCACCATAGGAGCCAAACATTGGATATATAACTGACGTGCTGCCCAAATTGAGAATCCGCATTGCTCTCGTGTAAATTTATAGACTAAAGCTGTAAGTTGAGCAGCTTTTGTTTTGCGCTCCTGGATGCAAGTGAAATACTTTCCTTTGTTATCAAATTCTACCCCCAAATATCTGTACATGTATGTATATTCAATTTCGACCGCACCCATCATCATTCTTGGTCTAGCCACTCTACCAGCAGTGTATAACAACAACTTGGTCTTACTATTGTTAATAACTAGTTCGTTGCTTTCTGCATAACGCCATAGCTGTTTGGCTGATCTCAGGATACCACTAAAAGTGTGATCCATGATCACCAAATCGTCTGCATAAGCTAAAAGTGGGCAGTGGTAGGAACCTAACTTAGGGGGACAATTATTAATCCCTAGAAGACATTTGGGTATATCTGAGATAAACAAGTTATACAATGTTGGAGCAGTAACACATCCTTGCTTTACTCCTCGCCTCTGAGGGATGGGTTTGGTTACCGAACCCAAATTGTCCAGCCTAACTTGAACAGTATTATTTGAATGTAATAGCTCTAAATAATACAATAAAGGTTCAGGGCAGCCTAGATTCCTCAATTTGTTCCATAGAAGGGAGCGATTGACCGAGTCAAAAGCCGCCTTAAAATCTATATATAGTGCATATAGAGGGGGATTTGCACGAGATAGAGCCTTACTTCTCAGAGTATTCATAATAAATATATTGTTGGAAGTAGAATAGCCTGCTCTAAAACCACTCTGGAATTGATCTAGGATCCCAGCTTTCTCTACCCATATTAGCAATTCTTTCAAGATGCGTGCTGCAAACAGTTTCCCAGAGCAGTCTAGCATAGATAAGAGCCGGTAGTTCATAGGATCGGACCTGCTACCTTTCTTGAAGACAGGTATGATGATGGCTGCCTGCCAAGATGTCGGTATACTACCTTCGTTTAATATCTTATCAAACAATATTTTCAAGAGGTTTGCCCAAAAGAGGGGGTTGCTCCTCAGCACCATATTAGAAAGGCCATTAGGCCCAGGGGCTCGTGAGGTGTTTAGGGCCTTAATTCTTATCTGTAGGTCCTCCACAGAAACTGAGAATGGGGGAATATGGGGTTTGCTGGCCTTGGGAATATAAGTCCCAGGGCTGCTCCCCATATTTCTCGTTTCCAAAAAGGAAATCCATTTGTCACCTCCTATAGAATTAACCATACTGGGTAGAGTTTTCTCCTTCACCTTTCCCAATATGGACCAAATTTTGCGAGTGTTCTTACCACATAATGTTCTGACTGTATGTTGCCACCTTTCTAACTTCCTTGCGTTTTTGTGTATTTTTAGCCATATTTGGTAAGTGGTCTTCAACTTTCTTATTTTGGAGGCAATCATCCTCTTGGGGTCCGGGCCATTTCTTATATACCTCATCTCTCCTCTAAGCTTGCGTTTCCTATCTCTGATTGCACGGTCGAATTTTAATTCGTTTGAGGCCTTGCCCACCATCAGGCCCATTTTATGGGAACCGTGCAGTGCAGAGAACTTACTTATCCAATTTTCTATTTGTTCCGGTGACTTTTGCATAAACAAATTTAATTGTTCAATATCCCACTCTTCGGACGCCCTTGTGGCCTTTAGGATATTATTTGTTGACCAGGAAATACGGTTTAGGGAATGATTAATTACGAGATCTCCCATATTAACCAATGCAGCATCCGGGTGGCTGAGTCCCAATGATAATATCAGCGGGTCATGATCACTCCATTTGTACTCGGTCACCTTCATATCTTTTACAATTAATGCGATCTCTACACTAGTATAGATATAGTCTAAGGTGCTCACGCTGCTCCCATTCTTCCATGTAAATTTACCAGGGCAATCGTTTCTAGTACGACCATTTATTATTTCAAGGTCCCAGCATTCAAAGAAGGCCCTCCAACACATCCCCTCTATATCCGTATAAGCCTGATTCCATATACTATTGCTTGTTAGAAGCTGATTATTACTTGTACCACTACCACTGTTAATTCTACAATTTAAATCCCCAGCCAAAATAACAAAATCTCTACCGTTGGTTACATTCCAATCACTTAAGAGATTATGCAGGGTATCTTGTATATGTTCTCTATGCTTTGCGCCCGGGGGGTTATATATATTTATTAATAACATTTCTTCCCATCTTGCTTTAATCTTGACGGTCAGAGCAGCAGCACACAGGTAATCACTATCCACTGGGATCATTCTACTTTTCAGCTTATTGGATATCCCAATCGCTAGACCACCGTATGGTCGTCCGCGTATGCCTTTCTTCGCAAGGGTGTGATAAATAGTGTACCCATCCATGGCTGTCTGCTGTAGCAGCCAAGTTTCTTGTAATAGAAAGATGGGATATTTACTTATCATTGTTAGAGAGCCCTTGTTGGTAAGAAAATGTTGATGACCATGTGTATTCCAGCTTAACAGGGTTTGATCTCATGATTGTTGTAGAACTAGGGGCAGCGAATCTGCCAACCATTTCAGTGTATTTTGAATGTCTACCATCTGTACATTCTTTCCCGTTTTTTGGGTGGGTATACCACTCTTATTTGGGGCTGCCGTTGGCTCAACACTTGGAAGTAAGGGATCCTCCTTCTCTTTACAAGCATCTACTTCCACCCCTACCTGTAATAGACATTGTTTATGAGAGCGAATCAATTGAGCAGATGCCAAGACACAGCAATGGAGGGCTGTTACATTGGGATTGCATACGGTAAGTGGTTCTACAAAAGAGAAGTCCTCCGAGCGGATTACCCGCAATTGTGGGATCAGATGCAGTTTATTCAAAACCTCCGTTCTTGTCAACCACTTGTCCATCTTCTTTTGATTTAAGTTTTTAATAATGCATATTTTGCTTGTATTAGGGGTATCAATTTCTGTTGTTTCCAGTGGGTTAGGGGGTCCCTTGTTGTCCACTTTATGCTGTTCTTCTTGGTGCGAGCATATAGTGTCCACTTCAACTGAGCTAGTAGAGAGGTCAGAGTTGGGGTCCTCCATAATCGTGCTGGTGATTTCCTGTGGAATATCCGGGATGATCCAACTTGTTAGGGTCCCCAACCCTTTCTTAGCATTTTTCTTGGTATTTCGCTTCTTACGTTTAGATTTTTTTGCACGTATTGCTGGGGCATTAGTGGCAGGTAAAGGGGAGGCTATTTCAGCCACCAAATTTTTTGAAGCTAGGCGTCTTTGTTGACGTCGCTGTTTTTTTGTCAGAGGTATTTCCAAGGCTTTCTCTATAGGTTTATCTAAATTATCGGGTATCATCTGTGAATCCTGTCCTTCGTCGCCATTAGGGGGATACTGGTTGGATAGATCTTGCCCAGTGGGAATGAGAGGATTGGGTAGTCCCAGCTGTATTATCGAGTTTGCGTGGATCCTCCCACATAGTTTTAGCAGTATTTTCATAGCAAATTGAAGAGAAGCCACTGAGGCTTGCAGATCTGTAATGGCTAGGTTATTACAGACTTCAGAGTTTCCACTGTCTCCTTTGTCCATACATTCCAGATCTTCAGAGCTTATATAGAGATTTGGGGAAGTTGATAGCCGTTCCTCTGACAAAACCACTGAGGAGATAGAGGAGGGGCGCATGGGGAACGAGCCCGATATATTTGATGTTGAATTACCTGGTTGTCTTGGGCTAGTAAGTCCCCCAGGCTTTTGCTGCCCCCTCTGAGCTGCGTTTAGAACCTGTGCCTCAATCACAAGTGGGCAATCGTTGGATACTGTAGACGGATTGTTTAATGGGGCCATTGATTTTTGAATTGATAAGCATAAATCTAAGAGGGAGTTGTTATCAATCTCATTAAAGTTAGTATTATCCAAAGAAATACTGTTATTATGTTGGACTGGCGGTTGATAATTACTGGCTTCCGTTCCTGGTATCTCCCCAGCGTTAGTTGGCTTGGTGTGGATTTTCCCAAACATAGCTGGAATAGTCCCTTTAATCGATCTACGCTCCACCTCTGTAGGATTAGTATTCTTATTAGCTTTCTGCAGTAGAAGGTGCCTGGACTCTTCTTGGCCTTTACGCAGGTTGTATCGAGTTTTGTTCTGCCTGGTTTTGGCCATGGGTTTTGATGGATTTTAATCACCCTTCTCCTATAAAGGGGTAGTGATGAAGAGATAGGTACCGTCGTGAAAATACTATCTCGCTTCAATTGTATCAGGTTCCACGATGTAAAAGAGCAAGAGTGCACTAAGACATTGTACTTGTATGTTTGTAATATGAATGGCTCACCTCTACAGGTTCCGAGTTGTGGATAGCGTCACAGCACCGAACAGTCACAGAACAGTCGGCGCCCTTCACCCCTGTCGGGCTTAACGCCGCAAGGGTGGCAGCCTGAGTCTTTTGGCTGCTCCCGAAGTCACGTGATAGATCACGTGCCGTGTGTGGCTCCGCCTCCTCCAGGAAGCGTGTAGCGCAGCTGACGGCAAGAGTCGAGGAGCGACTCGCAGTGCCGGTCAGTAAACGAATCCCCAATCAAGCGGGTTCCAAGATCTCCACATAGAGGCACAATTCACAGAGCGGGAGGCAGCCTGAGTCTTTTGGCTGCTCCCGAAGTCACGTGATAGATCACGTGCCGTGTGTGGCTCCGCCTCCTCCAGGAAGCGTGTAGCGCAGCTGACGGCGGCAAGAGTCGAGGAGCGACTCGCAGTGCCGGTCAGTAAACGAATCCCCAATCAAGCGGGTTCCAAGATCTCCACGTAGAGGCACAATTCACAGAGCGGGAGGCAGCCTGAGTCTTTTGGCTGCTCCCGAAGTCACGCGATAGATCACGTGCCGTGTGTGGCTCCGCCTCCTCCAGGAAGCGTGTAGCGCAGCTGACGGCGGCAAGAGCCGAGGAGCGACTCGCAGTGCCGGTCAGTAAACGAATCCCCAATCAAGCGGGTTCCAAGATCTCCACGTAGAGGCACAATTCACCTATAATGGCCTATAATGGAATGCACTTCAAACAAAATAATATAATTAGTTGATCAAAGTGTAATTCTACGGCTTAACAAAAAATGCTCGACTATATCTGTTTTTTTAACTGCATTGGAAGTTACTGTCTGTGAACAGATTTTTCTAATAATTGAATCAATTGTTCTGAAATTAAAACAAGATGCAGTGGGGTTCTGTCAGGTTTTAAGGTAAACTAGCAATACTTGTTTGAAAACATAACCCAGAAATTTTAATATTGCTTGAGAAATGACACTTCAGGGGGAGAGGATACAATATCTCGGGATACAGTTGACTAGCACACTAAATAAGCTTTTTTGAGCTTATTATTTGTCACTTTGGGAGGCTATCAAGCAAGGTATATAGAGATGGTCCTAATAAGTCTTATCTTAAATGGGCAGATTTGCCAAAATTTAAATGGACTTTCGCCAGAGATTCATTTTTTGTTTCAGATGCTGCCAATTCAAGTGCCAAGCACCTTTTAGAGTGGTTATTAACTTACTCCTTCACTTTCTATGGAGTGAGAAAAAAAACTCAGTTGCCTTCATTCCCTGATGTTTCCTGAGGATGGAGGAACCAGTTACCCAAACTTGAGAAATATAATAAAGGGGCCAACAGAGAGTGTTAGTAGACCATCGCCACAACAAGGTCAATAAGTAGTGGTTTGGCCTAGAGAAGTATTTCTTAGCTCCAGTTCCAGCAAGACAATGGTTGCAGGTCCCTACTGAAGCTCCCTAACAGTGTAAAGACCCACCTTGTCCTGGCTATATTGTGTGAATTGTAGAGAGATTGGAAATAAATGAGTGATCTAGCCCCATGGCCTTATAATGATAGTTTATGATAGTTTATTTATATAGCGCCTGTACACAATGTGTTTCAAAGCGCTTCAAGGAAAGGGAGGCAACAAGGGAACATAAAATGACATTCTTACAGGTCATGAACAATAAGAATGTGAAATTAACTATCGTACTCGGCCTGGCAACATTTGAGAAAGTGCAAGAGCTAAGACATAGATAAGGAAGGGAGGGGAGAGTGGGAAGGAAATGGAAACAGGCAGGTGACTACCGTACTAGGCCTGACGACATTTCTGGTAGAGCCAGAGATTAACAAAAGATGAGGGAGAGGGGTGCAGAAAGGGAGGGGAGGAACAAAACAAGCGACTAAGGTACTAGACCTGATGACATTTCCGATAGTGCTGGAGGGGGGAGGGGAGGAAAAAACAGGTAGGGGAGAGGGAGGAGACAAAAAAGGTTGCTATCATACTAGGTCAAGGACAATTCTGATAGAGTAAGTACATAGAAGAAAGTGAGGGGAGGAGATAGGAAAAGGGAGAAAGGGAGAAAGGGAGAGGAGGAGAAAACAGAGAGTGAGTAGTCAAAAAGTGGAGAAGCAAGAGGGGAAAGCGAATACAATTGCAGGAGTCAGTAGTAACACATAATGTTGCGAGAGAACAGCAAATAACAAGCCAGGATTCAAGATGAAAATGGGAACAGCATGATTCAGGGCCACCATGAGTACAAGATGCAGGGGAAGTCCAGCATTAGAGTTGAGAGAGGGAGACGCACCGTGAGTCAATGAAGTCCATAAAAGTCAAATCCAAGCATTGACAAAAGACGTTGATGGTGAATGTATCGGGACAGACTCCTGCAGAGGTAGGATCTTTTAATTGCATGTGGGCCTCCGCCATTTGGGGATTGCTTTCAGAAACGTCTGAGATTTCAAAGATGGTATGAGGTGGGGCTGATGCGGACAGGGCCAACTTTGGGATAGAGACAAGTTCATCTGCAAAAAACGTTTAGAGGGAAACTGAGCTTGTGACCATTTTCGGTTTTCCCCAGCATAAGAGTTGTCATGGATAGGCGGTTGCAAATTGACTCAGTAGACAGTAAACCCCATTTACGAGAATTCTAGACGTGCATGTGGGCACTAAGGGATTGATTTCAAGGCTGTACAGAGTTATGGTTTTCAGGGTGTTTTTATGCTCAAGGGGCTAAGATATGCTGTGAGGTGGACTTGGAAAGGTAAATAAATTATAGCCTTTAGGAGCTTATGTGTAGGAGGTCTTCGTGAATTTCTACTGTATCCCTATACAAATTGCATGGCTACAAAAATGTCAAAATTGTAGTCATCTTGAAATTGGCCCTGCCCCCTTTTCTGACATCATCAACAGTAGGACCAGCGGGACCAAGGCGATCAAGTGGCTCATCATGTGGCAATGGATCTGCAGTGAATTTCTCTGTTCTGCTGGAACTTGCCATCTTGATTCACTGTGTGCCAGTTGTGCAGCGTCGTTCATGCTCTCTACACCTTTGCCAGCCACAGTGTTTCTCCAAAAGCGGTCCGTTTGAAATTCCCCAACCCCCTTTTCTGACATCAATGGGAGGACGAGTGTGACCAAGGCGATCACATTTTACACATTTCTTTTTTAAGTGCATTCCTCAATGCATTCTCTCCCTTGCGTTTTCGATAAGGGTGGTTTTATAATGGTTATGCACTTTGATACCTCTTTTAGCCTGCTTGAACCAGTGATCAGGGGGTAAGAAAATGTTTACTTGTCTGCCTTTAATTATGCCCTAAGTGGATGTTCTCTCTTACTGATGACTTACCAGCATAAACCTCAGAGAAGTTGATCTTGTCTCTTCCTCCATGAGTCCTAGAACAGGGAGCAACGGTAATAGTCAGGAAAGGCAGTTTATGGCCAAAATGGGTCTTTTAAATGTTAGATCAGCAGTTAGAAACGTAGATGAGATACATGGCTTGATTCTACATGAAGATTAATTAAATGTTACTTAAAGGGTTTACTATTCATTGTAAAAATCAGACAAATAACGGGACGGGGAGTTGCCATCCTTTTCTCTAAACCTTTTAAAGGTACTGTAGTACAGACACAATCATTCTTTTCCTTTTTCTGCATAAATAACAACAGTCCTTTATCGTCCACCTAAATATGAGATTTTGTTTTCTAACACATTTTCAATCTTTGTTTGAAGAGATTCAAACCCTATTGGCTACGTTTATTCTTCTGGGTGATTTTAACCCAAACTTAGATGATAAGGATGCACTGCTAGTTCAAGATTTTATAAATGTATTAGATAAACTTGTACTGAAACACTTGTGTATAGGCGCATTATAAATGCCATATTATATCATATCATATCATACACTCAGTTTTAGACAATGTTCGGCTGGTCCTACCCATTCAGCAGGACATTCTTTAGAGCTAGTCGTACATTTTTTTTAATGTTGTTTTTATTGGGATTTTTAGTTTTGAACAATAACTATCCCCTTCCCAACCGGCCTCCCTCCTCCCCCAACCCAGACCCCCTCCCATCCCATCCCTGGATCACCGCACGGTATGTCTTCTGAGGAAAATGTTCTGGGTATATCAAATCAATAGTATGTCCAGCAGCCTTAATCTCTGAGGGCACCATTGTTCCCGATAATCTTTATGAAGGAAATGTAGGACCAAGTCCCACTCAGTTTTGAATTTTGCATAGTCTCCTTAAATTGTGCAGCTTACCCATTCCATTGAGGTGTAGTGCCATATTTTTGCTATCCATTCCTGTTCGTTGGGAATTGTGGATTGCTTCCACTTTTGTGCTATTATGGAGAGAACCGCCACACTGAGGACCATATACGCTTTCCTCTGTGGCTTGGTCAATAGTTTGTCCAGTACATCGCTCAGGCTAAACATAGCTTCTCCATATTCTCTCCGTACTTGGGGACCAAAGATGTCTTTCATTTCTTTATTGACCACGTCCCAGAATGGCTTTAGAACGGGACAGAACGGGAACCCATGTGCCCACCTCTTTGCATTCTCGCCAGCAAATCTGAGCAACTGAGGGGTATATTTTGTGTAGCTTCTCGGGAGTTAAGTGGCACTGCACCAGAATCCTGGTCCACATTTCCCTGATCTGCAACCCTCTCATTAATTTGGGGATTCACTGCCACACTTCCCACCATTGTTCTTCGGAGATCAGGAGCGGCCCATTGTCTCGTATAGTGCCACTTGGGCTGGGTCGTTGGTGTGGTGAATAACCTGTGCAATTTGCTGATCACTTGCCTGTCACTGGTATTCGTTAGTAAATACCTTTCTAGTGGGGTAAAGTCTCTGGAAGTGGATTTTTTCATGTCTTGAGAAGAGAGCCAATGCCTCAGTTGAGCGTACTGGAATTTATCTTCTTCCCTCAACCCCATGGTTTGCTTGCATAGTTGAAATGATTTCACCTCTTGCCCCTCCATCATGTCCCTTGTGCGGGTGCATCCCACCTCTTCCCACCTAGAAAATGCTCCTTTCTCCAACCCCTGGGTGAACTGTGGATTCCGAAATAGGGGTGTGAACGGTGATGGATAGGACGTGATCTTCGCCTCTTTAACCATAACGTCCGAAGTATACCCCACCAGGGCCGTTATTCTGCTTCTGTACATGTTAGGGGGCCTATCTGCTCGGGGATGCTACAGGACCTCGTCCAGGGGCCTGCCCACTAATTCCCTGTCCATCCTACGCCAGATGCTATCTGGGTTCCCAATAAACCAGTCTCGGATTACCCTCAGTTGGGCTGCCCAGTAGTAAATCATAAAGTTTGGGACCCCCCAATCCTCCCACCCCCGTGGGGGTGGTCATGATTTCCCATGCCGCCCTCAGTCCTTTCCCTTGCCAGATATAGTTCTGTACCAGTTTATTCTTAGTTTTGAATAGGTTTTTAGGGACCGCCAAGGGGAGAGTCTGGAAGTAATAAAGTGCTCTGGGGATAATTACCATTTTAATGACACTGATGCGGCTCATCCAAGATATGTTAAGAAGCCTCCTCTCGCCCAGCCACGTCTTGATTGCTTCCGCAGGTGGGGATAATTTGCTTGGTACATATCTTCTAGGGATGGGGTCAATGTCACCCACAGGTAGCAGAGGGATCCCTCCGCACATGCAAACTGCCCTGTATCAAGTGCTTCTGGGGATTTGTCTCCCTGCAGTTTCATTAGTTCAGATTTTTGGGTGTTGGTCTTCAGACCCGCCACTCTGCCAAATTCCATCGGAGTGCTGTTAGTTTCGGGAGGGAGATGTCCATGTCCGTGAGTACGACCAACAGGTCATCGCGAAACGCCATTACCTTGTGGTCCTCCCCTCCGAATGCGATCCCTTTTATTCCCCTCTGCTGTCTGAGTCTAGCCAGGAATGGCTCGAGGAAGATCGCATACAGGACTGGTGACATGGGGCAACCCTGTTTAGTTCCCCTAGAGATCCCAATGTGTTGGATAAAGAGTTGACATGGATGTCATTAGCGGGATTAGTGTCGTCTGGAATGCCTTGTAGCTTGTTCGCACACAAATTGCCCTTGCATTACTGTATTCAAAGCGCCACTATAATAGGCCAATGGCTTACGGCCCATAGGGCTTTTCTGCATCAACACCGCTGTCATAAACTGACCATCAGAGTGTGAAAACAAATAAAATTCCTGTGTGTAATCTGGGAGCCCTCTTCCCAGATATCATCTAGCACGTTCCAATGATGTCCTTCCATCTGGACTTAAGTAATTGATAAAGGAATCCTTCCTTTTTCATCTCCTCAGGCACCAGATGAAAAAGGTCAGAGGCCCAGGACATCATCACGTAAAAAGAGCTGACCTCATCTGGAGGAGAGGCCATGTGAGGCTCATACATGCCCAACGGTTCCCCATCAGCTGGTATGAAGGCATCAGCCTCGTCGGTGTCCGCCGCTGTGGTAGCTGTATCTGTGCCCGTGTGCAGAGCCGGTTCCACATTTGGAGTCAGATCCTGATGTGGAGGTGGTGGAGGTGTCGGTTGACGCTTCGGGTCAGCTGGATCCTTTGACTTATGCTTGCGTCGGGGTGGAATCCCAGGCAGTGGCCTTGGGGGGCTCCTAGACGGGGCAGGACTGGGCGTGGGAGGCAGTCTCTGCTGGATTTCCAAAACTAGCTTGTGCAGCGTTGTCAGAATGTGCAAAGACATGTCGCTTGGCTGTGGCGTAAACGGAATGGGTGGTGGAGGTTCTGGACTGATGCGCCTCATCTGGCATGGGGGGGGGGGAACAGGGCTCACCCCGAGGGGACCCACTCTGGACATGGGCGTCTGACCCCCTTCGTGGACCGAATAGTAGTCCTTGGGCAGATTATCGTCACCCTCGTTGGAGCTTGCATACATCTGCACCAGTTTCTCTGTGACAGTTCTTGGACCCGCACCTTTCTTAGGGTCAGTAGGAGGGACTTTACCGGCGACCTCTGGAAGTAGTCGGTGACAGTGACCTTGCCCTCCCCAAGCTAGAACTTGCAGCTGCGCCGAACCCAGTGGGATCAGCGTCGTGGAGCTTGGCCTTCTGTCTGACCCCCGAGGGTGGGGAGTCTTAAAATGCCTTTGACCTCTTTTGTGAGGGAGATCGCTCGTGGGACTGGCCGATCCTGGAGGAAGCATGACCATTCCCAGAAGCAGACTCAGAGGCCTTGCCCGATTTGAGCCATGCTGCCTGCCTGCTGTAGCAATCCTTCTTTGATTTCTTGGAAACCCACGGTAGAACCCGCAATGCTCTTCATCATGGTCTGGATACAAGCAATACAGACATTTCTGGTGTCCATCTTCTACGTACACATTTCTCAATCCACACTCCATGCAGAGTCCGAAGAGGCACTTCTCCTCGGCCAATGCGGAAAGGCCCGAAGTAGGCCCAAGCCCGGGCCTTTTTGAAACTCGATGGAAGATCTGCGATGTAGGATGATCTTCACTGACAGCGGGTGAAACAAAAATGTGTCAAAAATGTTTCCAAATTTGCCAAAAAAAACTCAAAATACAAAAAAATGCTCGGAGAGCAAGAAGAGAACACCCAACACTGAAGCGTGCAGTAAAAATCAGAAAATGGCCACCAGGGGTGGAGCTTAGGGAGGACTGTCATTGGATGGGGCAGTATGACCCAGAGTTCAGTGATTGGTTTACAGTAGAAATGCAGTTTTCAAACTAAAGTGAAACTGTTTTCTTTTTACTGAGGATCCCCAACCTGACGATGTGGAATATTCATGAGCGTGTGAATCCATACCAGACCCTATGCTGTAGAACATCCTCCTTGTATCCAGTTAGATGCAGGCAGTTGTCCTGCATTCATCACTGCACCACATCCATAAAATCTCCTACCACGCTGTCCCTTTTCCCATGCCAATGGAGATCAACCAGGATCTGAGTGTCATCTGCATACAATTGGCATTCACGGTTCCACTTCTCTATAACCTGAACCAGGGGATAAATATATATTTAAGAGAAGTGGCGAGAGAGCGGAGCATTGTGTAACCCTACAAGAAAGAGAATTATTAAATGACAGAAAGCTTCCAAGCTGCACCCTCTGCTTCTTGCCTCTTAAGAAATATTTGAACCAAGCTAATGCTGACCCAGTAATGTACATCACAGTTTTAAGGCATCGGATTAAAATACTATGACTGACTGTGTCGAAAGCTGCCAACAGATTTAGGAGGATTAGTGTACCTGAGTCACTCCTCTTTCTAAGCAAAAAAGGATTTTATAGTATAAATAGTACTGTTGTCTCTGCACCATACAGAGGACGGAAACCAGATTGAGCTGTGGACAACAAAGAATAATACTAGCTAGATCTTCTGCCAGCAAGACAATTGGGTTCATTACCGGGCTGCCAGTAAAACCCACCGGTAGGTGGCGGGTTACCGGCAGCGCGTTACACCCTTACCGCCGCCTGATATCCCGGTGCAACCGGCGGCGGTAATGGTACATCCCCATTTCCATGGAGTCCTATGACTCTATGGAAATGGGGTCACTGAAGCACCGGTACATTGCTAAGGGTGCCACTGCTTCAGTGGCAACCATGCCGGTAGGGGGTCTGAAAACCAAGCAGGTCAGGCCTGCCGGGGGATCCCGTGGCCCCTACCAGCATTGTTGTAGTATGGCAGTCTGATAAGGGTGCCGGTATGTGGCTACCGGCACCCTTATTTCCGGACTGCCATACTTATAATGAGAGCCATTATGTTCTTTTATAAATTTAGGCCAAAGAGAGCCCAGGGATGAGCCAGTTGCTTTCAGTCCCAGCACTCTCTTCCTTACATCCCAACTGGAAACTAGAACAAACCTTTTAAAGATTGAAGATCTTTAATAAAAAGAGTACTCTAAGCTGGCATAATATCTAGGCACATCTGCTATTGCTTTACATAGATTAGTGATTTTAGTCAGGAAAAAAGAAGCACAGTTATGACACAGTACTCGAGTGGAAGGATCTTCTTGATTGCTTCAGGCAAGATAGTCAATTCCTGATCAATTTTGAACAACTAATTAGGTCAAGAATGGGCTGCCGAAATTCTCTCAGAATACTCCAATTTTTTGGCTTATTTTAAGGCCTTTTTTATAAATTTGATGGTAATGTCTTCATTGTTGTTTATCAGAGCAAGAGTGAGTATGACTCCAACGTCTTTCTAATGGACAAACTTGTCTTTTTAAATCTGTAAGTTCTGAAGTTAACCAACACTTATTAGCATGCAGTTTAGGCTTAACGTTTGTTGATTAAAGGCGCCAGAGAATTGAGACACTATATCATAAAATTGGGTAAATGAAATATCTGGAATTCGCGCAAGGTCAAGACCAGGGTAAGAACGGTATAGATCTTGCAACTCTTTGAGTTGTATAAGATGCGCTTTGCAAGTAAGAAACTTAAGGCGATTGGTTTCCAACTCTATAGCCTGTGTTTTTAACTTCCTCAAAATGTTGCAGGATAAAGATATTAGAGCATGATCTGACTAGATTACTGGTGCAACTGCTAAATCTGTCAGTGTAATATTAAAATTTAGCACTAGGAATTCCAAGATGGCCGCTGTGACTGCCTAATCGCGAGGAGCGCGCTCCTCCCCAGCGGCTCTAAAAAGGAGCCATAAACACCACCAACGTAGGACCTAAAGGCAGAAAATCCATTATAAGCAGCCTGGGAACAGTGCGGAGCTAAAGCAACTCCAAACAGAGTGCCGCAGAAGGAGGGGGCAGAGCGAGCAGCCCCAGGTCCAACACCAGCGGTCCCTGCCGGCGCCCGAAGGAGAATGGGAAGGGAAGCGGAGGAGAGTGGAGCCCCCCCCACCCAGGCTGCACGAGACACCAGGGCGCCCGCCTAGCCGTGGAATCACAAGGCGGAAGAGGACAAGGAGCCGCAGCGGACACTCAGAGCGGGAGTCGGGGCTTCCATGGCAGAGCGCCGCTGGGACCGGCAGGCACGCGCCCCGTAGGGCGTCCCACTAGTTGAACAACAGGAGTAGAACGCTCCGGCCACCCAGCCGCACAAGTAAGGGGGGGGCGAGCATCCCCAGAATCTAACGCACCGGCCCCCACAGCAAACTCCAGCTCTGCGAGGGGCAGGGCCCCCGCCATCGAGACACCCCACCGAAGGCAAAGAGCAAGACTAAGCGTAAGTCTTGAATTTAAAGATAGCCGCAAGGCGGGGACCCAAGCAGCCTCTGCCCAGCAGACATTGAGGCCCCCAGGGAGCTGCAGCTGAGCTCCTCCAGCGAGGGGGACACCCACCAAAGAGCCCAATCAGGCGCAATCAGACCCAGCAGAGGGGCGACCTCTCAGTATCCACACCCAGCAGGGACACCCATAATCTGGGGGGAACCAATCGCAACGCCCGTATCCATGCACTGGCCCCCACAGCTAAACCTAGCCTCCGCGTGGGGCAGGGCCCCCGCCAACGGGACGCCCCACCGAAAGCAAAGAGCAAGACCAAGCACAAGGCTCGGGCTCCAGATAGCCGTGAGGCGGGTATCGAAGCAGCCTCTGCCCAGCAGACACGGAGGCCCCCAGGGAGCTGCAGTCCCCACGCAACTGAGCTCCTCCAGCGTGGGGGACTCCCCCCAGAGAGCCCAATCAAGTGCAATCAGACCTGGCAAAGGGGCAACCTCACAAGATCCACAGCCAGCAGGGACACCCATAATCGGAGGGGAAGCAGCTGCACCCAGCCTGCAGAGGCAGACAGCAGAACCAGGGCGGCAACGCACATCCTCCGTGGGTACCCCCCCTTGACCTCCAGCACGAGTGGGGTACGGTGGAGCGGGTGAGGCCTTCCAAATCCTACCATCAATCCCCTCAGCAAGACACTGGTTCTCACCTTCGCCCACCAATATGGAAAGAAGCTCCTAACCAGGGCATGAATGAAGGAACTCCCAGGGGAGCAGGAGCTGGCGGGGGAGCCCAGGAGTGGAAGAGCACAAAGCGCACCCCAAGAGGAGGCCAGGGAAACCCCTGACTGGTGGGCCATTGAGACCACGATCGCTTCTGGGCCACCATTGAACATAGCTCTGGGAGATTCTACTCCAGCACACAAAGGGGAACCGGATTCCTTTGCCGCTCAGGAGGGACAGACGGGCACCCCCCCCCCAATAAGGCACACCCTACCAGCGTTAAGTGGGCAGAGAATGGGGGAGTAACCCCTGCCTAAAGGCACAACCAGGAGTTTGCCGCCACCTGAAGATGTCGCGCAACAAACTCAATGAGACTAAAGAGATCACCCCAGGACCCAAGCACTCGAAAAAACAGGAAGGGACCCTCCAAAAGCTTTGGAGAAAAGAGGGGGAAACCCCGGAGGAAGAGGACACAGCAGGGACAGAGAAGCAGGTGCCGGTGGAACGCCCAACCCTACCACATGGGCAAGAAGTCACAAGCGAGGTGCTGCAGCAGTGCTTCAAAGCATTCAGCGACCAGATGACTACTACCCTACAGACACAATTAAGCTTAATACGCACAGTACTCCCCAATCCCTGCAGGTAATTAAAAGCGACATCAGGGACCTGGGCGACAGCGTCGACACGAATGAGAACGCCATCCGAGAGCTCACAGAAGACACCCAAAAGATAGATGCACTGGCGGAGCAGCTAGCGGCAGCAACACACAACCTAGAACTCCAAGCAGAGGATTTGGAGAACCGCTCGAGACAGTCGAACATCAGGGTGAAGGGGCTGCCCGAGTGTGTGAACAGCGCCAACCTTAGGGAAACAATGCAACATGTGTTCAAAGAACTGCTGGACATAGACTGGGGAGAAATTCATATAGACAGAATTCACTGCATGGGCCCACTCCGAGAAGAGCCTGGGACCAGGCCAAGAGAAGTGGTGATGGCCCTGCAGCGATATGATCAAAAGGAACAGATACTACAAGTGGCGAGGAAGGCTACCACAATAATGGTGAACGGCACTGCAATAGAACTATTTCAGGACTTGGCCAAATCTACACTTGCTAAGAGGAGGCAAATGGGACCGGTGACTAAGGCTCTCACGGAAACTCAGACAAGATACAGGTGGACATTTCCCTTCGGGTTGGTCTTCAGGTGGGAAGGATGCCAATACTGCATCACTACGCTGGAGGAAGGGCTCAAGATCTTGAACATTGAAGAAGAGGGGGACACGGGGAGAGGACAAAGCAGTAGAATGGACCACGAAGGCTACCGAGAGAAGCCATGGGAGTGGAGGAAAGTTGGGGAGCCTAAGTCAAGATGCAAATACCTGCAGGGTCCAGGGGGGCATCGATCCAAGTCCCCAGGCTAAACAGTCTCTCCCATTACAAGGTCCAGTTGGGACCACTAGGCACAGGGCCTAGCCACCTAGGAGACTCAAGGGGAACACCAGCCCAAGGGCATGCGGGGCGGGGGGGTGTTGACAGTTCTTGGAAGCGTGGGAGGGCAAGGGGATGACCCTCCCTGCATAGTTATTCTCCGGGATTGGAATGAGACCCGGCAACCCAGGACGATGTTACGTCCTGGGGAAGATATGACAAGTTTAGCCAGAGGGGGCAAAGGGAGAGAAGGGGCGGTTGGAGGGGGAGAGGGATCGTAGCAGCAAGCCAGCAACCAGGGCAAAGTGAGGAATGGGTAGTAGCAAAGGGATCCAACTTCTTACACTCAACATTAGAGGGCTAAATCCACTGGCTAAGAGGCGGAAACTAGAGAATCTCCTCCAGAACGACAAGCCTGAAATTGTGACACTCCAAGAGACCCATATCCGCTCTCAAGACAAGCACAGACTGAAGCTGAGAGGGTTCCCCATAGGTCCTACAGGCCAATGACAAGAGCACGGTTAGAGGGGTCCTCATAGCGTTCAGACACCTATCGAACGTCCACAAAAGCCGACAATTAGGGTAGGTTTCCTTTTTTTCAGCTACAATGGGAAGGAAAACCCCTCACAATAGCCACTATGTACGCCCCTAACTCAGGGCAAGACGGATATTTGAGGGGGGTAATGGAGAAACTAGACCAATTCACAAGGGCCCAGTTGATTCTGACCGGGGATTTAACTTGGCGTGGCACCCGAGCAAAGACAGATGCGCGGAAAGGACTCCCGCATCCAGTGGCCCATCTAACAGGCAATAG
This sequence comes from Ambystoma mexicanum, assembly GCF_040938575.1. Lineage (NCBI taxonomy): Eukaryota > Metazoa > Chordata > Amphibia > Caudata > Ambystomatidae > Ambystoma > Ambystoma mexicanum. Next base: position 550,380,524 of record NC_090923.1, read on the forward strand.
GCCAGTATGGACAGATTGGCTATAGAAGACACATGGCATGAACTAAAAGGAGGCTCCAAGGGGTTCACTTACTTCTCCCACGTCAACAAATCGTTCACAAGAATAGACTACATCTGGGTCTCGGTGTCACTACTCGGTCAAATACGGAACATAGAGGTGGGGCCTATCACTCTATCCGACCACGCCCCATTGCAGCTAGAAATTAAATGGGAAAAGGAGAGGTTGGGACTTTTGAAATGGCAGTTTGCCCGCCACTTGCTCAGAGACGCGTTAATATGTAACGAGCTACGCAAAGTGATCAGTGATTTCTACGCGGAAAATAAGAGGTGCAAGAATCGGTGGTGTGGGACGCCTTTAAGGCAACAATGCAGGGGGTGCTCATAGCAAAACAGGCAGTATGGGCCAAGCAGGAAAGGGCCCTCCAGACGGATCTAGAAAAGCGCCTAAAAGGGGCAATGGAGAGAATGGAAATTGACAAAGGGGCAGAGATCAGGAAAGAGTATAGGCATCTTAAAGGGAAAATCAGCACCTTGCTCACAAAGCAGGTAGAAAAATCACTCCTATATCTGAGGCAGAAATACTACCTGCAGGCTAGCAAAATGGGCCAGCTCTTGGCCAGGCAGGTCATAAAAAGGGAAGCGGTGGGCATGATTCTTCATATCCAAACGGTGGGGGGACAGGTAACCACACAGAGGAGATCCTGTAGGCGTTCACCCAGTTCTACACCACCCTGTACACCACCGAAATGCCTGACAGTGACCTCCAAAAGGCCTTCTAGGATCTTGCCAACTAAAAAGAATGGGCCAGAGCCAGCGAGAAGCCCTGGAGGGGGCGATCACAGAAGATGAGGTTCGGGCGGCGATCAGATCGCTACCCCCAAATAAAGCACCTGGCCCAGATGGATACCCTGCCATTGTAGAACTTTTCTCTATTGCAAAGGCAGCAGCTGCTAAAGCTTGTTCAGTAACATTGTATGTAGAACATTCTTTGTTTGTCATTCTAGAAAGGTCAAACTCTACCCTGACTACGCAAAGGTCTTCGGCATATGAGATCATTATTTCTAAACCCTGTATTCATGTGTTTAGGTGTAAAACAGTGAACCCTGCTACCTTTTTGATGGATGTTAGGGAGAATTCTCTATTTAGGCTGCATTTCCTAACCTAGTGAGTCCCCCAGCAGCTTTGCTGGATTTTTGGGGTTCATTTTTTCTCCTGCCAAGAGTGAGACTCTTTTACCCTCACTCTTGGGTATGATTTGAGTGTGTTTCTTTGAATCTAGATGTGCTTAATGGGCTATGGGGTCTTTTACTCCATAGGGCTTCATGTGTTTTTGTGATGTGTGTTACACAGCACCCTGAGTGCAGTGACACAGAGGTGTCATAGTGACCCCCCAGTATAGACTCCATACCCTGGGACTGACTACTGTCTCCCAGGGCATGTAAAGTCACCATTGACTTTACTAGTCTTAAATTCTGAACAGAACCAGTACAAACCATCATATTGTGGACGTACTGGCTGGGGCAATTCGATTGCCCCAGGGTCTGTTAGTCAAGGGGGCACATCTCCGTCCCCCCTGATCGAGTTTTGGCTGGTGGCAGTGGATACTACTTTTTATATTCAACCGCAAATATTTTCCTATGGGATTTCCCATTGTTTTAGGCTACTATCTTTATTTAATTATTTACGGTAGCCTCGAACATACCGCCGGTTTATTTAATTAATATTAATTCTCCGGTTGGTATTTTTTGCCAAAACTTGATTCTAAAATGGCGTTTGTGTTCTCTTCTGTGACTCCAACCCAAGTCGAGCCCTTTGTTCCACTTTTTGGCGGGCTTCTCCACAGAAGCCCTCCAAAGTGGTGCCACTCTCTCTGGGGTACTTAGGAGGGGTGGAGGGGGATTTAGGTACCCTGGACTGAGTTGCCTAGGCAACTCAAGTCGCACTCCGTCCTGATTGGCCCAAGTGGTGAGCCGGCCGGCTCACCACTTAGCATGTTTGAGTGACAGCTAGGCTGAGTGAATGGGGGTCTTCTGCATAAAAGCAGGGCTTTGGGGACTGGAACTTCAGAAGTCGCCACAGGACCTAAGAATCCGACGAGGGAGAAGCTGAGCCGACCTGCCACGACACCACCACCGGTGGAGCCCTGCTGGACCGCCTCACCACTTTTCCCAACGACAGAGGAGATCTCCCGCCAGAGAGTCTTCTTCCTTTGACTGGTGGAGATAACCAGTTTCACCGTCTTTTTGCCTTCCCGACGTACCTCGTGGCCGCCTTGCCTGTGCTAAGCACCCCAGCAACCGGGATACCACGTTTTACCACGACCGCGAAACAAAGGTACCACCTTTAACCGGAAAACTCCGTGGCTGGTTTCTTCCCTGGTAGTGCAACAACCTTCATCTTTCCTCCAAGTCGAGATCTTCTCTTCCCCTGGACGACGACGCAACTTGCACCCACTACCAGGAACAACTGCCACAGCTGGAGGATCCTTCCCACTTAAGGTACCATGTCCCGCCTGGCTTCCCTTGCTACCGACTGTATGGGGTAGATTTAGTCCCCGGGTTTCGAACCTGGGTTAGCCTGGGACACCCTGGCTAAACTTTCCTAAGCCTCTCTAAACTCTTTTTGAACTCTCTGCAAGACTTTCTAAGGCTAGAGTAACTGTGTGATCTTGGGCGCATTTGTGCTCTGCTCTCTCTAAGAGTGGGCCCAGCCTTTGGACTTTGGCTCACCAGTGACTTTTGCTCTTCTGCCTTGCTAACAGTGTTCCTGAATCTTAGAGTGGTGTACCTTTCCATATTCTGTCTTTTTCCCTCCCTTTCTCACAAACTTATTGGAGTGCAATCTAGTTAAGCGCTCACCTCTCTATGAAAATAAGTGGTGTTTTACTGTGACTTATCTGATAAGGAAAAAGGGGTGTACATATTACAATAGCAAATGTGTTTAGAATATTTTACAACAAGAGTGCTGGAGTGTTTCAAACCGTGTGTTTTTAAATAAATAATTATATACTTTGATACCAAAGCTGTGGTCAGTGTTTGCTTGTATTATTGTGCCTATTGTGTATACTTTGCATACTGCCTAACTCTTCTTGAGGGAAGTCTGACTGCTCAGCCACAGCTACCAGGTAAATCTGGGTGGTACAGACTGCTACCAAGTGGGTTTACTGCCAACACCTGTAGTCTTAAATCTTTTGCAGTGTTCCCTAAGGGAACTGCACAGGTTTCTGCCTAACAATGGACATGAGGATTTGATGGTGCACGACTGTGCCACATACGAGGGGGAGGAGGATGACACTCCCAAAACAAGGGACTGTGCATTGACAGAAGGTGAAATACTTTTTGTTGACCGCTCTTCCACAATTGATCAGGAGGATGGGCAGAGATGGATAGGGGCAGCGGTGGTACGACTTGAGGAAGGGGAGTACAAGATGGTGGTCATGAAAAGGTTGCCTAAGCTTTAGTCTGCACAGGCGGCAGAACTTGTGGCGTTCATCGAAGCACTGAGAGCATCACAAGGGTGCCATGTCACAATATATTCTGACTCGGCGTATGTTACAACAACGGTACACGCTGGTCTATCCTGCTGGAAGAGGAGTGGGTTTCGGAAGGCAGATAGATCCCCAGTGCAGCATGCGGCATGTTAGGAATGCTGATAGAAGCATTATCACAGCCATCTATTGTGGCAGTCATCAAGTGCGCCACCCACGCTAATGGGACAGACGAAATATCAATTGGGAACGCAGCCGCCGACACGGCAGCCAAAATGGTGACGTATCTGCCAAATGAAATACCTGCTGAGTACATTGTGACTGCCCCACCCGCAAGCGAACATCCAGCACCTTACACAGTATTGTCTATCTCCCAGATTATCGAACTACAAGGAAGGGCACCTGAAAGGGAGAAAGAGCTGTGGTTAGAGAGAGGTTGCAAGCAATCCCCGACAGATTTGTTATGGAGGCAAGAGAACTCTGGGAAGACAGTAATGCCCCACGAGCTGCTAGCAGTAGCCTTTGAACAGTTACATTATCCATCTCACAGCTCGAAGCAGCGAAGCAGCATATAGCAGCAGATATACAGGAGGAATGGTTTATACCAAACATCCAGGAAAGCATCACAGAAATGGTCATACATTGCACCACATGTCAAAGTTTCAGTACAGGGATGACACTACAGACGTTACGGGACACCTTGCCCCACCCTACTGGGCTATTCCGTGAATTAGACATAGATTACGCTGATATGGGTGAGCGTTGTAATGAATCTAGGTAACCTATTGTGGTGGTCTGTCCCTTCTCAAGGTAGGTTGAAGCAGGGCTGTGTGCACACCCGGATGCCAAGTATGCTGCAAGGTTTTTAGTGTGGGAAGTCTTCCCGCAATGGGGTGTGTGCGAGATTTTAAGGTCAGACAACGGCACACATTTCTTCAATGCGTTATTTCAACACGTTACAGCACTACTTGGCATCAAGCATCGGATGTGTTTGATTTATCACCCACAGGCCAATGGCGTTGTAGAGGGAATAAATGGGCTCCTTAAAAGTAAGTTATCCAAACTGTGTATCACGTTGAAGAAAAACTGAGTGCATTTTTTGCCCCTGGCGCTCTTCAGTTTACACACACAGCCAAGCAAAGACCACCATTTGTCATCTCACAAAGTGTTCACAGGCCGATGTATGCATACTTCCATATCCCCTGTAAGAAGGGCTTCTGACGCACATAGGGCTGCATTGGTGCTACGAGAGGCGTTCAAGGAATATTTGACTACACTTACTAGGGCCATTAAATATGTCTTCCGGCAGATTGCACCTCCCAGGATTGTGACGACAGACGCCAGATGCTGTGACTACTACAGTGGCAGATCCTGAGCATATGACCACACAACCACTGCTGCCTGGGGACTTCATTTATGTCTGCAATTTTGTACGCAGGTGGAATCGCCCTCCATTCCAAAGGCCTTATGAGGTGGTGTTTTGTACTCTCCTTGCAGTGAAAGTCAAGGAATTGCGCTACTGGGTCTACCACTTGGACATTCGTAGGGCACCTCCAGAGAACACACTGGTGCAACATTTATCTTGAAATGAATGGTAACAGTACTTGTATTCCGATTATCTCCCCAGCCCATCCAGGGGCGATAAGGGTGTGGTGGCACGCTTAAGTGGCAGGCCAAAGTTCAGCTGCTACCTCTGTATTTTTATTTTTTCTAGTAGCACTTTCTTTTCCTCTGCCTTTTTCTTTCTTCCTGTCTCTCTCTCTCTCTTTATCGCTCGTTCTCTTTTCTCTTTCCTTCCCTTTTCTCTCTCGTGTTCATTCTTCTTTTGTATGGAAAGTAGGTCTTGTACGTTTCTCCCTTTTCGTTGTCTTTTGTGTCTGTGCTTCTATTTAAGGATAGAAGAAGATGGATGTAACTAATGTAAATAATTTGTTAAGTAGGGTCCTGACGCGCAGATGCACGAATGAGAGAATTTGTACCTATATCTATTATTGTGGATCAGTTATTGCTGGAGGACTGTCTGTTATATTGCTGGTACTACTGGGAGTGTATTGGGGAGGGTATTACAGGGGGGAGGTCCTATATAGGGGGAGGTCATATAAAGGGGGCAAATTGGGGAAATAGGGTTGTATATTATTCAAATGAAATGATGCATATAAATTTCAATAATACGAGTGGATTTACATATATTAGCACTAATGTGAACACTAACAATAATGGAAATTAATGTAATTACTCTAATGTGCATGATACATCAGTGGAGAAAGAGAGAATAGATTGTTTGCAACAAGTTGAGGATTGTCTACCACTGTGAAACGATATACTGTTATTTCCGATAGTACTGCTAAAGCAGCCATCCCAGAGAATGTGTATAGAAGAATAAAAAGAGAAGTATGACAAAAGTATGACACGTATCAAGGGCTTGGTTTTAATGTGATTGAGGATATTCATCACCCCGAGTTCACTAACTCATGGGGCCTCATTACGACCCAGGCGGTAAGGGGTTAATGGTGCCGTAAAAGGTGGCGGCGCCATTAACCCCTTACCGCCTAATTACGAGGTCCCTTTGCGGGTCCCTATCTTAACGGCTGGTTTTACCAGCCTTTAAGGAAGGAACCCGCAAAGGGACTTTCGAGGTAATTACAGTACCGCTTTTTGCGGTACTGTAATTACCGCCTTCCCCATTCCCATTGAGCCCTATGGGGGCAAAAATGGGAATGGGGAAGGGCCAATGGTGAATGGGGAATTACCGCCCCGCCAACCTTGGAATGGGGCGGTAATTCCGCCATCCACCATGGCGCAATCGGTAAAATACCGGCGTCAACCATGGTGCTAAGAGCGCCATGGTTAACGCCTTGGTCGTAATGAGGCCCATGGTACTCTGATATGAGTGGTGTGGGGAGAAATGCTGTGTATGGGAACTGTTATGTGTGTTCACTCATTCCGCAAGCGTCAGGGGCTCCCAAGGTGTTAGTACAGCAAGTAGTCCCAATTATAGAAGCACAATGCTTAGTTCATCTTGCGCTATGCAAAATAAAAGAACGTTCCAGGCACATAGTGTGCAACTGCAAATGGTGGGTCCAGATTTTGTAAAGTGCAATGACGACCCACAAACTTCAAGTGCATGGAACTACCCTATCTGATGGTGAAAGGGCAGAAACATGTCAATAACAACTAGCAGGACATCACACTACCTTGCTTGGCAGAGGGACTGGTAACATACAGCAAGGAAAGGATAGCACGAGTGGACACTTTCTGTTAGCAAATCTGGACAGAGCATATCACAAAGCTGATGTGGATTGCAACAATGGAAAAGTCGGTGCAAGTGCATTAGGAAGAACAATATAGACTCTGTTTCTGCAGCAAAGGTACAGTCTTTGTTGGCACAAATGTACATTGTAGTAAAACTCTCTTGATCACAGACATGAAGAAAGGAACGGCAGCACTGATGGATTACTACTGGGTTTGTGGCCGACAAGCTTACTTGTGCCTCCCACCATCATGGAGGGGCTGTTGTTCGCTGGCCACATTGCACTCAGCGCTATTAGTAATCCCAGAAGAACACCTGAAGGGGTGAGCACAGCCTTAGAGGGACGAGTTTCCTCACAGTGAAAAATGAAGATAAGAGCTTGGTACCTGCACAAGAGCCCCACATCTGGCTAGGAAAAGGACAGTTCCAACAACCGCATAGGATGAAAAGATCGAATTACATATCCCAAGACTCTTACACATTGCTTGTTGAAATACCAGAAGAATACAGGCTTTTCAGCTCAGCAGAGTGCTTTTTTGCATCTTTACTCTTGCCGGGAGTGCAGGCTGCAGCAAATGTCAAGTGGTTGCAAATAGTAAGGTGGGAACTGGTCCAGCTCACGAATGACACAGAGAATGGGTTCAACGTGATCAAGGTCAAGTTGCGGGAATTGAGACTTAAGACACTGCAAAATCGTTACGTGCTGGACATGTTAACAGCGAAGGAAGGTGGAGTTTGCAAAACATTTGGTGATTCCTGCTGTACATTCGTGCCTCCAGAGGATGCAGAGAACGCATCATTATCCCACATCATTGCAGCTGTCCATGGTCTGGGTGTTCGCATGAAGGAGGAGGGAGGAATTCAGAACAGTGATAGTCTGACTATGGCATTTAACTGGGCCCATCATTGTGTTCATCCTGGTCATTTTCTGCACTTGTCAGCTGGTCCTTCGATGGTGTGCCACTGTGGCATCTGATATGGCATCAATAGGGGTTCCCAAAGGACCTCGCAAAACAAAAAATATTGAAGTACAAACTGATCTTCTACATGGTGGCCTGAAGTATGAAATGTTCCCCATCCCGTATGGATATGAAGTTGATCCTCTATACCACACTATCATTTCCCCACCCCCTGACACAGAAAATTACACAGAGGTTTGGATGGACCTGACAGGGGAGGGGCGATGCCTTTAAATGACTTTCTCACCTGAAGAGTATGTGCATAGGGGGGAAGGATTTGCGATCAGTGTGTAGAGCTTGGGTGCCTCAGCCATACGTGCATGCATAAATGAGGGCGGGAGCGCAGAAGCATTCCAGGAAGGGGACAGCCCCGTCCCACTCCCCTGGGTGCTTTAAAGTTAGGCGAGGTGCATTTGAGGCACTATGGTGTGCCAGGGGAAAGGGGAACAGTGAGAGGGATGCTTTCCCGTTTTACAGGACCCCCATTTTAATATAACCAAATATAGTCTAACTACATGGTGCAGCCAATAGCATGAGCGGCATTGCTCTTTTGCATAGAGATTAGTAATCATAGGTATAAGGGAAGGCCTGCGCGGTAATTGCGGCATTGCATGCACTAGGCCCAAATTTGAAAGACCACAGAAATCCCCAGCCATGCCCGAGCTCCCATGAGGACAGCTCACACCCCCAACCGCCACAACGTCTATTCATTGTTCCAAAAATGTTGCAAAGATGTGTTTTTACCCAAGAGGAATGTGTCCTCAAGGCCATGATCAGAGACCGGCACCTAGTGTGCATGTTATCTCACACTGGCCAATGCCCATTCCCGGGTTACCACGAGTTATAGCCCATATAACTGACTTAACCTTAAGATCCCCGAATTCCATTGCACCAGGTGCCCTTTGACCACCAACCCCAAAGTAACAAGTCCTAAAATGGTCAAAGAGGGTGGACAGGGCATATTGTTGAAGCGACAATTGTGTGATTTGTATTGCGAGGTGCTGGGAGGGATAAATTATAGTTATAGTTCAAAACGAGGGTGGAGACTCTGGAGCCGGATGGCGTGGAGGGGAGTGAGTGAAATGTGTGTTTGTGAAGGTTACAGTGCCCCATGACCTCTTTTGTGTCCATCTTGAGGCCTGCCAAGTGCACAGCATGAGTGATAAAATATTTGTATGGTAGGAGTATACATTTTTTGTTTTCTGACCTTCGATGTGGGAAGATGAGCCCCGCAGCACCAACGTGTTGGAAGATGAACTGACTGGGCTGAGACCAATAGACCAGCACCCCTTATGGGTAAAGGTGGAAAATGTATAGGGTCCATTCAATTAGCCACGCAGGTTTTTACTGTATGTTGTTGCGTCATTATGACGCTGTGTATCTTTAAAAGTTTCTGCTTGTACCTCTTTTCGGCCAAACGTTCTTAGCAGCAGAGTTCATTGCTGTTGCTCTCATCTGCCTGTGAGATTAAAACTTGTTATCCTTACAAGATCAATTTGGGCCTTTCTTCCCTAGCGGGTTGTATTCTCTCTGGTGTGAGCGTTTAGGGGCGTGCCTTCACTTTTGCAGTTGACTTGAATCGTAAAATGCTTTATTTTGAAATGTGTACCATGAATGAAGGTTTGTTGACATTAGGGGATGTGTTTGAAAGATCCTCCATTTCAATTGCTGGTTATGCATATTTACTGGAATCCAGAGAGAAATTATTGTTTCATTAGCTGAGATTATTGTGGAATGGCTAGGGAAGGGCTATTCCAACAATATTCTGATCGGAGGTGATTACAACTCCTCGTGTGCTGCAGTTATGATGGCAATTGTCAATACTAAAGGCAATGCCAGAGTGGTCTCAGCTGGATCATTTGATAGAGGGAAACATTGGGAAAAATACATGAATACATGTAATTTCCATCTTTAGCTCCCGGAGAACTGGTCCCCTTTGAGTCCAACTATGACCTGGAAAAGGGGTCCAAGGTATTCTTTTGTCTTTAAACGTATTACCTCTTTGCTCAAAGCTTTTTATCAATAATCTTGAGTACAGCCACCACTCTATCATATAATTCTCTGTATATATCCTGATACAAAGGCACGAGACTCAAATAATGCTCGGTTTAATGAGCCCCAGATGGGGGGCGAGGGGGCTTACGTTACATGGAATCAAACTTTATGAAACAAGTTAACGAATGCAAAAAAGTACCTATTGACTCAACACAGATATGAGAACACTTACAAAGCTTTTTCTGTTAGGTGATTCAACAAGATTATTATGAATTGTTCAAAAAATATAATTGGGAAAGGGTGGTAACACCTAAGATACGCTTGGCCTCATTATAAGTATGCTGGTCCGGAAACAACGGTGCCGGTAAGCTTACCGGCACCGTTGTTTCCAGACCGGCATACTACAGGTCTGCCTGCCGGAGCAGCTGTGTCTGACAGGTCTGACCCTGCCGGGCACAGCGGCCACGGTAGGCAGACCGTGACGGAAGCACCAGCACTGTTAGAAACGGTGCTGGTGCTTCCATGGTCCCCACTCCCATACAATCTTATGGGACTCTCTGGGAATGGGGATTAACGAAATTGCCTGCACTTGACTTCTGGGCTGCTGGACTTACAATAAGCCCAGTGGCACCGGGAAGTCAGGCGCCGGTTATTTGTTACGGGTCCGGCGGCAACCCGCCATTAGCACCGGCAGTTACCGCCGGACCCGTAATGAGGCCCACTGTCATATTTATGATAGTAGAGTATTTATCGCTAAAACACAGAAGAGGAGGCAGCTTAAAGAACTCTTATAGAAATGGATTTGACTCTGACAATATTAGCTCTCTGAAAAATAAGATCTAACCGAAATATAGAAATTACATAAAGTCAATAAAAATACACTTAAATCTACAGGACAGTCAAGCTGTCCTGAAGCAATTGCATAGCACCAATAATTCAAGATTCTGGGAGCTGACCAATGTGGTAACAGATGTACGAGTGTTTCTTGTACCATCGAAGAAAAAATGTGGGTGCAATTTTATGGTGATCTATATGTGAAAAGGGGGAAATCCTCCCTTAGTTTTCGACAGTGTAAGCTACACCCAAATACCTGGATTTCAGAGGTCACAGGATGCTGTAGACTGAGTCCTTATTAAAGCTAAAACTTGAAGGGCTTAGGTGCCCAACTTCCTTGCTCCTGTTACCATCAAAAGTGACCCTAATTTATAGTCCGTCCAGCATCCTGATCCCCTGTTTATTGAATTTTTGATAACTCTAGTCTTTTGCCCTTCTTGGAAAATGAGATATATTATTCCGATCTTCAAGAACGGGGATCGTACAAATCCTTCAAATTACAGGCCCGTTGCTATTCTAGATGATTCAAGTAAGCTTTCGTGCCTTGAAACACTTGTGTATAGGTGCGTTATAAATGCCATATCATAAGCTTTTTGCTTCCCTCATACTTCGAGATCTAACTAGATGTGTAGAGCGACTAAATATTTTGTCGCGCTTTCAGGTAGGCTTTAGAAAGTCTTTGGGTACTGTGAGAAACTTGAGGTGGCCTGGACACGGCCATCGCTATTGGATCCAGTTCCTGGGGGTGGACCAGTGAGGGAGGATTACCTGGATGGGGGGGTCCTTGGGGAGTGGGAGTGAGACACTGATGGGTGAGACGTGATGTCCCCCTTCTTTCAACACCTTTTCCCCATCCTACAGCGTAGAATGTTCCAAAACACAGCCCCCTCCTTTTCCGACACAAACACTTTCGCACAACACGAAAGACAACAGACTAACACCAGAGCCGTTTACCTGACCTGTCCCAATACAAGGGTCAGGCAAAGCCAGGCAATTGACCAGAATCACAGACACCTGACGGCCCTTTCCCTTCCCACAGGGTTAAAAAGTGGAGCACGAGAGCACAGGACGAGCAAGGCAGACCGCACGACGTGAGAGCTAAATCAGCACAGCAGTTCAAAAGGAGGTGCCTATCGAGGGGGTGAAGGGGAGAGAAGCAACCTTGCCCTTTCCGGCCAAGGCCTGTGAAACCTCCGCAAATGGAAACATAAGACCGCGAACAAAGGTCAGAGTGTGTTACAGCAGATGTCAATTGTGCACGAGACCCTCCTCTGATGATAACCAAGCTGGGGTGAGACACTGTTCTCCGTGGTGCCAAACTTGACCTGAATGACAAGAAAGCTAAACGGTTGATCACAGCCGGTGAGTCGAGGGGAGAGTCGATAAGAAACCAAACTGTGCTTGAACGAAAAGCAGCAAGCAGCTAATTTGAACTTTGAAAGGCATAAAACAAATCTTGATGTGAAAGGGGGAAAACCAGCAACGGAGGCGTCTGGCACCACGTGGGTGTTCACGCAGGAAACTCTGGGCGATTACCCAATGGTAGAGACTACCGTAACCAGAGGGCCTTAGGAAGAGGTGAAGAGAGGTCAAAGTGGTCATACAGGGGTTTTGCAAAATCCTCTGTACCGTCGAAAGTCTTTGACCGACAGATGATTGTGAAAGCTAAGGGAAATGAATCCCACATGGTGAAAATTAGTATAGGAACAGTGTGTTGACAGGAATGAACCCGACGGAGGGATGTCTACAGTGAATTGTTTGAAAAGACATTAAGACTCGTGAATGCAAGAAAAGCCATTGTGAACCCGAAGGAGGGAGGCTAGTGTTTGAAAAGAAGTCCAAACCCGAAAGAGGGAGATCCAGGGGGTGGAAAGTCATCACCCAAAGTTCATTGAGAAAGGAACTGTTCAAGTTATTTGTTGAATACGACTTGTGAGGGGTCAGCGCCCTGAAGAGAGGGACCCAAGTGTGAAGCCGTTACCCAAAGTATATGTGGAACTGAACTTTGTGTTTGTTTGTTGAATGTATCAGGCCATTGAAGGCAAGAGACTTTTATTGAAAAGAGACTTAACCATCGAAGAACCTGATAGCTGATACAGAACTGTCGACTCTTGCTGCGAAGGCTTGAGTGCTTGCCTTGCTCAGCAGATCCAGCTGTCCCCTGCTCAAAACATGGGGAAGAGAGACCCCTGGCAATCACATCCTGACTTATTATTTTGTAAACACTTCTTTCTTTATTGAGAACTTTTAGTCCACACTTCTTTTGTATTTAGAGTAAGGATTGGCAATAGGTTTTTCTTAGTATAGGCCCTTGTATTTTGACACAACACACAAGGGCTCCCTTATTTTCATTTGATGGTTGCAGCTTTCTCCCATCTTAGATTTAGGTTTAAGTTAGGTTAGGCGTTTTTCCGCCATGCACTCACAGTTTAATAACCACCCTTGAACTGTGATCACTTGTGTCTGTCTTTACTGTTGCCACCATGGGTTCCTTACAGTACTCTTTTAAACGGCATCATCATTACACACCTTCTAGCAGAAGTAAAGAAAGCCTCGATAGGAACCGTTTACATAGCCTCCGTGGATATGAATAACAAATTTAATCGCGTTAACCAGGAAAAACTATGGTCCAAACTCTTGAAGTGGAACATTCCGGTTCCTTTGCTTCACATTCTATCTTGTCTACATACTAACATTTCTATAAAGGTTAGACTATCCAAAGAAGACACGTTAGCACAATCTGTTGCAACATCTATCTTCTCAACATCTTAGAAAAGGTTGTATGCTTGCGCCGCCGCCAACCCTTTTCAATCATTATATATCTGATATCAAGGAACATTTGCTATCACTAACCCAGTCAAACTGGGAGCAACTGAATTGAATTGGCTTGCATTTGCTGGTGATGTTTAGTTTTTCTACCAGACCCCCTAAGGTCTTCAAAGAAAACTGAACTTATTTTTAGAATATGCCATTGTTAGGCAGAAACCTGTGCAGTTCCCTTAGGGACCACTGCAAAAGATTTAAGACTACAGGTGTTGGCAGTAAACCCACTTGGTAGCAGTGTGTACCACCCAGATTTACTTGGTAGCTGTGGCTGAGCAGTCAGACTTCCCTCAAGAAGAGTTAGGCAGTATGCAGAGCATACTCAATAGGCACTCAGATACAATAATACAAGCAAACACTGACCAGAGCTTTGGTATCAAAGTATATAATTATTTATTTAAAAACACACAGTTGAAACACTCCAGCACTCTTATTGTAAAATATCCTAAACACAGTTACTATTATGATATATACACCCCTTTTTCCCTATTAGAAAATCACAGTAAAACACCACTTATTAAGGTGAGCGCTTAACTAGATTGCACTCTAATAAGTTTGTGAAAAAGGGAAGGAAAAAGACAGAATAAGCAGGGGTACACCACTCTACGATTCCAGAACACTGTTAGCAAGGCAGAGAGCAAAAAGTCACTGGTGAACCCAAAGTCCAAAGGCTGGGCCCACTCTTAGAGAGAGCAGAGCGCAAATGCGCCCGAGATCACACAGTTACACTAGGCTTAGAAAGTCTTGCAGAGGGTTCAGCAAAGCGTTTAGAGAGGCTTAGAAAAGTTTAGCCAAGGTGTTCCAGGCTAACCCAGGTTCGAAAGCCGGGGGCTAAATCTACCCCATACAGTCGGTAGCAAGGGAAGCCAAGCGGGACACGGTACCTTAAGTGGGAAGGATCCTCCAGCGGTGGCAGTTGTTCCTGGTAGTGGGTGCAAGTTGAGTCGTCGTCCAGGGGAAGAGAAGATCTCAACGTGGAGGAAAGATGAAGGTCGTTGCACTACCAGGGCAGAAACCAGCCGCAGAGTTTTCCGGTAAAAAGGTGGTACCTTGGTTTCGCGGTCGTGGTAAAACGTGGTATCCCGGTTGCCGGCGTGCTTGGCACGGGCAAGACGGCCACGAGATATGTCGGGAAAGCGAAAAGACGGTGAAACTGGTTATCCCCACCAGTTATAGGAAGAAGACTCTCCGGCGGGAGATCTCCTCTGTCGTTGGGGAAAAAAGTGGTGAGACGGTCCAGCAGGGCTCCACCGGTCGTGGTGTCGTGGCAGGTCGGCTCAGCTTCTCCCTCGTCGGATTCTTAGGTCCTGTGGCGACTTCTGAAGTTCCAGTCCCCAAAGCCCTGCTTTTATGCAGCAAACCCCCATTCACTCAGCCTAGCTGTCACTCAAACATGCTAAGTGGTGAGCCGGTCGGCTCACCACTTGGGCCAATCAGGATGGAGTGCGACTTGAGTTGCCTAGGCAACTCAGTTGGGTGCCTAAATTTCCCTCCACCCCTCCTAAGTACCCCAGACAGAGTAGCACCAGTTTGTGGGCTTCTTTGGAGAAGCCCTCCAAAAAGTGGAACAAAGGGCTCGACTTGGGTTGGAGTCACAGAAGAGAACACACAAACGCCATTTTAGAATCAAGTTTTGGCAAAAAATACCAACCGGAGAATTAATATTAAATAAACCGGCGGTATGTTCGAGGCTACTGTAAATAATTAAATAAAGATAGTAGCCTAAAACAATGGGAAATCCCATAGGAAAATATTTGCGGTTGAATATAAAAAGTAGTATCCACTGCCACCAGCCAAAACTTGATCAGGGGGGACGGAGACGTGCCCCCTCGACTAACAGACCCCGGGGCAATTGAATTGCCCCAGCCAGTACGTCCACAATATGACGCTTTGTACTGGTTCTGTTCAGAATTTAAGACTAGTAAAGTCAATTGTGACGTTACATGCCCTGGGAGACAGTAGTCAGTCCCAGGTTATGGAGTCTATACTGGGGGGTCACCATGACACCCCTGTGTCACTGAATTGAGGGTGCTGTGTAACACACATCACAAAAACACATGAAGCCCTATGGAGTAAAAGACCCCATAGCCCATTAAACACATCTAGATTCAAAGAAACACTCTCAAATCATGCCCAAGAGTGAGGGTAAAAGAGTCTCACTCTTGGCAGGAGAAAAAAATAAACCCCAAAAATCCAGCAAAGCTGCTGGGGGGACTCACTAGGTTAGGAAATTCAGCCTAAACAGAGAATTCTCCCTAACAGCCATCGACAACAACTTGTTAAAAAATGGGTCATAATCAAAAATTGTCATCTATACTAACAAGCGCAAGCCAAAAAATGATGTACTGGAAGGTTGGGGACTCCCGGTTAGACAGAGTACCTTCCCTATGTTATTTGGGCTATAGTTTATCCAACATCACGTCGATATCTGACTATAAAGATAAGCTGATATTTAAGATTGAACTGCTGGTGGCCCAATTAAAAAGAATTCATGCTAGGATGTGTAATTTCTCTTTAATGCTGATTTTACGATTCTATCTCACAAAAATGTAACCTACAGTTAGTTATGGGTTACAAACATCTTTGATTGATTTGGGCGCTTATTTTAACACTGTTCAGGGTATTATTTGGAAGACAGTATTACAGTTATCACTCCCGATTCCTAATGTCAACTTTAGGCCTGAATCTGGGCTAATTTCTTTGGAAACCAATATTTTGTGGTAACAATGCCATATCTTTTAAATAATGTTAGCTCCTGCTCAGAATTCCTTGTAGATGGACTTGAATGCGATCTTAAGGGCATGCTCTGATCTGCCTATTAAGATAATTAACGATAAGATGTGTGCAGTCTTAAACAAAATAGAATCTGATCCTGAGGAATTGATCTACAATCCCTCTAGGAAGAAGAAACAATTGTAAGAAACAGACTGGAGGGTGTCTCTTGAACAGCTGGGTACCGTATGGGTGCAGCGGTATGAGTCTGACACAGAGGTGGCATATTGGTTGATATAAACTTTTATTTCAAAGAAAAAGGAAATTAAAAGCCTATCTTGCCCTATTTACTATGAGGGGTTGCCCTACCTCAACAAAAACACTAAGGATCCAGTCAGGATGTCCGTAAAGTAATATGTCCACTGCCCTGTGTCTAAACCTATTTCCATCCCATACACTTTCAACTAACTAATGAAAACTGGATGTCTTATTCACCCAGAAGTAGGCCCCTCTCACTCTTGATGCAGACTTCAAGGTACAGTTCTTGTGCAAAGAATATATGGTTAAATGTTTATTGCTTGTAAGGTTAAACCAACACTGTTCATCAAACTCCTGGGAGGAACCTCTTCCTTGAATCTTGCTTCCACTTGTGAACGTTATGTAGTTCCTCAAATCTTCTGGAGAAATCCTTTTCCACATCCTTTAAACAAAATGCACCTTTCCAGTATTTTATCAGGTCTGGTTCACTAACCTGCCAGACTTGACTTCACAACTTTTAGACCCAAAAAGATGTTTGCTTTTTCGCTTGTCTCCTGTTTTATATCTCCTTTTCTAGGTCGGGTCTCCCCGACTGCTTCTAGGCTCCAGCCCACTGGCTGTTGTTATTTCTACACTTTCTTTTGAGGGACTTCAACCCTTGGAAATGTCACTGATGGGCTTTGTCCGATTCCATTTGGGTCCCAGACCCTGCTGCACACTGGCAGAGCTTCCCCGCTCTAATGTGGGTCCCAGAACTTGTTGCTCTGCTTCTGCGAGATTTTGTTCCCTCCTTTATTTACTGGTATACTCTCCTGTCAGGTCTTGTCCCACCTAAATGTCTTCCTAATATTGGTATTATCTTCAGTACCTTTTCTGTTATCCCTCTGGAATCTTTGGGGCTGCTTTACAACGTTCTTGTCATTTGTGAAATCCTGATTTCATCGCCCTGTGCTTTCTGGGATGTATTTACATTGTTTACAAAGTTTGTTTAAAATATAATGCCACTTCTCCAGCATTGGATCTTTCATAGATGTGCATGCTGTGAATATTCCCCGTTATCAGGCTGGGAATCCTCAGTAAAATAGAGCAGTTTAAATTAAACTGAAACTTCGGTCACTTTAGTGCTCTATCATCGTCGTTTTGGATCATACTACCCACAGCCAATAGAGAATACTCCCTAAGCTCCTCCCCCGTCAGCCACATTCAGATTTCTTACCGCACGTTATTGTTGGGAGTCCTCAAAAATCTTCTTCAACAATTGTCTTTGAATTATAAAACATAATTTTGGTATTTCAACGAGAAAGTGGTTTTTTCTTCAATGTCGTTTGACAACCGGCAACAGGGTACCAACGAGACCTCCGTCAAATGTTCCTGCTGCCGGTTAACATCGAAGACGAGTCAACTATGCAGTTGGGCCTACCTCATGGCGGAATCCATGAGAAAAAGTGCCTGTTCAGGGGTGTGCCCGGTGTGGGCTGAAGAACATTTATGTGGAGGATCACCACAAGGAATGCCTCTATTGCCCTTCTCCCGCAACATGTCATCAAGGACTGCGACATTTGTTGGTCTTTCTTGTCGAAGACGCTGAAGGAACGTCACTGCTGTCCTGTTGCTTGGCTGGAAGACGCTGGCGAGGCCTCTGACTCGGCTTCAGTACGAAGTCATGCCTTGTTAAGGCAGGTCAGGACGGCCCAGCGAATCACCTCAACTGAGAGGTACAGATTGCACGACGACCAGCCCATAAGCGAGAAAAGGCAGAAGGAAACCTCAGGCGATGGCTCCAGGTCGTCTCACAAGGACTGGCCTTCCACAAAGGTCGGTACCCAAGGAGAGGCAGGGCGGGAAAAGGACTTACGCCCTTTCCATCGACCCAAGGAAGCATCTACCTCGAAGGTCCAGCTCCAGGTCTGGTGAGCATTCCTCTCTGACCTTATCACAGTCAGCTACAAAGCTGCCTTCGTCGCACACCAGGTCATCCACACCAAAGTCATCGTCCGCAGCTGCCTCATCAGCAAAGCCGGCAAAATCTACTGACTTGTCATCGTCGTCGACAAAAACATTCTCAGTGACAAAATCATCTACTTCGTCGTCTACGAAACTGTCGACACCAGCACTGTCATCGAACAAGATGACAAAATCGTCATGAACTTCAACTTCGATGACTACAACGATAACACCATCATCAACCTCAACCTCGACGACTACAACCACGAGTGCTTCGTCAACCATACCATCGTCGACAGCAGCGTTGACGAGTCAAATTTCTGTTCTGTTGGCTCTGATACCAGCACAGCAGAAGCACGGCCAGAATGTCCAAGAACTGTATTTCCAAACCTGGGGGTGACTCTATTACCGTCAGAAGAGGAGGAAGCTGTTGTGTCACAGCAATCATCTTCGCCTAGAGCATTGCCACTGAGTCCACCTCGGGGGGGGGGGAGCAAGCCTCATTAGAGCGCCATCTTTGAACTCCTTGCCGTCAGCAGGGGTGGTACAGTCTGTACAACCTTTTCCCCAATGGGATCCTATGCTGTCAACAGCAGTCCAGCATCAGCAACCATGCCCTCAAAGGAACGTATCATTGGACCTTTTGTCAACACTGACAACATTGGTGGTAACCTTGCATGCACTGCCTTTGAGACCACCAGTTGCCAACATAACAGGCAAATGCCAGCTGAGGCCCCAGGACCCTCCAGAGAGGGATACAGGATTCCTCACCTCTCCCTCACCCCCCCAAGTCACGAAGACAGCAGTCAGTACCGGAGTTGCTAATACATGAGGCAGCGGAGACAGAGCCTGAAGAAGTCACGTCCCCCACTCATTCCGATACAAATGGGATTGACGACTTCATCACTGCAGATGGTGAGCCAGATGAGGTGCCCCTCAAGGATTCTCACCTGGATGAAGTGAGAGCTTTCCATGCGCTTTAGGGGTTCCACGATGTTCGGCTTAGCACCAGAGGAGCAAAAGAAGGAGAGTGTTTAATATCAACGCAGAGAACAGTGCAGGAAGTTCATCATGGCAATACATCTACTGGAGGACATCTGGGAGGACGGCCTGGTTGCCATGGCACGCCCTGCAACTGCAGCTCCAAAGAAGGATCGTTTTGACAGAAAGTACAGGGCTCCAGTGAGTGCTGCTGCCTATCTCCGCACACAGCCTATCCCAGACTCTGTTGTTTCTGCAGTGGCCAGGAAGAGATCGGCCAACCGACCTTCATCCTGCTCAGTGCCCTCAGGCAAGGAGGGGAAATGCCTTGACTCATTCGGCAAGAGAATCATCACGACAGCTGCCACGATTATCAGGGCAGTGAACGCTATGGTCATACTTGCCCACTATGATCGCGTGTTATGGTACAAGTTCGGCCCCCTATTGGAATTCTTGCCTGAGGCCAAGAAGCAACAGGCCCTGGACATTCTCCATGAGGGTGAGCTTGCATCTGACCATGCCATTGCTGTTTACGTCGACATCACAGACACAGGCTATCGCCAGATGGGTAATGGAGTGATCCTACACCGACAAGGTTGGCTTAAAGCCGCGGACTTTCAACCGAATGTCCAATCCGGGTTACAGACAAGCCTTTCGATGGCACAGCCTTGGTTGGGAAAAAGGTGGATGAGGCCCTACAGGCCATAAAGACTGACACCTAAACCAACCGCTCACTGGGCACATTACAACACAAGCGCCAGTCCTTTAATTCAGGAAAAGGGTGTTATAATAGAGCTATACGGGATAACCGCAATATCTACCAGTCGTCCTCATCCTACAATGAGCCCTTATTCATCAGGGGATCAGTACAGGAAGTGGACCTAGTCCTACAAGGGTTCCCTATGACCCTGAGGCTCTTCCCAGCCTAGGGGCCAGACTGGCAAGCAAGCATGACCGGCCGAGAGTCGTGGTCCCCCACTTCAGCACCCCTGTGGGGGGTGGTTTTATCAAACTTCATTGACGAATGGACTCGAGTAACATCCGATGAATGGGTGCTATCCCTCCTCCATCAGGGGCATTCATTGGAGTTCGTAAAAGTACCCTACAGACATTATTCTGGTACGAAGACCAGAAAGATTGCAGCTCCTCCTGATCCAAGAAGTGCAGTCTCTGCTAGGGAAGGGCGCTGTAGAAAAGGTCCACACGAACGAGATACAGAACAGTGTGTATTCCCGCTACTTCCTGGTAAGGGAAAAATGGTGTGCTGAACAAACCAGGTGGTAGTAGGCCCATTCTAGACCTAAGGGCTCTCAAAAAGTTTCTGAAACCTCAAACCTTTTGCATGGCAACACTGCAACAAGTACTCTCCCAGCTGCAGCAGGGGGGTTTCCTAGCATCCCTCGATCTCGAAGATACTTCCACATTCCTATTCGCCCTTCACACCAGCGCTACCTTTGTTTCGTGGTGGCAGGAGAGCACTATCAGCTCAAGGCTCTTCCTTTTGGCCACAGATCGGCCCCTCGGGTGCTCACCAATTGCCTTGCAGCAGTGGTGGCTCACCTGCGACAGAGAGGAGTCCATGTCTACCCATACTTAGACGATTGGTTAATAAGAGCCCCCTCCTGCTCTCTTGCGGAGTCTAACACTGCCGTCACTATCCAATGTCTTCAACCACTTGGATTCTCCATCAACTTCCTGAAGTCGCAGCTGGCCCCATCTCGGCAGGCACTGTACCTCGGAGGACTGCTAGACACCAGCACTTGCAGAGCCAGGCCTTCGGATGAGAGAGTGACGGCCCTTCTGCAGAAGGTGCATTGCCTCAGCAAAACCCGGACGACCACAGTCTACAGCTACAAGTCTTTGCTAAGGATGTTGTCTTCATGCATCCCACTGGTCGCCAACTGCAGACTACACATGAGACCAGTGCAGGAGTACTTGGATGTCAGATGGGTACAAGCTTCAGGCTCCTGGGAGGACCGCATTATGCTGACTCCAGCCTTCAGGAAGGGCCTGCTGCAAGGTGCCCCCTTCAGGCTCCCAGACCATCAGATCACTGTCACTACAGACGCTTTCCTGGAGGGCTGGGGAGCCCACTGCCAGGACCAGCACACCAGGTCTTTGGGGTCAGAGATGGAGAAGACCCAGCACATCAATCTGCTGGAGCTACGGGCGATATTCTGGGCACTGAAGTCTTTCCCCCCCCTTCTCAGAGGGAAAGTGGTTCAGATTTACACAGACAACACAACATCCATGTTTTACATCTGCAAGCAAGGGGGGGGGGCAGGTCCCCACTGCTTGCCAGGGAGGCCCAAGCGCTCTGGCATTGGGCACTGCAACAGAACATGTTCTTGATTCCCCTCCATCTATCAGGGATCCACAACACTCTGGCAGAATCCCTCAGCAGGGAGGCAGAATCCCTCAGCAGGGAGTTGTGCTCTTGTCATGAATGGGAGTTGCACGAAGAAAAGCTACGCCTGTTGTTTCATGAGTGGGGCACCCCAGAGATCAACCTGTTTGCCACATGTGACAACAGCCGCTGCAAGACCTTTGCCAGCCGGTTTCCTCACCCGGACAGTTTGGGGGAAACGCCTTTGTGTTCCCATGGGAGGGGAACATTCTGTATGCTTTTCCCCCAATTCCTCTGGTCCCGCGAGTCCTACACACGTTCAAACAGTTTTGGTGCATACTGATATTAATGGCCACTGTGTGGCCGAGGCAGTATTGGTACTCGGAGCTCCTGGCTCTCTCGGCGACAGCTTAAATCAGGCTGCCCCGCACCAGTCGCTCCTGTCCTGGAACCAGGGAACGATTCTGCACCACTACCCGGCCTCTCTCAATCTGACAGCCTGGCTCCTGTATTCCTAGAATTTGGGACCCTTTCCCTCCCACAGGCTTGCCAGGAGGTGTTGGCTAAAGCAAGGGCCCGCCACTCTAAAATGCTACAAGAGCAAGTGGAAGCATTTCCAGTTGTGGTGCAGAAGACATCACCTGCACCCCCCGACCATCAACCCAGAGGAACTGCTGCCGTACCTCTTGTCGCTGGCGGAGTCGGGTTTGATGCACTCCTCCATTAAAGTGCACCTGGCCGCAATCTCCAGATACTGCAGGTCCTCGGGAAAGCCTTCCCTCTGCTCTCATCGGCTAGTGAAAGAATTCCTATGAGGACTGTTTTGTTCATTCCATCCAGTCCACTGGCCCGCATCAGCCTGGGAACTCAACATACTGCTCACAAGGCTTATGAGACACCCTTTAGAGCCCATGCACCAGGCATCCATCAAACACATGTCGTGGAAGATAGAGTTTTTGGTGTCAATTACTTCGACAAGACTGGTGGGAGAGATACAGGCATTATCTTCAAAACCGCCTTATTTGACGTTCCACAAGGACAAGGCTGTATTGCGAACTAATCCAAAGTTCATACCCAAGGTACCTTCATCCATCCATCTTAACCAGCAGGTGGTGTTGCCAGTGTGCTTTGGCTCTCCTGCATCTCCGGCAGAGCGCCCCCTGCACACACTGGATGCGGCCCACACACAAAGTCATTTCATTTAACAAATCAACTGTTTATCGCATTGGGACCTACAGGGCCCGGCAAGGCTCTCTCCAAATCTTCAATTGCGAGATGGATTGCGGCCTGCATCTCATTCTGCCACCAGCAGGCGGGCAGACTGCTCCCAGGCAAACCCTGGGTGCATTCCACTAGGTAAGTGGCCACGACCACTGCATTTCTCTCCAGGATCCCGCTGCCAGACATCTGCCATGCAGCCACCTGGAGTTTGGTGCACACATTCACCAGATTCAACTGCGTTGACAGGGAGTCTCGAGTCGGCCAGGCAGTTCTACGAAACCTGTTTACATAAGATTGGTAAGTCTCCTGTGATAAGTGATACGTGAAGCTCCTCCACCCTTGTGTATTGGTTATTTTGTACTGCTTTGTAATCTATTCACAGCATGTTAATCTAGGAAAGATCCAATTCTGCAGAAGTAACAAGTTACTTACCTGTAACTTCTGTTCTCAAGCATTGGTATCTTTCATAGATTCACAGAGTAAATGTAGATCTTGAAACTCTGATAACCAACCCTCTCAAGGTAAAACGGGACTTGGAGCGGTTAGACTGGATCAAAACTATCTCTTTGGTGAGAAACTCTAAGCTGCGCAATGCGTTCTTGACGGCAGAAAAAAACATAGGCCATTTGTCAGGTTATTTAGTAAAATATCTCGATCCCAGAATAAGATCTAATTTTTTACGGGTGAGATTGAACTTGTTCCCCACTGGGGAGGTCTTGGCAATAAGAAAGCAGGAAGATCTTGCGGTCAAACTATGGAAAGTATGCTCTGATCCAAGACTCCAATCACTTCGTCATATCCTAATGGAGTGTGAAGGAACTTGGCCTTTGAGGCTAGCGAAATTAAGAAGATTCACATATAAGGAGGTGGGTCTTGTCTCGGAGCATCTTTGGGAAAGAATGATTGCAGGCCAAGAAATCCAGCTCACGGCAACAGTGGTTGAAATATTGGGAAATTTGAACCTGTTAAACTTACTATGTTGTGAAATGACTTGGTTAAGGGCTGTGGGGTTGGGCGGTAGCTTGACCAATATTAAAGAATATCAGATCATGAGAATACCTTTGTGGAATGTTGGGAAAATGGGAATGTCAAATGTATCCTTCATTGTTCGAAAATTAATTTACATATCAAAGGAGAAGGAAGTAATTAGACCACGTTGAGTTTAAGAAATGGGGAGACGAACTTACCCTATTGAAATCAAGGTGTGTAAATAGGTTTTATCTCTTTTTTAATTATCTTTATTTTGTTTATTTTCCCCATTTGTTAGGAATGTTGAATGTTATTAGTTGCTAAATCATTTGTAAAGGTTCTAATGAAATGGACATTTATTTTTTTATTCCTTTTCTTTTTGTGAACCAAATACAATGAAAACATTTTTTTTTTAAAATGATTCACATGCGACCCTCCCTCCGTACCCTCATGGCTCGTAATTTGGCTCTTACTGCCACTCACGTGCACTTGCCAAATCTGAAGATGGCCGACAGGACGAGCTAAGGGAGTATTCCCTATTGGCTGTGGGCAGTATTACCCAAAATGACAACGATAGAGCACTAAAGTGACTGACGTTTCAGTTTAACTTAAACTGCTCTATTTTACTGAGGATTCCCAGCCTGACTGGGAATATTCACAGCATGTGAATCTTTGAAAGATACCAATGCTGGATAACAGGAGTTACTGGTAATTAACTTGTTCCTTACATTCCCTTGTGCTCTTCAGGATGTGTTGGCAGGGTTTACAAAGCTTGTATCAAATATAATGCCACTTACATTCCCTTGTGCTCTCCGGGATGCGTTGGCGGGGTTCACAAAGTGTGTATCAAATATAATGCCAATTGTATCCCTTTGTATTCTTCAGGTAGGTTTTCAGCTTCTCAAACTCCCTCAATGCCCTTGCCATGAGTCCAACCCTTTCCCTACCTTTGGGAATCCTCAGGATGGTCTCCGGTCTCTTCAAGTGGCAGAGCAGAGGTTCTATGATACTGCCGCACTTTGCATTCTCCTTCTCCTCGCGGTTCCACAGCTCTGGATTCTCCCTCACGTCTCCGGCTGCCCACGCCTTCCTTCTTGCTCTGCTTCTGCCGCTCTGGCTATTTTCCTTTCTGCCGCCGGCCAGCTCAACCTTGCCTGGACCTCTCTGGTCACTGCAACTCTCTGTGTCCTGGCTCTCAACCTTTGGGTGCCCTGCCAAGGGATGAGTATCTTGCTTCGTGTTTCTCCAAGGCTGGTTCAGTGGATCATTGAATCCTTCTTCTCTTTTTACCATTCGGGCGGCCTCTTGACAGCTGTACCATATGTTGGTTCCACGGTGGGCGTGTACCTCCTTGTTCAAT
Source organism: Ambystoma mexicanum (assembly GCF_040938575.1). Taxonomy (NCBI): domain Eukaryota; kingdom Metazoa; phylum Chordata; class Amphibia; order Caudata; family Ambystomatidae; genus Ambystoma; species Ambystoma mexicanum. The sequence continues at coordinate 550,405,663 of NC_090923.1, forward strand.
CCTCCATTCATTTACATCAAGCTTGGATAAGTCACCCTCTTCCTCGTCCCAGTCTTATCAGGGATACCCTCAAGTTTACTATAACATATAGTAGTATGCTATGGTATGACTCTATTCCTTTGCATCTGCTTCAATCATTGCTCTTAGATTCCATTGCACTGTTTACTGTGGCGCTGCTCCACTCTTTTGAGAGTGGGGTTATTCCGGCTCCTTTGAAACATGCGATTTTTGCTCCTTTACTGAAGAAGCCTTCACTGGATCCTCTGTCCCATGCCAACTATCTCCCAGTCTCTTTTCTCCCGGCTATGATGTTGATGGAAGCCATTGTCACTCCTCAGCTTTCTAGTTTTTTGGAGAACAATGAGAGTTTGCATCCTTTCCAGTCTGGTTTCAGGCCACTTAGGGGGACTGAATCAGGCATGGTCATAAGATCCTGGATGATATTGCCTTGGCCCAGGACTGTGGGGAGGTTGGAGGTTTGATTCTCCTTGACCTATCTGCAGCGTTTCGATACCATTGACCACAATATTCTCCTTCAACGTCTGGAGCATGCTGGACTGTCAGGTCCAGTCTTGGCCTGGTTCTCCTCGTTTTTGCGGGATCGTATGCAGACTGTGTCCCTCTCAGGTTTCCTCCTGCCGTCTATTCTATGCAAATCGTATGCAGGGTGACACAGGGCTCCTCACTGTCCCCTCTGCTTTTTAATTTATACTTGCGTCCATTGGCCAATTTAATTGAGTAGTTTGGCATACGCTTTTATGCATACGCTGATGACGCTCAAATAATTTTTACATTGAATGCTCTGGCATCAGACCCACCCTCTAAGCTTAAGTCCTGTTTAGCAGAGATCGACCGTTGGATGTCTCAAAATTGGTTGAAACTCAACAGTGATAAAACAGAGATTATGATAGCCGCCCCCCCTCCCCTTCTTGGGGTCTTGTTCCTTTTCCAGCTTTTGGTTAAGTGTCTAGGGGTTAAACTGCTGCCCTCGGGCTCTAGATAGGGGCAGATTGCGGCAGTTTGTAGGTCAGGTTTTCATAAAATGAGACTCCTCATAAAAGTGCTCTCCTTTGTGCCTTAGCAGCTCTGGGCTATGGTAGTTACAGTTTCCTTCATGGGCACCTTAGACTACTGCACCAGTATTTATTTGGGCCAACCTGAATTTTTGGTCCACCGTCTTCAAATCCTCCAAAATGCTGCTGCGCACCTGGAGCGCAATGCTCCTTTCCGGTCCTCTGCCTCACTATTGCCAGCCAAACTTCATTGGCTTCCTGTGAAGGGTCAGATTAAGTTTAAGGCACTGTGTATCACTCATCGTGCTTTTTTTCCATACAGGACCATCTTTTTTTTTCTTTAATCTAAATTGCCCCTTTATCGTCCTGTGAGCTCTTTATGATAATCTTTTGCTCATTTGCTTGAAGTCCCTCGTTCCCCTAAGGCCCGAGCAGGTGGTCATTCTTTCTCGGTCCTTGCTCCAGTATTATGGAACTCTTACAGTTTCTCCATGAGAGATTCCAGGTCATCTCCGTTTTCGTAGAGCACTCAAGACCTTTTTGTTCTGAGACTCGCAGTGGTTGTCTCCCTTTTCTGCTCCTTTTCTTACCTGTTTGGCTAGCACCCAGACGCCTTTTGGCCGTGGTTCTCGCCTTAATAAATCATATTACCTTACATGGGGAATGAGGTGAGTGGGGACACCAAATGGGTAAATGGATACTGCTTTCTCCCAGGGCCATCATCACCTGTTCCATGAAGGATTTCCCTCCCCATGAGATCCACCTGCTGAGTACCACCCTCGGGGGGAATATCGGATATTGGCCTCACCTCCGTGACCCCATGGGAAGGTGCTCCCCCCATGGGAGCAGTGACAATACCCTCGGATTTGTTACGGTACATACAAAAAAATACTAAGAATATGCGGCCCATATAAGGAAAAGAGAGCAGTTATCGCGTTATATGAATCTATTCTCATGCCGCAATGCATGATCAGATTACTTTGAGGTTCAAACTGAACCAATGACCTACTTTAGACTGCAAGGGCCCTAGAATAGATTTAGAACAACCAGAACATTACTGCAGATTGTGCCTGAAAACAGATGACCTGGAAACATTAAAATACTTAGTATTATATTACCATGCGAGTGCCAATGTAAGGCACTTGCACTTTAATGCCGATATACATGCTGATTTTTTGCATGTGGATTTGTCGTTGTGGTCCTGATTGCTGGGAGGCACAAGCATTTCATCGCTTTTAGCTGTTTATAGTTGTTTAACTAAGCTTTTTGAAATGCTACATGAACAGCTTTGAATGATTATCATTGTATAAATCTCACTTGCAATATATTATTATTAGGGACGTATTACTTTTAATGTCAGTGTTTTTAAGTACAGCTATATTTGTTTTCTTTTGGGAAATCTTGCTTGCTACAATGAATTATTATATTATCTTTGAAGATGTTTATGGATATGTCCGTGTTTTACTAAACTGATGTTTTGTTTGTTGCTATGAATGAAATAGTGTAAAGGTTAACATTTGTAAACCATAACACAAATAAAATATATATACATATACACGTTAGGCTGTCATACTTTTCCTCTACTGAGAAGGCCTTCCCCTCAGCCTTTACCCTTTTTGTGGGCTGCACCTCCTTGGGTTTGCATTACGGATCATTTTAAAGTAACAGTATCTGGATTAGGAAAGGGGTTCATCGCAATCTTCACTTAATTATCCGGATCTGAGGCTCTCGCAGCTATCACTGACAGTTCTAGAATCTCATCTTCTGGCATTGTGGATCCAATTGGATAACGTTAGTTTCTCTGCATGCATAGATGACAACCTGTACTGATGGCAACGTACCCCTGTCTAAATTGCACAATATGTAATAACATTATGAAAGGGAGTACTTTTGCTCAACCAAGGACGGGCGGGAGCTCAAATTACGCATAGTGCTTATAAATCGAGTGGCTGAAGGCAGACCTGGTTTAGACTTTTTGTTACACCAATAGCAGGTTTACAACAAACACTAGCAGGCACTTCGAGTGCATAGTTCGATGGTAAGGCTTGATTAAAGTGAGATTAAAGTGCTATGCTGGTCCCTATGGCCATTCTCTCTCAGTTCCTGCCTCCTCCCACCCACAACATTGGACAGACCAATCACGTCTTCCAAAAACTGGATAATATCCAAATCTAATGTCATGTATCTCTTGACTTAAACATCAGTGTTTATAGAAAAAAGTATACTGTATAAAAAGTATAATGTGTACTTTCCAGGTTAGATCCCTAATTTCATGCCGAGCAACAAAATATCCTGGATTCCTTATGTAAAACGGCATTTGGCGAAACGCTGTTTTACATAAGGAATCCAGGATATTTTGGATAAATATCTAGGACTATACTTTTTCTATCAACACCGATGTTTAAGTCAAGAGATACAATACATTAGATTTGGATACTATCCAGTTTTTGGACAACTTGATTGGTCTGTTTGAAATAGGACCTGATATTATCTACACATTGTATCTTTATATGCTTAATATGTACAGGGATTTGGTCGGTTAATACAGATTGAACTTCCTTGAGGACGACCCAGTGGCGGTTGAAACATGTGTCGGTTGAGAAACTTGGCCATTGAGACAATGAAAACTTCTTTGAAAAATTGTATTTCTTTGACAACTGCACTCAATTTATCATTTAATACTTACAACACCACCCTTAGATAGGCAGTAGGGCAGAGCACTGATTTCCATGACCCAGCTCCTCCCTTTCCACAGTTTGACACCCACTATAGGCCTATACGGGTGGTCTGTGGGTTTTGGAGCACGCAGCCTCCCGCTTCATTAATTACTTTAGGGCCCTAGCACCTTCCACTCAAGGACCAAACCCATATGTACTGACTCTGTCAGGATGTCTTGTAAAAATAATATGTCCACTGTCCTATGTCCAAACCTATTGCCGTCCCTTACACTAAACTAAAGAGAAACTTGGCGTCTTCTTGATCCAGAAGGCGTCTTCTCTCTTTCTGGATACAGAGCTTTAAAGTTCAGTTCGTGGTGTGAAAACACGAGTGACTCTTTAAATACAGTTCCCAAGTATCAATTCCCAACCATAGTGTTAAGTCTGGTTCACTATCCTGCCAGACTTAACTCTAGATTGTTTCCTCACGAAACATATTTTCCTTGTATCATGGGGGGGAGGCGAGGGTGGAGTCTCTTCCCCTTGTTTCTCCTTCCAACTCAAAACTGTAGCGCTAAGTCTGGTGCACTATCCTGCCAAACCGGTCTATAGAACTCAGAATTCCAGAAAATTTCTCTTTCGCTTTCACATGGGTCCCAGATCCATCTGGGTTGTTTCGGGGTCTCCCTGACTTGTTTTGCAACTCCTTTCTCTTCTGTGTTAATCCCAGACCACTTTATATTCTCTCGGGCTCTCTCTGACTTGCTCTGGACCTCAGCCCCTTGACTATGTTTCTTCGCTCTTGTATGGGTCCCTGACCCTTGTGCTTTGCTTTTGTGGGCTTTGCCCAAGTTTGTATGGTTCCCAGGCCCTGGTGTGTTGCTTTCGTAGGTTCTCTACCCCAATTTCACTCAATGTCCAACTGAACAGAGTTGGTGTAATCTCAGTATACCTTTGTTTTAACCTCTCTCTTTCTCAGACTCCCAGGGGCCCAGACCCTCCTATATCGACTTTCTATTGGTATTTCTTTCGTGTCCCCAATCCATTTACTTTGGCTTTGCCTCAGTGGTTCACCTGGGTCCCAAACCACTTTGTATTTGCTTTCCAGGACACTTGGTTTACTCTACTGCCAAGTGTCTACTGATGCGGCATAGTTCTGTGCCTTTATGGTTCTCTTAGGGTCCTTGACCTATATATCATCCTCTTTAGTTCACATCAGGTCCACGACCCTTCTTAGGCTCCCCTCTTTCAGTCCCCAGTCCCTGTCATGGACCCAGGCAGCACCCATACCTTGTTTTCGGGTTCCTATTGTGTGGGGTCCTGCTCTGGCTTCTCCGCCTCTCTGGGCGAGCTTCTGATCCTTCTTGGTCTGCTCCCACCGTGGACCACTTACCTGCTTCAGTGGGTAGGGCTGCGCTGCTTCCCTCCAGGAGGCGTCCCACGTCTTCTGTGTACTTGGTTTCTCTTTGGTTTGTTGTGACCTGCTGGTTCTTGGCAGAGCCCTTAAAGACAGTGGCTTCTCTCTGCCATCACCCCGGTCTACAGCTTCTTCCTGTGTCTCTCAGTCTGCGGCATTCAAACGTTGCTCTTGTTTCCTCTGGGGCAGGTTTGACCAATGGCACAGTCCTTCTTCTAATTTATACTTTGGGAGACCAATAGGTAGTCTCCAGCAACTAGACTGCGTATGCTGGTTTCCATAGGTATTCTTCACGGCTCCAGCCTTCTTCCTCGTCACAGTACTGAACTGATGATCCTCACAAAGTTAAGTGGAACTCCTCTTCGTCTTAGTATTGTCCTGGGACTTGGTTTCATCAACTCTACACCGAAAGAGAAAGGTGTGGGGGGACCACAGGGTACTGAGTGGGGTGAAAGGAAAGAGGGACAGAACTGAGGGAGGGGAATACTGCATTATCCCAAGGGGATCATCACTGCTCCCATGGAGTGTTTCCCTCCCCATGAGTTCCACCTGCTGAGTACCGCCCCAGGGGGGCATACCGGGTAGCAGCCTTACCTCCCTGGCCTCATGGGAAGGGGCTTCCCCCATTGAAGCAGTGACAATACCTTGGGATTCGTCACAACATGTATGAAAAAGGGAGGGTCCTTAAATGGACCAACCTGTGCAAAGTAAACACTGTGACTGTCATGTTATGTAAGCAACTTCTTCCAATTGAATCGCATATTTTTCATAAGCCCAACCACACGCTGCTGTTTCACCATCTACACTCTGTACAATACTTTCTTGGAATGCCAATGTTATTGACCGTATTTTCCATTGTCTTTACATACCTGCCCATACCTGTGGTACTTTCTGTCCCATCAGGTATAGCTCACCCATGGTATTTATTTATTTTATTTGTATTTATTGCATTTATGTAATGCTCAGACCGTGGGTATCACAGCTTTCTGAACGTTGTGTATGAGTGTTAATCTCTGAGGTTGGCAGGAAGGGAGTTTTGAACCCTTCGTGAATATTTTTACTCTCTCTAATTTAGGTACAACCGACTGCTAAAAGAAATTACACAGACACTGAATGACCTTCAGAAAGCACTCAAGGGTCTGGTGGTAATGTCATCTCAGCTCGAGCTGATGTCCGGCAGCCTGTATAACAATGCTGTCCCTGAACTCTGGAAAGGAAAGGTAAGCCTTTTGTACATACATTAGTATGCCTTCCAAATGAGAATTTTACGAGGACGTTTTTGTAAAATTGATATGTTGTATTGCCTGATCCTCAGTATAACATTAAATACACAAAGAAATTGAAACAATGTGAGCACTTTATGAATATTCTTATTTTCGATTGCTATTATGTATTACCTGGTTCTCAGTATGACAATGAGATTCATTTCAGAAAATGGAAGTAATATACATAAATACATTGAAATTAGATCGGGAGTGGGATTTATCATTTCTGGTGGAGAGGGACGTAAATTACAAACATGACCCTTGGTTCTATAAGAACTGTGCATACTTTTTAGAATATTGAAGGATGGGGAGCTTCTTACATTTCTGGTGGTGAATGTCAAGGTATGTGAGGAGTTCAGATTGCCAGGTGCCCATGTGAAAGATAGCTAGATGGAGGATATCTGACGTTTTATTGAACTAAAAAATACCTGCGACTATGTGTAGGTGGTGGTTGTTAGAGGGTGTGTGTAGGTACAGTGGGCATCATTATGAGTTTGGCAGTAAATCCGCCTATTTACTGCCAAACTCATTTAACGTTACTGCCACTCGGTCTGCGAATTTACCACAGGATTACAAGTGGCAGCCTGTTGATGTTAGTCCCCATTTTTGGTGTCCATAGGACTCCACGTGGAATTTTAACGGATTTACTGCCAGCGTTATTATCCCGTGGTAAACCCGCCAAACCTCTGGAGGTAAATCTTCCTCCTTACCACCAAAGTCGTAGTTCAGCAATGAGACAATGCAGTGATAAAGTGGTGGTAACAGAATTACTGCCACTGCATTGCTAATTTTACCCACACCTTCGTAATTAGAATTATTATTATTTGAGTATTTATTGAGCCTGGAGCTAGCTTCAAGAATTAACGGAGGCCTGTTGTAATGCTGTTGTAATGAAGCCCAGTGTGTCTAAGTCTGTGTATAATGCATAATGTTTAGTGCATATGTAGTTACAAGAAAATATGAGCTTTGTTTATCAAGAGGACCCCTAATTGTGTGTAAATAAATAATGCTGATATGTGTTCATGTACCTACTATTGGACCCTGATAGCCAGTGACAGTCTTGTAGCCACTGCGGAGGAACACTCTAGAATCAGTCCAGAGTGGAGGAGAATGGGAGAATGTCAGCCAACAGGAGACGTGCTGCACTTGGCATGGTCTCTAGGAGCTGCTTTTTCCTGACCACAGATACAGCTTAGTGCTGCATTTAAAGGCAGCCACTGCCTTGGAGTAAGAGGGGCCTCAGTAGTGGGGCCATAGTAACTAAGGCTGCAGCAACTACTCCTGGAAAACAAATCAATGGGATTTATAGTGGACCAACCAGTAACAAAACTTAGTAACCAACTAGAAAAGAGGCTAAATCTGCCTACTTACTGGTTAGCTCTTCATATAGTGAGCTTCCTCCTTTACTTGGACTCAGCTAAGTAATTCTCTAAGTATGCTCATGCTGGCTATCTGTACCAACATGAGCTAGAGAACTAGGGTGACGATGGGGTTAATTGGTTGCACTCAGTCATAGGCAACCTTGTGTTATAGTTAGTGGTAAGTTCTTAGGTTGCCTTGTACTTTTTCAAGCCACTATTCCCACTCTAAAGTCACATTACATTCAGTCACTAACCTGGAGTCTAAAAACATTTGTGGTTATAGGTGTTGCAGAATATTGTGTGTTGTCCTTATAGACTTGGATTCTGCTCCCAGTACTTGGATTCCGCTCCCATGACAGAATCGACAGCAAGACCACCAGCTTTAACATTGAGTTGCTCAATGGGAGAAACTCTGGGATGTATTGGAAATGCTGGATCTAAGAATCATGAAGATACATTCGACTGGTTGACATGTTCAGTGATTGTGTCAGAGATACCTTTCAATAACTAGCAATGTAGGGTTGGCCCTTTAGTTAGGTTGGCACATGAAAAGTAATCTGAGTGGTGAGCTGGTATTTTGAGGAACAGTATCATCAAACTTCAAGAATGGTTGCTGCCGATACAAGAGAAGGGGAGAAAAAGAAACATTCTTAAATATTACTCGAGTCTAAAGTAATAACGTGCCTTTCGTTGAAGTAGCCCAAACACTTACTGAAGCCTCTACATCTGGGTTTCCCTAGGATCATATGGCCAAATGAAAGACACATAAAGATGCAGACGAGGCTAGATTGAAGATGCCTAGCTGGAGATCTCAACCCTCTAAAACAACAAAATAAACCCCACAGGTGTCACTTAACCATGCTAGTGGGTGGAGCCTACAATGGTTTCTTATGGGAATTCAGGATGAACATACACGGCCTTAGCACTTCAGTAAAAGGGGTCATGGAACTATTTGGGATTGGCCTCTGCATTTAGTCAGCTGATTCTCCATTTGCTGTTCATGCAACCCAGACCAGAGTTGTAGTTCTATGACAGATATAAAGTTTGTGTGTGAGAGCTGGAGGTAGCTTAGGACTGTCAGTAGATGTGTGATACCATGGGCTGTATGCAGATGCTTTTGTCAGGGAATGGGACCTGACAACATTTTCAATTGAAAAACGCCTGTTTACGTTCATAGTGCACAGGGCTCTTTAATATTGACTACAGCATAGGAGGGTGTATGTGTGTAAGTGAAGGATGCCTCAGGCTGATGTAGGTGTCGGATGCCTATAGTAGTGTGTAGTTAAGGAATATGGTACTGTTTCTTGCGGTGACGAATAGCTGGAGTCAAAGATGAATATTTTTGTGATCAGGCATTGATAAACATTTACCCAGGTTTGTATTGAAGGTAAAGCAAATTCAAAAGCTTGTATTTGTGAAACGTGTCTGGGATAGTGTTACAATTGAAGACATAAGGGTGTACATGTCAAAGGTGTGTATCTTGGGGCTATGTATAAGTATGGGACTTTGTGTTGGTGAAAGATGCCTCTGATTCTGTTTCTAGAAGATGCCTAAAACCCTACAATTGCTTACTTTTGTTTCTTTCCAGGCCTACCCTTCACTGAAGCCTCTAGCCTCTTGGGTCATGGACCTGCTACATAGAATTCAGTTCCTGCAAACCTGGATCACAGAGGGTATACCGCCAGTGTTCTGGATCAGTGGCTTCTTCTTCCCACAGGCCTTTCTTACAGGGACCCTACAGAACTTTGCAAGGCGATCTTTGGTCTCCATAGACACAATTTCATTTGATTTCAAGGTAAAAGGCTTAGCTTTCACCATCTATTGTATTTTTTGGAGATGCCCTTAAGCTGTCCGCAATTCATTAATGTATTAATTCATGGCTTTTCTTAATGCTGGACGGATCAGTGGGAATGGTGAAGTAATCTTAAGTAGTGAGGTATAGTGCAATGCAACCTTGTATAGAGGTTATGCATGTGGGTGCAATATATGCATGTTGCATGGCTGTGTAGTAACATTTCTATTCAATTCTGTTTGGAGGACCTGTCTCAGGTCCCAACGCTGAAATCCTGCAGGAGCAGACGAATAGCCCACCAGACCCCTTAGTTCCCCAGCAGTCTGTTAAGTACAACTACTGAGCAGACCAAGCCGGGGGAAGGGGGAGGTGGATAAAATAACAAAAGATCAGGTTTCCTCCGATAGCCTCAAACTCCAGGATCTCTCAGTATTACACAGATTCCTCATCTGATAGATATGTCCTCCTGCTCTGCTGCTTCGGAAAATGTTTGCTAGGGGGCGTAGTGGACCTCGACCCGGTCGTCGACAATCGATCAATCTTGCTCGGCGTCGGCTCCAGACGTCACGTCAGGCATCGTATAAGAACCACGTCACTATGCCCCAGCTTTAGTTCCTTTTTTCCGTGCGCTAACACGCTGCTTAGGAACACAGAACTTCGACTCTTTTGATGTTTTTCATCATAAATCTTGTTTTTTTGCAAATTCCTCAACACCAGATGTCTGTCGCAAGGGTGTCTGGTTTCAAGCAGTGTTCCGACTGTGGCACCAATATGTCCCTCACCGACCCACACAAGTTGTGTCTCTGGTTCCTCACCATGGGTCACCGGACTGACGGGTGTCTGTCGTGCCCAAGATGCAGCTGAAATCCCTTCACGACCCAGCTGCTAAACTCACGATGGGTCGACCACCCTCAAAATCTCCGGAGCAGTCGACGGTTCGGTCTTCTGAGGCCGAAACTGCAGGGCATACCCCTGAGAGAGACCAGCAGAAGAAGAAAAGGTCCCACTCGAGGAGCCACTCTTCCTTGTGCCGAAAAAAAGAAAAGGCACCACCGCCATTGACGGGACTCCAAGTCATCGACGGAACAAGGTAAGCCATTGGCTGGGCCCACCAGCCGCCAGGAGTGAGAGGATTTTAAATCATTCGAAAGAAATATTGTGGTAGCCGGATTATTCCCATGCATCCAAGGATGTCGACGCTACGGCATCTCGAGCTCGGTCGATGCCGTCATCCTGTCAGGTTTTAATAGTAATACTTAATGTTCTTGTTTATTTCATTTTTAGAATGTTTATTTCATTTTTACCTGCCGTGACACATCCACCATGCCAGCGCCGAAGGACAACCCCATCAACATCAACAGTTGTCGACAAGGTCTTTACTCCCCAACACTGGTCCGAATTTTTCGAGACCATGACCGGCATCTTCAGCGATCACGACGCCGATGACCAAGATGTCGACCTGATTTTCTCGGGTTCAGGAGGGGTAGACTATTTTGACAACCAAAACAGGCTGCTACAACTAGCTCAAGGCCTCCAAGACGCTAGTGGTCTGGACACTTCGCCTGGCCTCGAGTTTCAACAGTCCCAGCCCTACTTTCACAATGTATCTAAATACAGGGCTCTGGTAGAAAGGGTTATCGACACCCTGGGACTACACTCAACAGAGGTGCCTGTGCAGGGGTACGACCTTACTGTCATACTAGAGGAAGGTCTTGCCACTGAACGTAACATGTCTCTGAACCCGGCCATTGCCGATCCCTTGATATCTCCATGGCAAACCCCATGTTCCATTCCTCCCGTCAGCTCCACCGTTCCCGGGAAGTACAGGATGGCTAGAGGAGACGCCTCATACCTCTCCTCTCACCCTTCCCCGGAGGGGCTTGTCATTCAGGCGGCTACAGTCTCTTCTAGACTTGCATCTTCTACATCCACTCTGCCCCCAGACAGAGAAGCAAAAAAAAGTAGATGCCTTGGCAAAGAAGGCATTCACCTCAGGTAGCATGGCCCTCAAAGCTACGAATGTGGCAAGCAGGTTTGCCAAATACTCCTTCGGCCTATGGACAGCAGTGGAAAACGCTGCCCAGTATGTTCTGGAAGGTGAGATGCGCAAGGGCTTCCCACAGCTAGTGGAGGATGTGAAGGAGGTGGCCAAGCAGTCGCTGCTAACAGGCCTGGACATCGCCGATTGTGTAGGCCAATCTATGGCTTCAGCCATAACATTGAGAAGGCAGGTCTACCTAAAAACCTCTGGGTTTTCCCCTAATGTCCAAGTGAAACATTTGGACATGCCCTTCAAGGGCGATCTTCTTTTCGGCCACAAAGCCGACAATTGCTTAGAGAAATTCAAGGAATTAAAACTCATTGCCAAATCCTTAGGCGTAGCTGTGCAACCGGCCAAGCCTGCCTTTAGCTTCGCCTCTAGGGCACGGGGCTACAGGAGATATGCTCCTTATGGCAGAAGAGCACAGCTCCCACTGGCCAGGCAAAGGCAGATGTGTTTCTCGCACTCGGGAAGGGGCAGAGGGGCTTCTAGAGGTCAACAGGCAGCGTCAGCGGCGGGGGTGACACAGCCTCCGGAGCTGCTACGATTTCCCCTCTCACAGCGCACCGGTTAGAGGACGGTTGATAGAGCACTTGCTCCAGTGGCAGGGAATTACTTTCGATGCCTGGGCTCTACAGCTCATCCAATGGGGTTATTGTCTACCTTTTCTAAGAAAACAACCGGACGGACGGGACAGGAGCTCCAGGAAGAACTGAGAGCTCTGTTGCTGAATGGTGCCGTGGAAGGGGTACCTCCAGAATAGACAGGATTGGGTTGGTATCCCCGGTATTTCCTGGTACCCAAGAAAGGAGGAGATATCCGTCCCGCTCTGGACCTCAGTGCCTTGAACAAGTTGTTGAGGAAAGATAAATTCAGGATGGTGACGTTGATAGAGATTCTCCATGCTCTTGAATTTCAGGACTGGCTGGTGTCCATAGACCTACAGGACGCCTATTTCCATGTGCCAATAAATTGAAAGCACAGGAAGTTCCTATGGTTCATCATAGGAGATATGCACTATCAGTTCAAGGTGCTTCCCTTTGGTTTTACCTCCGCACCAAGGGTCTTCACCAAGCTCATGGTGATAGTTGCGGCTCACCTCAGGAGATCCCGAGTCCACGTATTTCCATATCAGGATGACTAGCTGATCTGAGGGATGTCTATAGTGCAGGTCTTGTCCCATCTACAGGACAACAGCTCGCTGCTGCACAGGCTGGGCTTCTCCCTAAACTTAAAGAAGTCCCACTTGACACCAGTCCAACGGCTCCAGTTCATCAGAGTAGTCCTAGATACCCGGGTGGGGAAGGCTTTCCCTCCTGAGGGAGCTTGACACAGATGGTGGACTTATTCCGAAGCAATGCCACTCTACCAGTGGCTTCCTTCCTCCGCCTTCTAGGCAGGCTGACAACATAGTTAAGGAGAAGAAGAACAGTCCAAGCCAACTGAACCCCAAAAGAAATTAAACTTAAAGCAAAGCAAATAACTACCTAGAGCCACAGCGCTTGTCCCAAGCCCATACCCTCCTCTTAACTGGGCACTTAAAGGGAACCTGGCAAACTTCCTTGCGTGTCCTGCCCTATGCATAGTAGTTAGGTTTAGATGATAAAAGTATATTTCAATGGATTGCTTTTCTCCCGCAGACTCCTCAACTTGATAGATATCCATCATCCAGCTCTGTTGTTCGGAAACTTTTCGACAGGGGGCGTACTGAACTTCAACTCAATCGTCGATCCGCCTTGCTCAGTGCTGGATTGGCGGCACCAGAAGTGACATCAGGCGTCGTATATATAACACATCACTACTCCCCATGCTTCAGTTACTTTTTATTGCCCGCTTGCATGCTGCATCGGTAATACGATTCCAGTTTACTCAATGTTTTTTCTTCACAAAATTGTTCGTTTTTGGTAAAACCTCAACACGATGTCCACTCACCGGGTCTCAGGCTTTAATTGCTGCACTGATTGTGAGGTCAAAATGTCGATAACCAACCCCCACAACGTCTGTCTGCGGTGTTTGGGTTTGGCACACGACACAGAGGTCTGTGCGTTGTGCTCGAAAATGCAACCGAAATCTCTGCGTGAGAGAGCCAAGAAACTGGCTCTGGGCTGACCGCCCTCTAAATCTCTGGCCTGGTCTCTCGCCATGTCTTCCGAGGCCGAGACTGAGGAGCCCACCACTAAGAAGGATGAAGACAGACATCGAAAGAAAACAAAGAAATGGTCCCACTCTAGGATCCATTCCTCTTCAACTTCCTCACGGAAGAAGCAACGCCACCACCATTAGCGGGAATCGAGCTCGTCTTCGGAATGAGATAAGCCCTCGAAGGGACCCACCACTCGCGAAGAGTGGGACATTTTTAAACAAGAAATGCTTAGCATGTTTAAACAGGCAGCTGTCGGCGTGGGTCTTCCTTTCATCCGACCAGCATGCCGTGACAGCAAAAGTAGTGCTCGGCAACCCAGATTTACGCTAGCCACCAAATCAACACCATCGCCATTGACGAATCCTTCAGGCTCAACAAAAAAGGCACGAAAAAACGCCTTCGGAAAGCCAGCAGAAGGGTGCCTCCCATGGTGACCATCGTCAGTCGGAGCAGTCAGCGCCAAAAACGATGTCGTTGGCAGCACAGGCCACACTGGCAGCATTCAAACCTGCACAACCAGCATCCAAAGCCATTGCATCGGGGGACAAACCCTCAGCGTTAGCTACCGTTGACAATTCTTTCCGGCCGCTATCGAGGACAGGGTTTTTCAGTTCTATGTGGTCGATCTTCAGCGTCGACCAGCCCGATGACCACGATGACGTCGATCCAATTTACACAGGAGCCGGTAGTGTCAATTTATTTAGACGATTAAGCTGATCTAATGGCACTGGCCCAAGGGCTACAAGATGCCAGTGGTCTAGACACGTCTCCAGACCTTGATATGCAGCAAAACCAACCCTACACTCATGCTCATGTTAGGTTTAGGGCATTGGTAGAGAGGGTTGTAGACACCCTTGGGCTGAATTCGTCCACTACACCCCTTCAGGGGTACGACCTGACAGACATCCTAGATGAGGGTCCAGCAGTTGACCATACCATGCCTTTCAATCAAGCCATAGATGACCTCTTATCCTCCTTATGGCAGCACCGTTGCACGTCTCCAACGCTGAATGCCAATTTCACTAAGTACAGGCCAGCAAGAGGGGAACCTTCTTTCCTCTCCACACACCCTTCCCAGAAAGGGCTTGTAGTGCAAGCTGCCACGATATCCACCAGACCTGTGGCATCCACGTCAAATCACCCTAAAGATAGGGAGGGAAAGAAGTTAGACGCTTTGGCCAAGGAAGTTTTCATTTCTGGTAGCATGGCACTCAAGGCCACAAAGATAGCTTGCAGATTTGCAAAATATTCTTTAGGTTTGTGGAAAGCTGTCGAACATGCAGCAGAATACGTCCCTGATGGTTCTATGCAGTATGGATTTATATAGCTGGTGGAGGATGGGAAGGAGGTAGCCAAGCAGTCATTGCAAACGGGCCTGGATGTTGCAGACGGCATAGGCTGTTCAATGGGGTCGGCAGTAGTTTTGAAGAGGCAATCCAATATGAAAACCTATGGGTTATCCCCTAATGTTCAAAACCGCCTACTAGACATGACATTTGAGGGAGATATGCTCTTTGGACAAAATGGCAGATGATTTTCTAGACAAATTGTAAGAGTCTAAAATTGGCGCTAAGTCACTGGGCCTAGCTGTTCAGCCGGCCAAACCTGCTTTCAGCTTTGCCTTGAGTGGCAGAGGCTATAGGCGCTTTATACCCTATGGCAGAAAAGCACAGCTCCCGCAAGCCAGGCAGGGGCAGAGGTGTTTCTCGCGTCCCGGAAGGGGCAAAGGAGCTTCTAGAGGCCAACAGACGGCAGCAAGCATGGGTGTGGCCACACCCTCAAAGCCGTTTTGATTTTCCCCTCCACGACTTACTGGTTGGTGGATGGTTGGCAGGGCATTCGCCCCAGTGGCAGGAGATTACATCCAATGCCTGGGCCCTGCAAATAATTTGGTGGGGTTATTGCCTGCCCGTCTTACAAAAGCCACCGTACACAGCCCCCACTCCACAATCCAGCCGGGACAAGAGCTCCAGGAAGAACTGAGAACCCTGTTGTCAAAGGGTGCTGTGGAAGAGGTACCTCCCGAACAGGGAGGGTAGGGTTGGTATTCCTCGTATTTTCTGGTGCCCAAGAAAGGAGGAGGTCTCCATCCCATTCTGGACCTCAGCGCCTTGTACAAGTTCCTGAGGAAAGACAAGTTCAGGATAGTGATGTTGAGAAACATTCTCCATTCTCTCAAACTTCAGGACTGGCTGGTGTCGATAGACCTACATGACACCTATTATCATGTGCCTATACATCAAAAGCAGAGGAAGTTCCTACGGTTCCTCATAGGGGACAAGCACTATCAGTCCAAAGTGCTACCCTTTGGGTTTTCACCAAGCTCATGGCAGTAGTCGCGGCTCACCTCAGGAGATCCGAGGGTCCACGTATTTCCTTACCTGGACGACTGGCTGATCCGGGTGAAGTAAGCGGGGCAGGTTTTGTTTCATATGGAGGACACCAGTCTGCTACTGCACAGGCTGCGCTTCTCCCTGAACTTGAAGTCCCATGTGACACCAGTCCAAAGGGTCCAGTTCATCGGAGCAGTCCTAGACACTCGGATAGGGAAGGCTTTCCCACCCGAAGAGAGAGCCGAAAGCATAGACCAGATGGTACATTTGTTCCCGAACCACACCACTTCACCAGCAACTTCTTTCCTCTGCCTCTTAGGCGTCATGGCCTCCTGTATTTTTCTAGTGCCAGAGGCCAGACTGAGCATGTGATCCCTCCAGTGGCTCTTACGGGACCAATGGTTTCAGTATCTGGGTGCCCTCATGGATTCTCTCTGTGTCCAACCAAGTGGTCCTCGACGTAGGCTGATGGGACAACCGCAACAACCTTATGGCAGTGAACCGTTCTGGCCCCTTGGCCTCAGACCCGGGTGGTCACGGATGTGTCACTGAAGGGTTGGGGCGCTCACTGCGAGGACTTACAGGTGAGCAGCCTTTGGTCCTCAACAGAAACCAAGTGGCATATCAACAGACTAGAGTTGCGAGCCATCAGGCTAGACCTCAGGGCTTTAGCCCATCTCTCAAGGGGAAGAATGTCCTCATTCTGACTGAGAACACAGTGGAAATGCACTACCTGAACAAACAAGGCATGCACTACCATCCCCTTTGCACAGTGGCGATGCTACTGTATCCCTGGTTACTAGAGAACAAAATCTCTGTCTCAGCAGTTCATCTGGCGAGGACGGAGAATGGTTTGGTGGATGCTCTGAGCAGTGCACGTGAGTGGGAAGTGTGTCAGGAAGTCATGCAAGAGGTCTTCTCTCTCTGGGGTACCCCAGCGGTGGATCTGTTCGCCACAGAGTCCAACAGGAAATGCAAACCATTTTGCTAGATGGAATTCCCAGCAAACGGCGCACTGGGGGATGTGTTTCTGGTGGATTGGACCTTCCCTCTCCACTATGCTTTCCCTCCGATTCCTATCATTCCTTGGGTTCTCAGGAGGTTGAAGAGATTCTGAGCGACCATGATCTTGATCACCCCAGACTAGTTGATCTCTTGAATCTGACCAACTGCCCACCTCGCCAGTTGCCTCAATGTCTGGATCTCCTGACCCAGTCGGGAAGGTCAGGTGCTTCACCCTACTCCAGATTCCCTCAATCTACATGCATTGCTCTTGAGAGGATGAGATATGATGACTGGGACCTCTCGGACGAGGTGCTTGAGGTTTTGCTGGCTGCACGCAAACCTTCTACTAGATGGCTGTACGTGTGTAGGTGGCGAATGTTTGAGGCTTGGTGCAGGGAACACGAGATTGACCCTATCTCTTGCCCCATCATTACAGTGATGGAGTTCCTTCTGCCACTGGCCTCAGTAGACCTTCACGTTACCACAGTCAAAGGGTATTTGGCAGCCTTGTCTGTGATCAAATGGTCCCTGGATCAAGTTTCTTTCTTCACTATTCCGGTCCTGGCCCAATTCCTGAAGGGCCTTCTCAATAAGTTCCTGCCACCCCGTTTTGTTGTTGCAGATTGGGACCTTAATCTGGTTTTGACCTTTTTAATGGCGGCTCTGTTTGACCCTATGCATTCCTGTTTGTTGAGGCTGTTGTCCCTTTAAACATCCTTCTTGGTTGCAATCATGTCAGCCAGGAGAGTAAGTAAGCTGCAAACACTATGCTGCAACCCCCAAACATTTTCTCTCAAAGTCATGCCTGGCTGCATTCCAAAAATGTTTCTGAATTTCATATTTCACAATCTAGTGATTTGCCTGTGTTTTACCCCCCTCCACACCCCTCGAAAGCGGAGATGCGTTTTCACTGTCTTGACCCGAAAAGAGCCTTGAGCTTTTATGTTGCCCGTACATCTGAGTTCCAGAAGATGGACCAGTTGTTCGTAGCCCATTCTCTATCTTGCAAGGGTCTTGCCACACAACAGACCCTTTCATGTTGGATTATTTTATTTATATATGAGTATTACCAGTCGGCAGGCAAAGAACTTTCACCAGGAATCAGGGCACATTCAATCAGAAGGGTTTCAACTTCCAGAGCCCTACAGAGGGGGGGTTCCTGTTAGGGACATTTGCCATGCAGCCACACGCTCTTCCTTACATACGTTCACCAAGCATTATGCTTTGGATGTTGCCCGCAGGGCTGATGCAGACTTTGGTAGGGCAGTTCTCGAGAACCTACTTGTTTAATACTTTCTTCCCTGCCCTCCTCCTTTAGCGTAACTGCTTGGGGAGTCTATCAAGATGAGGAATCTGCGGGAGAAAAGCAATCCATTGCAGGAGAAATTACTTACCTTAATGACCTTTCTATGGATTCTTCCGCAAATTCCTCATCGCCCCTCCCATCCGTCCAGCTCAGAAAGTGTTGTGGCTCAACGCTTCTATCTAAGTGAAAAAGATGTTGGTTTTGGCTCTGGGGTGTCCGTTTTCACTCATCGTCTAAAAAAAAAAAAAAGAATAATAGTAATAATAATTTTTAATCTCGGATTATCTGGGATCACCATGTTGGGATGGGATGTAGCCCTTCGTTAAGTTTTTTACAGCCTGCTTAGCCGCCTCCTGCAGGTTTTCCTCTGCAGCGTTCAGGCATGGGGGAACAAATGGAGGAACTGAAGCATGGAGCGTAGTGACGTGTTATATAAACAACGCCTGACGTTACTTCTGGAGCCGACGATCAAGCACCGAGCAAGGTGGATCGACAGCCGAGTCGCGGTCCACTACGGCCCCTTTCGAAACAGCAGAGATGGATGATGGATATCTATAAAGATGAGGAATCTGCGGGAGAAGGAATCCATAGAAAGATCATTATGGTAAGTAAGTCCTCCAGCTATTGGCCGCAGTGAAAAGGAAATGTTATTTGAGATCCACCCAGTTTAATATGCTTTTACAGTGCTTCTACACAAACATGGAAATCCGCATAAAACGTTTGCCAAAACGGAATTCAATATTGGTGTACACATCAATATGCACTAAATAGGTACTGACCTTTATAATGGAGCCACAGCCTTCAAGTGAAGGCGTGATTCAGAATTAAGCCTTTGTTGCTTTTAAACACAGTGAACACTTCGACGTTATGGCTATTTTTCAACTGCTTCATAACGTTCTTTTTCTTAAATATAAGAGTCTTGTTGCAGAGAGTGTGATATGGACATCTACCGCATTCATTGGTAATTACTGCCAAAGCAAAACTACCATCCACCACAGGAGGAGGAATTATTTCTTGGTGGTACAATCCCCACTAATGGTTTAACATAAATGGTAAAACCCACAAACGTGTGCTATCACTAAACTAGCTTATAGAGAAGCTGTTTGTGCCACATGAGCCCTACCCATACCCTGAAAATCTAAATGTTATGGTAACTGGTATGTTTCACCACCTGCTATATAGTTTAACCCTCAGTGGTTTTGATTTAGATTTCTGCAAAGTAGAGGAGTATGTTTTCTGGCACTGTATAATCTCTATATGCCCTTTCCAGTGACTAATTTACAGTATTTCATAATAATGTGAGATTGTAATTTGCACATGTGCGTTGGGAGCACCAGGGACCATCGGTTGCTGCGCTCTCCATCTCTGTTAGCGGTGCACTAGCAGCCAGTCGGTGGAAACTTGAAAAAAGGGCCGTGCTCGTGGTGCCTATTGTGTGTATCAAGCAAGAATTGTCATGGTTTCCACTCATTCGGCGCGTGTGCTGTTTGGTATGCTGGGATTTACTCCATTGCTCATTTGGCGCATGACAAATGCAATTCAACAAAGTTAGTGGTTTTCATTCCTTCCAATTCCAATGGTGAATTGCCGATCTGGAGACCACATACTCACGAAATATGTATCCAACCTTTATGTATTAAAAACTACAAAATGGTAGTCTAGAAAAAGACCTGTTAGGTCGAAACACGTGTCGGCACCACTTGCTATACCATCAATTGATGACTTCAAGAGAATAAAAGATTGGAAGGAATGAAAACCATTAACTTTGTAGAATTGCATTTGTCATTCGCCGAATGAGCAATGGAGTAAATCCCAGCATACCAAACAGCACACGTGCCGAATGAGTGGAAACCATGACAATTCTTGTGTAATTTGCACAGTTTTGCTTGACTTTGTACACCTACAATTGTTTGATTGCGCTGCTCTGCATAATTTGCACCTTATTGGGGTTGTGGCACTGTGCACCGTTTCTTGCATTTCTCACAGTTTGGTATTTTGTTTTATGGATGTATAGTGAATTGTAGCATCATATGTTCTGAACAACTCATCCATGAAAATCTACATTTTTAAGTGAATGGGTATTTTAATAAAGTTGAGATATGCGCAATGGGTAATATGACGGGTGCAATTATTGAGGAAAATGAGTTGGAGGATAAAACTGAATATTAATACTGCATTCTTAGACTATATTGATATTAACGTATTGGTCTTAATGTTTTATGTTATTGTAATGTGCGGAAAGTTTTATATAAACTGTACCACATTAATTAAAATAATTAGTTTCTCGGTGGAACAATCATTTTATTTTTATTTCTGCAGTTTTAAGTAATTTTTACTGCATTTGTTGCATGTCTCGGACAAGAAATGACATTAAATATATATGTACTGCCTGCTGCTTAATTACTCTGCTTTTTGCTATACAGTCTATTTGTAAATGGCACCCTTAGCTTTGAGGGTGATAGATGTGTCCAAATGCCCCATACCAAACCCTTTGGGGGTGCATTAAATTAAAATGGTTAGGTTGTTTGTACCTGCTTAAAAGAGAGCCAAGGTGATCGAGACTGTTACTCCCATGGCCAATACTAACAATATGTGAGCTCGGTTCCATTTGTAGGTATATTTCCGCTAGGTAAAGCTGCTAATTGGGTCTGCATTATGTGGCAAATTTCCATCCCATCTTGGGCATACTTCCTACTTTGAATATCTCGTCTTCTTAAATTGACTAGTTGCTTCAAGTCAAAATCTTTTCTATATACAACAGGTCTGCTTCTATCTCGGATGAAGACATTTAATGATATCCTCAGGCCTTGTTTAGCTCAACATGACTGTTCAGAAATGTTTTTATTGATTTGATCTCCTGTATAACTAATTTAAATCTGTGCCCATATTGGCATTTCAAAGGGGATTTATGGCATTATTGACCCCTTCTCCCACTTTTCTTTTTTTTTTGGCAGCGGTCCCTGAGAAGGAGCTGAGCTCAGAAACAAAAGCCACTTCCATTCGTGTGACTCTTTTGGGTCTTTGGAGTATAAATGTTAGAGCATATAAGCAGAAATGATGGCCTTTGGGCAGGTTTTTAGCCATTGGCACCACTACTACTTATCTACTATGTTCATTTTCACACAGTAGGCTGTGTGGATTTTATATCTGCCTGAATCAATCCTCCTCTTCGGCTTTAGATCGCTCCATTCTAGGTGCCTACAATAATTTGGGCCTGTGCTGTGTTGGCATCAGTAAAACAAGCTGTGTTTTTAAAAAGTGCCCACCACATTGCAGCCTTGGAAGTATATACATATGGTAGTATTTCGAGGGGAAACAGTAAATGCTGCCTGGTTACAAGGTGGAATACCACCATTTTATAACTCCATCTTTAGCTCAGCCCAACAATGAAGTTGTAACATTGTTATTATTGTTTTTTTCACTACGGGAAACATCTTCGGCATTGGAAAACCCCAAAGGCAGTGAAAAAGTGAGCATCTCTGATGCCCACCTTCGCACCTCCTTTGGTTACCGACAGTGATGGCCTGCCCACCAGGGTAATATCGCCATTAGCACCCTGCCATATTGTCTTCACCACTTCCTTTCGCTTTTAGTCTGTTTTCAGTGTTGCTTACATTGCCGTAAAAAAAAAACACAGGACACAGACTCAAGATGAGAGAAAACTGCTGCTGAGTAGACTCAACTAGTCCCTCTGATGAAGCTAATGATTGTATTTCTTTCTGTTACTTTTTTATGAGTGTGCATGTTCCTATCCCACCATCGCCTCAGTCCTTTAGTGGCTTTTGGGATGGATGTGAACTGGCAGGAGCCATCCCAATCTGGGGCTTTTTATGTGGAAGAAAATGACCACCCTTATTTGAGATTGAGTGTCCTGACCTGGGGTAAATATAGGGGAAAATGCAGTTTGGGAATGTGAGATTGGGTATATAAAATTACATTATCTGTGCCTCCTGTTTCTTATTTAGGTGTTGAAAGAGGTGGCATCAGAGCTGTTGGAACGACCAGCAGAGGGCTGCTATATTCATGGACTATTTCTGGAAGGTGCTCGCTGGGATGGTGAGACAAATCAGTTATCAGAGTCAAGACCCAAAGAACTTTACACCGAAATGGCTGTCCTCTGGTTAGTTCCCATTCCAAACCGCAAGCCACCAGACACAGGGTTCTACATGTGTCCGATCTACAAGACCCTGACAAGAGCAGGTGAGAGATAAATCGCTGACTGAAAAATGTCAAGTTGAAATCCATTGCCTTTGATATATACATTGCGTTTACCTGCCATGATACATGAGCCATGAGTATGCCAGGCAGAATAATACTGGTGGTGTGCACAAACATTAGTTTACAAAGAGGTTTTGCTTTTTCTTACGAGACACACAAAACATGCATTACTGAGGGGAACTTCAGCAAGCTACCTGCCCACTAGCCATGCTCATTCAATGTTCACTACTACTAAACAGTGGTTTCCTCTATTGCCGTTCCCGCCGCATTGTCCCAATTTGGATAATGCTACTAACATCAGCAAGTTGACAAAGATTGTAAGGGTGCAGTAGTATGAGTCTGACACAGTGGTGGCATGTTTGTTGGCAAAGACTTTTATTTATTTAAATGTAAAAGAAAAGAAAGACCCTATCTTGCCCTATTTCTATGAGGGGTTTCCCTACCTCAACAATAACTATGAAGGATGTTCAGTAAAGTAAAATGTCCACCGTCATGTGTCCAAACCTATTTCCGTCCCTTGCACTCTAATCTAAGTAAGGAAAAGAGTTAGAGCACCGGGGCCTGATGGGTTGACTAATATAGATCGAAAGCAAAACCAAACTGAATGGTCCCTTTTGATAACAAAATTTTTCGATCATTGCATAGCATCCAGACAAGTCCCGAAAACATGGACCGAGGCGGTCATGTACCCATTTTTAAAAAAGGAAGTAGAGATAACCCGGCGAACTATCGACCTATAGCCCTTCTCGACATCATGGGTAAAATATTTGCGACTCTACTCCTTTCAAAATTTCAAAACTGGGTAAGAACATCTTCTTCAACAGACCACTTCCAAACGGGATTTCTGAAGACGGCCTCAACAAGCATAAACATCATGATCTTGAATATCATCAAGGACACTGTAAATAATGGGGCTCCGAAAGTTTTCCTTGCATTCATTGACTTATCCCAAGCCTTTGATAAAGTAAGCTGGCAAAGACTATGGTCTAAACTGACCAATTGGAACTGTCCAGAGGAAATCCTGGATCCAATAATCGCACTACATACAGATACAACTATGCGAGTCCGTCTAAACCAACAAGGCATGCTATCAGAAGCAGTTAAGGTTGAAAGAGGAGTCAAACAAGGCTGTCCTTTAGCCCCTGCATTATTCATCGCATTTCTGGGTGACTTTCAATACACGCAAACCCCTTTGAGAGCATTTCCGCCGAAAGTTGGAAACACCGTAGTGTCCAGGTTACTCTATGCTGACGACATGATTCTGATGGATCAAACTCAAGTCGGTCTTCAGCGCCAGTTGACAAATCTGGCCAGATTCATCTCCGAAAATGACCTAGAAATAAACACAGAGAAATCGAAAATCTTGGTCTTGGGGAACAAGCGCTCAAAATCGAAAACAGGCGGTTCCTGGTTCTTAAACAACGCAAAGATCGAGACAGTTACATACATCAGGTACTTGGGTGTAATCATTGACGAACTAAGAACTGAGAACTCTACCATCGTGGCTTTGTGGTCTAAAGTCAAAACGCTCACCACTCAAACAAGATTAATTGACAACAAATATGGAAAATGTTTCCTAATACCAGCAATTCAGTTTTACAGACAAAAGGTGGTACCGTCCCTAATTTACGGAATGGATGTGGCGCTCAACATTCATGATTCAATTTGGCCGAAACTGGAGGGATATCTCTGGAAAGCTGTTCTGGGCTTGCCAAAATCTGCATCCATCGCAGCGATACGACGCGAACTTGGCTTACTATCTTTGTCAGCATCCTTAGAACAAAGCCAAATGAGAGCATTGAGGAATATCATCGACCCTGACTCACTGCCTATCTATAAAATGATTCTAGAAGAACTCCGGCTGGGGCTCTGTAAAGCGCTGACGGTTTGGGAAAAAAACTAATGTCAAAATTAAAAGATCTTGCCTGCACCCAAGAGGACTTAATCCAAAATCCGGAAAAAATTAAAATCAAAGTTGCACAAGAAGACTGGATCACTACGTGTAACTTGGCAACCGCAAATAAACTTCTTGGTTACCTTCCACATACTACTAACAAACTGAACCTTCCGTTGAACTACTGCATCAAATTCCCAAACTACAACTTTCAGAAAATGTTTATGCGAACAAGATTAAACCTGATGCCAACACAAGAAATTCAGGCTATTCACACTCAATCTAAAGACAAAACCTGCAGACTATGTTTAAACTCGGATACTATAGAAACAGCAAGGCATCTGATTCTAAACTGCCCTAACACCAGTTACCTGCGGGTAGCATTCTTACTTCCGCTACTCCTCGACACCCCTCTTAGAGAAGAACACACTTGGTGGTGTAGAGTGATCGCCGGTGAAAAAACAAAATGGGTTATAGTAGCAGTTAAGATCTTCGACGCCGCTTTAAAAAAGGCTACTGACTCTGACTCTGATACCAAATATATCCGAGATGGAAACCTGTGAAATTACATCAACGGACTTTGAAAATTTGGCATGCAACCAAAGAAGCAGCTACTCTTAATTTTTATACCTTGTAAAAATCAATTCTTTTGGTTAAAATCAAGTAAATAAAAAAAAAAAAAAAGTAAGGAAAAACTGGGTGTCTTCTTGATCCAGGAGGAGGCTTCTCTTGTTCTGGACATATCTTTAAAAAGTGCATTTCTTGATAAGAAAAGACAATAGGCCTCATTCTGAGATTGGTGGTAGTCATGGTGCTATTTGCGCCATCACTGCCTCCAATAATGGGTCTGGCACGGTTGTTGTTCAATTGGGACTTAACGGTGTAGTCCGACCCTGGCGGGACCGGTAAGTCCCCATTGAACAAACCATTCCCCATTCCCATTTGAGCCCCCATAGGACTCAATGGGAATGGGGAGGGCGCTAATAATGGGCTTGCGACTTGCAAGCCCGTTATTAGCGCCCTGGTCCCTTAGCGGGACCCGTAAGGGACGTATGGTCGGACTACACATTCCTTACGGTCCCCCGAAGGGACCTTGGAATAGGGTGGTATGGGATTACCGGCACCAGTCTCCTTACCGGTGCCTGGTATCCCTTACCGCCCAGGTCATAATGACCCCCAATGAGTACATTAAATGTTCCTGGTCTTAAATGTTCTTCCAAACACTGTCCCGTCAGACTTGACTGTAGATCTTTTTTATCCTTTTCTCCTGCACACAAAACATATGATCAAATCTGGTGCACTATCCTGCAACCACAAAAGTGATGGGTGGAAGGTTTTGAATGAAACTGAACCACTGGCATTGCTCTGGGCAACCTTCCACACCAAAGTTTTTTAGCCCATCTGCTCCATTGCAAAAGGGGTCCAGCCATATGAAAATCAGTCAGGTACTGCCACCAATGTTAGCAGCCCAGCCTGAACTGCTAGGCTAGGGGGTGTGGAAGGTTGCCCAGAGCAATGCCAGTGGTTCAGATTAATTCGAAACCTTCCACCCATCACTCTTTATCCTCCCCTCTCTCATCCCCTCCCCCATTTCTCCTCCCTGCCCTTTCTCAAATCCCTCTACCTCATTATTATGACCCTATCTACACTCAATCTTCCTTCCCCCCTCAATCCCGTTCATCCCTACTTCCACCCTCCCCAACTCACTGCCCCAACCTTATCTACCCCCCTATCGTCGAACCCTCCAGCATCATCAACACCACCCTTTGGAATGCTAGATCTCTCTGTAATAAAGCTACCACTGTGCTAGACTGGTTCCTACGGCTAAATATTCAATTCCTATGTATTACCGAAACCTGGATCCCTCCCTTTAACTCTACTGTACCTGCTTCTCTCACTCCTCTTCCTCCTCGTTTACCCATGTCCCCCGCCCCACGGGCCGCAGTGGTGGCATTGGTCTTCTCGTTCACCCCAAATGCCTGCCTACCCACTATAGTACTTCTCTCTCTCCCTGTCTTCCACTCATTCGAATACCTGCACAAATCCTTCACCTCCCCTTACGCTATATCCTTTCTAATCATTTACGGTCCACCTGGCCCCCTTACCTCCTTCTATGATGTCCTTGACCACCTCCTCTCCCTCTCCCTCACCCCTAACTGTCCTTGGCGACGTTAACCTTCATCTTTCCACCTCCCACCACACCTCCCCATTCTTATCTATTCTCGGCTCCTACCTTCTTACTTCTCTCCCCTCCTCACCTACAGACTCTTCTGGCTCCACTCTTGATCTTATTTTTGTCTCTTCCTTCACCCCCCTCCCCCTATATCCACCCTCCCCCACTATCTCTCCGATCATGCTTTACTATCATTCTACCTCACTCCCCCTGTCTCTCCGCCCTCTCCCCCCTCTTCCTCTGCCTCTTTATCTCGATGGGACCTCCGCAATTTCAACCCTTCTCACTTCTATGATACCTGTACCTCCTCCCTCCCCCTCTCCCTCACTTCTCTTCTCTTTCTGCTAATGATGCTTTATGTACTCTTTCCTCCTCCCTCTCCTCCTGTCTTGAACAACTATACCCTCTCCCCCTTCTGACCTTCCCGCAAACCCGCCCAACCCTGGCTCTCCTCTCACCTTCTGTCCATGCGCCGCTTTCTCCAACGCCTTGAAAGACGTTGGTTCAAACACTGCTCACCTGCTAACTAAGCCTCCTACTTCTCTTACCACTCCCTTTACAACTCCTGCCTTAGCTCAGCCAAATGATCTTCTCTCCCCCCTCACTCCTGACCACTCCACCGCCTCTCCTCTCTCCCCCTCTGACTTTGCTGCCTTTGTCTCCTCTAAGATACTCACTATACGACAAAACATTCTACTCTCCCCCACTCTCTCCTCCTTCCCTTTCTCTCCCTACCCCTTCTTCCTTCAAGTCTAATTTCACCCCTGTCACTCACTCTGATGTTTCCCTACTTCTTTCTAAAACTCATCCCACTGCTGCCCCCTCTGATCCTCTTCCCAGCCCTCTGATTCCCAAAATCTACCCTCTCCTCATCCCTTACCTCACCTCATTCTTCAACATCTGTTGTCCCACCGCTAACTTTCCTTCTGCTTTCAAACATGCTACTATCATTCCCATCCTGAAAAAACCCTCTGCCAACCCCCGTCTGACTTCCAACTTTCGCCCCATCTCTCGTTTACCATTCCTCTCTAAGCTCCTGGAACGTCTCGTCTACTCCCAACTCTAAGCATTTGTCTCCAACCTCTCTCTCCTTCCCCCTACTCAATTTGGATTTCGCCCCAAACATTCTACTGAAGCCGCTCTCATCTCTGTACTCAACTCCCTCCTCACTGCTTGCTACTCCAAGCACTCTTCCATTCTCCTTCTCCTTGACCTCCCTTCCGCCTTTGATATCGTTGATCATCCCGTTGATCATACCTTACTCCTCAACACTCTTTCTTCCTTTGGTCTCAAAGGCTCTGTCCTTAATTGGTTTTCCTCCTACCTTTCCAACTGCTCCTTTGCTGTCTTTTGGGTCGGCCGCTCCTCCCCTTCTCACTCCCTTGACTTTGGTGTTCCCCAGGGTTCGGTCCTTGGCCCTTTCCTCTTCTCACTCTACATCTCCTTTCTTGCCCTTATCTCTTCATTTGGTATCTCTTACCATTTCTACGCGGATGACACCCAGCTTTTCCTCTCCTTCTCTTCCTTTACTCCTGACATCCACCACAAACTCCCTTCTGTCTCACAGCCATCAAAAGCTAGATGGCTTCCCACTTTCTCACCCTAAACACGGATAAAACTGAAGTTTTATTCCTTCCTGCTAACACCCTTCCTCCTCCCTTTCCCCCTCCTCATATCCTCTTTCCTCCTGCTCATCTTCCCTTCTCTGCCTCTACCTGCAACATAGGCCTCCACTTTGACTCCAACCTCTCGTTTACACACCACATCTCTCATACCTCCCGTGCTGGTCGCTAACACCTCTACAATGTTCACAAAATCCGATCCCATCTTACTTTCCATGCCACCAAACTCTTAATTTCATCCCTTATCTTTTCTCGTCTCTTCTACTGCTCCGCTCTCCTCTTTGGCCTGCCCGCCTCTCATCTGGCCCCTCTCAAATCTCGCCACCATTCTGCAATCCGCACTCTTTGCTCTCTTCCTTCTTATGACTCCATCTCCTCTGTGCTTTCCTCTCTCGGCTGGCTTTCCTTTCAATCTCAACTCAAATTCAACTTCCTCTACTCCCCCTCAATCCCCCTCCGCTCTGCTGACCACTTCTTACTTACTGTCCCCCCCCTCCTTGTGCCCCTTCCTGCTTCCGCTCCTTCCAGCTCCTTGCCCCTCTCCATTGGAACTTACTACCTCTCTCTATCCGTTCTATCTCTTCTTACTCATCCTTCCGCTCCTCCTTAAATTCACACCTACTTGATCCTCCCTCCTGACAATTCTTTACTACTTCCTCCTCCCTACCCTGGTTTTTAATCTTATGGGCTTGACAATTTGTTCTGCTTACTGCTCTTGTCTATTCATGATTTGTAATTATTGGTTTTACTGTATTCATGTTGTTCTTTTGTGGAGCACTTTGGATTAAAGCGCCATATAAAATTTAATAAATACAAATACTTTTGTGGTTATAATATGCACTATGCTGCAAGACTTCATTGTAGATCTTCTTTTCACCAAAACAGTCTTTCACATATCAATGGGGCGGGTGAGAATCTCTTCCCCTGCTCTTTCCCCTCTTCACCAACGTAGTGTCAAGTTGGGTGCACTATTTTGCCAAACCTGACTATGGATTTTAAAATTCCTGAAAGTGTCTCTTCTTTTGGAAATGGGTCTCTGACCCCTTGCTTTAGCTTCTTGCACCTCTCATTCTCTCTTACGTGGTTCCCAGAACTCTCTGGTTTGTCTCGGGATCTCCCTGACTTCTTCTGCAGCTTGTTTTTTTTATGGGGTTTCCGGACTCCTTTATATCACCCTGGGATCTCCCCAACTTACTCTGGACCCCATTCCCTTAACTGTGTGCTTCCTCATACTTGTATGGGTCCTTGACCCATGTGTGCTGCTTTCGCGGGCCTCGCCCAACTTCATATGAGTTACAGACCTTGCTGTGGTGTTCTGGCGGGGCTTAACCAACTTCATGTGGGTCCCAGCCCCATGTGTGCTGTTATTGCAGACCTTCTGCTCCTGCTTCACTCAATGTCCTTTTAAACAGAACTGGTGTGCTCTCCTGCCAGTTACTGTTCCAAAGTTTGTTTCCATTTTTACTGTTTTTTTCGCTGTGCCTTTTTTGTCTCTCGGGATACTGGTAAGTCTTTCTTTAATCTATTTGACCCCCTCTATGTCCCACCAGCTGGCCTGACCCTTTCCCTACCTTCAGGGAAATGCTGTTGTGATCTCTGGTCTGTCCTGGGAGCGGAGCAGGGATTCCGTACAGCTTCCGTGTTCAGCGTCCTGCTCTCGACGGCTTTGTAGCAGTGTGCTCTTTCTCGCGTCCTCTGCTCTGCGGCTTCTTCTTACTTTGGCTTAGCCGGTCAGGTTTTTTCTTTCCCCCTCCACTGGATAGGTCACTGCTTCATGGACTTACTGGAGATGCTCGTCCCCTCTTGGCAGCGTCCCGTTCCCTGTTCCTTGTGTCTCTCGCCACGGAACCAATGTCTGGTTTCTCACTCCTCCAGGGCTGGCTTAATCAGCTGTGCATTCCTTCCTTAGTTTTTATCCCTGGGGCTGCCACTGGTAAACTGTTGGCTTTAGCTTCCTTGATTGATCTTCATGTCAGTGATTTTATGCTTTTGACCTGGGTGTAAACCCACTCTTTCTCATCCCAGTATGACCTGAATGAAAGAGACCAGTTCCCCAAATTACCTCACAACGGTTGCCAGTCAATTAGTCGAAAAAAATTGGTCGACCAGACAAATGGTCGAAGCAAATTGGTCGAAAACCATTTCGTCGAAAAATTTTTTTTTCTATTTTAACCCTTTATTTATTTATTTTTTGGGGGGGGGGTCCCCCCCCCAACCTCCCTTTTTTGCCTTAAAAAACCTTTTTTTGCCTAAACGAACACCCAAAAAAATATATATAATTTTTAAAAAAAATTCGACGAAATGGTTTTCGACGAAATTGCGTCGACCAAATGTCATTCGACCAATTTGAGGTCGACGAATTGACTGGACACCCCTCACAGCCATGGGCTAACATTCACCTGGACAGCCGCCATCTAGGCAGGCAATCACTACCAGTGCACTCCTATACTGGTTCCTTCAACTCAAGCTGTGATGACCAGCTAATGTCACCGACAGTTCGCCAATCACCCCATCGCTATTCTTTTCCATCAGAAAATGCACCTGCCTTTCAATTTCAATCAAGGGACCTAAGAGATGCAGTATCAAAAAAAAGACTCCCCTCTGAGCCATCAGGAGACACAGGCAAAGGGTCGCCAAAAAAGAGGCCCGACATGACCACACTAATGTCAGCAGTCACCATCGTCCTATCGCCTTTTTGTAAACTTTATGAAGCTATAAATGACACTGCTAAAGACAATACCTCAATCTTAGCAACAATTCAGTCAAAACTGATTTTTTTGGAAGGATACATAACTGCAGTAGAATCCAAAGAGGCGACAAGATGAGCAATCCTGGAAGAAAAATTGTCCTGGTTAGAGAAACAGTAGACCAAAGCCATGCCTGCTAGTGAGGCCAAATCAGTGACCTCAGAAAAGGCATCCCAGACCAGAGAATCAAGTAATCATGAAAAAGTGGCCCCACTCTTTATCAAACATACGAGTAGAGATTCGAGCGATACCACAACAGCTCCTTCCACTTCAATGGAATCGAAAACAGGAACTGATCCTTCAAGAAAACTAAATCCGGCATTTCAACTGGCAAGCATGAAGCCAACACCTCCTGCGAAACCAAAGTCGACAGGGCTCAGCAAACAGGACGGTAAAGAGAATTCAGCAGTGAACAAAAATCAACAAACAAAACCCCTACAACCAGGGGACTCCATCAAAACTCAAGTTCTCATTGACCTAAGCAACTCACCACAGTCGTCGGCTGAATTTCAGGCTTCAAGCAGCCTTATGGATCTAACTCAACACCTAGATGCAGACGATTCCCTCACAAGCAATATGATAAAGAGCAACCCAAAGACACCTTCAGGTGTCAATAGGGAAAACCACCAAGAACCGAAGCCCTCACCTAGTACGAACAAAACTGGAAACCCCAGAGGATCCATCAACGAGGGCCGGTCAAACATTGCGTCAGATAAAGTACAAGATCATAAGCGCCCAACAGCCGAAGCTCAACAAGCATATATGTCCAACGGAACACCGCAGAAAAAGCAGCGGTAACTTCATGCAGAGGCAAATTCATTTAAAGAACAAGGCGTACCCTGCCAAAGTAATTCAAAGAATGCTTCCATAGGCACCAGAATCTTCAAGCTAGAACAAGTATCACATCAGTCTGGATACATGATTCTGAACAGAAAAAACGGTGTTAAAAATCTTGAGCAAAACAAAATCATTAAGATCGCTAACCACGGGAGACTTCTGTCTGATTGAGCCATACCATAGAGAACAGAGGGCAAAGGCCTTTTTACATATAAAAGCTCGGGTGCTGCAAACAGGCATGGAAGAAGCATACAACGAGCTCAGTCAAACTGGCCTCCTGTTAACAGAACTAGAAAGATCCTCATCCGAATCTGAGAAAAGAAACAAGGAGGACATCAGGCCCTACAAACCACTTTACCTTTCCAAAACTCAAGACTTGTACAACAAAAACAACAGCAGAAAGAAATCAACTAGTGGAAGTAATCATCTCAGATCTTATAGAGTGTTAGGCAGAAACCTGTGCAGTTCCCTCTGGGACCACTGCAAAAGATTTAGGACTACAGGTGTTTGGCAGTAAACCCACTTGGTAGCAGTCTGTACCACACAGATTCACTTGGTAGCTGTGGCTGAGCAGTCAGACTTCCCTCAAGAAGAGTTAGGCAGTATACATAGTATTCACAATAGGTCAAGAGAACACAATAGAACAAGTAAACACTGACCAGGGCTTGGTGTAAAAGAAGTATAATTATTTATTTAAAACCTCATCTAGAAAAACACACAGGCACTAATAGTAAGCAATTCAAAAACACGGTCACTAAAAGATATACACTCCCTTAAAAGAATATTAGACAAGTCTTAAGTAAAGCCCCACTTATTTTCAGACAGCGGTGAGCGCTTAACGTAGATGGCACTCCAATAATTCTTTTTAAAAAGGGAGAGAAAAGCAGAGAATATATTGAAACAGATCCCAACACTTTTTCACGAACACAACAAGAGAGGAAGGCAAAGTAGCCACAACTGGAGCTGTAACAGTCCTCATAGGAATTGCCCCAGGGCACCTAGTAGCATGGTCTACTACAACAAGTATAAATCTGTTGCCTGAGGAGGTTGGAGGATCAAGGGGACCAACAATGTCAATTCCTACTCTCTCAAATCGGACTCCCACAACTGGGAGAGGCACTAAAGGTGCCACATTCTTGGAGCCAACCTTACCAGACGTCTGGCAGGTGTGGCAGCTCCTGCAGTATTTATCTACTTCAGCCCCCATCTTTGGCTAATAGAAGTTGAGTGAGAGCCTTTCCTTACTCTTCTTGAAACTCAAGTGACCGGCCAAAGGAATCTCATGGGCTAACTGCAAGAACTGTGGTCTGTTCTCTTGGGGTAGTCGTTTGTTGTCCCCAGGGGCAGACTCGGTTGGTTCACTGTAGAAGAGGCCATCTTCCCAGTGTAACCTATATTTCCCAGGCTCTTGCCCTTCAGCCTGAGCATCTGCCTGGTGGCGAAGACCTTCGAGAGTTGGACTTTCTCTCTGTCCCTTACTGAAGTCTGCCCTGTTGGGTCCACCTTCTGCCAGTAAAGACTGCAGCTCAGGATGGTCAACAGGATCCAGATCGCCAATGAATTCCTGGCCTTCCACTAGCTCTTCCTCAGAGTCTAGTTCAACCACACAGGGTTGTACCTCCCTCTCAGCCTCAGCTGGAGTTACTGGTGTAACTTTGGACAACCTAGGGGAAGTCCGGGTTGGCTGCACTAGAGTGCTGACTGCGGGTTTCTTGTTAGAAGTCTTAGGTTTCCCCTTTGCTTCTTGTTGCTTAGAGACCACAGCTGACATCTCCAGTGGAGCAGGAGTGATCTCTTTCTTCATCATCTCCTTGGGAGTACCTCTCATGGTTCTCTCCCTTGCAGGTCTGGTGAGCTCCTGCAACCTTTTACTAGGAGGTCTGGGGGTATGTGACACTACTCCAAGAGTTTTCAAGTCATTACCCAGCAGAACCCTTCCTGGCACCTCACTTTGTATGCTGACAGGTATCTTCACAGTCATGCCATTACACTGGATGAGAACTGGTAATTGGGGAAGCATCTGCACAGGCCCTCCAGGTAACTTGGTGAGGCGTTTGGGTGCCTTAGCAACATCCTCAGCCTAAAAAAACGATTTGTCCACCACAGTTATGCTGGCCCCAGTGTCCCTAATGGCAGGAGTCTCCTGACCATTCACCTGGACACTGTCCTTATAATACTCTTTAGTATTATCTGGGATAGAATTATAGACATCTAAGTTCTGTTGTTCGCACAAACCCAGAGACACTATAGAAACACTGGCTGAGACTCTAATGGGTTCATCAGCCAGTAGTAGAAAGTTTCCACTTGCCATTTGTTCTTCCTCCCCTGGAGCGAAGGCTAAGGAGACAAGCTGGACCCCTGAAGGTTTACCCTTACATCTGGGATCTCCTTTCACATGGTCAGTAGAGCCACAAACAAAGCATTTACCAAATGCTTTCTGGAATGGTGGCTTGTTCTGACCTCCTTCTGGTTTGGCACCAGGAGGTACACTAGCCTGATTTGGTTTCCCTGGTGGCTTACCCTTTTGTTTCTGTTTGGGGCCCTCTTTGGAATTGGAATTATTAGAATTCTCTTTGGAGTCCTTCTTTGGCTGTTTTCCCTCATCCTTTTTCTGAGCAGCCCCAGAATCCTTGTGAGTGGCCCTGCTGGTAACCCACAAGTCAGCAGCCTTAGCTAACTTCCTGGAATCTAATTCCTTTGAATCAGCCAAGTGCTGTCTGAGCTCAGGAGAGCAGGCATCATGAATTGACTCCAACATTACAAGATTCTTCATTCTTTCATAAGTGTTAACTCTGTAACCCTTAATCCATCCCTCTAAGTTTTTCAAACGTTCACTCACCCAGGTAGCCCAAGGGGTACCATCATGCTTTTTGAGGGTCTTAAACCTCTTAAGGTACTGGGAAGGGGTCTTCCCAAATCTAGCTATCAAAGCTAGTTTCACACATTCATAATCCTTCTTATCCACCACCCCCAACTCCATTACCACATCAGTTGCAACAGGGGGAAGCCTAGAGAACAACCAGGGAAGTAACTCATTCCCTGTGATGTCCTGGAGCCCATGATTATACTCAAACATTTTTAACCAATCCAACACATCCAACTTAGGTTCATACATACCCACTAATTCCTTAGGCATCTGGGGTCTTTTGGGACTGGAACTCCTAGAGGAACCAGAGGAGAGAGAAGCATTTTCCACAGACAACTTTTTCATTTCTAGTTCATGATTAAGCTCTATTTCTCTGAGTCTTAACTCAGCTTGCTTCTGCTCAGCCTGGGCATTCATTCTTCTGAACTCTAGCTCTTTGTTTCTTTCAGATTGAGCAATAAAACATTTGTACTCTAATTCAAGCTTCATTTTTTCAAGTTCAAAATAAGCAGGGTTACATGTAGGACCTGGTATAGGCCCAGTAGGTACAGTAGGTAAGGCAGACAGAGGCTCAGAGTGGCTAACTTCATTAGGTTCATTTTCCTCTTCTGACTCATTATCAAGACTTTGATTCAGATCAATACCATCACTGTTTTCTACATTTGCTGGGGGGGTAGATTCCTCTGTACCACCCAGACTTTGGTTTTCTAACAATCTTTCTATAAGTTCCATTTCCTTGCCCTTCTCAGAGAGATTCTTATGTCTACACAATACTTTTAAGCAATCAGCAGTTTTGGCAGACAATGATTCTAGGGTATAACTCTCCATAGCAGACATAGTTAGAAAATCAGCTTCTTAGTGCTAAGCTCTGTGGTTAGTTGTCCTAAAGTGTTCAACAAGCACTCTAAAGTGTATACTCAATACAAATCCCACCGCTGTACACCAGTGTTAGGCAGAAACCTGTGCAGTTACCTCTGGGACCACTGCAAAAGATTTAGGACAACAGGTTTGGCAGTAAACCCACTTGGTAGCAGTCTGTACCACACAGATTCACTTGGTAGCTGTGGCTGAGCAGTCAGACTTCCCTCAAGAAGAGTTAGGCAGTATACAGAGTATTCACAATAGGTCAAGAGAACACAATAGAACAAGTAAACACTGACCAGGGCTTGGTGTAAAAGAGGTATAATTATTTATTTAAAACCACATCTAGAAAAACACACAGGCACCAATAGTAAGCAATTCAGAAACACGGTCACTAAAAGATATACACTCCCTTAATAGAATATTAGACAAGTCTTAAGTAAAGCCCCACTTATTTTCAGACATCGGTGAGCGCTTAACGTAGATGGCACTTTAATAATTCTTTTTAAAAAGGGAGAGAAAAGCAGAGAATAAATTGAAACAGATCCCAACACTTTTTCACGAACACAACAAGAGAGGAAGGCAAAGTAACACTGTGAATTCAGAGTCAGTACGCCGGATCCGCTTTAAGAGGATCAAAACGAAATGTGTCCAAGGTCACACGGTTGCAGTGCAGAAAAGTCTTGTAACGGTTCAAAAAGGAGTTGGACCAAAGAAAGGGACCAGTTAGAGGGTCAAGGCAGCCAGCCCAGTCCACAAGGTTAAGGGGTTATTATTACCTTGTAGCAATCTTTAGAAAGGGAGGCCTGGTGGACACGGTACCTTAAAGTGGTGAGAACACTCCAGCAGGGGCAGTTGTTCCTGGCAGCGGATGCAAGTTGGTGCTTCGTCCGGGGGAAGAGAGGATCTCGTCAGGGAAGAAGACAGGAGTCCGTTGCACTGCCAGGGAAGAAACCAGCCGTGGAGTTTCTCAGGTACAAGGAGCGGTCCGTTGATTCGCGGTTCAGTGGTAAGTGGCTATCCAGCCGCCGGGGTGCTTGGCACGGGCAGTTCAACCACAAACCGGTCTGGGGTGCGAAGAAAAGAAGGTAAACTGGTTGTGCCCACCAGTCAGGGGAAGAAGCCTCTCCAGCCGGGAGATCTCTGTCGTCGGGAAGTGGTGAGTCAGCTCCGCAGGGCTCCTCCGGTGGTGTCGTCGTGGTAGGTCGGCTCAGCTTCTCCCTCGTTGGATTCTCATGTCCTGTGGCGACTTCTGAAGTTCCAGTCCCCAAAGCCCTGCTTTTATGCAGCATACCCTCATTCACTCAGCCTAGCTGTCAATCAAACATGCTAAGTGGTGATCCGGCCGGCTCACCACTTGGGCCAATCACACAAGAGTGCGACTGGAGTTATCAAGGTAACTCAGTCCAGGTGCCTAAACCCCTTCCCACACCCCCTGTGGTACCCAGACAGAGTGGCACCACTTTTGGAGGTTTCTGTGGAGAAGCCCACCAAAAAGTGGAAGAAAGGGCTCGACTTGGGTTGGGGTCACAGAAGAGAACACAAACGCCATTTTAGAATCGAGTCCTGGCAAAAAATACCAACCGGCGAATTAATATTAATTAAATAAACCGGCGGTATGTTCGAGGCTATGAGAATTAAATAATTAAAGTTGGTAGCCTCGAACAATGGGAAAATCCCATAGGGAAATATTCGCGGTCGAATATAAAAAGTAGTATCCACTGCCACCAGCCAAAACTCGATCAGGGGGGACGGAGATGTGCCCCCTCGACTAACAGACCCCGGGCCAATCGAATTGCCCCGACCAGTACGTCCACAATATGATGTTTTGTACTGGTTTCTGTTAATAATTTGGGACTAGTAAAGCCAATGGCTACTTTACATGCCCTGGGAGACAGTAGTCAGTCCCAGGGTATGGAGTCTATGGTGGGGTGTCACTATGACACCCCTGTGTTACTGCACGGAGGGTGCTGTGTAACACACTTAGTAAAAACACATGAGACCCTATGGAGAAGAGGACCCCATAGCTCAGAAAACACATTTACAGTCAAAGGAACACCATAAATCATGTCCAAGAGTGGGAGAAAAAGAGTCTCACTCTTGGCAGGAGAAAAAAACAAACTCCAGAAATCCAGCAAAGCTGCTGGGGGACTCACTAGGTTAGGAAATTCAGCCTAAAGGGAGAATTATCCCTATCATAGAGACCACCCTGAAAGGCATACATCATCTACCAACCGGAATCCTCCCAGGAAAGTCTCTGCAGGATCTACTTCACACAGATCAGGAAAAACTGAACATAACCAACACATTCGATCAGATATTACACCGCCAAGAAAGACTGATGATGACAACATCCACCGTAAAGAGACGTCTCCGGAACACGACGAAACCAGATACCCGACAGGTCCATGGCAATGGCTAAAGACTGAAGTCAAAGGGAAGCCGAGCAGATAGCAACTAGGTTGGGCGAATACTACACTAGCCCAGGACACATCGGAGACCCTCACGTTATCAATGGCCTCATGGAACACCAGGGACATCTACATTTAACAAACAGAAACACCCAGATCCTTGTGGGTTTTGACATCATATGCCTCCAGGAAACCTGGTTGACTGAGAAGCCTTCTCTAGGTGGGTATGAGATCGAACTCTCAGCGGCCAAAAGAGGTTTATTTGGGAGTCTGTCATCTGGCCTCCTGCTTGCAGTGAGAATCGGGTCAGGCATCAAGATCTTGAAAAAGTTGATAGAGACTTACGGAATGCTGGCAGTCCTTACATCATGGTCGTTCCAGGACCCCAGGTCAAAAAAAAACAACACAGTTCAACTGGCGATAGTAAACTTATATTAGAATCCTCAACAAACATCAATTATAACCTTCTGCAATCAGGTGACGGATGCAATCGACAAAATCAGAATTGACTCAAACACAAACCACATAATCATTTGTGGGGACCTAAATGCCAAATGCGCACAGGAAAACGCCAGTCAGACCAAAAATAAACTCAAATCGTCGTCAGAAGACAGAGGTACAGCTTGGATGACTGCTATGAACTCAAGAAACCTTCATAATTTGACATGGTTAAAACCTTGGGAAAACATCATACCAACGTGGGAACGCGAAAACTCCCGGGCTACACTGGACTACATCTTTGCTTCCAAAAACCTACTACCTTTGATCAAATCATTCAAAATCATGCAGACAAAAGAAAGTGATCACAATCTACTTGCAATAACTTGGTCATCAACACACCATGAGAGCAAGCTTTTTCTTCTATCGTTGGAAGCTAATACCCAACGAACCAGACTTCGCCTAACTGCCATGAACATCAAGACAATCACCGATAAATACGGAAAAACTATAGCAAGCAACCCAAAGGATCGCGATCGACCAGATTACCTTCCTTTCCTACTACAGTTCAGGACGGATCCCAAGAACAACAAGGGCCCAAGCAGAAAGCACACGCATGAGTTCGACCGAGCACTAGTGGAAAGAAGAAAAATCATGAGGAAAACCAAAAGAAGAGCAATAACTAAACAATCTGATTTGGCCAAGGCAGACTGCACAGCAGAAGTGAACAGCTATAAATCCTGGCTACACAGCCGCAGGAGGTCAATGTACCAAAATGATGCGAAGAAGATGCTAAGGACATTAAGCACCAAGAAATCCAGCGACTTCTGGGCACTCATCAAGACTGTAACAAACAGACAGGAAACAGAACTTGCAAACTCTGTCACAGAGGAAAAATGGACCAACTATTTCAAAGGCATGTTTGCTCCAATTATCGGCCAGCTAGATACGCCATCACAAGAGCCCTGCGGCCCATGGGTCATTCTATCAGACGAAGAAGACATCATCAACTCCATCAAACACCTAAAATCCTCGAGAGCTCCCGGCCATGACGGTCTCAGCAACATCAACCCCAAGCAACACCCGGAAGCCTGGGCCAGATTCATAAGCACTATATTCCAACAATGCCAATCTCTTACAGCTATACCAACCTCATGGACTTACTCAATAATCGTCCCGCTGTTTAAACGCAGCAAGAGGGAAGAACCGAAGAATTACAGGCCAATAGCCCTGTTGGACATTATTGGAAAAATATTCGCATCGCTATTGCTCAAACATTTTCAAGTTTGGGCGAAGATTTCACCAGCAAACGACCCATTTCAGATGGGCTTCCTAAAAAATGGCGGAAGGTCCGTAAACATCTTGTTGCCTTCATAGATCTCTTGCAGGCTTTAGAGTGGACAGGAGCCTGCTCTGGTCCAAACTACACAAATGGAAGTGTCCAAATGAAATATTGAATCCAATTATAGCACTCCACACAGCTACCAAACTGCGAGTTTGACTCAACAACCAAGGAGAACTGTCTGAGGAGATTCCAGCAGAGCGTGGGGTAAAACAGGGCTGTCCTCTAGCCCCGGCCCTCTTTATCAGCTTCCTCGGCGATCTTAAAGACACAGAAGCCTCAGTCCGAGCATTTCCGCCAAAAATAGGAAACATCAATATGTCTTGCCTACTATACGCAGACAATCTAATTTTGTTAGATCAGACGGAGATTGGATTACAGCGTCAACTGACCAATTTGGTACAATACATAAGTTCAAACAATCTGGAAATTAACAAATCCAAAACGAAAGTTATGATCTTATCAAAAACCACTCCTACAATAGACACAACAGAGGCTGGTTTCTGGAAAACACCAAGATTGAAGTAGTTGAGCGCTACAAATATCTGGGCGTAACGATTGATAGCTCAGCACAGGAAACAACCATGCAAACTATTCTATGGAGTAAAGCCAGGAACCTATCTGCACAGATGAGAGCCATCGATAAGCAATATGGAAAATTCTCGCTGGTTCCCGCTATTCATTTCTACAGAGGCCAAGTTGTCCCGGCCCTAATTTATGGAATGGACGCGACCCTGTCCATGCCGACTTCAATCTGGGCTAAACTAGAAGGTCTACTATGGCGTTCAGTCCTGGGCCTACGAAACTCAGCTGCAATCGCAAACATCAGGCGTGACCTAGGGCTACTGTCCCTACTTTCATCCGTCAAACAGAATTCTATGCAAATCTACAGAAAAATCCTTCTTCCTGACACTCTCCTGATATACAAATCGATTGCTGCAGCACTCTCAAC
This sequence comes from Ambystoma mexicanum, assembly GCF_040938575.1. Taxonomy (NCBI): domain Eukaryota; kingdom Metazoa; phylum Chordata; class Amphibia; order Caudata; family Ambystomatidae; genus Ambystoma; species Ambystoma mexicanum. The sequence goes on from NC_090923.1 coordinate 550,446,357, forward strand.
TGGCCATATTAACATCTTAAAAAAATGGTCCCTAAAGCAAAAAACAATGTTGAAGAAATAGCCTGCACCAAAGAAGAACTGGTTGGGACCCTCAGAGAATAAAACGTAAAATGGAATTCATGGACTGGATCAGTACGATCGACAAAGCCCAAGCAAACAAACTGACCACACACCTGCCACCAGCCTTTAACAAACTAAAAGTTCCCCTGCTATATTGTTCCAAATTTCCTGACAAAAACCTAATGAAGATCTTCCTGAGAGCATGTTTGAACTTAATGCCCACACGTGCAATCCTCTGTATTAGGCTTCAGTCCGCGTCCAAAGAATGCAGACTATGCAGGTCACCCGAGGAACCGGAAAATCTGAAGCATCTACTTTTGCACTGCAAAATGTTAGTCCAAGAAAGAAGGGCCTATCTTTCGCCTCTTGGGATGTCTTCCTCAGTTCTAGAAGAAGTGTGGTGGAACAGATTACTGTCGGGAGAAAACTCCAAATGGACCATCACAACATCAAAACTTCTGACTATCGCTTTTGATAAAATGAAAGCACAGGGAACATAGAGGAGGGCAGGTCGCAGAACATAGAAACTCTCACTTTTATGGAGAAAACCCTAGTTCAACTCGTCCTTGTAAAAATCGTGAGTTGATTAGATACAAAGGGGACACTTTCCAAGCAATAGAAGAATACATGGAGACCACTAAATATACCCAAAAATTCCAGTACACATTAAAATCCGGGGTGAATCCTGTTAAGTAACATCAGCCATCATTCCAGGGCTCCCGGAAGAAGTTATTCTGGGACAGGACTTCCCCATCTTCTCTACTCTCTTACAGGAGTCTCCACCTCCCTTTGGAGTTTTTCTACTCTAGAGATCCTGGCAAGAGCCATACGACTCCCAAAACTCGCCCGTATGGAACTGGGAAAACCCAGAACCAGCAAAGCCCAAGACAACCCTTGAAACCCAGTTCCTGGGTTATTGTAAAAAGTGATGAAACTACTCTACCTCTAATGACTAAAATCGATCCGTGGAATATGCAAGAGTTCATGCACATTTCCTATCCCTGTTCTCTGCCCAGTCTTGGCCACAAAAGACCTGACCAAAGAACAGGCATATCCACCTCGGATAGGGGAAGGATATGTAAGAAACCTGAAGGCGTCTCCCTGGCTAAACCCCGGGGATCTGTCATCCAGGTGGCCAGGACACAGCCATTGCTATTGGATCCAATTTCTGGGGGTGGACCAGTGAGGTAGGATCACCTGGATTGGGGGTCCTCGGGGAGTGGGAGAGGGATACAGACGGGTGAGACGGGGTATCCCCCTTCTTTCAAACCCTTTTCCCATCCTACCACTGAGGACATTCAAAACCACTGCCCCCTTGTCATGATCTCTGCTTCCAAAAGGTCAGGGTTTTCCCAACTCCCTTGGAAGCAGATCCATAACCCAGGTTCCGAGTGCCAACCAGTCCCAATTGGGACCTTTTGGACCCAGTCCTGGCGCCAGTGGCACCAGGCTCATAAATATGCCCAGTCCCAGCGCTGGAAGCGCCTGGCTCATAATGCTTGGGTGGACTTACCTTCAGCAGACCATGCTGCTTACTTGCCTGCCAGTTGAGCCTCTGATCCTCTTCTGTTTGGAACTACTTTTCCTGTTGGGTGGGGCTGGAGCCACTCCCTAGATTCAGAACACTGGAACTCTTCTGGAAGGCAGGAACTCTTTTCTTACCAGGAACTCTTTTCTTTCTTAGGCGTGGCTGTGGAAGGAGATACCTAAGCACTACAGGAGGCTATTTAAACCACACCCGGTGGATGAATCTTGCTTTGCGTTATTCTGCAACCTCTGCAGCAGAACGCTCATCGTGTCTTCTGCATCCGGTCCTGGGCCTAAGGAAAAAGGCTTACCATCCTGAATCCAGTCTTCAGCAACACCTATAAAGACAAGAAAGAACAGGTTAGCATTCTGGCATCTGAAAAGCAAAGGCTTACCATCCTGAATCCAGTCTTCAGCAACACCTATAAAGACAAGAAAGAACAGGTTAGCATTCCGGCATCTGAAAGACAAAAGTTTACCAACTCTTCGCACGCTCCGGAGGCCTTCGGCGCTGCATCCCGCATCTGAAAGACAAAACAAGGTGCGTTTAAAGACATTGGGGAACTTTAATACTCACGTGCCATTACTCCTTTCCACATCTAATCCAGTGGGTATTCCGGCACCCTGCAGCCGCTCCGAACTCGTACCTGCAAAATAAAAAGACAGTTAGAGCGCATAGTGAAGCAGGCAACAAGCGCTTACTTACGTGCTTCCAGGCGCTTCTATTCATCACACGGGCTCCATCTTCAACTCACTTCAGCCCGTCATCCGCCATCGCCGGAACCCTGCAAAACAAGAGACATCATTACTAAAGACTTTAAAGACATTTGAATGACTCGAAACTTACCGTTCGTGCAGTAAACGACGGACAGCAGTCCTCTGAAGTCAAGAGGCCTGCGCTACCTATCCAGTGAAGAAACTGGTTACAGCACCCTGCCCCGAGGCAGATGGAGAGCTCGGCATTCACTTACCTAAGGTGAGAGCGTTAACCTTTGGGGGTCTACAGGAGAGGAGAAGAGGAAAGAGATAGGGACACCCCAATAACCCCAGTTCATTAACCCCATATTTTCTATCTGCAGACATCTTACTCTACACGTCAGGCATACAGTGCACAGAGGTCCAGCCCAAAGAGCCAACCGGGTGCTACACATCACCTTTGAAGATACGGTAGTCGCCCAGTCAAGACCGGCGCCTCTGCGAGAATCAGGTGAGCGTTACAGAACGCAAAGCCTACCGCAAAACTCTCGCCCAGGCGCTATGGAAACCTCGGATACTGACCCCCTAGCCCGGTTACTTGGGGAACTAAGGGCAGAAGTGCATGCAGCTCGTCAGGAAACGAATGCTCTAAGAAGGGAACTAATTATTTCCAAGGAGAGAACAGACAATCTTGCTAGACAAGTGCTACAGTCACAAGCCGGACAGACCCCGTTACCCGCATCAGGGGCAAATCTTCCTTCAACATCCTCTATGAATCCAGTGCAGATCAACCTACCTGGGAATGTACCTCTGGCTCCGTCCGAACGATTTTCTGGTGACCCAAAGAGGTTTGCAGTATTTATCAATCAGTGCCGGTTGCACTTCTTATGCCGGCCAGCAGCCTTTCCAACTGATCAAGCAAAAGTAGCTTTTGTACTTTCGTACCTTAGTGGCAATGCGGCAGACTGGTCGATCCCTCTAGTTAATCAAGATGATCCGGTTCTCCATGATTTTCAAGCCTTTCAGCTTAGTATGGAAAAACTGTTCGCAAGACATTCACAGGGGCAGGCCTTGGACAATGAGCTTCTTTCGTTGTGACAGGGTAATCAAGACCTTTTGGCTTATATTGCATCTTTCAATAGACTAATAGTGGAAACTCAATGGCCTGAGGACAAAAGGATTACGCTGTTTTATAGAGGTCTACGTGGAGAGCTCAAAGACGTTTTAGCCCAAGTAGTGAATCCCCCACAAGACTGTTCGGATTATATAGACTTGGTCGTTCAAATAGATCACAGGCTGCAGAACAGGAAGGCCGATCGTTCCAAGTTTGATGCTCGAGTATTTTCCAAACCGCCAACTCCTTCCAAAGGAGTAGACTCCGGGGAACCCATGCAAATAGGGGGTCTGAAAGGTCCTCTAACACAAAGGGAGCGGGAAAGGAGGAAACAGTTGCAATTATGCCTATATTGCGGAAACTCAGGGCACTTTCTTCGAGACTGTCCGGTGAAACCTGCCAAGAAGGCAGTAGGAGCTGCAGTTACCAAAGTTACAAACTCTGAGCAGGGAAACGACCTCGCCCGACAAGAATAGAGGTCCTCTTGCCGAGCGTGAAAACCAGTTCCGTGACCTCGCATTTCGTGATACCTATGGTCCTCATTAGCCCTGATAATCCGGATCGATTACATGCAATTGAAGCTTACGTCGACAGCGGTGCCATCGGCAATTATGTGGATCATGAAATGGTTTTGAGGATGAATCTAACTCTTTGTCCCAAGGCTGTAAAGGACGTCATTACTACGGTGGATGGTACGGAGATAGCCTCCGGGCCAGTAACGCATACCACTCAAGAGGTGACGCTAGTAAGTCAAGATGGACACCATGAGAAGATCGTGTTCGATGTGATCAAGGCCCCTCAGTTTCAGATTATTCTAGGAATACCTTGGTTAGAGAAACACAATCCTCTGATCGATTGGCGAGCAAGAACGGTCCAGTTTCCAGAATGTGTCTCTACTTGTCACCCTCCACCTGGTGTTGCACTGGCCGCAATTTCTTCAGAGACTCCCCAGTTACCTCCCGAATACCTAGAATACCAAGATGTTTTCCGGAAGGATCAGGCTAACTCTCTACCTCCTCATAGGTCTTATGACTGCCAGATAGACCTGATACCTGGATCTACTCCTCCTTGTAGTAGAATTTATGCCCTCACCGAGCCTGAGAACCTTCACCTTCGACAATACCTGGATCAATACCTGGCAAATGGGTTTATTCGTCCTTCCAAGTCCCCTGCTTCTTCAGCTTTGTTCTTCGTTCCAAAAAAGGAAGGAGACCTTAGAACTTGTATCGATTATCGCTCCCTGAACCAGATCACCGTTAAGAATAGATATCCGTTACCTTTGATCCCTGAACTCCTGGACCAAGTCAGAAAAGCATGCATATATACAAAGCTGGATCTTAGAGGAGCTTACCACTTGGTACGAGTAAAAGAGGGCGATGAATGGAAGACGGCCTTCCGCACCAAGTATGGGCTATTTGAATATCAGGTCATGCCCTTCGGACTTTGCAATGCCCCGGCCGCCTTTCAATATTTTATGAACGATGTCCTCAGAGAGCTCATAGATGTATGTGTTGTTGTTTACATTGACGACATCCTCGTTTATTCTACATCGGAATCTGAACATCGGAAACACGTGAAAATGGTCCTCGAAAGATTGCGTCAACACAAACTTTTCGCTAAGTTGGAAAAATGTGTTTTCAACGTGACTGAAGTTGAATTCTTGGGATTCATATTATCACCTGGCGGAGTGCGTATGGATTCAAAGAAGGTCGATGCAGTTCTCAAATGGCCATCACCATCCTCCGTAAAAGGTGTGCAAAGCATGTTAGGCTTCGCTAACTTTTACCGCAGGTTTATCCCCGAATTCTCTCGAATAGTCCAGCCCATCACTGCCTTGTTAAAGAAAAACAAACGTTTTGAATGGTCTACCGAGGCGGAACAAGCTTTCCAGGATTTGAAGACTAAATTTATCTCTGCACCAATCTTAAAACACCCTCGCCCCGAACTCCCCTACATCGTGGAAACTGATGCTTCAAGCCTTGCCATGGGGGCAGTTCTATCACAAAAGGACCCGGTAACCAATCAGTTGCATCCCGTGGCATTTTGGTCCCGCAAATTCTCGCCTCCTGAAATCAATTACACGATTACTGACAAGGAACTTCTGGCTATCAAGTCTGCCTTTAAGGCTTGGCGGCATTATCTGCTGGGGGCCCGACACACCGTTACTGTGATTACGGATCACCGAAACCTGCAATATTTGAAGACCGCAAAAGCCCAATCCTCTAGACAACTCCGTTGGGCATTATTCTTTGCCGAGTTTGACTTCATAATTACCTATCGACCTGGTACAAAGAACGGTAAAGCCGATGCCCTTTCTCGGATGGGAGTGGAAGAACACTTGGTCAACCCTAAACCTGTACCAATCATTCCCGAACAAAGAATTCTGGGTGTAATCGCCACAGAATCCATAGAGGAAGTTAAGGATAAAGCCAGGCAACTTGTAACTCCAGCAGACATACAGAATTGGCATCTGCAGGGAAAGGACTTTGCAGTAAAGGACAACTTATTGTATTTCCAAGAACGATTATACCTACCCAGCACAGATTTACAGAAAAAAGTAATCTCTTGTTATCACGACTCTTTAATGGAAGGTCATCCCGGTATAGCCAAGACCTCAGAAAAGATCAAGCGCTACTTCTGGTGGCCGTCTTGGAAAAAAGATATCAGAGACTTTATAATGTCCTGTGGAGTATGCGCCCAAAACAAGAGTCAAAAGGAAAGACCAGCAGGCCTCTTACGCCCTATTGACATCCCACCTCGCCCTTGGCATACGCTTTCTATGGACTTCATCACCGATCTACCTCCATGCTCCGGATACAATACGATTCTAGTAATCGTGGACTTATTCTCCAAGATGGCGCATTTCATTCCGCTCAAAGGCTTGCCAACAGCAGCAACTCTGGCCCGAGAATTTCTCGAAAACATCGTCCGACTGCACGGTTTTCCTTCGGTTCTAATTTCGGATCGAGGTAGTCAATTTATTTCTCATTTTTGGCGAAGTTGCTGTCGGTCGGCTCAAATTGATGTGAGACTATCGACCAGTCACCACCCTCAGACCGACGGACAAACCGAGAGGACCAATCAAACTCTGGAACAGTATTTACGCTGCATGCTGCAACAAACTGAAAAAACTTGGAAAGATATCCTTTGGATAGCCGAGTATGCCTACAATAACTCTGTCCATTCGGGAACTGGGAAAACCCCGTTTTTTCTTTTGTACGGCAGTCACCCTCGAACCTCGGAGTTGGATCCCCTCCAAGATCTTGAAACACCAGCAGTAGACTACCTGCATTCTACAATCACCCAAGCCTTTAAGGAAGCTGTTTCTCACCTTCAAAGGGCTAAAGAACAATACAAGAAAGGAGCAGATCAACATCGGAAGGAAGCCCCTCACTATCAAGTAGGGGATCAAGTCTGGTTATCCACCAAATATCTATCTCTAAAAGGGCCACGCACATTCAACCCAAGATACCTTGGTCCCTATTCCATCACTACCATAGTAAACCCAGTAGCGGTCAAGTTGGACTTGCCCCCGCACATGAAGATACATCGGGTTTTCCACGTCTCTCTCTTAAAACCCGTGCAACCTCAAACCCGACTAACCAAATCTCCAAAACCTATCCTAGTGGATGGAGAACTCGAGTTTGAAGTCAAAAGCATTCTGGACTCCAAGATCTCCAAATCTAAACTATTCTACCTAATTGACTGGAAAGGCTACGGCCCCCAAGAGAGATCCTGGGAACCTGCTGAATATGTCCACGCTCCTCGCCTAATCAAAAGATTTCACCGGACATTTCCTGACAAGCCAAAACCCCCGGAGAAGCCCGGTTTGGGAGGGGCCTTGAGGGGGGGTACTGTCATGATCTCTGCTTCCAAAAGGTCAGGGTTTTCCCAACTCCCTTGGAAGCAGATCCATAACCCAGGTTCCGAGTGCCAACCAGTCCCAATTGGGACCTTTTGGACCCAGTCCTGGCGCCAGTGGCACCAGGCTCATAAATATGCCCAGTCCCAGCGCTGGAAGCGCCTGGCTCATAATGCTTGGGTGGACTTACCTTCAGTAGACCATGCTGCTTACTTGCCTGCCAGTTGAGCCTCTGATCCTCTTCTGTTTGGAACTACTTTTCCTGTTGGGTGGGGCTGGAGCCACTCCCTAGATTCAGAACACTGGAACTCTTCTGGAAGGCAGGAACTCTTTTCTTACCAGGAACTCTTTTCTTACTTAGGCGTGGCTGTGGAAGGAGATACCTAAGCACTACAGGAGGCTATTTAAACCACACCCGGTGGATGAATCTTGCTTTGCGTTATTCTGCAACCTCTGCAGCAGAACGCTCATCGTGTCTTCTGCATCCGGTCCTGGGCCTAAGGAAAAAGGCTTACCATCCTGAATCCAGTCTTCAGCAACACCTATAAAGACAAGAAAGAACAGGTTAGCATTCTGGCATCTGAAAGGCAAAGGCTTACCATCCTGAATCCAGTCTTCAGCAACACCTATAAAGACAAGAAAGAACAGGTTAGCATTCCGGCATCTGAAAGACAAAAGTTTACCAACTCTTCGCACGCTCCGGAGGCCTTCGGCGCTGCATCCCGCATCTGAAAGACAAAACAAGGTGCGTTTAAAGACATTGGGGAACTTTAATACTCACGTGCCATTACTCCTTTCCACATCTAATCCAGTGGGTATTCCGGCACCCTGCAGCCGCTCCGAACTCGTACCTGCAAAATAAAAAGACAGTTAGAGCGCATAGTGAAGCAGGCAACAAGCGCTTACTTACGTGCTTCCAGGCGCTTCTATTCATCACACGGGCTCCATCTTCAACTCACTTCAGCCCGTCATCCGCCATCGACGGAACCCTGCAAAACAAGAGACATCATTACTAAAGACTTTAAAGACATTTGAATGACTCGAAACTTACCGTTCGTGCAGTAAACGACGGACAGCAGTCCTCTGAAGTCAAGAGGCCTGCGCTACCTATCCAGTGAAGAAACTGGTTACAGCACCCTGCCCCGAGGCAGATGGAGAGCTCGGCATTCACTTACCTAAGGTGAGAGCGTTAACCTTTGGGGGTCTACAGGAGAGGAGAAGAGGAAAGAGATAGGGACACCCCAATAACCCCAGTTCATTAACCCCATATTTTCTATCTGCAGACATCTTACTCTACACGTCAGGCATACAGTGCACAGAGGTCCAGCCCAAAGAGCCAACCGGGTGCTACACATCACCTTTGAAGATACGGTAGTCGCCCAGTCAAGACCGGCGCCTCTGCGAGAATCAGGTGAGCGTTACACCCCTCCCCTTTTCTGACACAAACACTTTTGCACGACACACAAGAGAACGGATTAACACCAGAGCCGTTACCTGACATGTCCTAATACAAGGGTCAGGCAAAGTCAGGCAATTGAGCAGGATTACACACACCTGACGCCCCTTTCCCTTCCCCACAGGGATAAAAGGTGGAGCAAGAGAGCACAGTATGAGCAAGGCAGACTGCACAATGAGACAGCTATCCAGACCCGGCAGTTCTATAGGAGGAGAAAGGCGTAAAATATAGAGAGGCTGACAAGGAGAGACACAACCTTGCCCTTTTTGACGCAGACCCGCAAATCCTCCACAGAGGGAATCGTAAGACTGAGGACAATAGCCGAAGTGTGCTGCAACAGATGTCAACGGTACACGGAGCATGTCGATGCTGATAATCGAGAGCGAAGGAAACTTCTACTACCGTGGTACTGGCCTTGACTCCAGTTACGAGGAAAGCCAAGCAGTTCCTCACAGCTGGTGAGTCGAGGGAAGAACTGATAAGAGCCGGGCTGTGGTGAATGACTGTCGCAAAGTGGCAACTTGAACTAATTTCAAAAACTGTAAAAGTGTTAAAGGGGAGACCAGCTGCAGAGGGAATTGGTACCACGTGGGTGCTAACTCGAGAGACTCCGGTCGATCCCCGTCTGAGTAAAACTACAGATACCAGAAGGCCATAGAAGAGCTGCTAAAATAGGTCAAAGTGGTCATACAGGAGGACAAGCAAAATCCCTGTACAGTCGAAAGCCTTTGACCTAAGAACTATAAAGAAAGCTAGGGAAGTGAATTCAGCTACATGAGAAAGTAAGGGAAGTGAATCCCGCTAACAATTTGAAAGTAAATGTGAATGTGAAGTTGGCAAGAGTGAACCCGGAAGAGGAATGCTGACAAGGAGGGGGCAAAGTCTAAAGTCCAAAGAAACGGTGTGTTGACAAACGTGAACCCGGCCGAGGGATGTCCACTGGAACTGTTTAAAAAGACATTAAGATTTTTGAGTGAAAGCAAAGAGGGGTCTGCGCCCAGAAGAGGGGGACCCAGGGGTGAAGCCATCACCCGAGAAGTAAGCCATAGAGAACCCAGTGGAGGGAGGCTGAAAGCAACGAGGGGCTGCACCCGGGAGAGGGGTCCCAGGTGTGAAGTCATCAGACGAGAAATATGTAGAACAGAACTTTGTATTTGTTCATCGTTTTTGTAAACCTATCAGGCCCTCGGAATCAGAAGACAGAGACACTGAAGGCCCTGATACTGAAAGAATGTTCTAGGAATTTGTGCCCAGAAGAGGGGGATCCCGGGATGAACGTCATCACCCAAAACCCACTGAAAAGGAATACTTGATTTGTGGAAAACGATTGGTGTAGGGTCAGCGCCCGGAAGAGTGGGACCCAGGGTTGAATCCATCACCCAAAGAACACCTAAAAAGGAACTTTGTGTTTGTTTGTTATTGTGCAAGAGACTTTTGTGAAGGTAAAAGAGACTTGGCCATTAAGGATCCTGATAAGCTGAAACAGAACTGTCGTCTCGTGCTGGGAGAGCTTGAGACTCTGCTGTGCTCCAAGATCCCACCTTACCGAGTGGTTAAAATGTGGCGGAGGGAGACCCTACTGCATCCTGACATATTATTTATGAACACTTCTTTCTTTTCTTGAAAACCATCCCACACCGATTTTGGATTAGTTGTAAGGTTTGGAAATCGGTTTCTTAGTGTAGTCCCTTTTTAATTTACACAACACCACTAGGACTGCCTTATTTTCATTTGATGTTCGATGCTTGCACCCATCTTAGATTTAGGTTTAGATTAGGCATTTTTCCAACCTGCATACAGTTTAATAAATGCCCTTGAACTGTGATCACTTGTGTCTGTCTTTACTGTTGCCACCATGAATTCCTTACAGAGTCCAGACTCCATATCAACCTTTTGGAGCGGAGGGCAATCAGACTAGCGCTGATGGCCTTCCTGCCCTCAATACAGTGGAAGAGTGTCCTGATAATGACGGACAACACAGTGGCCATGCACTACCTCAACATGAGAGAGGGTGTACGGTCACTGCCCCTGTGCAGAGAGGTAATGCAGCTCTGGTTCTGGGCACTGACAGAAGGAATCACTCTTCTGGAAGTTCATCTAGCCTTAGAAAAGAACGCAGCGACGGACGCTCTGAGCAGGCAGAGCACGATCTCCCACAAGTGAGAACTAGCTCAGGAAGTCCTTCTGGAGATCTTCATCCTTTGAAGAACCCCTTAAGTGGATTTGTTTGCGCCCAGTACCAACCAGAAGTGCAAGCTGTTCTGCTCTAGGGAGGTTCCCCAAAGAGGAACTCTAGGAGACACATTTGTGTTGGACTGGGAGTTTCCACTGCTGTACGCATTTCTGCCAGTCCCCGTCATTCCTCATGTCATGAGGAGGTTGAGGAAGTTCGGGGAAACCACGATCCTCATTGCTCTGTATTGGGCCAGGAGAATGTGGTACCCGTACCTTCTGTAAATGGTCATCTGCCTTCCAATTTGTCTTCCCCAAATAGAGGACCTACTCTCTCAAGAGGAAGGTTGCATTCTTCACCCAGAGATCAGGTCTCTCAATCTTCACACCTGGTGTCTGAAAGGGTGAGATACAAAGATTGGGTCCTCTGTAAGACGTAATGGAAGTGTTGCTTTCATCAAGGAGGCCAGCAACTAAATCCCTGTACCGCTGCCGTTGGAATACGTATTGCAGCTGGTGCAGGGAAAAGACGCTAGATCCTTTCACATGTAAACTTCCCCATTTTCTGTCTTTCTTGCTCCACCTGACAAATTCTGGGTTGCAAGCAGCCACAGTGAAGGGCCACTTAGTGGCACTATCAATCTTCAAAAGATCTCCAGATGAGGGGTCATACTTCAAAGTGCCGATTGTAGTACAATTACTGAAGGGCTTTGTGTCCTCTGAGGATGCTGACTATGAAAATGGCCTTTCTGGTAGCTATCACGTCTGCCCGTAGGGTACGTGAGCTACAGGCCTTATCTTCCAAACAACCTTTTACATCCTTTTCAAAGAATAAAGTAATTTTAAGAGTTGGGTCATCTTTCCTTCCAAAAGTTGTTTCAGACTTTCATCTAGCACAACATATTGTACTGCCTTCTTTTTACCCTCCTCCTCATCCATCTAAAGAGGAGAGACTACATTGTCTAGAACCTAAAAGGGCATCAAGCTGCTACATTACAAGAACTGCAAGTATTCGCCAAGATGATCAGCGTTTCATCGGTTATGCTGGCCATAGACTGGGCATGGCAGTGACAAAACAAACAATATCTAGATGGATTGTAATGTGCATAGCAGAGTGTTACTCATTAACAGGCAAATATGTGCCTGTAGGTTTGAGGGCACATTCCACTAGAGGGGTGGCTTCTTCTTCAGCTCTGGAAAGAGTTGTACCGGTGTGAGACATTTGTAGAGCATCAACCTGGTTGTTGCTTCACACTTTCAGTAAATTGTACTGTGTAGATTCTTTTTCAGGAGAGGAAGCCAAATTTGGCATGGCTTCGCTCCAGAATATAAATAAATAAGAAGGCACTGGCACTGACCGCCTAATTCAAACTGCTTTGGGAGTCTATCAAAGATGAGGAATGCGTGGGAGGACACAATCCATTCGAAGAACAAGTTACTTACACATGGTAACGTTCTTTCGACTGGATGTTCCTGCCACGTATCCCTCATCGCCCACCCATCCTTGCCCTCTTGCCTGCTTAGAATTTTCTGTGTATTAAACCTTCCGTTCTCGCAACGTCAAGATTGTCTCCTCTTATGACACAGCATGCAAGTTAACAGAGGGAAAAAACTAAGAACTGAGGTAACGGTCAGTGCGTGTGCTTCATATACCAGCGTTGATGTCACAAGGGACGCCACAGAGAACATGACTCAAAGCTGCATGGTGCTCGACCCTATGAATAAGAAATTCTGAAGCATGTTGCAAGCAGACTTGAATGTCAAAGATGAGGAATATGTGGGAGGAACATCATGTTGAAAGAATGTTACCATGGGTAAGTAACTTGTTCTTCTACAGTGGCCACTACCATAAAGGCGGCAAACTCCATCATTTTGTCCCGGTACGATGGAGGGCTGTGGTACAAAATAGGCCCTTTCCTCTATTTCTTGCCTGACAAGATAAAGGAAGAAGCCTTTGCATTGCTTCATGGAGGTGAAGCCACATCAGACCACGCCATCTCGGTGTTGGTTGACATTAGTGATACTGGGTTTTGCCAGATGGGCAATGGAGTTGTGCTGCACCACCACAAACTTCCACCCAACTGTCCAAACCAAGGTTATAGATATGTCCTTTGATGGGGAAGACCTCTTTGGAAAGAAGGTGGGACACCCTTCTGGCCATCAAGATGGACACTGATACTGATTGATCCTTAGGCACCTCGCAACAATGCACACCATACCAATCCTTTCGGTCCAAGCAATCCGATTTTCCATATTGGGCAGAGATTATCGAATGGCCTACCTGTCCCAATCTTACAAGGTGAATACCTGTGCATCCAATGACATCTTCAAAGCCAGGTCACAGTCATATTGTGGCAACCAACGATGCACTGTGCCTTCCCAAGTAAGAGGCCTGCCCGCTGGGCCTAAATCCGACAAGGCACATCACCTCTACTTCCCCACCCAGTAGGAGGGAGTCTCTCCTTATTTCAGTGTCAATGGCAACGTATTCCAACAGTGTGTGCTTTTACTGCTAGACCACAGCCATACTCTGGAGTTTGTACATTGACCGCCTAACACCCCACCTTCCACAAAAGCAAAGAAACATCGCAAGGTCTGCGCTTTACTTTTATGAGGTGTAATAGAACATTTCCCTCAGAACAAGTGGGGTCAGGGCATTTAATAGCATTATTTTCTCGTGAAGAAAATATCTGGAGGCTGGAGACCCATACTGGACCTCCATTTTTTTTTTTTAAATATTTATTTTCAAACATTTTTAGGTAATTAAACAACATATTACCAGAAAATAAAACAGAATATACATACCACATCACACTGCATTACATAGGCAAATAAACGAAAAGCAATGCAAAGCATGAAGAAGCACCACCACATTCTAAATAACTGGAACAACATTTGCTCCTTCCTATTTAAAAAAATACCTAAGCAAAACTCCTTGCACATAATCTCTAACACAAAACAACACAAACAAAAAACATACAAAAACACTTCACAGAACGAAAAAAACAAAACAACAACAATTAATTTGCTCTCAAACCTTTTGGATGGTCAAAATACAACACATCCACGATCAGCTGAAAAAGGGAGATTTCTTATTGTCCCTAGACTTATAAGACACATTTCCACATCCGTTCCTACGCTTATGGGGCAGGTTTTCTTACCCTTTGGCCTCAGGTTTGCCCCACGTGTGTTCATAAAATGCCTGGTCCCAGTGCCGGCACATCTACGGAAGTCAGGTATTCATGTTTACCCATACCTCGATAACTGGTTGGTCAGGACATGCATTTTCACCTGGCATGCAAGCACACCGACGACAATGACCTGCCTCTCCTCATTGAGGTTCTCAATCAACTACAGCAAGTCCTTTGTGAAGTCCTCCCAGCAGATGCTATTCCTAGAAGCACAGTCTCTTGCACTGCTACCCCGTCCACCAACAGCGCCAAAGCCATTCTCTCCAAAACCTGCTTGCTGTCACACTGACAAGTCACCCCAGTCCGGACGCTCAAATCCCTTCTAGGGATGACTACCTCTTGCATCCCACTCATACAGCACTGTTGCCTTTCCATGCTACCTGTAAAAGAGTTCCTGGAAGCCCACTAGCAGAAGATCACTGGCCATAAATTGTTCCTCACATGTCCATTTCACAACACTCTTGGTTGATTGCCGGATGGCACCAACCTCACAAAGAGCCTGTTAGTGACACCCAGCCTCCAAGTTACAACTAATCTATCCATGCAGGCTTGGTGAGCCCACAACAGCGATCTTCACTCCAGAGGTCTCTAGTCAGAAGAAGAAAAATGCTTCCTCACCAATGTCCTAAAGTTAAGGTCAGTGTTATGGCCTCCAAAGTTCTTTCGCCTTCACCTGCAAGGGAAAGTGGTTTGTGTGTTTACAGACAACATGGCCACCATGTTCTGCATCTGGAAGCAGGGCGGCAACATATCTTCTATCCTGTCAGCCGAAGCACAATACTTCTGGAAATAGGCTCTTTCTCACGGGATATTGCTATTTCCTTTCGACCTACCGGGCATCCACAAATCCGTGGCCGATTCTCTAAGCAGGGAACTCCAATCCTGCCATGAATGTGAGCTCCACCAAAACCAAGTTCTGTACATATTCCAGATGGTGGTTGACTCCGGACATACACCTTTTTGTCACTGCGGACCATTCAAAGTGCCTTGCCTTTGTGAGCTGATTGTTGCAATCAGGTAGCCTATGGAATGCTTTCACGATTCAGTGGACAGAGAAGTTTCTGTATGCTTTTCCCCCCCTTACCCTCTCATACTGAGAGTTCTGTTCACCTTCAAACAACAGCAGTGCAGACTGTCTCTGGTGGCCCCAGTCTGGCCGAGATAGTTCTGGTTTTTGAAGCTACTGGTTCTTTCATCTTCAAGGCCCATCAAACTCCTGCCAACTTTCAACCTCCTGTCCAGGGGCAAGGGAGCGGTCCTTCATCACGTCATCCCATCCTCACTCAACCCGACAGCCTGGCTCCTGAGTTCGGCCATGTGGTGATGCCCATGAATGCAAAGACAGCTTGCCGAAAGCTCAAGCTCAAGCTCCTGCTACTGTCTCTTCCTACAACAGTAAGTGGAAAGGATTCAGTTTGGTGTTTTAGTCATGGGGTGGATGGCTTCCGCTTCCTGCAACAAATTCTGCCATATCAGCTCTTCTTGGCACGCAACGATCTGGCCCTCGCCCCCATCAACGTTCACTTGGCTGCAATTTCCTGCTTTACTCGTACTCCTGTTACGCTTTTGTTGTGGTCTCATGAACTCATTAAGGATTTTTTACAGGCCTGATCTGTGCTTTTCCGCTACTGCGAGCCTGGACTCCTGCTTGTTTTACTCTACAAATTGATGGGACATCCTTTTGAGCCTTTACATGAGGCCAACATCAAATTCCTGTCACTGAAGACGGTTTTCCTCGGTTGCCAATACCTCGGCTAGGATAGTTTGCGAATTCCAGGCACTATCCATCAAGCCGCCTTATCTTGTTTTCGACAATTCTTAAGTTCTTTTCAGGGCTAATCCTACATTCATGCCTAAAGTGCCCTCATTTTTTAACCTCAACAAGCCTTTGGAACTGCCGTTGTTCTTCGGCTCTCTCTCCATGCCTGCTGAGTGCTGCCTCTGCATTCTGGATGTCATACGATTGCTAAACAACTATGTTGCCCTTACAAAGCCATTCCAAATATCCTTGCGGGTATTTATGCTGTTTGGACCCACTGCCATTGGCAACAGTCTATCGATGTCCTCCATATTCCGATGAGACTCTGCATTTATGTTTGTCTTCACCTGGCCAACAGGCCCCTTCCTGAATGGCCTAAGGCACATTCCTATGAGGGCTGTCTCTTCTACAACTACCTTCCTCTCCAATGTCCCCCCCGTGGACATCTGCAAGACAGCCTATCCTAAACAGAGAGGATGCCCTATGTGCTGAAAAATTCAATAAATGTCTTTCAGAAAGTGCATGCTGAGGACCAGAGAGTGTGTTCTTATTAGAAATATATCATTTTATTCTGTTACAATTTCATAAAATACATCATTTTTTAACAATTATAAGACAACAATACATTTCCAATCAACATATTTTTGTGAACAAAAGTTTTTTTTTGCAAATAGCGCATTTTTGTGTAAACATTTCTCCTATGTGTACATCACTAACGCACCATTCTACCATTCATCTTCACAATCAAATCTAGTTTGTGTAGAGACATTCTAAATAACTTTTACAGTAGTAATATTCCTACTTTGACAGTCCACCATTATGTATCAACTATAAGTATCCAAGATTATTCTAGTAGTATTCCTCTCATCATTGGATTTCCTTTTGTATAGTTTCGACTTGACATCAATTGGCCATATTTTACAGAACCATTGGTCAACATCTTCAGGATTAATAGACTTATTCAAAGGCTTTATCAGTTCTACACCATATAAAACAAAAACACTATGATTTAAACCATTAAATAATGCTTAAAAACATAGACAAACAACATTGTTAAAAAACACAATCTCTGAGCTCCCTCAGTATGCTACCGTTATTTCATAAACGGGGAGCAAACTTCAATTTTGTTATAAACTCAGACCCATGATGCTTGGTGTTAGTTAATCTCCTAATGCAAAAATCAGGGGTAAATGAATTACCATTGTTAAAATTGGGCCACTAAGTCCCCAGCTGTCATCAAATAGAAACCAAGAAAGCCCCCTTACTGTACATTCCTGTCAGTTAAAGCAATTATAAGCCCCCAAATGGTACACCTTACAGAGGGCCAGGGTTAAAGATATCTGTAAATCAAGGCAATCTCATTTGTACCTTTAAACTTCCATTTAGAAAAAGTTTCCTTTTTGCAGCTTTGCAAAAAGTTCCGTTTCCTATGGTTTCCCACTGTGTCTTTCCACTAGCGTTCAGTAAGCGAGTGAAATATTTATAGCTTCACCTCAAAGGCAAAGTGTTCCGCTAAATACAATTCATGTGAATATAATAGTATAAAATAGATAAATGTTAGCTGAAGCTGACATGGACAGCGACATGGAGTTCGGTTCGCACCTTCAGAAGTTTCTATTGTGTCAATGGAGGTGACAAGAATTATGATAGGTTGCTCTGCAACATCTGATCTCCTACAGTGAACTTAGTCCTGATGTTGAGCCGTTTTCCTCTTCCAGGTTGACATTGTATGCATTAAGATCTATATGTAATCTATTCAATCAGCATGTGACTCTATGAAAGATCCAATGCTGGAGAAGGAATACGTTACCTACTCCTTTTCTCCAACATGGGCATCTTTCATAGATTCACATGCAATGCTCCCTCCTACTTGGCATGATGCTCATCTGGACTTGTTCTGGCACTAACATGTGTGTTGTCGTAATCTGAAGATGGCCTCCAGGGGCAGAGCTATAGGAGGCACTGTCTATTGGGTGAAGGGTAAATGACTCAAAATGACACTAAGCGAACACTAAAGTGACTTCAGTTTTCTTCATTTCAAAGGAAACTGCTTTAATGTTACCAAGGATTCCAAGCCTGACGATGGGAATATTCAAACAGCATGTAAATCTATGAAAGAAACCAATGCTGGAGAACAGGAGTTATGGGTACATAACTTATTCCTTTTCACCCAAAGTCTCATTGATTCTACACGTTGGGCTAAGAAACCTTTTGAAGTTGGTACCACATGTGGATATTTAACATCTCTTTCAGTTTTCAAGAGAAAACATGAAAATGGCTGATCCTTTGACATTATCATAGCACAGTTTCTATAGAGACTAGACAACATGCATTCCCTGGCTGCATCCTAGCCCACTTAGTGGAATTTTTATTTGATGGTAGTGTTACAAATGATGAGCTCACAATTTGGTACTATGGGACTTTAACTTTGTATCATCGAAAACATTGTCACAGCTATTATGTCAGCCAGATGGTGAAGTGAGCACTGGCACTTCCCACAGATATGCCTTATATAGGTTTTCAGATGTTAAAGTGAGAGTGAAGCCTTTATTCTCGCCAAGGTCACTTCATAATTCCATAGAACTCACAAAGGCTTCATTCTCCATTCGACCTGGTAGGATTTGGGGGCACTACCATTTCTTTTTTTGAAGGGCATGCTAGTAAATGAGATCTGTAAATCAGCCAAATGAGAAGAAATGTTCTAGAATGTGTTTTTACTACAAATGTGCGAATAAATGAATCTAATAGTTACCTTTCTGCTTATTTCGATTGTTGTTGGCAAAAGTGGCCATATTGGAGAGTTAAAGTCTCATGGATAGGACCTTTGTCATCATAGGAACTGTCATACACATGTAATGTGATCATTTTAGATCGCTTTGAAATTAACCTTTGTTTCAATAAAATACCAGCAGAAAAACAAAGCGTCAAATGTATTTTCTATTTGAAATATCAAGACGCCCTCTTGCAGTCCAATTAATATTGTAAAGGTAAGATATGCACACAAATTCAAACTCCATAACCAAGTGAGATGTTCTTTTGTAATGTTGCAAACAGTAAACTGATATTTATTACCCAACCATAAATTACCAAAACATATAGGACCTCATTTTAAATTAAATCTTCCAGAAGTAAAAAATAAAGCATGTATTAAAACCATGCGTAAAAGCTGTGTGTTTCATTTAACACCTCCTTTACAAATCAGTGATTATCCAGTGTTTGAAGTGTAGAGCGGGGTTATGGATTGAAATGTATAATTCCGCCTATAAAGTACATGAGCATCGCCGCCAGCATCTCATCTGATTTTGATGCTGGCGCAGATGCTCTGAGCTCTTATGGCATCCGCAAGCTTTTGAACCTGTGCAAAGCTGGTGGATTCCACAGGAGACATGTAAACGCATCCCACTATGCATGCGTGTAGTGGGTGGCGTTTACAATCCATTTTAGAAGTGGTGCCACTAGTTTCCATGCTGCAGTTAGATTCTATACCAAAATGGGCCAACATTGCATAGTGGGGAGTGTGTACGTGTAAGTGCATTTGTTGGCCGTCCCCTCCACACAATTCACATCAACCTCGAACACGAGGCATGCAATATGTTTATTTTTATAACTCATCTGCAATTTCGACTTTGCAATGGAGGCCAGATAAGACGTTGACAAAACTCTCAAGGCTTTTGTGCTAACATCATTGATTGAAAAGGCCTGTTTCTTCACATGTTCAACGATACAGCTCGCAATTGGCATCAAAATGTTATCCAGCAACAGTCTTTTCATGCGAAATGCATCCTTTCTGAAAATAAAATATACCCTTTCTAGTTACCTTACGCACAATGCTTTTCTGTTTGGTTTGCGCACAACGAGATGTTTTTTTAAATTGTTATCCTCTTGAGAAAAATGTCCTTTAATGCTTATTTAAAATCAGTTTATTGTAATAGGATAATTATCAAATACAAACCTTTTTCTTGCCGCCCTGTGAGGTTAAATATTTCATTCACTGGCACGAAAAGGGAGCATGAATTGCCATGTGGTTCATGGTTTTTGTGCTGCATGCCTGCACAGATTGAGATTCAGCCTCTTTACGAGTTTGCCAAACTTGATTACTGATCCTGCCCCTCGGTCTTGTGAAGTTACAAACATAGTTTTGCAGCAGAGGTGTGCAGTCACTAAGGAGAACAGGAGAGTCTTTGCTCTCTTTTTTAAAACATGTTTGTGTTTAGCCTACAAAAATAAGAACAAGAAGTAAAGAGTCCTCAAATCTTACAATACAAAAAAACACGACAACAAAAAAAACATTACTACAAAGAATGAAGTTTACCGCTGCTAATAGCGCAGGGAATATTAATTCTATTAAAGTCTAGGAGGCGAGCATTATGCTTCAACTTCTATTTATTTTACTCCTCAGCAGTTTCAACAAACCACACAATACACATTAAAAAGTATCCTCATATCACTTTTCTTCTCTTGAAACAACAAGTCCCAAAGTCTCTGTAGTTCTATATAGCCCAGTCCAGTTATGACACTCTTCCGGTTCCTGAACGACTCCTCTCTTTTAAGGCTCTGAACTGCCACTCCTGAACCGTTTAACAATGTCCAACCAACAGCGCGAACCGTTTCAACTCGTTGCAGACTCAACGTAGCTACATTACACTTGAACTAGTCTGCTTCTCTCAGACCTCGACACCTTGATCCTCGATTTTCAATTATTCTTCTGGTCTTCCCCTAAGGATCATACAAATAACAATATCAGGATGGAGTCCTTGTACTGTCGTATTCACTGATCAAAAACAAAGAGGTGATGGCTGGAAGGCTTAGAATGAATCTTAACCACTGGCGTTACAGAAGGGGAAAGACCATATGCAAATCATGCTTGGTCCCACCCCAAAAGGGGCAGTCCAGCCCGAACTGCTAGGTCACATCCCTTCTGCACGAGACCACAAGCATCCCCAAACATGTTTCGGCCTTGTTGGGCCTCATCAGTGAGGAGTAGCTTGGGTCTCTAGGCCCAGCAGGCACGGAACCCACATCTGGGCATACCCGTCCCACTCGGGGTGACAAAGCAAAAACCAAGAGGTGATGGCTGGAAGGTTTAGAAGGAATCTTAACCACTGGCATTGCTCTGGGCAACCCTCCAGACCATCGTGCTTCGCCTGCCAAGCCATTACAGAAGGGGAAAGACCATATGCAAATCAGGCTTGGTCCCACCCCAAAAGGGGCAGTCCAGCCCGAACTGCTAGGTCACATCCCTTCTGCACAAGACCACAAGCTTCCCCAAACATGTTTCGGCCTTGTTGGGCCTCATCAGTGAGGAGTAGCTTGGGTCTCTAGGTCCAGCAGGCACGGGACCCACATCTGGGCATACCCGTCCCACTCGGGGTGACAAAGCAAAAACAAATAGGTGATGGTTGGAAGGTTTAGAATGAATCTTAACCACTGTCATTGCTTTGGGCAACCCTCAAGACCATCGTTCTTCGCCTGCCAAGCCATTACAGAAGGGGAAAGACCATATGCAAATCAGGCAATTGATCATTACATACAATTTAGATATTACATGACAGGGTGGGAATTTAATGCTCGCCTCTTAGTCTTTGATAGAATTAATACTCCCTGCGCTATTAGCAGGGGTAATCTTCATTCTATGTCAAGACTGGAGACGAGCATTATGCTTGTTCAATGCTTCCCCAATACAGTCATAGCTAAACTCTCAATCGGCTTGAAATAAAACTCTTTAAAGGTATTATCGTTAGCCCAATCAACTGCCTGCATAATATCCCACAGAGATACCATTGCCCCTCTTACTGATTCAAATTCAGATCAATGCCTGCGATCTGCATCACCTCTCTTACCCACCTTGCTACGTTGGCTGTCGCTACTGCCTGAAAAGGTCTCCTGCATGCAATTATAGCTGTGTAGTGCCTGCTGCTCTGCATTCTGCTGTCCTGCTCTTGTATTCTTTAATGCACCTTGTTGCACACCATTTGGGGTTACTCTGAAAATATGGATAATGAACTGTAGTAGTACCCGACTTAGTCCTCCTGCCTATTGAAAACATCACCTCTTCCGTCCTGAAAGACTTCCTGTTAATCTCAAGTGCTTTGACGTCTTCTACTCTCTTACAGGATACCAGGCATAATAACATGGCTAAATTGCCAGACAGTTGCTTCAGTGACAGGAATCTGTCAGCTGGCTAGCTCGCTAACAGCCGCAGCACTATTGTCACATCCCATACTTTATTATATCTCGGCTCTGGTGGTACTTTATACCTCGTCACTCTTATGAGCCTAGCTACCGCCGGATGTTCCCCTGCTGGGACTCCTTCGATCGGTAAGTGGTCCGCCGAAATAGCTGAGCTATATACTGCAATGGTCCTAAATGCTCTCCCATCTTGCAACAGATGTGCCAGGAAATTCAATATAGCTACTATAGGGGCCGAAATGGGATGAACATTTCTCCCTCTGCACCAGTTCGACCCCCTGGCCCAAGCCACGTCATAGCTCCTCTTAGTGGATGGAGCCCATGATTCCGCAATGAGCTCTGCAGCTTGCGCCGAAATGCCTGGCAGCGCCCAGCGTCTCCTGATACTCTGCACGCTATTAGCGGGAGAGTCCCTCTCACTCTCAGAGGATGAGATGTCCCCGCTGGGTCTGTGAGCAGCCGTTCTCCGTCTGGAAGAATTCGAGGTATGTCTGTCGCGAGCTCCATTAGTGTTGGAAACCACACTTGTGACTTCCACAATGGCACTACCAAAATCAGTTCCGCTTTCTCCCTCCGACACTTCGCTAGAAGCCTGCTCAGCATCACGAAGGGAGGGAACACGTAGTATAGTTCTCCTGATCACTGTTGGAGAAACGCGTCTGTGCCCTGAGCGACTGGATCCAGTCTCCAGCTGAAGGAGCTGGGTGTCTGCGCGTTGAGGCGGGACGCGAACAAATCTGTCTGAACTGGACCCCACAGCTGATTCTGGCTCTGAAACACTTCCGTGTTCAGCCTCCAGTCGCTGGAGTCTGTCAGGTGTTGTGAGTTCCAGTCGGCCACTGCATTCAGTGTGCCCGGCAAATATGCTGCTGCCACTGAAGTCCCCGACTGGAGGCAGAAGTGCCAAAAGTCTTTCGCTAGCTCCGCTAGTAGTCGGGTCCTCGTCCCTCCTGGGTGGTTTATATACCTGACTGCTGATATATTGTTAATCTTGAGACGGACACACAAACTCGCTCTGCCTTTCGTGAATGCTTTGATAGCAAAGGAACACGCTAGGAACTCCAGGCAGTTCATGTGAAGGCGGAGTTCCTCCTCGCTCCATTTCCCCCCGGTCTTTAGAGAATCACATCTTGCTCCCCAGCCTATGCGGCTGGCATCTGATTCTATGATCAGATCTGGTCGATCTTGGAAAACTGATGCGACGCAGACTCCCGGCTCCTCCTCTCCAAAGGAGAGGGCCAGAGTGCTTCTTGCGCGCCTACTCCGCCCCGGGAGGGTGGGGGCGGTTGTGGATCACGGCCGCGAGGTCCGGCGAGCCCCTGAGCGTGCCAGCAATGCGGCACAGGGCTGCCCACCTCTGTGCCGTACAATAACAATCTACCAATGACAATTATATACCCAAATGCAATCGCATCTGCTAACGTGCCTTGGTGTTGCTGTCAATGTGTTCCTGACCTTCGGTCGATGTACGCACTTATCTATTACAATTAAACAAGTAGTAATGTGTATTCTTGCTACTGTAATCACTACAAGTGTATATAACTATACGTGTACTACCTATTCTGACACATTGGGGGTCATTACGAGTATGGCGGTAGGGGCTTAACGGCACCGTTAAGGATGGCGGTGCCATTAAGCCCCTACCACCATATTCCGAGGTCCCTTAGCGGGTCCCAGCAGGAACGGCTGGTCTGACCAGCCGTTATTAGCGTGACACATTAAGGGACCTTGGAGCAAATAACGAGCCCCCTATAAGCGGGCCCGTTATTTGCTCCTTCCCCATTCCCATTGAGTACTATGGGGGCTCAAATGGGAATGGGGAATGGTTTACTGAATGGGGATTTACCGGTTCCTCCAAGGTTGGAATGACCCGGTAAGTCACCATTCATTGAGACCGGAGCCGGGTTTGGAGGCAGCCATGACGCTAATAGCGCCATGGCTGCCTCCAAACTCGTAATGACCCCATTAACTACTTCCCTTGCATAATGATCAATTACACATGTCTAAACACGGAGAGATGTTAAAATGGTGCTTATCTGCTGAAAAGCAGTAAAAGAAGAGGAGGAGTCCAGGAACAGGAAAAGTGTCATAGCTGGACTGGGCTAGATAGAACTACAGAGATTTTGGGACTTGTAGTTTTCAAGAGAAGAAAAGTGATATGAGGATACTTTTCAGTGTTTATTGTGTGTTTTGTTGAAACTGCTGAAGAGTAAAATAAATAGAAGTTGTATGCTCGCCTCCAGTCTTGACATAGAATTTATAAAATTTCGTCAAAATACAACAAGCTGTTCAATTGAATTCATCCATGAACCAAAATTTAAAATGCAGCTATTGTCCCCAAGAAAACACATCAAAAAGCATGTAACGCCAGAATTAGTTTCACCACATTGACCCACATGAGCCTAACCCAGAACATCTCGGTCAATAGCGCTGCACCCAGGTTACGTAGTCGCCGTTCCGCAAACGCGGGACAAGTTCGGACGATGTGTTTAAGTGTTTCCACTGCGGTAATGTTACAAAACCTGCAATTAGTGTTGGTTACTCACTTGTCCCACTTTGACCTCCTTACCAAAGTTGCAAATTGATTTAAACAAAAGGGCAAGTATACGCCCCGAATCTTTGGACAAGGAAATAGGGACACATACATCAGGGGCTCAGATCGATTCCTTCTAAACTTTGCATGTTCCCTCTAAAGGGAGAAGTTTCCCACTAGATCAGAGGTTTCAGCCTGATCTGCTGTGAATAGTTTTCACTTTACAACCCCGGGCACCACCCTTAACTCCTCAGGAGAGAACCCAATCTGACTAAAAATCTCACATATGGTAGTCTTAAACTGATTCAGAATGGAGGCCGATTGGATTGATGACGACTCACCTAAGGATTGGTACAAGGAGTTGTTTGGAGGATTTAACATTTTGGCCTATTCGGCCAACTTGTTCCATATGGCTCTGGCCACCAAAGAAATGAGTCCCAGCTTGTGTCTGACAACTGCATTGGGCACAGAGTTGTTGAAGCCTAGAGTTCTCTTCCAAAGTAGCCCCTGAAGTGATGCCCCGAGGTCAAAGTGTCATGATTCGCCGTTTCAGCCCCTTCTGGACTACATGGTCCATAAAACATTACTACATTTCCTCTAAGGTACACTCAACATGGCCGACGTTAGTGCGCGATTACCGTTCTAGCATTTTCAGGAGTTCGCCAGTTCCTTGAAAACAGACACGCCCCCGCAGCGCTTCGTTTCTCAATGCTACTTCCGAACTTTGGCAAGTGTGGTCGTACTTTCCTGTGCTCATACCTTACTTTCCAGGTTCTATAGTCCTTGTCTTCCTAGCCATCTTCAGCGCTCTCCTTTTCTAGGGCCTTCCGCCCGTAGCGCTCGCTCCTTACCTTGTTGCATCCTGGTTCCTCCCTGGCTTCCTTCCGCCTGGGACTTCTTTTACTCGTGCTCCTTCCTGGAATTGAACGCATACTCCCTCGGTCAGACTCGCCTGCACGCTGGCGACGGAGGATACGTGCCCGTGTATCTACAAGTCCAGAGCTGTCCAGAAAAAGGAAAAGACCCAGTCCAAGACTTCAAAAGACAAACAGGTGAGATTTCAGGCAAAGTGTGACAGTTTGAGACGCCAAGGATTGAATATTGATTCTACAATTGAAGCAGCCGTCCAAGACCTCATGAGAGGTATGCAAGAACTGACAACCGAAGTACAGAACTTAAAGGCTGAAACTGCAGCCTTGAAACAACTCGTGCTCTCCAGGGATTCGGCCTTCCAAGAAAGTGCCATAGTAGGGAGTATTGTGGACAAATACGATGGAACCACCAAGGCTTTGCGTTCATTCCTCGACTCATGTTTGCATTTTACCTTCAAACCTTACTACTTTTCAAAACCCAGAGCCAAGGTTGGCTTTATAATTTTCCACCTTTCCGGAAACGCTTTGGCCTGGGCAACACCCCTAGTTAATGCAGGGTACCCACTCCTGGACAACTATGAAGGATTTGTAGATGCCTTTAAAACTATGTTTGATCGACCTGAACAAGTTTACAGTGCTCAAGAGAAGGTACTGGAGTTTCAACAAGGTTCTCAGGATATGTTGTCATACGTCACCCGTTTCAAACAATTGGCCAAGGAGGCTGATTGGGCTCCGGAAGCCTGTTTCACACTGTTTCGCTGTGGATTGAATGGCGAAATCAAGGATGAACTCGCCTGGGTAGGCCGCCCAAGCTCGTTCCAGGCTTTACTGGACTTGTCATTGCAAATTGATTTCCGCATCCAGGAAAGAAAGTCTGAAAAGAAAGACACGTTCCCTGCCAACAAAGGCCCCTTTGGAATATGCCAATTGTAAGGAGATGACTCCCAGTCCCCAGCCAGATCCTGAGCCAATGCAACTTGGCTCCATACGGGCCCCATTTCT
The DNA here is from genome assembly GCF_040938575.1 of Ambystoma mexicanum. Lineage (NCBI taxonomy): Eukaryota > Metazoa > Chordata > Amphibia > Caudata > Ambystomatidae > Ambystoma > Ambystoma mexicanum. The sequence continues at coordinate 550,472,790 of NC_090923.1, forward strand.
CCACAAGAAAGAACTTGTAGAATTGATACAGGACTGTGCATGTATTGTGCATCAGACAAACACCTAGTGAGAAATTGCCCAATACCTCCTTCCAGGCGTTCGGGAAACGCCAGCTCCCGATCTTGAACGGAGCCCAGCTTCGGGAGAAAGATTTGTGCTCCAAATCTTCTCCAAGCAAAACCTGTCAACCCACAAACAGTCTGGTGATTCTTCAAGTGTTTCTGTCAGTGACCAAAGATGAAACATCCCGTCCTGGCCCTGGTAGCCTGTGGAGCAATGGGCATATTCCTTGACCATGATTGGGCCCAGAAACATCATATTCCCCGGAAGACCAAGGACATCATCCAGGCAGTTGAAGGTATCGATGGAAGTCTGTTATCTTCAGGACCCATAACCCAACAAACCACGGAACTGTTATTGACTATAAACAACCACCAAGAGATGCTACACTTTGACATTATAAAGGCTGCTCATTATCCGATGGTACTAGGCATGCCCTGGCTTCAAAGACACAATCTGTACATTAACTGGACCGCAGGTTCCTTGTTCCTAGGATCAGAGTATTGTCTTTCGCATTGTCTGATACAAAGGGCTCAACCCGATATCCTGGAGCCGCAGGAGACTAAGAATCCGCCTATTAGTGTGTCTAATGTCACCCAGATACCCTGAGCCTTACCAACAATTCTCGGATGTATTTTCCTCGGATATTGTTCAAGCGCTACCTCCCCACAGACCCGAAGACTGTGCCATTGAAACAGACGACTCTGCAATCATACCATTCGGAAGGATGTTCATATTTCAGAACCTGAGAAGAGAGCCCTGCGTGAATACTTGGACACTAATCTATCCAACGGAACCATTCGCCCGTCGAAATCCCCTGCAGGAGCATCCTTATTCTTTGTGCCAAAGAAAGATACTAAGGAACTTTGACCCTGCCTGGACTACAGGGGGCTCAACCAATGCACTCGAAAGGACCGTTATCCGCTACCACTCATCTCAGATATCCTAGAAGCGGTCCGTGGAGCTGTGATTTTTTACCAAACTTGACCTTCGGGGCGCTTACCATCTGATCCGCATAAGAGAAGGAGATGAGTGGAAAACTGCCTTCAGGACACCTTTTGGGCATTTTGAGTACTTAGTAATGCCTTTCGGGTTATCTAATGCACCAGCAGTGTTTCAATGGTTCATGGATAGAGTGTTCTCTGACATGCTGTTCCTCTTTGTCATCATTTATCTGACGACATCCTAATCTACTCCAAGAACCCAACAATACATCAAGAACATGTTTCAATAGTCCTACAAAGTTTACAAGAGAATAATCTACTCGCCAAACCAGAGAAATGTATCTTTCACGTTCCTACTGTTCGGTACCTGGGATTTATCCTAGGTCCTCAAAGAATTGAAATGGATCCTGCCAAGGTCGACTCAATCCTCTCATGGCCCAGGCCCACATCAGTAAAACAGATGCAGTCCTTCCTGGGTCTTGACAATTTTTATCGGAAATTCATTCCTACCTTTTCTGCTATTGTACAGCCCATAGACGCCTTACTAAAGAAAGACGTTCCTTTCAACTGGACTAAAGACCAAGACTTGGCCTTCCATGAGTTAAAACAAAGATTTACTCAAGGTCCCATCCTGGCAGAACCTGACATAGACAAACCCTTCCTGGTGGAAACAGTTGCCTCGGATTAGGAGCTGTTCTGAAACAAGAATTGGAAGACAAAAAAGACATCTCATTGCCTATCTATTTCGAACTCTAAATCCCAGTGAAACACATTACTCTGTTTGGAGAAGGAGTTGCTTTCCATCCGACAGGCCCTTACCGAATGGCGGCATCTGCTCTTGGGGGCCAAATATCCGATTCAAGTCAGGACTGATTACCGGAATTTACAAAATCTTCAATCTTAAGAGTGCAGAAACAGTCGTCAGGCTCGCTGGGCTTTTTTTTTTTGCTCAATATCAGTTCCAGATAAACCATGTCCCTGGAGTGACAAACATTATTGCTGATGCCTTGTCCAGACGACCTGACTATCAACCAGAGGAAACCTGTGCCCTTCCAAAGATGTTTCCCGATTCCGTCTTTATTGCCCAGGCAAATTCCTTATTGGATAATATTCGCTCTGCAACACCTTCATCAGATCTCTGGAAGGAATTCCTTAAGACAAACAGATGGGAACTCTCGGCTAAAGATGGATACCTATTCAAAGAAAAGAATCTAGTGATACCTACACAAGAACTGAGGTTGAAGATAATGAAACTCTGCCATGCCATGATACCTTCCATTCAGGGCATCGAGGTATATCAGCAACTCTCAGACTCATTCAGAGAAACTTTTGGTGGCCCAGAATGGCCAAAGATATAAGAAATTACATCCAAGCTTGTGCAATCTGCTGTCAGAATAAGCATGACAATAAGAAACCAGCAGGACCCCTATACCAACCTGCCTGACCTGACCGTCCATGGGCGACTATTGCTACTGATTTTATCGTGGAGCTACCTCTTTCCAAGGGCTTTACGACCATAATGGTGATGTAACGCTCACCTGGTATCCACGGGGACGTCACTCAGCCTGTTCTGACCTCCTACGACCTCAGACCCTTCCCTGGAGTCTACTCGACTGGAGACTGGGCCTTGTTTTCTTGGAAGGTGTGCTCTCCGTCCTGCTTTCAGCGCAGGGCGCGTTGATTGATGCAGGCTCGTTGCTGCCTAGTTACTTCACTGGCAAGAGTCTGACAGGTAAGTACAATGAGTCTTTTGAACAGTTCTCTAACTTTGTTCCTTTCCTTCCTTAGATGATGGCCGGCGTCCGGGGATGGCAACGTTCTGCTGAGATGAGTAGCGCTGAAGGTGAGTGAGAGCGCGATGCGACCCTTTCGTATTTGTATTGAACTGAGTTCTTTTTCTGTGTCTTTTAGGTGCCGCAATGTTTTCAGCGTGGATGCCAGTTATGAAGAAGAAATGCGGTGAGTATGCGCGGTATGCAGCGCCTCTACATGTTTTCAGGCTAACCTGGAGTGTCTTTTCCTTCTTGCAGATGGATGAGAAGTTCCGGAGACAGAGTTCCCCAGAGCGCCTGGATTCAGGTAAGCGTTTGAAGCTTGTACAGTCTTTAAAAATAAGCGAAGATTTGCTGAATGCTTACTAATGCCTTTTTTCTGTTCTTTTCCCTTTTTCTTAGGAAGCAGCGTGCCGGGATGGAAAAGACACCGCTGAAGATGCCCGCAGAACAGAAGGAGCGATGACTGATGGGCAGAAGTGCTGCAAGGTAAGGCTGTTCCTAACAGTGTTCTTGTTCTTGCAGGAGTTGAGCGCAGAAGAAAGATGCTGGCTTACTGGAGACCGATCCGAACACGGTGAGTGTCACGCTGCAGGTGCAGAAAACACAAAGCATGTTTCTCATCCTGGGCATGGCTTAAATAGTCTCTGGGTATCCCAGGTGTCTCTGGGCTGATCCACACCCAAAAGTCTAGACTGCACATGCAGTTCTGGGAACAGAAATATGTGCGGGCATCCACCTTGTCCCCATCAATGCACTACAAGTCCAATTCCCCAATGTTATCCTATGGGAGTGAGTCTGGTGCCACAAGCGCCAAGTCTGACTCCAAGTGGGTCTTTGGAGGGATGGAGAGGCCCTTGAGGGCCATGTAGGTGATAGTGGCCTGGCTGCAGCCTGACATCTTGGAGGGCTGGAGACATGAGGGGCAGGACTCATGACAGGTGACCATTGACCTGTTTTCCCATATGGCCCATTTCACTCCCCTGGAAAAGGTACCTTCAGCACAAGAAATGGCAGCAATTTTCGTAGACCACATCTTTAGACTTCATGGCCTTCCTTCCAAAATCATTTTGGATCGGGGCCCCCAATGCATCTCCCAGTTCTGGAAATACCTGTGCAAAATGTTAGGCATCCAACGCGCCTTGTCTTCAGGATATCATCCTCAGACCAATGGAATTACAGAAAGAGTCAACCAAATACTCAAACAATATCTACGATGTTTTGCCTCCAAGGTGCAGGATGATTGGTCTGTCTTGATTTCTGTGGCTGAGTTTGCTTACAATAACTCCGACCATGCTTCCATTAAGACCAGTCCATTCTTCTGCTCCCAAGGATTTCATCCATCAGTCTTACCTACTGTGCTACCTCACTCCACCCCAGTTCCATCGGTTGATTCCTGGATAGAGCATTTGGTTACAGTACACAAGGATGTGAAAAGTAATTTGGAAAATGGCCAGGGAAGATGTTAAACGATAGATATGCTGATTCCAGGAGAAGACCAGGTCCTAAGTACGCCATCGGTGATAGTCTGTCTTTCCTCCAGACTCTTACCTAGACATCTAAGACCTAACAAGTTGGCTCCACGTTACTATGGACCCTTTACGATACGAGAAATAATCAACCCTGTAGCCTTCAGGCTTCAATTGCCCCAATCCTGGAAAATGATTCACCCAGTTTTTCATACGTCCCTGCTGAAACCGTATTCGCTAAACACTAGGACCTCTCCTCGACCTACCCCAGTGATCAACAATGACCAGGTCGAATTCGAAGTTGCCAGAATTTGTGACTCCAGGTACAGAAGGGGTCACCTACAAAGTTTGGTGGAATGGAAAGGATATCCACCTAGTGAGCGAACATGGGAACCAGTGTCCAATATGAATGCCCCTCGCTTGCTACGACGGTTTCACTTGACCCATCCGGGCAAACCAGGAGTATCACAGTTTAAGAGGGGGCATGCTGTCATGATTCGCCATTTCAGCCCCTTCTGGACTACGTGGTCCATAAGACATTGCTACATTCCCTCTAAGGTACACTCAACGTGGCTGACGTTAGTGTGCGATTACCGCTCTAGCGTTTTCAGGAGTTTGCCAGTTCCTTGAAAAGAGACACGCCCCTGTGGCGCTTCACGTCTCAACGCTACTTCCGAACTTCGGCAAGTGTGGTCGTACTTTCCTGTGCTCATACCTTACTTTCCAGGTTCTATAGTTCTCCTCTTCCTAGCCTTCTTCAGTGCTCTCCTTTTCTAGGGCCTTCCGCCCGTAGCGCTCGCTCCTTACCTTGTTGCATCCTGGTTCCTCCCTGGCTTCCTTCCTCCCGGAACATTTGTTACTCGTGCTCCTTCCTGGAATTGAACGCATACTCCCTCTGTCAGACTCGCCTGCACGCTGGTGACAGAGGATACGCGCCCGTGTCTCTACAAGGCCCGAGCTGTCCGGAAAAAGGAATAGACCCAGTCCAATACTTTGAAAGACAAACAGGTGAGATTTCAGGCAAAGTGTGACACAAAGGGGATAATACCAAGATCATATAGGACTACAGGCTCAATGTTCTGGAGGTAGAACCTAATCAGGGGTACCAAGGAGTAGCAACATAGTTGTAAGTGTATTTGCTTTATTTTTTGCCAATAAGGTAGTAAATCCCCCTCTGAAAAGAGTTGTCCAGGCCCCCCTAGAGAGGTTATTGGCGAGGTTAAACCCCAGGTACCTCACTGATGACACCCTTTCCAAAGGCTGATCTCCCACCTTCCAAATAAAGGTTTTAGGATGTTTTTTGGTGACAAAAAGAATGACCTTGGATTTTTGCCCATTACTTTTTAGATTATTTTGGACAGTATAATAATGGAATGAGGTCAATTTCCTATGGAGGCCGATTGGAGTCTTATCAAAAAGAATAACATCATCAGCAAAGGCCAACCAGTTAAGAATTAGTTTGCCCATCCTTACCAGATTTGTAGTTCCCGCCTACCACAAAGCTTCAATATTCAAGACATAAAGGTTGAAAAGGGTTGGAGCAACCACACAGCCCTGCCTAAGCCCCACAAAGGTAAGGACCGGAGCGGCGGTTGCACCCTCCCTCGTCAACCTGACCCTATGATTCGCTATGCAGCAATGCCCGGATCTATACCATTTTAAGTGGCACTTTCCACTGTTGGAGTTTACTCCAGAAGGTCTCCCGACTTACTGTATCGAAAGCATTGGACATATCTATCCAGGCCATATAGACTTGGCCAACCACCTGCTTTTTTACAGCTGCCGAGAGGTGTGAGATAATGGTGCCATTTAGGGAGGTCCCCTGCTTAGAAAGAAGGTTCAGATCCTTTATGTGTTGAGAGAAGTCTCCAAGCAAAAGAGAAGCAAAGATTTTGCTAGAGGCGTCTAACAGGGCGATAGGTCTGAAGTTCTTCGGCTCCGACATGTCACACTGTTTGTAGATGGGTATAATTATGGATTGTTTGCAAGTATTTGGGATAGTACCCTCCCGATAAATACTGAAAGAGAAATGTTCTTTTCTTTAATTAAGCTTTTCAATAGATTAACATATTCTGGACAATTATAATAGAAGAACGACCGTAAGACCTGTAACAGCAGCACAATAAAGAATATCCAAGTATCACTCCAAAACATATACCATAGCGTTGCCCACTGCTAATCCTCATACACATTCTTGGAAGACACACAAGGACAGAGACAAACTGATGCAAGACAAGATGCACCCAAGGGACACCATGCTTCTGTGTTAATACTGTTGTACAAATCCTTCTTTCTCATGACTTTAGAGGATAAATGGCTTCTGGTAAATGGGCAACCAAAGAGCATGTGGCTTGCGTCACCTAGACATATGCTTTTCTGCTGCCGATGACCACTCCAGTGATACGGGCATATGCAAATGAGTCATTTCCTGTAACAGACTTACCACATTTGTGTTTCCTAATATCCACTTAGGGCAGTAATCCGTTTCTCCCAAAAAGTACCTCATTTGACTAATTGTTGAGAATGTGTAATGCTCCTTGCTCCTGTTAATATGTCATGGACTTTTTCCTTGTACAACTGTTGGCGGCGTTTATTTGTTAAAGCAGTTAAGAGCAATAACATGCGGTGAGTATGTTGTCCACGTACTGTACTAGCACCAAACCACCTGGATGTTGAATGTCATCAATATTTGCAAAAGCGATGTCTGGCTTTCTGTATATTCATGTGGAAGGTGTGCCCACGTACACTGGAGCTCAGCATGTGAAAAGATGAATACATTATTGCTATCTGGATATATAGGGATTGAGAAGAACACCAAACATAAATCGACAACGGTAAAGCGTGTGGCTGAAGGTGCAATACATGACAATATAGTCACTGCATTTGGGACTATTGAAAAGGTTGGCATTGCTGCTGCATTCACTACCCTTACATCCTGTACAAATTAGTATGCATTATTGCAGGGTTTCTTCACAGGTTAAATTGGGGATCAATTATTTCCTATTCTAGCAATTATTGAATCACTATTGTGATACTTTTTTCAGCTTTGGGTTTCAGAGGTGGGGTTTTCACAGAAATGGTTTACTGGGATGAACCTGATTACATATTGGCACAGAATTTCGTATCGGGCCTCACCTCATTCCCATGTTGCGACCACAATTATTTTGGCACTCCCAATAATAATTCTTCTGAATCTGCCTGCCTTGCCTAATTTTTCTGTTATCCTATGGGTTCTGCTTGTAACATGGCACTCTCATTAGCATCTCAGCTGGGCATGACAAATCCAATTTATTACGTCTCCAAATTATAGAAACCGGAAACCAGTTACCAAGTAATCCAATAAGCAGCCACGGGTAGCACAGGTAGAGACAGGATTTATTTGCATAGAGCTGTGCAGAAGTGGACAGGGAATCTGGTAGAGTATACCAGTCCCATAAATGTCACTCTAAGCAAAGAACCTTATGATTTTTATGGGGTTTTTACCCTATTAGCCTCATACAGAAATGTCAATAAAATACAGCCCACCGTCTTCAGTGTAGCTTTCAAAATGCACGTAATAAGGCTTGATTGCAGAATCTAATGCCCACGTGATCCCGCTTCCGGCTCTTAGGCGCCTGAGCATGCCTTCCTTGGTGACATTTAATGTGTCACTGACGTACATCCACCAGACATGGCCTAATGTCATGCTGGCACAGCCTTATGTTCTGTCCACTGCATGCCAACCAACAGGGGCGTTGCTAGGGGTGGGGGGGCTAAGGGGGCTATAGCTTTTGGTCGTAGCCCCGGATAGAATCTCAGGAGCTACAGCCAAAAGATTAGCTAGCCCCCAGTCCCAACAGTTCTGACATCAGCTTAACCCCGGGTCTTTTCCAGACCTAGCAACTCCCCTGCCAACCAATCAAATCTCTGTCTACCGTCACATGAGATATTCAAAGGGACGTAAAACGGCTGAAATATGGAGGTCTGAGATGAATAGTTACAGGTAAGAAATGTGTCTTTGTATATGTTAAATAACACATCCCTCAGTGTTATTATTTTTCCTATTGTTCTTCAGTGGTTTTTGCCAAATATCCGTTACATGGAGTTTGTGGAACAATATCGATTGGTATGTATAGCACTTCAATCATTTAGTCTGATTTGACAAATAATCTATAGTCTGTTAACATGCTTCAGAGCAACACTATTTTATTAGACAGTAGGCAACATTTCTCTGAACTGGTATAGTTCAAAGTTGTCCCTTATTTTTGTTTAAAATGGTTCTCGACATTGTGATCTGTTTCAGATCTATTCGTCAAGCTATCTAAACAATACTGTTTGAAGTAATGTTGTACATGTCGGCAATATTACTAGTGGCGATAATGTTCAATGATTTGGTAATCAATATTGTTCCTCTTCTTTTAGGCACGCTGTCAACCACAGGCCATTCCACCAATTACGTCATTGCTGTGGAGATCCCAAGTAAAAGACTACAGCGGCATTGGATCAAGAGAGGTGTGGCACTGATCTGTGCACTAGACTACTAGTATTGCCAGCGAACTCATCATCATGCACTCAATGCATTCTCATGATTCCAGGAGGCTGACTTGACTGTCACTGACGCCGGGATGTCATTGTTATGCTAGTGACTCATTACTCCCAGTTCCCCATATGAACTTGAGTGTGGCCTATTCCACAAGCAGCACCATGCACTTTTTTTGGACAGCCATATGTGCTGAAAAAAAGACATCTCAAATATACAGTTTGCCACAACTCGTGATTCCAACTCTGGAAGCAGTCCAAATGTGCCACTACAACCTACACACATATTGTGCCAACTGTACCAGTGCTTTCCACTCAATGCCAACTGTAACATCTGTAGTGACACAGTAGTTGGTCTCTTTGACATTAACTGCCAAAGGGACTATGCGGGAAAATTGCCAGCTCTGCCAGTGCCCCCTATTTGTTAAATATATGAAGTGTCACGTGACCAAAATGAGCACAAGCAGCGTGAGCAAATGTTTTCTTTTGATGCACTGGGGGAGCGCAGGAACACGTGGTCTTGGGACCGTTTCTAAAACGTAGAATGTTAAGCGAGGACTCATTCATAGAGAATAATAATGGGAAAAAGTGAAAAGTAAGCCGAAGCGGCCCAGCTAAATGGACCCCGTTTCTCGTGATTTATCTCGGTAATTACTATCCGTCCCCCAAGATTTTCAATGAAACAGAAACATCAGCTAAAACAGGAAAGATGTGTTTCGGTCAGCATGAATGTATTATTTCCGTTTACACTTGATAAAGGTTTAACAGCAGCAGTTTGGAACAGGCCGAAGATGGAATTATGGTTCATTGCCGAATATCTGTACAATCGTTCTGCCTGGTTCAACTGCAAGGTTTCATCGGAAAACGAAGGAAAAGTATTTTGGAACTCATCCAGGACCCATGGTTTCTTGCAGAGGTGGGAATAAGTTCCTCGGCATTTCCTCGGGTGGTAGAGTCAGTCGGCAATGTAGCACCAGCAGACCTGTTATGATCCCCTAGGCACTGTAGCATGTTCTTTTTAATTGTTAATCTTTAAACCAACTTTAAAAAATCTCTGTCATTATTAAAACTAGCCTTACAACATGATGTTAATAAAACATATGTATATACCAGTCTAAATGTAAATTGTTTTTTATAGTTCGGTTGCGGTGGGGGTGATTCCAGGGGGAAGTAGGGGTTCACCAGTAGTGGCCCTGCCCGCAACATCAGTTCCCCATATAGACATCCCTTTCACATGCTTGCTTTTTGGTGATCATGGTTTATGCCTGAATAGCTTGTGAGCTTCAACCTTCATTGCGTGACATTTGCTTCTCTTCTGAGTGACATTTTCTCTCAAATATGAATGATGTCACGTGCTCCACTACTCATAAATGGAACACAAAAACTGCATATCGGAAGCAAAAATAAAAAATCAGAGCCCTCCAATTTTTGGCATATTTGATTTCTGACTCATGGGATCGATTTAGTTCATTGCAAGTTTAATTGAATCTATGCATGGATTTAAAACGAATTCCCTTGGAAATCTAAAGCTTGCCCAACACTCTTGTTTTCATAGTCATCCAGGTCTGTGATGGTAAATATTCCTTAGCCAGCGTACATTTTAAATTAATATTGTGTGCAAATTGCAAATAAAACAATATACATATATTTTTACTAGAATAACTGAGATGTAGTCACACTCTAGGACCACAATGCATAGCCTCTTTGATACTGTGACAATAAATGCACTCGCAAAGGTATAAAATGCATAATAATTAAACTGCATGGATTTAGGACACTATTACAGCCTCAGAATGAATGCTGAGATCAGAGTTATTCACAAAGTATTGCTTGTTTTACATCACACGCCACATTACATCTATGGTAGTACAAACATCTGGCGGTATTCCAAAGAAATAGTCTGCTGTAAATACCACTGTTTTTCAAGGAGGATAGCTGCCTTGAAAGTCCTCCCAATTATTGCTTCTACTTAAGATGTGGGGAGGAGAGCTGACTCAGTCACTTTGATCACTTTGATCCTTTATGTTATAACAATGATTTTTTGCATAGATATTCCCCGTTACACACATTATGTATAAGAGATGGGGCAGGCATTAGGATTTGTTACTTTAGGCCATTTTTGATTTGACAAGACTGACTAGGACTGTGTTTTCTTTATTATTTGATGGTAGAGAAAAATCCCATCATAGCTGCAGGGCAAAGCAGGACTTTTTCCAAACTCCGAAATTGAATAAAGGTTTTGAAACTTGTACCTCTTGTGTCCATGTCATACTTGTGATACCATGCCTCCCTTACATATGGTGTCCGGGGTGGGATGTGACGCAATTGATAAAAGTTGAGAACCCATGCTAGTAATTGTCATCCCACCTGAAGGGGAAAACAGAATTATTAAAGTCCTTGATTCCGATTGAATATGAATATCCACCATTATGGAGACCTTGTTGTGGGATGTTCTAACCCACTAGTCTATGCCCTGCAACATTACTGTGCGCTGCTTGCATCAGAAACATCAGAATGGCCGCCGAAAAGCCTTATGTGCGCTAGAAATCTGAGAAGTGTGCAGGGAAACCTGAAAAATAGGCCGCCAATCCATTTTCGCCTATGTCAGTGATAACACAGGAGCCCACTGCCAAAACCTATCATTGGGCTTCCCCCAGAGTAAAATGAAACTACTTGAAAAAGCAGTGCTGCATTGCAAGGGAAACCCAGAACTGCTTTAAAAATCCGTTTTTCCTTGGCTGTGGAAAGTGCAAAAATCATGGTTCCCAAACATCACAAAAGATCCAACATCCATGTTGGTTGTTAAACATCACTTTATTTATAGAATCTACCTAAGCACAATGTCATGAGAAGCACATTTCATCATAAGAAAATCCACATTCAAAGGTGCTTGCTTGGAAAAATATGTTAGATATGGGCGCAGTACCGCCGCTCGCCTGTGCCAGAAACTGTCATTTACTTAACCTGTCATTTAAACTTGTACATTAAAATCAAAGTGTGGAAAACAAGAGGCTTCCCATCAAAAGCAATATAGGGTGATACAATTCAATCTTATGTTTTAAAAAGGCTGGAATCAAGAGATTTGTGGCTATATTTGTTAAAAATGTAAATTGTATTTTCGAAAAAGACTATTTTAAACATTGTTTTAAAAGTGAGTTAAAGCCAGCCACACTGAGCTTCAAAGACATTCCACAGATTATCCCAAACAAAGGAATCGTCCCCCCTGCTCTCTGCTAAGGAACTGGCAGGGAGTTGCTAATGGAGGTGGGAGGGGGACTTTGGCCTGTTGCTCTGACAAGAGACAAAAGACTCCCTTGACTGAAAGGAAAGGAAAATTTGGGCGTCAACAGAAACCAGCTGCTGGCAGGAAGAGGCTCAGGTTGCTCCTAGCTCAGCCAAACCTTGGAGGTGGGGATAGACTAAAATGTGTATCTGGAGCTGTAGAAAATATATTTTTGAGAAAAAGACTCATACAAAACTGTGCCAAACTGGTAAAAATCTGGAATATGTAGGTTATTAAGATGAAAATGTCACTCACGTTTTAAAACCACTCTGGAATGTGTGCGATGTTCAGAGACCGAACCACTAAAATGTTGATATTGTAGCAATTGTGATAATGCTAAAAATATGAAACTTTACAGGAGTATGCCCAGATGTCATGCGCATGTATGGAGAAAAATGTGTACAGATCTGACACTGGGTAACCAACCAAAAGCGCAAAAAACTGTCAATTGTGAACCGAAACGCTTAAGAAGATAGGACTTTGATGGATACGTGCCTTATTTAATTTGGGATGCGAATATGTATTATTAGTAAGTTTGTGATATTGTAAAATGCTTTATATGAAAAATATGTTTTCTGTGCAGAAACAAAGGGGAGGTTTTTCCCTGGACCATAAACACAGCGTCATGGTGACACATCATGACACACTGGTTTCTTCTCAAATCAGGAGAGAGGGAATACTTTGACCAATCAGTTTCCTAGAGGGTGGGCTTATTATAATCAGCCTATCCACCCCCTTGGGAAATATATAAATAGGGACTGTTGAGGACCTAGACACACACACATTCACCAATCAACTGATTTACTGGCGAAGTGCTCTGCAGGAAGAATCCAGATCAAGACTCCAGAACTCTGAAAGCAGAAGGCCTATTCCAAAGCTGAACCCTTCTCAGCTGGCCTTTAAAATCTTGCAACCTGATTTTAACCCCAAACTTCCAAGGGGCACGACAAATTCAACAGCCTGGCTGTGCTGTTTTTCTGGTTCTTGTCAAGAACCCTTGCTAGAACCCAGAGATCCAAACCAGTAGAGCAGAGCTGTAACCCAGAACCAACCCGTCAGATCCAGTCCAAGACGCCGTGCAGAGACCAGAGTGCCTTGCTGAGTGCAGAACCAAGGGCCTGAATCCTGTCCGGTGGCGAGCAGATTCCAGTCCAAAACCCTTTGACCAGATCCTGACGGGCCTATTCCAAAACCATAGTTGTGAGTATCCATAGCATAGAACTTATCCTTAAGTAATCCCATCAAACCCATTCCAACATATCTAAACTGCATTACAGAATCTCTTTTGTCTGTCCTGAATCCTTCTCTCATCCATATAATCCTGTGATAATTGTAGTGATCAATCATCTTTGCGCTAATATAGTTGCTGAAGAAAGGCAAGGTAAGAAAAGAAAGACAGAGGCGCCTCTGGACTGGTGGCTGTACCGTTGGTATCTCGCATCTTCATAGCCCCTTAGTGTAAAGCCAATCCTTGTTTGTAATCTTCAAAAGCGCATCTTTCATTTGAAATCTTAACTCTTTTTGAGAAAGATCGACCTTTACTAAAACCTTCATAACTTCTGAACCGTACATGCTAGGAACGAAATTTAAGTGTCGCATTTCAACTCCTTATAGTTTTGCTGCAATTGCGCTTAACGTGCGCAGAAAAGTTTGCCGCGATTCTGCATTTGGCTCAATTTCACCACATGCAAAATAGCTATTTCTTTACATTCAACCTCTGAATTCAGTTTCCTATCTGCCAGCCATTCAATCATCAGTGCTAGTGTCTACCTAGAACTATCCAAAGCGGCTCCCACTAGTTCTGAATCCAATTTAGAGAATTAAATCTATTTTTAGTGTGTTTTTCCCATTCATTACAAAGCCACATTAAAAAGCAATTGAACTGTTTTAAAATCATTCCCGTTTCTCTCTGCGTGCTGAGGGAATTGGGATTGAAACTGCATTTGTATAGTGTTTATTCCTGAAACCTGTTTTCTCTCCTTCCATCTCTATGTTGCATATTAGGGGGCATTGAGTAGATCAGGGGAAAATAGTGATTACATTGCATTTGATTGAATTCATATCAAATTTTATTTCTGTTCTGCATTAATTTCCTGTCATTATTTTTTCTATGAACCCACACAAAGTTTTCTTCTATGCTACGTTATTCTTCTCATCCATACTCCTATTGATTAAAGAGATTGTTGATTGTTGTGATATCACCCATTGCTGATCATTGTATAAATATTAATAGTGTGATATCTAGATATTGTTCAAATTCATAAAAGTGTGATATATATCTTGTTCAAATCCATCAAATAAATCTTTTAACTTTGCAAAACAACCTTCTTCTTGGTTCAGTGAGACCAGGGGATTCAAAGAGAGGGGCGTGATATAAGGGTACATCGTTCAGAAATAAAAGAACTTTAGACATAAAAATATACAATTAAGGGTTCCAGCTGGGCATCCCACGCTAGGCGTTGACTTAGGTGGAGTGCTGGGTTGAAACCACTTACAGATTGGGGGCTCGTCAAGGGATTTCTGGATTAGATATACCACTTGTGACAGTCTTATACAGTGTGCTAACTGACAGGGTACATAAATCCTGTTGGGCTACCACGCTGTGTTATACTGTGAAAAGCACCCCTCAAAAGGGAACGCTCTAAGGAAACAGTCTGTTTTGCAAAAATAAAATAAAACCTCTGTAAATCAGGAAGGAAATCAATATTTCCAGAATGGCGACATTGGTAGAGATCAATATGGCTAGAGAACACCTATTGCATAAGTTATTTGTGAGAGGTGAATGGACAGAGCAGGATCAGAATGTGTGGGTGCAGACAATCCCAGAACAGATCACTGCAACAGGGTTAGATATATGGCAAGATCAGGGTCCCTTACATATGGCCCTGAGTGAACTATATATGGCCCCTAAGGCAAAGGAAGAACAAAACAAGATTGCCAAAATAGCGGCATATCTATACCTGTATATTGGAGCCATACAGGATAAATATGCCGAGGGCCAAGATCTTGTAAACAGGCAACTGCAGGCATTAGAAAAGGCCCAAACTAGCCTGGACTCTGCTGAGCAGAGGCTACAGAGGAGCCAAGAGTCCGAACATGAAAATAGACACTATATAATCAAAATAAAAGAGGACATGGGTATCCTGCAGCAGGAAAAGGCAGAGCAGGATACCAGAATTCTGGGCCTACAGAAGGAGTACCAAGAAAGTTTGGACTCTCTAATACAGAGCCAGAAAAAGTTGGAGCAACAGATACATTTCAACAGGGCATGTACAGAGCAGGTAGCCACCCTGCAAAGCCAACTAGACAGAGAAAAAGAGGAGAGCAATAAATTAATTCTGAAAGACCTGGACACCTAGGCAGAATTTGATGAAGAACGCCAGAAAGCTGGTGCGCTTCAAAGATAGAGGGACGACCTGGCGACACAGAGGCAGGCTCTTGCTCAGGAAAGGGACACCTTAGGCCAGGAAGTCTGTCATTTAAAAGAAAAAGAGAAACTGGAAGAAAACCACCTGTCCCCTCAGGGACTGGGTGACCTCTAAAAAGGGCATGAACGATTGTTAGAGCACACCAGGAGGGTGGAAGAGGCTCTAGCAAGGAAGGACCAGGCCAGTATGGACAGGACTCAAGAGATAACCCTCCTGCAGCAAAGACTGGCCCAGTACTCAAAAACAACCCAGGAAGCACAGAGAGAAAATGAGGCTCTCTGTGAGAACAATGACAGGCTTCACAGACAGGTAGCCATGCAAGAGAGATTGATAGAGACTAGTAAGGCCTTGATTGAGGAACAGAAAGCTCAGGTTCTTGCATTCCAACATCGAGCAGGGACTGATAGAGATGAGGTTCGCTGGGAAAGGGAAACACCTGAGCACAACCTCAGGGACCCTAGTACCAGAGGCCTTCATCTCTCCCAATCCCTGGACTCTGCCACCCTCATGTCCACTGGTGCACATGTGCCAAGGGCCATGGGGATGGCAGATTTCAATCCAATCAGAAATATGGGGCTCTTAGACCAGCACCTCCCAGGAATGGATGGGCGGGCATCTGGGTATGGGTACCAAATACTGTGAAATTTAGTGGGGAACTCCATGAGAGTAGGCCCACTAAGGGCATCCTGAAAACCTCTGCCCAGCTAGGACAGTGTGGTGGGGGGGGGGGTAACCATCAAATCCTGGGAGCAAGGAGAAATCAGAAGACTCCCCTGAGCACCCCAGGATACAGGAGACTAGGTCCCCACATTCTGCCAGCCATTCCCAGGCTCGCAGAATCCGGTAAAACCTAGAAGACTAGACGAGCATCTCTGGGAGCAGTGCCTCTGAGTCAGAGAAGGAATGGACCACGGTTACCCGAACTAAGAAGGCCAATAAGGCAAAAAGAGCCTTGATTAAGGACACGTTAAAGCAAATCAAGGCGATAAGGAGCGTCATCACGCCTTATCATAAGAACGCTATGTATTCTGTTTGGGAGCAATTAGAGCTCTTTGAGCAGATGATGGAAACTTTCCATTTGAAGGATAGCAGTAGCTATATCCAATATGTGAAATGGACCTTCTCACCAGAATACTCCAGCTTCTTTGCGGGGCTGGAGGACCAAAATCATTCTAGATGATCCACCTATAGGGCGGCCATCTTGAAGCACTTTTCTGTACATAGAAATCCTCAGGAGGCTCTTAAGGCAGCTTACGACTTACAATGTGGGGAGGATAAGGCCCCACAAGAATTTTTGCAGAAATTAAAGCGTGCCTTTGCGCAGATCACCAGAAGGGTGCGCACGGACAGCAAAGAATTTGTGAATACTTTTTTCCATGTTCTACCAAAGTACATCATGACCCAGCTAGTGAGAGATTTTCATGAGAAAAGATCTCTAGACTGAGTCATTGAACAGGCCACAATAATTTATGAGGTGCAAAAGCCCATAGAAAGCAAAAATACTCAATAAAGCCCCAAAATAACCAACACCCCTGTTGCTGCTAAGGTGGCAGAGGTGAAGGTTACCCCCATTTTAGATTTAGAGATGGGGGGCCTAAAAACCCGCCTGCACAAAATCAGAGCAATCCCAAGCCCAGAAGGCCCTCAGGCCAGTCACAGACAGGGAGCCAAGGAGGTAGTCCCACAAATGGGATCCCTCACTCCCCTGACTACATAAGTCCCCGCTACAAGGGGAACATACCCATCCTGGGTTATGTGTGGACCACTCCAGCCCAAGGGGGAGGGGTCCAACCAAACAGCACCTAATCCAGGGAGCTTCCCTCCGCACTTCCCCCAGGAGGGCAGAAATTCCCCAAATCCTGGACAGCACTTCTTCCCCCAGGTACCCACAAAACTTTGAACCCCAAAATCATCCATCCTTCTTTCCCCACTTTCCTGAGCCCAGACAACCTAATCCGGGAGAGGGGAGGCCAAGGGTGGAGGGGTACCCAAATCTTCCCAACCCGGGGTATTATCAGAGAAGGGATAGCTACCCTTCCCGGGATCAGCCCAGGGGAGAAATGAGAACCCCTCATCAGCCTGAGCGGTTGTCACATCTAGAGCACCAGGTCCAAAACATGGCACAGGATCTGGGTCGCATGCTGAGGGCTCAACAGAACCCTCAGATGAGCATGCCGGCTCAGAATGCCCCAAACTCCAGACCTGGTGCTCCAGAGCAATGAGGGGGCAGAACCCCGACAACCCACCGGTTCCCAGGGAGGAGGCACAAGGGGGAGGGGGTGTTACGCTCACCTGGTTCCCACAGGGGTGTCGGGTGGAACTGGACAGCCACAGTCTCCACCAACGTGATGCGTAATGCAGAGATGACTGACTGGGCTGGCCCACCTAGCTTCGTCTGCTTGACTCGTAGAAGTAGTCTCCTAACGGCAGAGAAAGGGAATTAGCCACCCGTGGAGTTGAGTAATAGCCCCTCACTGCGTACCCATTTATCACCTCTGATATTCCCGTTCACAAAGCTCACCTTATAGTTTTGAATGATGAGCTCTCCATCCTGCGAGGAACGCAGGGGCACGTTGATGGCCAGTTACTTCACTGGCTTGAGGATATTGGAAGAGTTCTAGACAAATCTTGGCTCCAAAACTCCTGGCGAAGGGTGTAAGTATATAGTTCTAAAGAGTTCAAAAATGTCTGAATAATCACTCTTGTCCTTTGTTTATCTTGCAGCTCAGACCCAAAAGAAGTTTTGTGGCAGCTGAAAGCGTTCAGGTAATAGTCTGTGCTATCCCACACTGTCCGTTAAATGATGCCAAAGTTTAACTCGCTGCTGTCTCTTTTCTTACAGGTGCGGCGTAAGAAGATTTGGCGTGCTGGTGAATAATACCTCCGGCGGTAAAATCAGGTAAGTATATGGTGACAAGAGATTGTCCTTATTTGTTTCCCCTCAGCTCACCATGTTGTTTTCTTGTCCCCCTTAGGTGCTGGAATGCGGCAACTTAATGACGGAGACAGCGCCGGATCGTAGAGATGCTGCGAGGAACGATGAGTATGGCGTGGCGCTGGTGCTGGCGATGCGCCGTGTTTAAAATAAAGTATTTTTCTCATTCAAACATGCGATGAATCCGGAATCAGGTAAGAAACCCAATAATGTTCTAGTTCTAATCTTTCTTCTTCTTTCCCTTCTTTCTAGGCACTCTGGACTCAAGGCGGGCGTGGCACGAGGCTGGATGCTGACTGCATGCACGGTGAGCGTTACGATGCTGGATGCAGAATAACGCGAAGCGTGTGCTGCCCTTCGGGCGTGGTTTAAATAGCCTCCAAAGTAGTCCCAGCTAAGTATTCCTCCACAACCACACCCGAGTAACAAAATAGTCCCTAGGTAAAGTAGTCCCTTCCAAGCCTCACATGGGCTTGGATCTCTTGCAGCATGGTCTGCATCAGGTAAGTTTTACCATAAGAGCCTGGCGCCTGTGGCGCCAGGACTGTTCCCCCATATGAGCCTGGCGCCATAGATGCCAGGACTGTACCCATATAGCCCCTAACAAGGGTTGCTGTGCTTTCTCTGGGTAACATGATGCCTGCTTCCGGGGTTGCTGGACTTGGTCTGGATGCCCGAGGGTAGGCATCATGACAGCACTCCCCCCCCCAAGGCCCCTCCTAAAGTCGTTCTTCCCCTTCGTCCTGGTTTTTCTGGGAAATTCCGGTGGAATCTTCTCACCAACCGAGGTGCATGAACGTGGTCACTAGGGTTCCCATGACCATTCTTGTGGTCCGTAGCCTTTCCAGTCGATTAAATAAAAAAGTTTTGACTTAACCATTTTGGAGTCCAGGATACTTTTAACTTCAAATTCGGGTTCCCCGTCTACAAGGATGGGGTCAGGTGGCTTGGTTAGTCTTGTTCCAGGTTGTACTGGCTTCAGAAGCGACACATGGAAGACTGGGTGAATCCGCATACTAGCAGGTAATTCCAATTTGACGGCCACCGGGTTGATAATGGCCTTAATAGAGTAAGGTCCCAAATATCTAGGGTTAAAGGTCCGCATTCCCTTTAAAGGTATGTGTTTTGTGGCCAACCAAACCTGATCCCCAATCTGGTATTGTGGAGCATCACTTCTATGTTGATCAGCATTTTTCTTGTATTTTTCTTTCGCTTGCTTCAAATTTTCAGTTGCTTCCTTAAAGGCCTGTGTAATAGTAGCGTGCAGATGGTTCACTACGGGCATTTCTAAGTGTTGAGGTGAGTCAAGTTCTGAGGTTCGAGGATGCTGCCCGTATATGGTATAAAAGGGGCTTTGTCCAGTTCCAGAATGTACAGAGTTATTGTATGCGTATTCGGCAATCCATAGAATGTCCTTCCAATTACCTTCAGTCTGGTGTAACATACAACGCAGGTGTTGTTCAAGAGTCTGGTTGGTCCTCTCCGTCTGACCATCGGTCTGGGGGTGGTGACTGGTTGATAACCTCACGTCGATTTGCTCCAATTGACAACATTTTTTCCAAAAATGTGAAATGAATTGACTACCTCAGTCAGAGACCAATATGGAAGGAAATCTGTGTATGCCAACAATGTTTTTGAGGAACTCCTTGGCCAGGATTGAAGCAGAAGGTAATCCCTTTAAAGGAATAAAGTGGACCATCTTGGAAAAAAGATCCACAATAACTAGAATGGTGTTAAATCCATTACATGGAGGTAGGTCTGTAATAAAGTCTAACGATAAGGTGTGCCATGGTGTAGGCGGGATATCCAAAGGTTGTAAAAGTCTAGCTGTTTTTTTCTTCTGACTTTTGTTTTGGGCGCAAATGCCACAAGACATTACAAATGACTTTGTCTTTTCGCCAGGTGGGCCACTAGAATGGTCTCTTAATTTTAGCTTCAGTCTTTGCGATACCTAGGTGCCCTTCCATCAGGGTGTCATGATAATTGGAGATGACTAGTTCTTGTAGTTCCTTGTGTGGCAGAAATAGTCGCTCTTGATAATAAGGTAGATCATTGATGACTGAGTAGTCTGGGCCTTTCTTTACCCAGTCCTGCAGGGCTGTTGGATCGAAGAGTTGTTGGATCTTTACCTGAATATCCTCTAGTGTCTGTAGAGTAGTTATGCCAAGAATTCTTTGTTCTGAAATTATAGGTACCGGTTCTGGGTTCACATATGCTTCCCCCATCCCTATTCGGGATAAGGCGTCTGCCTTGCCATTTTTACAGCCTCGTCGATAAGTGATCACGAAATCGAACTCTGCAAAGAACAATGCCCATCAAAGTTGGCGTGACGATTGGGCCTTGGCTGTTTTTAAATACTGCAAATTCCGGTGATCGGTGATTACAGTAATGGTATGCCTTGCACCGAGAAAATAGTGCCGCCAAGCCTTGAAGGCGGATTTGATGGCTAATAACTCTTTATCAGTAACTGCATAGTTTAACTCGGGTGCTGAAAACTTTCTGGACCAAAATGCTACTGAGTGAAGTTGACCAGTTTCAGGATCCTTCTGGGTCAGGACAGCTCCCATGGCTAAACTGGATGCATCAGTTTCAACTATGTATGGAAGTTCAGGGCGTGGGTGCTTTAATACAGGTGCAAACGTGAATTTCGCTTTCAACTCTTGGAAGGCGTTTTCAGCTTCTTCAGTCCACAAGAAGCGTTTGTTTTTTCGCAAAAGTGCTGTGATAGGGTGTACAACATATGAGAAATCCGGAATGAATCTGCGGTAGAAATTAGCAAATCCGAGCATGCTTTGTACTCATTTAACTGAATTGGCTGATGGCCACTTAAGAATTGCCTCCACCTTTCGAGAGTCCATTCGGACTCCTTTTAGAGTCAGGATAAATCCAAGGAATTCAACTTCCATAGCATGAAAAATGCATTTTTCCAATTTTGCATATAACTTGTGCTGGCATAGTTTCTCTAGGACTGCACGAACGTGCTTCACATGGTCTGATTCTGAAAAGGAGTACACTAGTCTATCATCTATGTATACGACAACACAGACGTCAATGAGTTCACGAAGGACATTGTTCATAAAATACTGGAAGGCTGCTGGTGCATTGCACAACCCGAAGGGCATCACCTGGTATTCGAATAACCCATACTTAGTGCGAAAAGCAGTCTTCCATTCGTCGACTTTCTTCACACGTACCAGATGATATTCCCCTCGGAGATCTAATTTAGTGTAGATGCAAGCGTCCTTTACTTGGTCTAGTAATTTGGGGATCAGAGGCAATGGGTATTGGTTCTTAACCTTGATCTGATTCAATGCGCGGTAGTCTATGCACGTTCTGAGGTCACCTTCCTTTTTTGGCACGAAGAACAAAGCTGAAGATGCAGGGGACTTGGATGGACGAATGAAGCCATTGGCAAGGTATTGGTCCAAGTATTGTCGTAGGTGAAGGTTTTCAGGTTCAGTAAGGGCATAGATCCTACTACATGGAGGTTGTGCACCGGGTATGAGATCGATTTGACAATCGTATGATCAGTGAGGTGGTAAAGTGTTTGCCTGTTCTTTTTGGAAAACATCCTGGAATTCTTGATATTCCTGAGGTAACTGCATGACTGGAGAAGCGACTGCGGCCAGGCCTTCGTTCAAGGATTTTTTTGGGTAACGAGTATGTGCACAATCCGGGAAGGTTATTCTCTTCTCTCGCCAATCAATACAAGGATTATGTGTTCCCAACCAAGGTATCCACAGTATTATTTGGAACTGCGGGGCTTTGATTAAATCAAACACAATAGTCTCTCGATGCCCATCCTGACCCAATAGTGTCATCTCCGCGTTGGAATGAGTTACAGGCCCAGAGGCAATTTCATTTCCATCGACTGTGGTGATGACATCCGAAGTGGTCTTTCTGCAGAGAGGTAGATTCATCCTAGAAGCCAATTCGTGGTCCACATAGTTTCCTATGGCCCCGCTAATAATGTATGCCCTTACTGCGTGCATACGTGATGGTTGCCTTGGATCTATAAGGACCATTGGTATGATAAAGTGCGAGGTCTGAGTATCCTTCTTCAAGCTCGGCAAGCGGACCTCTACGCTTGTCGTGCTTGATCGTTTCCCGAGTCAGACTCCATATGGCTTTTATCAGCAGCTCCTACCACTTTCTTGGGTGGTTTTACAGGGCAATCCCATAGAAAATGTCCCGAAGTTCCACAGTATAGACACAATTGCATTTGCCGTCTCCTTTCTCTTTCCTTCTGAGTCAAGGGTCCTTTAACCCCTCCGATTTGCATGGGTTCTGAGGCATCTGCTCCTTTGGGGGTAGCGTTGGGTTTAACCAACACCCGGTTCTCGAACTTGGCTCGGTCGGCTTTTCTGTTCTGAAGTCTGTGATCTAACTGGACCACGAAGTCTATATATTCAGCACAGTCTTGAGGTGGGTTCACAACTTGAGCCAAAACATCTTTGAGTTCTCCTCAAAGTCCTCGATGAAATAACGTAATCCGTTTTACCTCGGGCCATCCAGTTTCCACCACCAACCTATTGAAGGTTACGATGTAGGTTAAAAGGTCCTGGTTACCCTGTCGTAGGGACAAAAGTTCATTATCCAGGGACTGTCCTTGGGAGTGCCAGGCAAATAGTCTTTCCATGCTCATTTGGAAACCCTGAAGAATAGGGTCATCCTGATTGACTAGTGGAATTGACCAATCCGCTGCACTGCCGCTGAGATATGATAATACAAAGGCTACTTTGGCTTGATCATTTGGAAAGGCTCCAGGTCTGCATAAAAAGTACAAGCAGCATTGGTTCATAAACACAGCAAACTTTTTCGGGTCCCCAGCAAAACGTTCCGGCGGGGCTATAGGAATGCTCCCTGGTAGAACCACTTGCACAGGATTGCTCGATGAAACAGGAGTTGAATTCCCCCCCGAGTCCAGGTAATGGTGTTTGCCCAGCTTGGTTTTGCAATAATTGTCTAGCAAGATCATCAGTGAATTCCTTAGAAACAATCAGTTATCTCCTGAGGGTATTAGTTTCTTGACGAGCGGCATGTACTTCAGCCCTAAGTTCCCCTAATAATAGGGCCAATTGGTCAGTTTCTGAGATCTCCATGACACCCGGGTGAGGATTTGTAGAGAGGCTTCGCGTTCTGTTACGCTCACCTGGTTCCCACAGGGGTGTCGGGCGGAACTGGACAGCCACGGTCTCCACCAACGTGATGCGTAGTGCAGAGATGACTGACTGGACTGGCCCACCTAGCTTCGTCTGCTTGACCCATAAAAGTAGTCTCCTAAAGGCAGAGAAAGGGAATTAGCCACCCGTGGAGTTGAGTAATAGCCCCTCACTGCGTCCCCATTTATCACCTCTGATATTCCCGTTCACAAAGCTCACCTTATAGTTTTGAATGATGAGCTCTCCATCCTGCGAGGAACACAGGGGCGCGTTGATGGCCAGTTACTTCACTGGCTTGAGGATATTGGAAGAGTTCTAGACAAATCTTGGCTCTAAAACTCCTGGCGAAGGGCCGTAAGTATATAGTTCTAAAGGGTTCAAAAATGTCAGAATAATCACTCTTGTCCAATTCCTTTGTTTATCTTGCAGCTTAGACCCAAAAGAAGATAGTTCTGTGGCAGCTGAAAGTGTTCAGGTAAGAGTCTGTGCTATCCCACACTGTCCGTTAAATGATGCCAAAGTTTAACTCGCTGCTGTCTCTTTTCTTACAGGTGCTGCGTAACAAGATTTGGCGTGCTGGTGAATAATACCTCTGGCGGTAAAATCAGGTAAGTATATGGTGGCAAGAGATTGTCCTTATTTGTTTCCCCTCGGCTCACCTTGGTGCCCCCCTTAGGTGCTGGAATGCGGCAACTTAATGATGGAGACAGCGCCGGATCGTAGAGATGCTGCGAGGAACGATGAGAATGGCGCGGCGCTGCTGCTGGCGATGCGCCGTGTTTAAAATAAAGTCTTTTTCTCGTTCAAAGGTGTGACGAATCCGGAATCAGAAACCCAATAATGTTCTTGTTCTAACCTTTCTTCTTCTTTCCCTTCTTTCTAGGCGCTCTGGACTCGAGGCGGGCGTGGCACGAGGCTGGATGCTGACTGCAGGCACGGTGAGCGTTACGCTGCTGGATGCAGAATAACGTGAAGCGTGTGCTGCCCTTCGGGCGTGGTTTAAATAGCCTCCAAAGTAGTCCCAGGTAAGTATTCCTCCACAACCACACCTGAGTAACAAAATAGTCCCTAGGTAAAGTAGTCCCTTCCAAGCCTCACATAGGCTTGGATCTCTTGCAGCATGGTCTGCATCAGGTAAGTTTTAACATATGAGCTTGGCGCCTATGGCGCCAGGACTGTTCCCCATATGAGCCTGGCGCCATAGACGCCAGGACTGTACCCATATAGCCCCTAACAAGGGTTGCTGGGCTTTCTCTGGGTAACATGATGCCTGCTTCCAGGGTTGCTGGACTTGGTCTGGATACCCGGGGGTAGGCATCATGACAGGGGGGTGTAAAGCCTTGGAGGAAGCTTCCTTCCCCACTTGTAAAAAGCACCTGGAAAACCAGGGACCGGAACCAAAATCTTCTGCCCCTGAAAATCTGCCACCCAAGGAGCAGAGGGGGTGCGGGGGGTAGGAGAAACAAAGAACCAAAACAGACCCATTGTGAGGAGGAGGTACAAATCTTCCAATTTGAAGGAGAGGGATCCTCAGAGGATCCTGGAAAAAGGATCTTCTCCTTCAGACATGGGGGAACTCCTCCCAAAGAAAAGTGGGTCCCAAAGGATTCAAATCCTGACTGGGTAGATATGGGGACTGAGCCAGCGCCGCCCATCATCCAACCCCAGAAACAACAACATGAAAATCTCCTGGTTCAAACCCATCCTGGTGACTACCTCCAAAAAAAGGGGGGGGGGTGGCCCACTCAGAACCGGAACCAGGGGAACCCAAAACCTCTCCCATATCTAGTTGCCACCTTTTCTTTGCAGATTCCCAAGACTCCCCACAGAATTCTGCCCAAATCACATCCCTACCAGTGTCCAAAACTAAAAAACTAACCCACCAGTTGTCCAAAAACGTACATTATCTGTGCCCCCTTGCGGAGAAGGAGGGAAGATTCTATGCCCCGGTCCAAATACAGGGGCAGGGTACAATTTTGACACTGGTGGACACTGGATCCCAAGCTACCCTTCTGTCCAAAAGGGCCTTTGATAAACTGAATTCAAGAAGGGGGGAGAATTACCAAATTCCTCTCACCCTTCTTCCTGGACAACTTCAGAACTTTGACGGGAAGGTAATTCCCGCCGAGGGGACTGCGGGTTTGGGCATTAAAATTGGGCGACACAAGGTGAAGCACCCAGTCATAGTTGTAACTCCAGAAGGCACCCCTTGTTTACTAGGGAATGACATCCTGCGAAGGTTGTCACCCCTAATAGATTGTGTAAACAAGGTCCTCTGGACCCAGACTAGCAGACCAATCAAACTAAAACAGAGTGTCAACATGTTAGTTTAAACGGCACCTGCCACATGGTTGAACAAAAATCCGACCAAGTAGAATTTCACTTCCAGAACAACCAAATCCCAGAAGTAACAGTAATAGCAGTAGGACAACAAACTGGTGATGGGGGGTCCTCTCTATTTCTGAAAATCAACCTTCCTTCCAGTTTAAGGTGGCATTCCACACTGGAAGGAAACACTCAGAAATCAGCTCAAAGCCTGGCTGATATTCAGCAAATTGGAGAGCAGTTGTTGATCCCAATTCAGTTAAATGAAGGGAATACCCTGTTCTCGCCCGAGTGTGTGTGAACAACGGTAAGAGCTTCATCAGCGAAGCCATGTTCCGCCAACTCCCAAAAGATCCAGCCATTCTCACATTTAGACTGATAGACGGGGAAATGGATCTGGAAACACCCAATTCCAAACATCTCCCGCCAAGCAGGTGTATGCTCAAAATCTCTATAGGCAACAAGAGCATAGTCCATAATTGTTGGGTCGTGCGAGACGTCATTGCCGCCTTTTACTTAGGCAGTAACATTCTCAATCGCTTTGACATTAGTTTGGACCTATTAAACTTCAAAGCTTGGTCCCGATTAGTGGATAATCCCATGTGCTTTGATGACCCAGAGAAAGCATTTAGGTCAGCTCAATTGCTGCCTTATGCAGTTGAAATTCATATTGGAGAGGAAGTCTCCATCCCAGAAAGGACCTGACAATTCTCCCTGTAAGTGAAAGTTAAGAGGACAGACATTGAAAAACCCTGATGCCTATATTCATCTACATGCTTCTCTCCAACAGCAAGGGTTGGGGGTAAACCCAACACCACTAGTTAACATAGAAGATGACACCATTCCAATAGAGGTGGATAACAGCGACTTAAAGAGTATCACTCTAGCCGCAGGCACCATTATTGGAATGGCGGTTGATGACCGACATTTTTCCATAGATTTAGGTAATGAACTGTTAGGACCAATCCCCAAGGACAGTTTTGACAGGGACAGTGATGACAACACAAGACCAGACAGGATCTTTGCCCGGCATGGGGGGAACTTCCTGGTGTACACTTCCTGCCCTTATTGTAAGGAAGATGTGACTTGTGACTTCAGGAGGGATGAGGTGATTTTCCAGGTCCATGAGGGCTGCCTTCCCCACCTGAAGCCACCAGTCCAAATCAGCACTGTGACCAGGGACTTCTCCACCCAGCTGGAGGAGGCCGCTGAGATAGCAAAACCAGAAGACTTTCCAGGGAGAGAGTCAACCTAGATGATGCCTGTGAGACTCTGGAGCAGAAGCAAAAATTGAAACAAGTTTTCTTGAATTTTCAAGGTCTCTTTGCGGTGGACTCATATGACTGTGATCGCACCGACATCCACACAACAACAATTCCCACGGACCCTGGCATGACTCAAGTGTTTGTGAAGCAATATCGTTAGTCTCTCGCATCAATGGAGTCTCTTACTGAAATAATTAAGAACCTTGAGTCCCGTGGGATAATCCGTCCAGTCCACAGCACCTTCAATAATCCGGTGCTGGGGATATTGAAGCCAAACTGCCAGTGGAGACTCTGCGCCGAACTTAGGGAGCTCAACAAACGAGTCCATACTTCCCGATGGCCTCTTACCTACATTGGCCAAGGGCTGGCCCAGATCCAGGGGTCACAGGAATTCACTGCAATAGACCTGACCAATGAATACAGGACTGTAACTGTCAGTAGGGATGACCAATACAAGCGGGCCTTTACCTTTGGGGGGCAGCAGTACACATGGACCCAGACTCCCTTCGGATACATCAACTCCGGCAATGAATTCAACATTTTTCTACATAAGGCCATGCCCGACCTAGGTGAAAGGGGTAACCTGGCTTATGTAGATGGTGTTCTCATCAAAAGCTCACCTGTGGAGGAACACATAGCAGAGATACGTTATGTTCTGACACAGTTGAGGGCTGCCGGAGCAACACTTTCCTTTCAAAAGGCACAGTGGTGTAGAACCTGTGTAAATTTCTTGGGGCATGAGATTACTCCTCAAGGTCTCTGTCCCCAGGAAAAGAAAGTGGAAGCACTCCAGAAATTGAAAGACCACACAACTCTGCGGGATCTAAGGAGCCTCCTTGGACTGACTAATTACAGCAGAAAGTTCATTGAGGGCTACGCAGAGATCACAAGACCCCTGATTCATCTTTTGAATGGGGGGGGTCAAGTGGGAGTGGGGTCCAGAACAAGCCAAGGCAGTAAGACAGCTCAAAAGAGGCCTCTCACAAGCACCTTGCCTAGCTTACCCTATCAAAAACAAGGAGTTCTTCTTGGAGACAGGGTTCTCTAATACATGCTTGACTGCAGTATTATACCAAAAGCATGACAAGGTCAATAAAGTAATCTCTTATGCGAGTAAAACTTTATCCTCTTTGGAGGAAAAATTCAACGATTGTGAGAAGGCACTCCTGGCAACGGTGTGGGCATTGAAGAATTACCGCCCGTTTATCCAGGGGGGAACACATCATAGTGGAGACTCCACACCAGCCTCTGCAATATCTCCAAAGTGACAGAATCCGGGCCGGAAATGTGAGTAATTCCCGAATTACTTCCTGGATTCTGTCAATGCAAGGCTTTCCTGTGGAGGTCAGATATGGCCAAAAAAAGAAGAGTCCCCTTGCGCAAGGTCTGGCTGACTTGCATGATTGTGCCAGAGAAAACTGTCTTGAGGACGTAAGTCTAAAAATCAAGGACAACATGGAGGCATACCTCAATTCCCCACACAAAGTCTTTGAAGAAGACAAGTGTGAGTGAATGCCCACTGTCTATGTGGATGGATGTTTCTACCATGTTGACAACAACAGGGAAAAAGAGCTTGTGGCCGGCGTAGGGAATGCATGGGTGAATGAGACCCCAGAACCCTTTGCTGGGTACAAGATTGGTCCCCAAAGTAGTCAAGTGGCAGAGTTGATGGCTGTGCATGAAGCCATCCTCACTGCTGTCCAACATCAACTCCACAAACTGGTCATAATCACAGATTCAGATTATGTACGGAACGGGTTCGTGGAGCACCTGGTTAACTGGAAAACCAGAGGCATGTTATGTGCTAGTAACAAACCATTGAAACATGGGAAATTTATTCAAAACATTGATGATCTGGTCACCTCGAATGGGATGACGGTCTACTGGAAAAAGATAAAAGGTCATTCTAAAGTAGAGGGACCAGACAAAACTGGAAATTACTTAGCTGATCAGCTGGCCAAAACCGGAGCCATCCAAGGGGATCTACTAGAGATGGAGTCCCTGTTGGGGGAAATCCAGGTCACTGCTGTCACTAGGTCCTAGACAAATGCTTACAATGAATTCTCAACTGCCCAATGGAGTAAGGAGACCCAAGATGCTGATTTGATTACGGCTCAAAAAGGGGATCCAATAATTGGTAAGTTTTATCAACACATTGAGGACCCTGAGAACTTTCCCCTGACGGATACCGATTACATTGGGAAAGAGGACCTCAGAGTATTGATGAAATGTCCAAAAATGTTCCGAATCCAAGACGGTTTGTTGGTAAGGAGGTCCCTAGCTGGTCATGATCAGTGGGTGGTCCCTACCTCATTCCGAAGCCTCATGTTAAGTCACACCCATGATGCGGCCACATCCGGTCATAGGGGGGTTTCATACAACACTTGAAATTTAAGAGAGGTTGCATAAAGGCCACACATGGGGCAGGACCTTGACCAATATTTGAAGAGGTGTCTTGTGTGTGCACAGTTTCAGCCAACATCCCTCACACACTGTGCGCCTCCCCAAAAGAGGGGGATGACACTGCCTTGGTCAGATTTACAAGTCGACTATATCGGGCCCGTGATTCGTGTTAGGCAGAAATCTTTGCAGTTCCCTCTGGGACCACTGCAAAAGATTTAAGACTACAGGTGTTTGGCAGTAGACCCACTTGGTAGCAGTCTGTACCACACAGATTCACTTGGTAGCTGTGGCTGAGCAGTCAGACTTCCCTCAAGAAGAGTTAGGCAGTATACAGAGTATTCACAATAGGTCAAAAGAACACAGTAGAACCAGTAAACACTGACCAGAGCTTGGTGTAAAAGAGAGATAACTATTTATTTAAAACCACATCTAGTAAGACACACAGGCACTAATGTTAAGCAGTTCAAAAACATGGTCACTAAAAGATATACATTCCCTTAAAAGAATATTAGACTATTCTTAAGTAAAGCCCCACTTATTTTCAGACAGCGGTGAGTGCTTAACGCAGATGGCACTCTAATAATTCGTTTTAAAAAGGGAGAGAAAAGCAGGGCATAAATTGAAACAGATCCCAACACTTTCACAAGAACACAACAAGAGAGGAAAGCAAAGTAAAACCGTGAAGTTAGAGTTCAGAAGGCCGGATCCACTTTAAGAGGATCAGAACCAAATGTGTCCAAGGTCACACGGTTGAAGTGCACAAAAAGTCTTGAAAGGGTTCAGAAAGAGTTGGACCAAAGAAAGGGACCAGTTAGATGGTCAAGGCGGCCAGCCCAGCCCAGAAGGTTAAGGGATTATTATTACCTTGTAGCAATCTTTAGAAAGGGAGGCCTGGCGGACACGGTACCTTAAAGTGGTGAGAACACTCCAACAGGGGCAGTTGTTCCTGGCAGCGGATGCAAGTTGGTGCTTCGTCCGGGGGAAGAGAGGATCTCGTCAGGGAAGAAGACAGGAGTCCGTTGCACTGCCAGGGAAAAAACCAGCCGTGGAGTTTCTCAGGTACAAGGAGCGGTCCGTTGATTCGCGGTTCAGTGGTAAGTGGCTATCCAGCCGCCGGGGTGCTTGGCACGGGCAGTTCGACCACAAACCGGTCTGGGGTGCGAAGAAAAGAAGGTAAACTGGTTGTGCCCACCAGTCAGGGGAAGAAGCCTCTCCAGCCGGGAGATCTTCTCTGTCGTCGGGAAGTGGTGAGTCGGTTCCGCAGGGCTCCACCGGTGGTGTCGTCGTGGTAGGTCAGCTCAGCTTCTCCCTCGTCAGATTCTCAGGTCCTGTGGCGACTTCTGAAGTTCCAATCCCCAAAGCCCTGCTTTTATGCAGCACACCCCCATTCACTCAGCCTAGCTGTCAATCAAACATGCTAAGTGGTGAGCCGGCCGGCTCACCACTTGGGCCAATCACACAAGAGTGCGACTTGAGTTACCAAGGTAACTCAGTCCAGGGTGCCTAAACCCCCTCCAACACGCCCTGTGGTACCCAGACAGAGTGGCACCACTTTTGGAGGCTTCTGTGGAGAAGCCCGCCAAAAAGTGGAACAAAGGGCTCGACTTGGGTTGGAGTCACAGAAGAGAACACAAACGCCATTTTAGAATCGAGTCCTGGCAAAAAATACCAACTGGCGAATTAATATTAATTAAATAAACCGGCGGTATGTTCGAGGCTATGAAAATGAAATAATTAAAGTTGGTAGCCTCGAACAATGGGAAAATCCCATAGGGATATATTCGTGGTCGAATATAAAAAGTAGTATCCCCTGCCACCAGCCAAACTCGATCAGGGGGGACGGAGACGTGCCCCCTCGACTAACAGACCCCGGGGCAAGCGAATTGCCCCGACCAGTACGTCCACAATATGATGGTTTGTACCGGTTTCTGTTAATAATTTGGGACGTGACTTTACATGCCCTGGGAGACAGTAGTCAGTCCCAGGGTATGGAGTCTATGGTGGGGTGTCACTATGACACCCCTGTGTCACTACACGGAGGGTGCTGTGTAACACACATAGTAAAAACACTTGAGACCCTATGGAGTAAAGGACCCCATAGCCCATAAAACACATTGGGCCTCATTACACGGTAGGCGGTAAGGGTTTACCGGTACCAGTATTTTACCAGTAAATCCTTACCGCCTTACTACGAGGTCCCTTTGCGGGTTGGGGAATTTAACGCATGCTTTTTGCAGCCGTTAAAAACCAACCCGCAAAGGGACCCAGGGAGCTAATTACAGTACCGCAATTTGCGGTGCCGTAATTAGCGCCTTCCCCATTCCCATTATGCCCTATGGGGCAAAAATGGGAATGGGGAAGGGCAATGGTGGAAGGGGGAATTACCGCCCCGCCAACCTTGGAATGGGGCGGTAATTCCCCTTTCCTCCAAGGCGGTGCTGGTATTTTACCGGCATGAACCATGGCGCTAATAGCACCATGGTTCTCCGCCTACCGTGTAATGAGGCCCATTAACAGTCAAAGGAACACCATAAATCATGTCCAAGAGTGGGAGAAAAAGAGCCTCACTCTTGGCAGGAGAAAAAAAACAAACTCCAGAAATCCAGCAAAGCTGCTGGGGGACTCACTAGGTTAGGAAATTCAGTCTAAAGAGAGAATTCTCCCTAACAATTTGCTCCTCTAGGGGGAACAAGTACATGCTGACCGTGATATGCTTGTTTACTAAATGGGTGGAATGTCTCCAGGCCCCAAATTGCAAGGCGGAAACAGCAGCTGCCCTGATGATCAAGCACATCTTTTTGCGTTTTGGACTACCCCAAAGGATTGAGTCAGACCGAGGTAGCCACTTCACCAGCGAAGTAATGACAAAGATGTGGGAGATACTTGGGGTCAAAAGGAAGCTACACATTGCTTACCGGTGGCCTCTAGTGGTGCAGTGGAGAGATACAATAACACAATTTTGAGCATATTAAAGAAGTTTGTGGCAGATTCTGGGCCAAGTTGGGATATTCGATTACCTCTTCTCCTAATGGCCGTCACATCTACTCCTTCATCTGCAACTAAAATGTCACTGTTTGAGCTGATGACTGGATGCAGGATGGTGCTTCCCCAGCAACTGCTCTACAGAACCCAAGAGCAGACATTGATCAATGCCTCCACAACTCATGAGTTTGTTGAAAATCTAAGAAAACACCTTCAACATGCTTTTGCCTATGCTCAGCGAAATCTAGATATATGATATGACATTTGTAACGCATCTATACACAAGTGTTTCAAGGCGTGACGAGGCAGGGAGGGGGGAACAAAGGGAAGACAGACAACGATCCTACTAGGCCAGGTGTCATTCAGATTGTGCAAGTGCATGGGTGGAGAGAAAGGGAAAAGTGCAAGGGGAAAGGGAGGGGGGAAGTGCAATACAGGGTAAGTAGAATAACAAATAAATAATAGGGCCAGCTGATGGCAAGTGCAGGGTAAGTGCAGACAAGTGCTGGGAAGGGGGGCTGTAGGGATACAGAGACAGTCCCGCAGTGCAGGGGTTGCCAGGGAGGCAGTGCAAGTGGAGAGTGGCTGGGCCAAGGACCGAGATCGGTGAGGGTGGCCCAGTTGCAGATTCAGTGCAGTTTCAGTCGAGAATTTAGCAGGGGAGAGAAAGCAGAAGCAAAGAGGAAGGTTTTGAGGTGCTTCCGGAACCAGAGATGGTTCTCCTCAAGTTTCAGGGGGGCAGGAAGGCTGTTCCAGAGGGAGGCCTCTGCCGAGGAGAGAGATCTACCCCCAACTCATTGCTTGGAAAAGCGGCTGACCCTGAGGGAGTTGGAGCCGGATGAGCGAAGAGCTCGAGAAGGAAGATATTTAGGAAGAGAGAGTTGAAGGTATTTAGGCCCCAGGTCCCAGAAGGCCTTGTGGACAATGCAGACGGTTTTGAACGTAATCCTCACAGCCACTGGGAGCCAGTGTAGAGATTTCAGTCCTGGAGAGATACGGTCCCTGGGCTTGAGGCCAAGGACAAGTCTCGCAGTCCTGTTCTGGATAAGTTGCAAAGGGCGGAGAGTAGAGGCAGGCAGATTTAGATAGAGGCTGTTACAGTAGTCCAGCTTTGAGAGAACCAGGGCTCGGGAGACAGTGAGCTTCTGGGGGAAGGAGAGGAAAGGAAGAATACCTCTGAGGAGGTGCAGTTGGTAGTGTGACTTCTTAGAGACGTCAGATATGTGAGGAGAGAAGGAGAGTGTGGAGTCGAAGATGACCCTGAGGTTTTTTGCCATGCAGGTAAGAGCAGGAAGAGGGCCAAGAGAGGCCGGCCAGAGAGCTGAGGGAAGAGATCTGCAGACAGCATGAAGACCCACTATGATTTAAAGACTACCAGAAAAGAATACAATGTAGGAGACCGGGTCTACTTGTACAAGTTCCTAAGGAACCAAGCCAAACAGCGCAAATGTTTGCTTAGCTGGAGGGGACCTTTTGAAATTGTAGACAAAATCTCACCAGTCGCCTACAAAATCTGCATCCCCAAAGGCAGTTTGGCAGAGGGGGAAGATAAGTGGGTCCATATTAATCAACTAAAGTGTTGCCATCCTAGGCACACTCTGCAGCAACTGGAGGGGTCTTCTAGTACCACGGAGGGGGTCACTCCAGCTCCCTAGAATCCAACTATAAAATATTCCATCTATAGTCCATAAATTACAATCGAAAAATGTGTCCTGATTGTCAAAATCAATGTGTCCGCCCCACTACATTAATAGTGGTGGGGAAATGTCTACAAATATGCTTTTGCTTTGTCATCCTAGGATTGGAAAGCATGGAGACGAAGACCAAGGAGGACTACTGAGGGACCGGGAGCAAAGATCCAAGGGGCCCGGAGTATCGCTCAATACTCACATCAGGACTGGGCGAGGAGAACCGGTCGATCCACCCCTGATGGAGGAAAAGATGATGAACTTTGCCATTTTTGGAACCAAAAGAAATTAGACTGACATCCCAGTCTTGCGACTTCCCATTGATGGACGCCCTATGCCAAATCCCAAGGGGGGGCTTGTGGGATGTTCTAACAAACTAGTCTATGCCCTGCAACATTACTGTGCGCTGCTTGCATCAGAAACATCAGAATGGCCGCCGAAAAGCCTTATGTGCGCTAGAAATCTGAGAAATGCGTAGGGAAACCTTAAAAATAGGCCACCAATCCATTTTTCCCTATGTCAGTGATAACACAGGAGACCACTGCCAAAACCTATCATTGGGCTGCCCCCAGAGTAAAATGAAACTACTTGAAAAAGCAGTGCTGCATTGCAAGGGAAACCCAGAACTGCTTTAAAAATCTGTTTTTCCTTGGCTGTGGAAAGTGCAAAAATCATCGTTCCCAAACATCACAAAAGATCCAACATCCTTGTTGGGTGTTAAACATCACTTTATTTAAAGAATCTACCTAAGCACAATGTCATGAGAAGCACATTTCATCATAAGAAAATCTACATTCAAAGGTGCTTGCTTGGAAAAATATGTTAGATATGGGTGCAGTATCGCCGCTCGCCTGTGTCAGAAACTGTCATTTACTTAACCTGTCATTTAAACTTGTACATTAAAATCAAAGTGTCGAAAAGAAGAGACTTCCCATCAAAATCAATATAGGTTGATACAATTCAATCTTATGTTGGAATCAAGAGATGTGTGGCTATATTTGTTAAAAATGTAAATTGTATTTTAGAAAAAGACTATTTTAAACATTGTTTTAAAGGTGAGTTAAAGCCAGCCACACTGAGCTTCAAAGACATAACACAAATTCTCCCAAACAAAGGAATCTTCCCCCCCTGCTCTCTGCTAAGGAACTGGCAGGGAGTTGCTAATGGAGGTGGGAGGGGGACTTTGGCCTGTTGCTCTGACAAGAGACAAAAGACTCCCTTGACTGAAAGGAAATGCAAATTTGGGCATCAACAGAAACCAGCTGCTGGCAGGAAGAGGCTCAGGTTGCTCTTAGCTCAGCCAAACCTTGGAGGCGGGGCTAGACTGAAATGTGTTTCTGGAGTAGTAGAAAATATATTTTTGAGAAAAAGACTCATAGAAAACTGTGCCAAACTGGTAAAAATCTGGAATTTATAGGTTATTAAAATGAAAATGTCGCTCATATTTTAAAACCACTCTGGAATTTGTGCGATGTTCAGAGACCGAACGACTACAATGTTGATATTGTAGCAATTGTGATAATGCTAAAAATATAAAACTTTACAGGAGATATGCCCAGATGTCATGCGCATGTATGGAGATTTTTCTTTACAAATCTGACACTGGGTAACCAACCAAAAGCGCGAAAAACGGTCAATTGTGAACCGAAACTCTTAAGAAGATAGGACTTTGATGGATACGTGCCTTATTTAATTTGGGATGTGAATATGTATTATTAGTAAGTTCGTGATATTGTAAATATGCTTTATATGAAAAATATGTTTTCTGTGTAGAAACAAAGGGGAGGTTTTTCCCTGGACCATAAACACAGCGTCATCGTGACACATCATGACACACTGGTTTCTTCTGAAATCAGGAGAGAGGGAATACTTTGACCAATCAGTTTCCTAGAGGGTGGGCTTATTATAATCAGCCTATCCACCCCCTTGGGAAATATATAAATAGGGACTGTTGAGGACCTGGACACACACACATTCACCCATCAACTGATTTACTGGCGAAGCGCTCTGCAGAAAGAATCCAGATCAAGACTGCAGAACTCTGAAAGCAGAAGGCCTATTCCAAAGCTGAACCCTTCTCAGCTGGCCTTTAAAAGCTTGCAACCTGATTTTAACCCCAAACCTCCAAGGGGCACAACAAATTCAACAGCCTGGCTGTGCTGTTTTTCTGGTTCTTGCCAAGAACCTCTGCCAGAACCCAGAGATCCAAACCAGTAGAGCAGAGCTGTAACACAGAACCAACCCGTCAGATCCAGTCCAAGAGGCCGTGCAGAGACCAGAGTGCCTTGCTGAGTGCAGAACCAAGCGCCTGCATCCTGTCCGGTGGCGAGCAGATTCCAGTCCAAAACCCTTTGACCAGATCCTGACGGGCCTATTCCAAAACCATAGTTGTGAGTATCCATAGCATAGAACTGTCCATAGCTTATCTCTTATCCTTAAGTAATCCCATCAAACCCATTCCAACATATCTAAACTGCATTACAGAATCTCTTTTGTCTGTCCTGAATCCTTCTCTCATCCATATGATCCTGTGATAAATGTAGTGATCAATCATCTTTGCGCTAATATAGTTGCTGAAGAAAGGCAAGTGTTGCAGCGGGCAAAGATCAGACAGAGGCGCCTCTGGACTGGTGGCTGTACCGTTGGTATCTCGCATCTTCATAGCCCCTTAGTGTAAAGCCAATCCTTGTTTGTAATCTTCAAAAGCGCATCTTTCATTTGAAATCCTTATAGTTTTGACGCAATCGCGCTTAACGCGTGTGGAAATGTTTGCCGCGATTCTGCATTTCGCTCAATTTCACCACATGTAAAATAACTATGTCTTTGCATTTAACCTCTGAATTCAGTTTCCTATCTGCCAGCCATTCAATCATCTGTGCTAGTGTCTACCTGGAACTATCCAAAGCGGCTCCCACTAGTTCTGAATCCAATTTAGAAAATTAAATCAATTTTTTGTGTTTTTCCCATTGATTACAAAGCCACATTCAAAAGCAATTGACCTGTTTTAAAATGATTACTGTTTCTCTCTGCTTGCTGGGGGAATTGGGATTGAAACTGAATTTGTAGAGTGTTTATTCCTGAAACCTGTTTTCTCTCCTTCCATCTCTATGTTGCATATTAGGGGGGATTGAGTAGATCAGGGGAAAAGAGTGATTACATTGCATTTGATTGAATTCATATCAAGTTTTATTTCTGTGCTGTATTAATTTCCTATCATTGCATTTCATTGAACCCACACAAAGTTTTCTTCTATGCTACGTTATTCTCTCATCCATACTCCTATTGATTAAAGAGATTGTTGTGATATCACCCATTGCTGATCATTGTATAAATATTAATAGTGTGATATCTAGATATTGTTCAAATTCATCAAATAAATCTTTTAACTTTGCAAAACAACCTTCTTCTTGGTTCAGTGAGACCAGGGGGGATTTAAAGAGAGGGGTGTGATATAAGGGTACATCGTTCAGAAATAAAATAACTTTAGACATAAAAATATATAATTAAGGGTTACAGCTGGGCATCCCACGCTAGGCATTGAGTCAGGTGCAGTGCTGGGTTGAAACCAATTACATCGTTTCCCAACTCCAAGTCCCGGGAGTTGAACAGGATTTGTTTTCTAAAACCGAGGTGCTATTAGATACCCTTCCGGTCTCCCACTATCACATACAACAATGGGACTGAATAGTCTTAAAAAGAAGACCTTCCCACATTTTCATTAGACCTAGTGCCCTAAACCCACCTTTTCCCAAACCTTTTTTTTCGGTGCCAAGCCCACTCAGGTTAGTGGTCAATCCGGCTTAAAGATCAATACACCAAGATTTTCCTCTTCATCAGAATCAAGTTCCAAAGGGTCAGACAACTACAAAGCTCAACTAGCCGCACATCAGATTCAAGCCGAGGCTCATTTTCAAGACAATTTGGCAAAGTTGGTTGAATTACAAGCAAGACCCCTAATGCCTCAAGGGATATTACAACCGTACCAGGTTGGGGAAGACCTAGGGAATTTTGTATCTGAAATTTGAGCGATTAGCTGAGCAGCTGGGATGGGGAGAACATCTTAATAAATGCTATTTGGGACATCTATTGGACTGTGAGCTACAAAACCGCCTATCAATTACTTAATCTCGCATTGGGAGATACCTTCATATCCATTAAAGAAGGACTCCTCAAAAGAGTATGCCAGACCAGTAATTAACAGAAATTGAGATCCATCACATTAAACCCTGGTGAGACCCCACTGGAATTAGGGGAACAAATTAAGAAAACTGTCTTCCTTTGTGTCGGTAATAAAAGTCTGTAGGAGCTAATAGATATGATTATCTTGAAACAGTTTATCAACTCTCTACCTCCTTTCCTTCAAAAAAGCAGTATTGCCATTAAATCGGGTCACCCTTTGCATGGCTATTGAGACCGCACAAAATCACTCAGACGCAGTAAAAGATTTCCACTCTGTACATAGAAACTAAGACTGAAAAGATCAAAAACCAACCTACTGCTCTCAAACCCAGACATTAGAACGAGGAGGAGGACTCTCTAAACCCTGAGAGTGGACCCTAAAAAAAGGGTAGAAATAAAAAAGAAAATGATCTGAGGAGAGAAGAGTCCAGAGGAATTAAACCATCATCAACTATCTGCTTTTCATGTAGAGAGACAAGTCATTTGGCCCGGCATTGTCCCAGAAATCAAAGGGAGGAGCCGTTTGAGGCAGAATTATATGAAGTACTCTTTAGGAACACCACACACAATTAAGACTACAAGTGACAGTACAAATTCACCTTTGGTACAAGCCTGTACTACACAGTTAAAGTGGTAGCGATGGCTGAGCAGCCAGACTTATCTCAAGAGTAAGTGAGCAGTATCAAATAGTTACACAAAGGACAGCAATTACTATGATGCAGGCAAACACTGACTCAAGGTTTTCAAGTAAAAGCATATACATTTATTTCACTCTTCAGTTGTATAACATTACACTATTATAAGCAGTCTAAAAATCACACTCTTAATACACCACACCACTTCCCTTAAATTCCAGACAAGTTAAACTCATAAAATGAAGTGGTAGCAAAATGGCACTCCAGCAATTTAAAAGGGAGGGAAAGACAGAAGTTAACACAAATTAATCCACACCAACGGGTAAGTACTCAGGGCAATTGAACAAGAGGAACTACAGAGATAGGATCAGGTAGAAAAGGCTTAGGGCCAAAGTCAATGGGTCAAAAGTCTTTTGCTCAAGATCACACAGTTCAGGGTAGTTTGTGGTAAAGTTTGTGGCACGGTTTCCGGACGAGGTTGGTTAATAGAAAAGTTAGTTTAAAGAGAAGAGAAGGACAAGCCCTCGGATTGGAGAAAGATTTCAAACACTTTCACCGCGGTTGAACGAAACGAGCAACCAGATTTGCACAGTACCTTAAAACGGAGAGGAAGCTGTAGCTGAGGTGGACGTTCCTGGTATTTCCTGCAGGCTCACGGTTCCTGAAGCGACTGTCAGACTGACAAGAAGTAGGCCGACTGGAGGGTCAAGCGCTACCCAGGAAAGAAACCAGCAGCAGAGCAAAACAATTAATAAAAGGTGCGCTCCTCAAAACCCAAGCAGGGTCCGACCTTCCTGGCTGTCCAGCCCACAGTAGCTCTGTACAGTGAATTCGACCAGAGGAGGGGTCCTGGCTTGTAGTTTGGGCGAACTGGTTGGTCCCACCAGCTCAAGGGAAGAAGTTTCCTGGAGGATCTTCTCTATCGTCGGATTCTGAAGATTCGGACCTGCAGCATGGCTTCACCGGGCGGTTCAGTCATTGTAGGGGTCCTCTTCTGTCAGCTCCTCATTGGTTCTTTTGTTCCAGTGGTGACTCCGCCTTTCCAGTCCCAGAGACCTGCTTTTTATGCAGTGTTCCCCCATTCATACAGCCTGGCAGTCAATCACACAGCAGGGTGGCTGTCCTGGCCAGGACAGTCCCCTCAGCCAATCAAACAGGAGTGCAACTATGTTACCAAGGGAACCCATGGAAAGGGTCCGAATATCCCTCCCTCACATCCTGCCTACCTAGACTTTCAGGCGCCTAAAGGAGGGCTTCTGTGCAGAAGCCCGCGAAAAAGACAGCGAACAAAGGAATCATCCCCGGTCTGTCGTGCAGAGAAAAACACGAGAAAGACTTTAACAAAAAGAAATGGCGAATAAACCCAGCCGGATTCAAAATAAAATGTATTTGGTCAAGCAGGTTTATGTTCGAGGCTATTATAATAGCCTGAAACAATACCATGGTTATATAAGATAACCGCGGTAGAAAAGTTAGGGTAGTTACCACTGCCACCAGCCAAGTCTTGATGTAAAGGGAGCGAAACAATGCTCCAAGAGAGACAGACAAAAAGGGATAAGAATTAACCCTTTCCAATACTCCATGTAAGATGGGGTGTACTGGGTCTGTGCTTTAAAGTGGCTAAAATAAAGTTAATGGCAACTTTACCTTTTCTGGGGTACAGTAGTCAGCCCCAGAAAATGGAGGCGGTGTGAAGTCTCAAAGACAACCCTGTGTCACTGCACTGAAGGTGCTGTGTAACACACATGAACAATATGAGGCCATGGAGTAGGTGAGGCTCCATTGCTCAAGATCACACAAAAAGTGGAAACACACACAGCAAAACACATGTAAGAGTGGGAAAAACGTCTCACACACTTACCAGGTGAGAAAAATAAATCCTAGAAATCCAGCAAAGCTGCTGAGGGACTCATTAGGTAAGGGAAATCAGCCATTTATGAGAATTCTCCCTAACTGCCCCCCTCCCCCAGACTAAGGGACAAGAGGATGAATCTCTACCTCTAGTCGGTTAAAAACATCCTAGAGAGACCATCAGCATTTTGGTGGTGACATCCTGCTCTGTGCTCAATGGTGAAATCAAACACTTGCAGGTAGATTGACCATTTTAGAAGTTTTGGGTTCTCCCCTTTCATTTGTATTAACCATCTGAAGGGTTGGTGGTCTGTCTGAATCACAAAAGTAGATCCATACAAGTATGGTCTCAACCTCTTCAGAGACCACACAATGGCAAAACATTCACGCTCTATGATTGCCCACCTTGTTTCTGGTTCCTTCAGTTTCCTGCTGATGAAGCAAATGGGGTGCTCCCTACCTTTCTCATCCAGTTGACTAAGGACTGCACCTATACCTATATTGGAGGCATCTGTCTCCACAATGAAGGGTTGGTGATAATCAGGAGCTCTTAGGACTGGAGCTTGACAAAGGGCTTTCTTCAGGTTCTCAAAGGCTTGAGTGCACTCCTCATTCCATCTAACCTTTTTAGGGAATTTCGGAAAGGAGATCACATTCAAGGGAGAAGCTATGGACCCATAGTTCTCTATGAAATTCCTGCAACACCCAGTGAGGCCTAGAAAAGCTCTCACTTGGGTTTGAGCAGTAGGGGTGGCCCAGTTTTGCACAGCTTGTACTTTGCTGGACAATGGCCTTATCTCATCACCTCCTACCTCATGACCAAGGTAGACCACTTTACTCTGACCAATTTGACATTTGCCTGCCTTTATGGTCAGATGGGCCTGCTCAAGAGCCTGCAAAACATATCCCAGGTGATCAATATGTTCTTTCCATGTAGGGCTGAACACTGCAATGTAATCCAGGTATGCCATGCAGAAGTCCTCCATCCCATTCAGAACTTGATTAACCATCCGTTGAAGTGTAGCAGGTGCATTTTTTAGTCCAAAGGGCATAACCTTGAATTAGTAGAGGCCGGCTGGGATGGAAAATGCAGTTTTCTCCTTGGCATGGTCTGTCAGTGTTATTTGCCAATAGCCTGAGGTTAGATCAAATGTACTGAGGTACTTGGCTGAACCAAGTCTATCCACCAGTTCATCTGTCCTTGGCAAGGGATGGACATCTGTCTTAGTGACTGCATTTAGAGCTCTATAGTCCACGCAGAATCTCAACTCCTTGGATCCTGCCTTTGGTACTAGAACAACTGGACTAGACCATGGACTTGTTGATGGCTCTATAGCCCTGAGAGCATGCATCTTGTTGACCTGCCTTTTGATGTGGGATCTTACATGTTCTGACATTCTGTAACCTCTGCTTTTCACAGGTAAACAGTCACCAGTGAGAATATCATGCTGGCCCCAAGGGGTCAAGCCTGGTGATAGTGAAAACAGGGAGGCAAACCGATTCAACAGAACTTTGCACTCCTCTTGGTGTTCAGAAGTCAGCTGAGAAGAGAGATTAACTCCTTCTATTTGTTCATCTAAAGGTTAGCTTATGAGGTCAGTTAGAGGTTCATTCTCCTCTTCCTCATGAGCTGAAGCTAGAAGCAAAGCTCCTACTTCTGGTCTCGAGACATAAGCCTTTAAACGGTTGGTGTGAAAGACTCTGGGAGCCTCCTTAGGTCTGTCTAAGTCCACGAAATAGCTCACCTCTTTAAGTTTGCCCACAACCTTGACGGGTCCTATCCATTTGTCCTGCAAGACCCTCTGCCTTGTTGGCACCATAACTAATACAGGCTGGTCTTGAGTAAACTCAACCATGCTGGCATTCTGGTCGTGCCAATGTTTGATCAGAGCCTGACCTGCTTTTAAGCTGTCACTTGCTTCTGCCATCATGTGTGACATTCTCCTCTGGAGACCGATCACATAGTCAGTCACTCTGACTGGCTTGGGGGACGGCGCACTCTCCAACCCCTCCTTGATCAGGGACGATGGACCTCTGACTGGATGGCCATAGAGAAGTTCAAAGGGACTGTAACCAACTCCCTCCTGGGGGGCTTCTCTGTATGCAAAGAGAAGGTATGGCAGTAGGAGGTCCCACTTTTTCTTAAGGGGTTCCTCTAAAGCACCTATCATGCTCTTCATAGTACATTTAAACCTCTCTACCAGTCCATTTGTCTGTGGATGGTAGGCTGTAGAGAACTTGTAAGTGACACCACAGTTTTTCCACATGGCCTGCATGTAGTGGGACATAAAAGTAGATTCCCTGTTGGATATCACTTCCTTAGTCAACCCTACTCTGGTAAAAATACCAAGTAGAGCCTTAGCCACAGCCTGAGCCGTAACAGTTCTCATAGGTATGGCTTCTGGGTATCTTGTAGCATGGTCTACTACAACTAGGATAAACCTGTTCCCTGAAGATGTGGGATGGTCAAGGGGACCAACAATGTCAATGCTCACCCTATCAAAAGGAACTCCCACCACTGGGAGAGGCACCAAGGGGGCCATATTCTTTGATCCACTCTTGCCAGAGGTTTGGCAAGTGTGACAGCTCCTACAGAATTTGTAAACTTGTGAACCCATTTTAGGCCAGTAGAAGTAGAGAGAGAGCCTTTCCTTGCTCTTCTTGAAACTCAAGTGACAAGCCAAAGGTATCTCGTGGGCTACCTGTAGGAACTGGAGGCAAGGGGCACTACAATTCTTTTGCAGTCTCCAGGGATAGACTCAGTCGGTTCACTGTAGAAGAGGCCATCTTCCCAGCTTAACCTGTGCTTGCCAACTTCTTGCCCATCACATTGGTTAGCAGCCTGTTGTCGAAGACCTTCAAGAGTAGGACACTCTCTCTCTGTCCTTTGCTAAAGTCTGACCTGTTGGGTCCACCTTCTGCCAGTAAAGACTGCAGCTTAGGATGGTCAACAGGGCCAAGATCTCCAACTAAGAAAGTGTCTTCCTCCAGATCTGATTCTTCAGATACTGGCTCAACCACACAAGGTTGCACTTCACAATCTGCCTCAGCAGGTGCAGGGGTCACAGGTGCGACTATGGACAATCTTGGGGATATCCTTGTTGGTAGCACAGGAGTGCTGTCTGACATTTTCCTGGAGGTCTTGGGTTTCCCCTCTGCCACTGTTTTCTTATAAATGGCAGTGAGCAACTCCTCTGGAGTGGGAGTGATAGTTTCCTCTATCAACTCCCCTGGAGGGCCTCTCAAGGTTCTCTCCCTTGCAGATGTAGTGAGCTCCTGTTTCCTTTTAGTGGTAGGCCTGGGGGTGCTTGACACAACTCCAAGAGTTTTCAGGTCATTACCCAACAGGACTCTGCACAGCTCTTCACTCTGCGCATTAACAGGTATTTTGACAGTCATATCATTACACTGGATGAGAGCTGGTAACTGGGGAAGCATTTGCACAGGGCCTCCAGCTAACTTGGTGAGGCGTTTGGGTGCCTTAGCAACATCCTCCACCTTGAAAAATGATTCATCCACCGCAGTTATGCTGGCTCCAGTGTCTCTGATGGCAGGGGTTTCCTGACCCTTTACAAGAACACAATCTTTATAATACTCTTTATTATTATCTGGGATGGAATTATAGACATCTAAATTCTGTTGTTCCCACAAGCCCAGGGACACTAAAGAAACACTAGCTGAGACTCTCATGGGTTCATCAGCCAGTAGGTGAAAGTTTCCACTTGCCATAGGTACTTCTTCCTCTGGGAAGAAGGTTAAGGAGACAGTGTGGATCCCTAAATGTTTACCCTTGCATCTGGGATCTCCTTTCACATGGTCAGTTGACCCACAAACATAACATCTCCCAAATGTTTTGATGAATGGGGGTTTGTTCTGACATCCATCTGGTTTGGGTCCAGATGGTGCACTAGCCTGATTTGTTTTCCCTTATGTTGTTGCTTGTGGCCCTCTTTTGGATTGGAGGTATTAGAATTCTCTTTGTTATCTTTCTTTGGCTGTTTCCACTCATCCTTTTTCTGAGTAGCTCCAGAATCCTTGTGAGTAGCCCTGT
The DNA here is from genome assembly GCF_040938575.1 of Ambystoma mexicanum. Lineage (NCBI taxonomy): Eukaryota > Metazoa > Chordata > Amphibia > Caudata > Ambystomatidae > Ambystoma > Ambystoma mexicanum. The sequence goes on from NC_090923.1 coordinate 550,517,740, forward strand.
TGGAAACCCACAAGTCAGCAGCCTTAGCTAGCTTCTATGGATCTATCGCCTTAGAATTAGCCAAGTGCTGTCTGAGCTCAGGAGAGCAGGCATAAAAAATAGACTCCAACATAACAAGATTTCTCATTCCTTCATAAGTGTTTACTCTGTAACCTTTAATCCAACCATCTAAGTTTTTCAAACACTCACATACCCAGGTAGCCCAAGGGGTCCATTCATGCTTTTTGAGGGTCCTAAACCTCTTACGGTACTGGGAAGGGGTCTTCCCAAATCTAGGAATTAAAGCTAGCTTCACACACTCATAATCCATCCTGTCCACCTCCCCCAACTCCATCACAACATCAGATGCAACAGTGGGTAGCTTTGAGAAGAGCCAGGGAAGCAATTGATTCCCTGTAAAACCTTGAATACCATGGTTATATTCAAACATTGCCAACCAATCCAAAATATCAAGCTCAACCTCATACATACCCACAATTTCTTTAGGCATACAGAGTCTCTTAGGACTGGAAGACCTAGAAGACTCTGGGAGAGAACCATTTTCAAGAGACAATCTTTTAATTTCTAATTCATGATTCAGCTCCATTTCTCTGAGTTGAAGTTCTTGGTGTTTTTGTTCAGTTTGGGCATTTAAACCTTTGAATTCCAGTTCAGGCCTCATTTTCTCTAGAGCAATGAATTCAGGACTGAGTGTACGACCTGTGGGGGTCCCAGTGGACAAGGGTTGAGGTTGCTGAGCAGGCAAGGGGGCAGAGAGGCTTACATTCATAGACACATATACCTCGTCCAACTCATTGACAGACATATTATCATCCTCAATACTTTCCACATTTGCTAGAGAGTCAGGCATTTCAGACCCACTCCCCAGACTTTGGTTCTTTAACAACCTTTCAACTAATTCAATCTTTTTGCCTTTGTCAGAGAGTTGCCTTTCTTTACATGTTTCTTAAAAAATCAGCAGTGTAACTCAGGAGGGTCTCCTGACTGTGGCTTTCCATATCAGACATGATTAATATTGCTTTTTAGTGATGTTAGCCTTGTGGTTAGTTGATCCAAGGTAATAGCAGCACTCTAAGTGACAGTACAAATTCACCTTTGGTACAAGCCTGTACTACACAGTTAAAGTGGTAGCGATGGCTGAGCATCCAGACGTATCTCCAGAGTAAGTGAGCAGTATCAAATAGTTACACAAAGGACAGCAATTACTATGACTCAGGCAAAAACGGACTCAAGGTTTTCAAGTAAAAGAATATACATTTATTTCACTCTTCAGTTGTATAACATTACACTATTATAAGCAGTCTAAAAATCACACTCTTAATACACCACACCACTTCCCTTAAATTCCAGACAAGTTAAGCTCACAAAATGAAGTGGGAGCAAAATGGCACTGCAGTAATTTAAAAGGGAGGGAAAGACAAAGTTATTAGAAATGAAATCAAACCAACAGGTAAGTACTCAGGGCAATTGAACAAGAGGAACTACAGAGATAGGACCAGGTAGAAAAGGCTTAGGGCCAAAGTCAATGGGTCAAAAGGCTTTTGCTCAAGATCACACAGTTCAGGGTAGTTTGCGGTAAAGTTTGTGGCACGGTTTCCGGACGAGGTTGGTTGATAGAAAAGTTAGTTCAAAGAGAAGAGAAGGACAAGCCCTCGGATTGGAGAAAGATTTCAAACACTTTCACTGCGGTTGAACAAAACGGGCAACCGGATTTGCACAGTACCTTATAACGGAGAGGAAGCTGTAGCTGAGGCGGACGTTCCAGGTAGTTCCTGCATGCTCATGGTTCCTGAAGCGACTGTCGGACCGACAAGAAGTAGGAAGACTGGAGGGTCCTGCGCTACCTAGGGAAGCAACCAGCAGCAGAGCAAAACAACAAATAAAAGGTGTGCTCCTTAAAACCCAAGCAGGGCCCGACCTTCCTGGCTATCCGGCCCACTGTAGCTCTGTACAGCGAATTCGACCAGAGGAGGGGTCCTGGCTTGTAGTTTGGGTGAACTGGTTGGTCCCACCAGCTCAAGGGAAGAAGTTTCCTGGAGGGTCTTCTCTGTCGTCGGATTCTGAAGATTCGGACCTGCAGCAGGGCTTCACTGGGCGGTTCAGTCGTTGTAGGGGTCCTCTTCTGTCAACTCATCTTTGGTTCTTTCATTCCAGTGGCGGCTCTGCCTTTCCAGTCCTAGAGACCTGCTTTTTATGCAGTTTTCCCCCATTAATACAGCCTGGCTGTCAATCACACAGCAGGGTGGCTGTCCTGGCAAGGACAGTCCCCTCAGCCAATCAAACAGGAGTGCGACTTGGGTTACCAAGGGAACCCATTGCAGGGGTCCGAAGATCCCTCCCTCACATCCTGCCTACCTAGAGTTTCAGGAGCCTTAAGGAGGGCTTCTGTGCAGAAGCCAGCGAAAAGACAGCGAACAAAGGAATCATCCCCGGTTTGGCGCGCAGAAAAAAACACGAGAAAGACTTTAACAAAAAGAAATGGGAAACAAACACAGCCGGATCCAAAATAAAATGTATTTGGTCAAGCGGGTTTATGTTCAAGGCTAATATAATAGCCTGAAACAATACCATGGTTATATAGGACAACCGCGTTAGAAAAGTTAGGGTAGTTACCACTGCCACCAGTCAAGTCTTGATGTAAAGGGAGTGAAAAAATGCTCCAAGAGGCACAGACAAAAAGGGATAAGAATTCACCCTTTCCAAAACTCGGCATAAGATGGGGTGTACTGGGTCTGTGGTTTAAAGTGACTAAAATAAAGTTAATGCAACTTTACCTTTTCTGGGGGACAGTAGTCAGCCCCAGAAAATGGAGGCGGTGGGAAGTCTCAAAGACAACCCTGTGTCACTGCACTGAAGGTGCTGTGTAACACCCATGAAAAATATGAGGCCATGGAGTAGGTGAGGCTCCAGTGCTCAAGATCACACAAAAAGTGGAGAAACACACAGCAAAACAGATGTAAGAGTGGGAAAAAAAAGGCTCACACTCTTACCAGGTGAGAAAAATAAATCCTAGAAATCCAGCAAAGCTGCTGAGGGACTCATTAGGTAAGGGAAATCAGCCATTTATGAGAATTCTCCCTAACAAGCCTATGCCTAAAACAGGAGGTATGTGAAGAACAAGAGAAAGACCTAGAAACCTTTAGCATATGCTGACGCCAATCCTCAGCCGATTTTACCTATGAGAAAGCTCTAGTGAATGGGAAAGCGGTGAAGGAATTAATTGACTCAAGTAGTAAACGGACAGCCATAAGAGCCAATTTGGTCACTCCTGCAAATCTAGAGAATGGAACTTTAGTTAGAATTACCTGTGTACACAGAGATAACGAGATATATCCCAGGGTACCCGTATACATTAATATCGGAGCAGAGTCACGGCTGGTGTCATCGGCCATTATCCCTGGACTTCCAGAAGAAGTCATTATAGGAAGGGACGTCCCGGAATTCTGCACTTTTTTTCAAGAACTTCCAACTAAACCTAGGGAGTTTGTACCATAAGACCGATGGCAATCTGATTTTTATTCCCAGACATTTCCAGTATGGGAATGGACAGAAGCACCACCTCTATCCCAGTTCATGGGCTACTTACAAGAGACTTACGTCAACGTTCAACCCCTACCAGCACGGCAGAGAAAAAAACCCATGTATATGTGAGAGCCGGTGGATAATGTTTTCCCTTGTTCTCTCCTAGGCCCTAAAACTGGAAGACCTCGGAGAAGAACAAACCTATCCACCTCGCATAGGGGAAGGGAATGTGAGAAACCAGAGGGTGTCTCACTGGCTAGTCCCGGGGACTTGTCATCCAGGTGGCCAGGACACAGCCATCGCTTTTGGATCCAGTTCCTGGGGGTGGACCAGTGCAGGAGGATCACCTGGGTGAGGGGTCCTCAGGGAGTGCAGTTGGGACACCCGCTGGTGAGATGCAGTACCCCCCCTTTAACACCTTTACCCCATCCTACCAGGTAGGATATCTTTACACTTCAACTCCCGCCCCCTTCCTTCACAAACACATTTACATGGACAGTGCGCTCTGGGGAAAGACGGACTCACACCCGAGCATTACATTGGACATGTCCCGCTAATCGGGGCAGGAAAAGTCAGGCACTTTACCTTAATCACATACATCTGACACCCATTAGCTCTCCCCACACGGATAAAAGGCGGAATGTGGAGACACACTCTGAGCAAGGTAGAGCACACGAAGGAGCAGATCTTCTGGTGAAAAGGCGAACCAACTGGAACAGGATGACCGATCGAGGGATTAGAGCTAAGAGTAGAGAAACCCTGAGGTTCCCTGCAGGAGATCGTTGCCTCTGGGAAGCCGTGGAGAAGACGTTGAGAAAGCCAAATCGCAGACAAGAAGAAACCTGCATTGTGTTACAAGGACGCCTGTGAACCTTCCGGTTGAACAACAGAGTTGCAGAGGTGATGCCAAGCCTCTGGTTTTAACTTTTACTTGTGAATCAAAGCCACAGAGACAAGAAAGGAACACGCACAACCATTGAGTTATTGAAAGACATGAAAGGCCGGTTTGTGTCAAGGAAAGATTGAAGCCGCAACAGTACATCTCACAAGTGAAGGTTGCGCACATGCTGATGAGATGTGAAAGAAAACTAACCATTGATGAACTTTGAAGTGGCTGATAACTGTGAAGCCAGTGATACAGAGTAGCGGAGTGGTCCGGTGAAAGGAAGTAGCCCACTGAAAAGTTTCATCAAAATGTGAAATGTTTGGTTATAAAGCGGCAAAGTGAACAAACTCTGAAATGTGTAATGGTCAAGATTATCTCGGCAAAAGGGGAAGTGAATAAAAAGGTGAATGCTTGAAGAGAAAGATTTCTTTGAACTTTTGTGCTTATGGTACTGAACTACTAAGACCAAGAGAACTGGGCCAATTAACATAAGAGTGTGAGCTGAAGAGAAAGTCGAAATGTTCCTGCAGAGATCTTTAATAAAAGCCTTGCACATTCGAAAGTCTTCGACATCGGTAAAAGGACAGAGCCTGACTGAGGGAAACCGGAAGAGTGGTAAATTAGGGGAGGGGAACCCCTAACAAATGTGAATTAAGCTTGGGGAAGGGAACCCCTGCAAGTGCTGTGATTGAGCGGTCCGAGCCCGACGGAGGGAGACCTAGGTGAAGTTTTTTTGGTTAAACTGGGAAAGAACTTTTGGAACGCTGGAATAAGTGACTTTAACGTGGAAGGCCAGGCGGGCCTCGATCCACGTTTTGAACTGCACGTGTTTTGAGAACCTGAGCCAGAGTGTGTCATCCTGTCTACAGGCGAGGCTCGCACTCTAACTGCAATACATTCTATCCGCATCATGTTATTCCTCATTCCCATTCCCCTGTAACCTAGGGGACGTGGGACGCGATGCACGGCAGCGTCGATACACCCATCGACGCCATGCAGTGCCATGTTGGGAATACCATGGCAATGCACAATACAAGGAAGTAGTCACCATTAGAATTCTAGGATTCGCGAGGTCTCGCGCACCAGCACGCAATTGTGAGAATCGGTAAGGAACTTCTGATTGACATAATCCATTCGTTTTACTGCCCTCACACTCGCCATTACATTTTTAGCATTACATTCGTTTCCACCTTTTTGTATCCTTTTTATATAGAACTCTTGGGAGTTTTATTTACTCTATCTACTAGATCTGCGCACAAGGTAACAAATCGCCAATCTTCATTAATGCTACCCATATGCAGATCTGTACTTACATGTCCAACATACATATGTGCATTCTATTTTTTTGTTTATTGTTTATCTTTAGATATAATACAGTTGACTGACAGGTACTGTGTTTGTAAATAATTTTATTTTGGTATTATCACTTTTTGACACTTGAGGACTCTGCACATACATAACTTACTGAATTTTGAATGTGTTATTTTCTATTCCCTTCTCTCTACCATAAATTTAGCACGTGAAATATGGTATGTATTGCTTTTTAGATTGATTATTTACTCGTATTGTAATTGTGCTTCTAAATTTGGACTCCATTTGTTTACTGATGCTTGAACTTAACTAACAGAATGTGGTTTCAGCACTGAGGAAGGAGTCAGACTCCCAAATGCATAGGCACATAGAACCATAATTCCTGTTCAGTTGACTAGGATGATTTTTGTACAACTATCACACAGATAAATGAATGAAAGAAATTACTGCGGGGTATATATCTATATATACCACAACATAAATAAAATTGTGAAGTAATAATTTACTATGAACCTTTTGAAGAATCATTATTGAACATTCAAAACTATTCACAAACGCCAACAAAGCAACTCAGAGCACTGAGCACTAGCGTGAGCACCCATCTTTGCTGGATGGTCTATCCAGCTTTTCTTTCTCTTATCCTGTCTACGGGGGCCACCTTACTCGGTGCTGTCCAACGTGGGGAGGAGAGATGACTCAGTCACTTTGATCCTTTATGTTATAACACTGATTTTCCGTTGCATAAATGTTCCGCTTTACACACGTTTTGTATAAGAAATAGGGCAGGCATTAGGTTTGGTTAGTATAGGCCATTTGTGATTTGACGGAGCCTGACTAGGACTGTTTTCTCTTTATTATTTGATGCTAGAGACTACTCCCATCATAGCTATACGGCAAAGCAGGAGTTTTTCCAAACCTCGAAAATTGAATAAAGATTTTGAAACTTGTACCTCTTGTTTCAGTATCATACTTGTGATACCATGCCTCCCTTACACCAAACAGTGAATCCCTCCTCAACTGTCATTTCTTGGTGCCCCTCTTTAAAAGCCCTTCTCCCAAGCCCTTCTCCCTATGCATACATGATTCAGTATTTGAATGCAATAGTTTGGGCTATATAGGTGTCGCAAGCGACACCCAATAGCCAAAACTAATAACCTTTAGTGAGAACAGTCGAAGAGAACAAGACTTTACAAGCTGTCATGTGTGAGACAATGGGAGACCAAGAAATATGACAAGAGCATGTAATCTGTTAATGATTTACTAGGGACTGTGTACAAAGGATTAACTAAAGACTTCACTAGGAATGTCCATTACCAAAAAAAAGGTGATAAGTACAACTAAACGGTCATGTTGGTCCTTTCCAGCTGAATGTCTTTCTCTCCAGGCAGGATTGTCAGCTTTTGCTGGGCTTTGGTGTCAAAGTCCCTGCCTCCAGATCTCCTGGGAGGCTGCCTCACCACCCTCTGTTCTGTCATTACAGAGTTCCCAAGCCCTATAAGTTCCCAGTCCTCTATGGTTGAATCCAACTGCTACTTTCTGGAGTCCAAAACCACTGGACTATTGTAGTTCCCAAAGTTCCTAAGTGGCCAGGCCATTGGTGAAAGCTGGCAGGGAGAGCTAGAGATGGGTTGCCAAATCTTAGAGACCCTACACTCCTCCTCTCTTTACTGACAGTACTCTCTCTGATCACATCTCATTCATCCTCCTAGTGTCTGGTCTAGCGGAGGGCCAACCTAACCCACCTACTCTGGCTGGCTAGTCTGCAATCTTTTTCACAGACTTTATGGCTCATATGTTTCCTGTGTCTTCATTCACAGAACAGAATTTCTGGCTCCTAGCCCCCTTTTCTTTCTCTATGCCACTTTCTCTCCTGATGGTAGTGCTGGTTCTGTCTCACTCCTGGACTCTGGTGATCTTCACTCTTTCTTGCCCAGGACTCCTTTCACTCTTCCTTATGCTCACTATTTTCTGATGTTAATGTCGGCTTCTTGTTACCTCCTGCTGTAACTGCCACTTTCTTCTCCCCCCTGGGTATTAACACCTCTTTCCGTTCTGCTTACTTTTGGTACTACCTTCTCTCTCGCCACCCTGAGCATCCCCCTCTTTCCTTTCTACTCCTGTTATCAGCTTTTTCCAACTCATCTCTCGCCACCCTGAGCATCCCCCTCTTTCTGATGTTACCTACTTCCGCATCACCTCTTCTGTTATCACTGTTATCACTTCTTTCCTCTATTATCCAGATTTTCCTCCTCCTTCCTTTCCTCCTCCACCATCTTTCCTCCTCCACCATCTTGCAATCCACTCTGTTTTACCTTCTCCTTCCATTCCTATTCTCCTGGTATCACATTTTTCTGCTATTGTTCAGATTTTGCTTCTCCTTACCTTCCTCTTTTGCCTCCTTACAAGCCTCTCCTGACATAATCTTGTCCTTACTTTCTACTTCTGTGGATACTAACTCCTCCCATTCTACTCCTAATGTGCTTGCATTCTTGGGGTAAGTGCTCCCTGGGCCATATTATATAGTTTGCGAAGTTGATTTTGTTTTGGGGATGATTTCACCTTTCTGCGCACCTGAGCACCTTTGCCGTGGGAGCATGCAGCGCAGCCGTCAACCAGCAGTGACTGACAAGTTAAGAAGGGTGCAGGGAGTGGGAACAGCCATTACTGCTCCCTACTTAACTGTCCCTCCTCTCTTATTACTCCTCTTAGCCAAGTTTCAAATCGCAGCACGCCGCAGTTGTATGTTATCCATAGCTGGCATTAGGTGAACTGTCGTAGTTAGCTATTTGGGGCTTTTCCCCTCAATCTGGGAAAGTGGGATCTGTGTGTTTTGCATTTGATGTTGTGAAAATGAGGCTTTTCCCATCTTTCTAGGAAAGTCAAATCTGTGTGTTTTGCATTTGCTGTTGCGTTTAAAATTTAGGATTTTTGCTCTCTATCCAGAAAACTTGCTTCTAGGTATTTTGCTCCTCTGCTACATGCTGAATACAAGGCTTTTGCCCTTTATCCTGGACACTTGATTCTAGATGGTTGCATTGCTGTGTGTTGAAGTTGGGTTTCGGGCACTGCAGTTTCTCTCCCCTCCCCTCTCCTTCTATCTGCACTCTCCCTCCATGGTGTTTTCAAACTCCCCTATCTTCTATAACTGCTACTCTATCACCTATCGTATCCCTCTTTTGATGTCTGGAAGGAAAACGTTCAAGAAGGATCTCATGGTCTCCAATCCAGGCCTGCCCATCGCTGACACTTAGGTCAACGCTTCTTCCAGACACACTGTCATCGACATCCTCTTTGTTGTTCCCCCTCTGGACCTTTCTCAGTGCTCTCCCCTTTCTCTTCTGCTCCCATTAATGGTGGCACCCGTGGGGAAGTAATCTTGGCATGCTTCCTTTCCTCTAGGGCCGTCATTAATGTCTACCTGAATGGAACTATAATGGTCCAGGGCTCTCAGCCCAACCTCCTCCTTCTTGATAGGTGTCTTCTGTCTCTCATCAATTTCCTCCCTTCTCCTGCCACTCCTCCTTCTGCCACCCCTCTGCCACCACCGACAGGTGTACCACTTTCCTGTACCCCTCCTCGGAAGACCTTAAAAAGTAGCAACAAGCTCCACTTAACTAACCTCAACTCTCGCTCTACCATCAAACACTCCTCTGACATCTGCCAACACCTTGAAGAGCTCGACGTCCTTGCTCTCACTGAGACGTGGTTCACAGCCAGCTGTCACAAGCTTTGACACTCTCCTCGCGGAGGGCTACAAGATCCTCTCTAAGCCCAGGCCTAACTGGTCTGGGGGCAGAGTGGTCCTGATCTTCCCTGAATGGGTCCCTGCTATTATCATACCCACTCAGTCCTACTCCTCCTCGAATGCCTCAACTGCAGGCTTGGTGTCTCTCCTATCCTCTCTCTGACTCTGGCCACCATCTACAGGCTCCCTGGCCTTGTATCCCTCTTCCTCTGAGTGGTCGGACCTCACCTCTTCTCTCCTAGCCTCCACCTCCAAGCCTCTCCTCCTTGGAGACTCCAATATTCACCCTGACTCCCCTGATGTGGCCTCTGGACTCTTCCGCAATCTCTGACTCTCTTTCCGTCTCCATTCTTCCCTCTGGTTCGACGCACTCAGCTGGACACACCTTGGATGCTCTAATCTTAGCAGACATCCCCATTTCCAACCTTCTCACTCCTCCTCTCTCTTGGTCTGATCATACTCTCCTGTCCACTTACCTGGACCTCTTGGATCCACTAGCAAAGCCAGGATACAAGCATGAATGCTTTGGTTCCAAATTTGGATACTTATTCATCTCTTGGACTAACAGTTTATGCTCATTGTTGGAGACGATTGCCTAGGTTTTACAACACCCCATCTGAACAAACCAATTTCTAGACCTTCACCATAAGGATGACATGTTTGTTTTTATTGCAACCCCCATCAGGTGCAGGTACATTGCTGATAATAGCACCTGTTGTTCTGCAAGACCAAGTACATATGCAGGCAGGTTTATAACCTTCGGACATAGGAAAGGCTCAGCCAGCCTTACAGGAATGTGTTATTCTAATCTTGCATAGGAACACATATCTCTGCAATGTGTGCTTAATACACTGACCTAACTTCTGAACCATTGTGGCACTCAATTTACCAATATGCATTTCAAATTTGGCTATTGCACATGATCAACATAATTCCCACAGGAAAGAAAGAATGCTACAGGAGTTGTGCCGCAAGGAACACACAACTATACATACCACAGTGAACACAGAAAGCATTACATGATGAATTGATTGAGGCATAATGTACTTGCCAAAACAGATAGGCAATAGGTTTAGAGCCTCAGCACCATGTCATAAAATATCATTTGTGCTATTTAATGGAATAGTGCGCTAAAAAATGTAATTGTCCTTAGGGACCTCGGTGAGTTGGGCAACTGCTGTTCAGACCCCAGTTAGGGACTACTGTTACGGGTGGTGCGTTGCTTTGGCCAATAGTGACCCTGTAGAGGGCTGCCCAGGCCTTGCCGGCGGGGGCACAGATGGTTTTGATCCGCTTTTGCCATCCAGCGGAGGGACGGTGGCTGCCTGGCCACCCCGGGGAACTGTTGAGCGTAGTCTAAGAAAGGGTTCCAGATGCTGTGAAACTTACTCCTGTTCCCAAATCGGATGGCGGTGATCTTTTCAGCTGCTGCGATATCCCAGCACTTTGCCCACCACATGGAGAAAACACTATTTTTAAAGGAAACATCAATACGGTGCAATTTATAATGTGCTTGTATTTCACCAAAAAACGCTCTGAGAACATCCGCTGATTTCAATTAACCACAAATTTTTGAATGTCCTTGTGTTAGAGCATCAAAACTTTATCAAGAGGCACACAATGTTCCTTTCGGAAGAAGATGCGCATTCAACGAACCTTGAATCGCAAATGTTCGGCATCAGCTTCTTGCTAGACCGTAAACGATGACCGGTTGCTCCTTGTCACTGGTACCGCCAAAGGGCATATCAGCCCCGGGCGATCATCCCACATCAGCGTAATGGAAATCCATCCGTTTAGGCGTATCTGCCACTGCTGGCTGAAGAAAACATCGGTCGGTATCTGGAATCTATGGCATTCGCAGAACAGCACAATGTAGCTGTATAGAAAACATAATACAAATATATTTTAGTAGCCGTTCTTTATTCAAATTTATGAATTTACACTGTAATTCTGCACCGGGTGAAACCTAATAACGAACACAAACCACAAACAATGGAAACACACAGAAAACATTGGGGAAAGTTTGAGTCTACGATGTGCTTGAGATATTAGCGCTGTGCAGTATGTATAGCTTCCAATGGGATGCGGAAGCTGACAGAAACATTGAACAACACATAGACGGCATTATAACAGAATATTTGCACATTGTTCTTAACATATGCTTGTGGATTAGTTTCATTGCACGAGTAATCCTTCACACACAGGTCAGTGAAGGACAAGGTCTCAGTTCACGACCCTAACAAGTGGCCTGCAGGCAAGTTACATATTAATTACACACAGAGGTCAAGACGGCCATGTTGTATTTTAAGAATGACATCGTCCACCATTTTAACTCACAGGGTGACTTTACAGAGAGAACCTAAAATGGCGGATTGACCTAAAATGGCGGCTTACATTGATTCTAAGTTCAGGACCTTGCAACATGGATTTCTTCTCATGTGGCTTACAAGCAGCTTGGCATAGGCCAATATACATATATTCGTTGCAATAGGAGGTACGATATAATTTCCCATTTGACAAACCCTCCTTTTGGCCTATGCCAAGCGCTAAACTACTTCGGATCTCCTTGCAAATAACTCCATGCATCATCGTCCATGCACCCTGAATTGCTGTCAGAAATATCTTTTGCCATCAGATCATTCGCCAAAATTTCCTTTAACACGTAGTCCTTGGAGGTTTTATCCGGGGCATACACTTTGTCCTATCGTACCTATCGCTTGTGCGCAACATCCCCCTAGCATCAAACACTGGATACAACAACAAAGGAACAACAGAATTCCCAAAATGATCAGTAAGACCGAAAGTACCTTCCAACCCCACGATCGCAAGAAGTCCCAGAACCAAGCGCTAAGATCGCAGTTTCCCTCGGAAACATGCACTTCTGAACTGAGGACGTGCAGATTCTGTATTGCCTTGAAGATAGTTGGGGAGGAATCTGGCACAAAAACACAGCAAGCGGACCCCACTAATTTGCACACTCTACCACGTTCAGCCAGAATGACATCTAATGCCATCCGGTTCTGAAGCGCTACTAGTCTTATCGCTTTCTGTTCTAATGTCATATTATAGAGTATGTCTGTGGTCCGGTTGATGGTTCTCTCCAGTACTCTCGCTAGTCTTCTGATATCTTCGGAATTCGCTATCTGTCCCCAAAACGACACAAATGATTTTGCTACATCTCCCAAGACCTGTGCTGGAGTGTCACCATTCTCGTCCCGCCATGGACGAGCCTTTGAAACCTCTACTGTACTAGCTATAAATACCCCAGGTAACAGGATCCCTAAATAACAGGTTCCCTAAATAACAGGTTCCCTGCCAATCCATGGGCAACCATGGAAATGCTACATTACCACAAACAAAGTAGACCGGTTCGTCTACATACAAAGGTCTGTCTTCCCTAGTCAAATTTGTAAAGTTGGCACAACCTCTAAAATCTCCCATTGACTGAGTACCATTCCTCTGTATGCAAAAAGGAACTGAATCAGGGCTATGGTTAAAAGTGTAAGAAGGAGGCATGGCATCCTTATTGCCTATCAGAGCCATCTTAAAGGAAATCAAAGATTGGAAAGGACGAGACAGTCTGTCAGAAGGCCTAATAGAAGCAACGTTGAGCTCACTCCTATACGCGAAAAGCGAGCATCCCAGGGGAGTCAGAACACGTTTCTCAAAGCTATTCAAATTAGTACCATCAAAGTTCCCCGAGATGCTATCGTTCCAACGGCCAAATAACAGTGCTCTAAGAGAAGCATAACAAGCAGTTATCAAAGGTAACGGATGAATATACCAGCCTACCCACTTATCCCCGTGTTGCGGTAAATGTGAGCAGACCCAACAGTTGGACTTATTAAAAATGGCATGCATGGCATTCATAAGTAGCAGAGTATTATTGTGGTACCTTTGTCTATGCTGGAAGTCCCTAGGGGACAGAGTATGCAAATATACAAAGGGAGTAGGAACAGTAGGTACATTTTCAGTCGGGAACAAGGACTCTAAAGGATGAGTTTCCTCGAGGTACCATAAGCCTAAGACAGTGACTATTATAAAACCAAATATTATTATAAGAACACAGCAATACGTTTTCGGGGCCCAAGTACTTTGTCCATTATCCCAGTTGGTCACACAATCATTTACAAGTCCCATTTGAGCGGTAGCGGTGGCAGGCATTGTAGTCTTCAAATGGAAACCCCCAATGTTCGTTGCTGGCGACCTCCCGGCCGCGCAACTTCTTAGTCCTTCCACAACCCTAGCCAACAGAATCCCCTTTCTCAAATTTGGGCAAAAACAAGCCCTCGATGATCCTTTCCTTCTCCGAATGCACAGCTGAACCGTGCCGTAAGTCACCAACAGGACCTGGAATGGGCCCCGCCAGCGAGGTGCAAGGCAGGAAGAGCGCTCAAATGCCTTGATGAGCACCCAGCTCCCAGGCCGTATGCTGTGGCCAGGGCCCTCGTAACCCACAGGTAAAGCCTCTCGCACCTGATGATAAATCAAATACAGGTTTTTAGTCAACTGGCTCCAATAATCTGAAAGTAATACATTTTCAACATTTCTCAAAGATCTACATTTAGGAAGGTTCCAGATATTGGCCGGTCTCCCCATTACCACCTCAAATTGAGAGAGCCCAGTCTTAGTTTGAGGGGTTGTACGCATGGCTAATAACACGATCGGTAAGGCGTCCGGCCATTTTAATTTAGTGCCGCCACACGTCTTAGCGAGCTTGTTCTTGATGATACCATTGTGTCTTTCTACTAGTCCGGTGCTCTGAGCGTGTCTGGCCGAGTGGAACCGTTTGTCGATCTGTAATGCCGCACATATCTGCAGAATTACAGCAGCGATAAAATGTGGACCATTGTCCGACCAGATGACTCTTGGTAGCCCGAACTGCGGGAAGTATTCTTTTAACATGGTTTTTCCAGTAGTCATGGCCATAGCATCTTTGACAGGGAAAGCCTCAACCCATTTACTAAAAGCACAGATGACCACTAATATGTACTTCATATTGTTGCACCGTTCCATTTCAATAAAGTGGAAATGGATGACTTCGAAGGGGACAGAGGGTGGCCCAAAACTTCCCCTTGGAGTTGCCACATTATGTTGTAGGCAAATCATGCAGTCCTGAACATAGCGCTGGGCAATTTTCGAAATTTTGTCATTTGCCAAAACTTTCTGTAACATTTTTGTGACTTTCTGGGCACATATATGTGTAGGACCATGGCCCATGATGATCATCATCATTACATAAGCGTCAGGGAGTAGCCATTTCCCTTCAACTATGTCCACCCAACACCTGTCATCATCGAGTTTCCCCAAGCCTTCAGCCCACCTCTTGGATTCTTCTAACGTGGCATCGGCTTGGATATCCCGTACAGACCCAACACCCTCGTCCATTGCATAGGCATTTACAGTCTCCCTTGAAACATACATCTCCGTAACGCGATCGGTAGCAGTTTGTCTAGTTATCTGATCAGTGAAAGCATTCCCTTTTCCTATGTCATCTGTAATCTTTCGATGTGCTGCACATTTTATGACGGCTAACTGAGTAGGGAGCGCAAGCGCTGAGAGCAGTTGTACTATTATGAAGCCATGTTGGATTTTGGTGCCATGTGAAGTTAAGAACCCTCTCGCTGACCAAAGCCTCCCAAAGTTGTGAACCACCCCAAAGGCATACTGACTATCAGTATATATGTTTACTGTGAGCCCTTCGGAAAGTTCACAAGCTCGGGTCAATGCTTTAATCTCTGTGGCCTGCGCGGAGTTATGCCTGATTCTCTTGGTTTCCACAACCGTGCTTAATGTGGTGATTGCATAAGCAGCTGTGGATGTACCATCCGGAAGTTTGAAGCAGGAGCCATCACAAAACAGCTCTCCTTGCGGATTATTCAAAGGAGTGTCTTTCAAATCAATTCTACCCTTTGTCTCTTGTTCGGTAGTATACAGTCATGTGACTCTTCATCGCCGCAAGCAATACCTTGTGGGAAAGGTAGGAGTTCAGCCAGATTAAGAACACAACACCTCTTAATTTGGATGTGAGGAGCAAACAAGATCAATTCATATCTCGTCAACCGTGCGGAAGTGAGGTGTTGCGTTTGGGTTCGGTTCAGTAGAACATCTACAGAGTGAGGCACCATCAGGGTTAGATCATGGCCTAGGACCATTCCCTCACTCTGTTTTACAGACTCAGCAGCAGCAGCAGGGACAGCTCGCAAACATCTTGGCAAAGCGCATGCTACAGGATCAAGGGCGGAAGAAAAGCAACCGCACGGCCTATTCTTCCCTCCATGTTCCTGCGTTAATACAGCCAAAGCACATCCATCACATTCATGAACAAACAACACAAAGGCCTTTTCATAATTTGGCGTGCCCAAAACTGGTGCCGAGCACAATGCAGTCTTGAGCAAGTCAAACGATTGCTGGTGTTCCGCGTTCCATGGCAATGGCAAAGAAATGCCCTTCTTTGTCAAAGCCAACATCGGTTTGATCACTAGTGAAAAATTTGTGATCCACAACCTACAGTAAGAAGCCATTCCTATCAAGGCTCTAACTTCCTCCT
Organism: Ambystoma mexicanum; assembly: GCF_040938575.1. Taxonomy (NCBI): domain Eukaryota; kingdom Metazoa; phylum Chordata; class Amphibia; order Caudata; family Ambystomatidae; genus Ambystoma; species Ambystoma mexicanum. Next base: position 550,533,754 of record NC_090923.1, read on the forward strand.
GTGTATTTGGGACAGACATGCCAGAAATGTGTTTTATTCTTTCAGGTGTCAATCTTCTTCCCTCCTTTGACAGGAGATAGCCTAAATAGGCGATCTCCTGGCAACAATATTGAAACTTTTTAAGCGAAGCTTTGTGACCATGTTTAGCTAGATGAATAAGCAACAACACAGTACCCTCCTTACAGGCGCTTTCAGAGTCAGCAGCTAAAAGCAGGTCATCAACATACTAAAGCAATGTACAAGTAGAGGGCAGTTCAAAGGTATCAAGCGGTTCTTTCAAAGCCCTACTGTAGATGCTAGGACTCTCTGTGTAACCTTGAGGTGCACGAGTAAATGTGAACGAGCGTCCCCCTAAGGTTAACACAAACAATATCTACTATCCTTGTGAATAGGAATACTAAAGAAAACATTCTTCAGGTCCACAACACTAAAGTAAGTAGATGTAGCTGGAATCATTGTCAATATTGTCGTCACATCAGGCACAATTGGAAATTGCGGAGCGACGACTTTATTAATGGCACGTAAATCCATTATGAAACGGAATGGAATTTCATTATCGCCTTTCATGTACACAGTTAAAATCAGACTATTGCACAAACTTCCTGAAATTTCCTCAATCACCCCGCAATGCACAAAATCGGAAACAATGCATTTCAAAGCTCGCTCGCCCTCAACTGAAATCCTATACTGGGGAATGCGTGGCAGCTCAATTCCATGTTTCAAGACTATCTTAACAGACTCAATCTGCAAAACACTGACATTGTCGTCAACAGCCCATAAGCCCTCTGGTACATCACTGAATTCTGGCGGCAAAGGTCTTGTTAAGAATTGAGGGACAGAAAGTTGCTTTGGTGAAATCGTCAAGCGCACTCCATTGGAAGAACAATAAATTATTGCATTTAATTATTTCAATAGATTTAAACCCAGCAAATTCTCTCCACAATTTGAAGTCAAATGGAATGGACAGTGGTCCGTAAAGGGACCCAAAGAAATAGGTACCGGAGAAGAAACTGGACAAACAACTGGTGTGCCAGAAAACCCTACAGTCCCTGACAGTGGAATGTTTGGAACCCGTGAATGATCAATGGAACACTTCTGTGCTCCAGTATCTATCAAAACTGATGTTTCCTATTTCCTACTATCATTTCAACGTAGGGACCTTTCTGATTGACGGGAATAGGTGTAGGTTCCAAACCCTGCTTCGGGCAATCCTAACAAAACAGAATATCATCAAAAGGAAGCTCTTCAGAGAGATATGCAGCAGAAGGATGATCAAATATGTTCCTAGTATCTACACTGATTATCCTGCCTGTGAGAAAGGTTGCTGAGGATCCTGTGCAAACTGACCTCTACCAGGGCCTCCTAAACCCGGGCGACCTCTGGATCGTCTACCCATATTCCCAAATGTGTTATTCGACCTCTGTCGAAGGACGGGGCATTGTGCACGCTAATGACCCTCTTATCGACAATAGGCACACTGGTTAATGTTCACAGGACCCAAGGGCACATTCCCTTGTGGAACATACTGACCTCTAATCTGCGAACTACCCTCTCTGGGCCCTCTAACAATTTGCTGTAATAATACTTTAGTCTTTAAATCACCTTTTCGTTTTTCAACTCTATCTTTTTCATTGTTCACACAATTCTTGTAGTACTGAGCCATGTGCAGTACTTCTTTTTTTAATAAAACATTTTATTGTTTTCCATAACAAGGTCGAAACAACCACAAAACAAGAAAGCAGAAATAAACAAAAAGGACAGCAAAAGCATTACAGAACAGCATCCACCGTCAAAGCTCTGCCAAGTATTAATGTCACCGGCCACCTTCGTTCTTCCCCCAGGCCTGTTCTCAAGCTAGTCATATGATGACTACCAGCGTCCAGCCCTCAGGGCCGGTATTCTTCCCATTTCCCCCATATTTTGGATGCTTTAGTTGGGCATCCTCTGATATTGTAGGTCCGTCGTTCCATCATGGCACACAAGTCCATATCCAGTACCCACCGCTCAAGGGTTGGGGGGGTCCGGGGCTCCCCATTTTTGTGCAATGTTACGTTTCATTAGGGCTGCCACGGTATTCAAAAGCAGTTTCTCCCATTTGTTGGAATCCGATTCATCAGGTACCCCAAGGACCAGGACCCGTGGGTCCGGTTCTATAGAGCGAATGAGCACCCTGGACAGTTCTGTGCAGCAAGCGTTCCAAAAGACCTGTATCTGGGGGCATGACCAAATGATATGAAAGAACGTTCCTTCATCCTCTCCACATCGGCGACAGTTCGGGTTTGTTGCCCTCCCCCAGCCGTGCAGGGTGGTCCTAGGGTAGTACACTCTGTGCAGGATCTTAAGCTGCACAAGCCTCAACCTGGACGAGATGGCCACCTCCCGCGGATGCATTAAAACTTGTACCCAGTCCTCTGGAGCTATTTCACCCACATCCCTTTCCCATTTGGTCTTTAGTCGCAGTAATTCGGGGGTAGCAAAGGATGTGATGGCGTTATAAAGGATGGATGTGCATTTGGCGGGGATGTTGGCTGGGAGTATATTACGTTCTATGGGTGTGTAGTCGGGGACTACCTCCCCCAGAGGTATGTGGGTTCGCAGGGCATGAATCAGTTGCATAAAGTGTATCGTTCGGTATTTGGCAGTTGGAATTTGTCCCGTAAATCCTCAAACGAGATTAACTTCCCGTCCCTCAGGATGTCTTCTAGCCTCAACATTCCCGCTCTCACCCTGCCTGGCCACGGTCTAAGCTTCTCTATTTCTTTCAGGTTGCTATTATACCATAGGGGTTGTGCTGAGGTTATCTTGTTTGCCCACCCCACAAACACGTGTGCCTGCCTCTAGACGGTGGTGATGTGCGACCCAATCGTCAGAAGAGAGGGCCGCTGTGGGGATTGGTATAATAGGTGTATTGGATCTGTACCTTGCATGGCATCCACCTCAGCCTTGATGTGAGGCAGTGTCCGGTCCCCGTGAAGCAGGTCATTGACCACTACGAGTAGTGAGGCCCAGTAGTAGGTTTGGAGGCGGGGTACTCCTATCCCTCCCTCCCAGATGGATCTCTGCAAAGTGCTCAGAGCTATAAGTGACTGGCCTCCCCCCCCAGATGAGTTCCCGTAGGAGGGTATCTATCCGGCTGAATTTGGAAGTGGGAATCGTAAGTGGGGCGTTCTGCAGGACATAGAGATATCGTGGGAGTGCCATCATTTTAAAGAGTGCCGCCCTCTGCCCATGAGAGTCAGGGGGAGAAGCTTCCAATGGCGGACGTCGGCGGCAAATCGGTCAGTGATCGGCTGGAGATTGTGCTTTGTGTAGGTGGTAAGATCACTCGTTATCCAGATTCCCAGGTATTTAAAACCCTGCCTTTCCAGCTGATACGGGCAGTCCGGCGTGATGGCCTGTTCCCCCCCTTCACCGGGAAGAGTACGGATTTCTTCCAGTTAATTGTCAACCTGCTAAACTCCCGTTAGTCCACGAGCATCTGGTTTACCAGCGGGCAGCTCCGAGGCGGTTCAGCCAGATACAACAGAAGGTCGTCAGCGTAAAGGGATATTCGGTCTTCGTGTCCCTCAGGCCATCTGAATCCCGTCCATGCCCTGCTCTGGCGGAGCCAGAGAGCCAACGGTTCAATTGCAAGGGCAAAGAGGGGGGAAAGGGGACACCCCTGTCGTGTATCCTTGCCCATGGGGAAGGATCGGGAAGTCCACCCGTTCACTCTGACCTCTGCCTGTATGTTCGTATATAGCAGTTTTACCCAGCCCAGAAAGCCCTCTCCTAACCCCATGCGTACCATAATTTCCCAAAGGCTGTCCCACCGTATTGAATCAAATGCCTTTTCAAAATCAATTGCTAAGAGGGCCAGTGGAATATCAAGGATAGGAGCTCGTTCCATTGCCATGTGGAGTCGGCGCAGGTTCATTCGGGTAGATTTATGAGGCATGAAGCCACACTGATGTGGGTGTATCAGGGTGTCTGCCACCGGTTGGAGCCGGTTGGCTAGGAGCTTGGCTAAGAATTTGGCTTTGCCATTAATTAACGAGATCGGCCTATACGAGGCACATATCTCCGGGGGTTTGTCTGGTTTGCGAATGACTACAATGGTAGCCTTGCAAAGGTCCTGTGGGAGGGAACCCTGATCTCGGGCGTTCAACAGCATCTGGTGCAGGGGAGGTGCGATGTTATTACTTCCTAACTTCTGCCACATTTCGATCGGGAACCCATTAGGCCCCGGGGTTTTCCCCAATTGCAGTTGCACTAGGGCCTCTGCTACTTCGGCTTCCGTGAGCTCGGAGTCAAGTACCTCCTTCTGTTGCTCCGACAGGGTAAGGATTCCTATGCTATCAAGAAGGGTTGGGTCAAAGGGCAGAGTCGGAGCCTGTTACAATTCTAAATAGAATTGGGCGAAGGCCTCTGATATGTCAGTGTCTGACTGGCATCTCTCTCCCCTTGGGGTGAGGATCTCCCGGACACATCCTGTCCTTCGTCTCCCCTCTCCAGCCAGGCCAGTAGTTTCCCAGCCTTGTCCCCAACCTCATATATCCTTGCTCTGGATTCCCAGTGGGCTTGTTTGGCGTTGTCTAGCATAAGGTTCCGGAGGCGTTCGGTGGCCCGTGTGAAGGAAGTGTGGGTCTGGGGGGTTGGATTAAGGATATGGTTGTTCTCCCGGTGGGTCGCCTCTTTCTCCGCCTCATCCATCTTCTGAAGCCTTTCCCTTTTCCTATTCAACGTCCAGGAGATTATTTCACCTCGCAGCACGGTTTTATAGGCCTCCCATATCACCCCTGGGTCGCTTTCGCCAGTATCATTAATCGCGAAATACTCAGTCGAGATTTCCGTGAGGCAATCCACCAATTCCGGACAACCCAGATAATAATTGTTCAGCCACCACGTCCTGGGGGGATCGTACCCTGCAGCCGCGTCTCCACCACCAGAGGCTAGTGGTCAGAGATTCCCCTGGGAAGTAAATCTGCCGAGATTACTCTGAAAAGCTCAGTATGCGGAACAAATAGATAGTCGAGCCTAGAAAGGGAGCCATGGGCGCCCGAGTGGAATGAAAACCCTCTGGTTTCCTGGTGCAGTTCCCGCCACACATCACGGAGACCCAAGGCGGATGCAAAGTTGGATAGTCCCGTGGGGGCATCCGGGTTACGGTGTCTAAGGTGGTATTGGTCCAAGGTGTTACACATCACATCATTAAAGTCTCCACCCAGAAACCACTTATCGGGTTGATACTTGCCCAGCAGAGTGGTCAGTTCCACCAGAAGCTCCTGCCCCAGACCCGGTGGGGAGTAGACCGAGACGAACCCAAAGCTCTCCCCACGAGTGTCCCTAGGACCAGCACATAACGACCCCTAGGGTCCCTCTCCACTTCTTGCGAGGCAAATGGGACGCGCTTATGTATAAGAACAAGGGTGCCCCTGGATCCCATGGTGTACCCCGAGTGAAAGGCGGCCTTATAGTTGGTCCGCAGGAAAAAGTTACAGTGTGAACCTGCAAGATGTGTCTCGGTAAGCAGGGCCACATCGGGCGAATATCTATTGAGCAGTTGTTTAACTAAGTGTCGCTTGATCGCGGACCCCATCCTGTTCACATTCCAGGTGAGGACCTTAAGGGATTTGGGACGTGTAGTCACCGGGAGTTGAGATTGGTTAGGTGCCATCTAGCAAGAGCATAAGAAGGGTTGGCGCGTGAAATATGGGGGTGGAATCCCGGTGTGTGCCGGTATGGTGTAGAATCGACAGTGACTGGTGACTGAAATGCTGTTTGAGCGTGCTACGGTCCCAACTGGCCAGGTACCTCATCACTCCTTGAAACCTACAGGAGTAAAGTGGCCCTGGGGTAACTAAAAACTCTTCCCAACTGTTCCCACCCTCCCCCTCCCCATACTCCACCCCAACTCGAAGTACCTGTCGCCCTAACCTTGCTGACATTCAAAAACAGTTTGGTGCCAGCACTAAGAATCCCAACTGTAGTTAAAAAAAAAAAAAAAACCCAGAGTCTGGAGTGGGGGTGGCACCCAGACGCAAGGGTATCAGTCCCCCGCTTACCGCTCTGTGGATATGTAAAACGCTGTGTGTGTGTGTGTGTGTGTGTGTGTGTGTGTGTGTGTGTGTGTGTGTGTGTGGGTCACCGAAGGCCTCCTGCGATGTCGTCCATAAAGTGACCGCTTGCCGGCTGGAGGGTGGAGCCACATCAGGGATCAGGGCGGGCGCCCTCATCCCAATCTCTCGGTTGGTCGAGCGGTGGTGGCTGGTCTGGTATTCGACGCTGCTCCGGTGGTGGTCCAGGGTTTCTGTCTTTAGGGCCTCGGGATGTCGACCAGTCTCCTTCGATGTGTTGCTCCGCCCAGCGCCATGGCTCCACGGGGTCCTCAAAGTAGACCGTTGTCCCTTTGTGATACATTTTCAGCTGTGCCGGGAAAAGCAAGCTATATTTAACACCAAGCGTTTGCAATTGTTTTTTAAGCTTTCCGAAGGATTGCCTCGCCTTCTGTACCTCCCTTGTGTAGTCGGGGAAAAAGGCCAGCCTGGACCCGTTGAAAGTAATCGTGCCCTTCGAGCGTGCCAGTTGTAACAGTGCATCCCGATCTCGGTAGTTTAAGAACCTTGCAATCGCCGTGCATGGAGGAGCACCGGGCAGCGGTTGTCCCGTAGGCATCCGGTGTGCTCTTTCTATAGAGAAAAATTTTGAGAAGGATTGCAGGTCAAACAGGTCTGTTAGTAGTTGTTCCAGAAACAGTTCCATGCACGGTCCCTCCTCCTTTTCGGGGATGCCGAGTATGCAAACGTTATTCCGCCTGGATCTTCCTTCGCCCTCTTCCACCCTTGCCTCCAGAGACTTGAGCTTAGTCGAGGCCCTCTGGAGCTGTTGTTGCGTGGTATGTAAGCCATCTTCTGTATTTGAGATGCAGTGTTCTGCTTCGCCAGTGCGTGCGGACAATTTCTGTAAGTCATGCCTGAGGAGGGACACATCCAGGCTTATTCGGTCTATCTTCTACTCCATAGATGAGCGAGAGTTGGCTATGGCCGCCATGACGTCTTTAAGGGAGAGCGTATGCGTGGGTTCAGAGTCTCCAGAGGGCTGCGGTTGGGAGTCGGCGGGCTGCGATGGAGGGACAGTGTATTGCTCAATCCTGTTTTGCAAGGTGGGTTTCTTCGTTTTTTCTTTGCCCATGGTTGCCACTCTGACGCACCCATAAGGCCACCAGGTAGCGTGGGTCGTGGCTGTGGTGAGTCGTGCAGCGGAGGAGGGCCGCGGCAGGCGTGCCAATTCCCAGCCCTCGTCACCCCCTGCAGCCCAGGCAGTTCCGTTCCGGTTCCAAACGGAAGGCACCAAGGGCAGTCTCCGCTCCAGTCGCCGCATTGCACCTCACAGCCGGGACGGGTTCACGGCCCCAGACCTCCTCCAGCCAGGTCCTCCAGCCCAGATCGTTGGCGCGAAGATCAGTTAGTGGCCATCTTGTGCCGAGGGCACCGCTCGCGTCCCAAATTTCGACCCGCCAGGATTCAGGACTGCCGGCACGTTGAGCCGTCAAACTTCCTGTGTGTACGCTGCAGAGCCTCAGCTTTCAGAAGGTCTCTTGGTTATACTGCTGGCGATCGTAAAACAGGCTGTAAATGCAGGATGTGTAGAGCGGTGGCGGGAGCCGAGGAGACTCACGTCCGCATTGCCCTGCATTTGGCCACGCCCCCCATGTGCAGTACTTCTGATTGGGACTTCGCCTGCCAAGGGCTCTCAGAAGACATCATTTGTGAATGGATGTCGGGCAGCAATCCACGTACAAATTTGTCCACAAATAATCTTTTCCCAGACTGTGTGCCTAAGTCTTGTCCGCTGAAATCTGAGAATACCTGTTCAAACCGATTAAAGAACTCGGCAGCACCCTCAGGCTTACCTTGGACACAGGCCATAAGTTTGTCCCAAATAATTATTTTCTCAGGAATTATGGTTTTCAATTTTGCAATGATTCTATCAGGCAACGTTAGTATCACCTGGGGCGGTCTTTCACCAGCTGGCCTTTCTCCATTGAATCTAGTTATATTCGCCCATGTATCTCCCAACCCTGGTACGTCGTCTGTAGTCCTAACTTGTTTCCATAAATCTACGGGCAGGAGTACAGGAAATAACAAATGAATATCACCTAGGGTGAACACTGAAGACTGCAAGACAGACTCTATTTCTTTATAGAATCCTGTCAGATTTTTCCTAATATCAGGAATAGATTGTCTAATAGTATTCCCTTCCTGTCTTGAGATCGGGACATGAACAAACTGCGATACATAATGTGCAGGAATGTTCACAGCGACTGTACCCGCCGCAGCATCGGCCGCAATCTCAATCTTCGGGACAAATGTCGGAGGAACCTTTCTCATAGGCAACTGAGAAGTAGGCAACTCCGAACGCTTACTAAGCAACAGAGCTAAGTCGAGCGCTAAAGCAGTCGAAGAAGTGTCAAGTGAAAAAGCTCTCTTATGAATACTCAATAACTCTGTGGGACAACTAATTTTTCTCTTTACACAATCATCCTGTAGGTACTCTATCATTACCTGTATCACTTTCCTCTGCATTTCTTGGCGTATACTGACTGTATGTGTCATATACCTCAACTGGAGTTATCGACATATCGGAAATCCATCTAAGCGCGTCTTTCGTACAAATTCGTGCTTCCTCGGATATCGATTTACGACAAGGAAGGAACCGTTTCTGTACATACATACTTTCCACCTCATCATCCTCATTTTGTAACCTTTCCAACTCCTTTCTATACTCAAATAACCTCTAGACATGCTCATTAACTTTCTCCACAGTGTCTCTTAAAAACGCTAAAGTGTTTAGATCCCTTAACCCTTGCGGGAGATCTGTATTATTTAATTTGCCCCTCATTACACATAAATGAATCCCTAAACCTTCAATAAAAACATTTTTCTCAGGAAAATTGTCCATATTAAAAAGTGTGGCAAAAACATTAGCTTGATCATCTCTCTCCATACAATGCTTAGTGTTAGGGAGAATTCTCTGCTAAGGCTAATTTCCCAAACCTAGTGAGTCCCCCAGCAGCTTTGCTGGATTTTTGGGGTTTATTTTTTTCTCCTGCTAAGAGTGAGACTCTTTTTCTCCCACTCTTAGACATGATTTGAGATATCCTTTGACTTTGTAATGTGTTTTATGGGCTATGGGGTCTTTTACTCCATAGGGCTTTATGTGTTTTTGGTATGTGTGTTACACAGCACCCTCCGTGCAGTAACACAGGGGTGTCATAGTGACCCCCAAACATAGACTCCGTACCCTGGAACTGACTACTGTCTCCCAGGACATGTAAAGTCACCATTGGCTTTACTAGTCCTAAATTGTGAACAGAACCAGTACAAACCATCATATTGTGGGTGTACTGGTAGGGGCAATTCGATTTCCCCTGGGTCTGTTGTTCGAGGGGGCACTGTCCAGTCCCCCCTGAGCGAGTTTTGGCTGCTGGCAGTGGATACTACTTTTTATATTCGATCGCAAATATATTCTTATGGGATTTTCCCATTGTTCGAGGCTAATACTTTTTAACATAGCCTAAAACATACCGCCGGTTTATTTCTCTAATATTAATTCACCGGTTGGTATTTTTTGCCAGAACTCTGTTCCAAAATGGCGTTTGTGTTCGCTTTTGTGACTCCAACCTGAAGTTGAGCCCTTTGTTCCACTTTTGGCGGGCTTCTGCACAGAAGCCCTCCAAAGTGGTGCCACTCTGTCTGGGTACCACAGGGGGTGTGGGAGGGGGTTTAGGCACCCTGGACTGAGTTGCCTCAGCAACTCAAGTCGCACTCCTGTGTTATTGGCCCAGTGGTGAGCTGCCCGGCTCACCACTTAGCATGTTTGAGTGACAGCTAGGACTGATGAATGGGGGTTTTCTGCATAAAAGCAGGACTTTGGGGACTGGGACTTCAGACGTCGCCACAGGACCAAAGAATCCGAAGAGGGAGAAGCTGAGCCGACCTGCAACGACGACGCCACCGGTGGAGCCCTGCTGAACCGCCTCACCACTTCTTCCAACGACAGAGGAGATCTTCATCCCGGAGAGTCTTCTTCCTTTGACTGGTGGGGATAACCAGTTTGCCCGCCTTTTCACCTTCCCGGATCATCTCGTGGCCACCTTGCCTGTGCCAAGCACCCCGGCAACCGGGTTACCACGTTTTTACCACTACCGCGAATAAAATGGTAGTACGTTTTTTACCGGAGAAATCCGTGGCTGGTTTCTTCCCTGGCAGTGCAACGACATTCAGCTTTCCTCCATGTCGAGATCTTCCCTTCCTCTGGACGATGCCGTGACTTGCATCCACTGCCAGGAACAACTGCCCCTGCTGGAGGATTCTCTCCACTTTCAAGGTACTGTGTCCGCCTGGCCTCCCTCGCAACGGTCTGTGTGGCGTAAATCCTCAACTTATCACTTGGGTTGGCCCTAGGCTGCCTAACTGAACTTTTCTGAGCTGACCTGATTCCTTTTGAAACTAACTGCAAGACTCTCCAAGCCTTTTAAACTGTGTGATCTTGGGCGTATTGGTGTCCTACTCTCTCCAAGAGGGAGCTGGGCCTCTGAACTTTTGGCTCACCAGTAGACTTTGACTTTACTGCCTTGCTGAGTGCTTCTAAAGTATTGTGTTGTGTGCTGTTCCTGATTTCTGCCTTTTCCCTCCCTTTTTCTTAACTTATTGGAGTGCCATCTTTAGTTAAGCGCTCACCTCTGTCTGGAAATAAGTGGTGTTAACTAAGACTTGTCTAATAAGGAATAAGGGATGAATATATATTAATAGTGACTGTGTTTTTGAACTTGCTTACAATAATAGTGCTAGAGTGTTTCTAAGTGTGTCTTTAAATAAATAATTATATACTTGATACCAAAGCTCTGGTCAGTGTTTGCTTGTGCTACTGTGTTTTGGTACCTATCTTGTATACTCTATATACTGTCTAACTCTCCTTGAGAGAAGTCTGGCTGCTCAGCCACAGCTACCAGGTAAATCTGGGTGGTACAGACTGCTACCGATTGGGTTTACTGCCAACACCTGTAGTCTTAAGCCTTTTGCAGTGGTCCCTAAGGGAACTGCACAGGTTTCTGCCTAACACTTAGCCCATGCAATCAAATCCCATTTCTTCTCTGGCAGTACAGTATTGCGGGTGACAACCCTTGACCCCGCTCCCTGATCAGCTACAAGCGGCACAAGACCACTTGGAAGAGGGGGAGCAGGCAAATTCAATGGAGGTACTGTTACTGGTGCAATAGGAAGGGGTAGAGGAATAGGTGGAGGAACAGTAACTGGAGGAAGAGAAAATTAGGAGGAGCAGAAACAACAGGAAGAGGCAAAGCAGCAGTAAGAGGAACATACGGAGGTGGCGCAGAGGCACCAGGCCTTCGTTCATTTAACAATTTGTCGATGAATTCGTCGAAAACATGAAGGTCTTTAGAAGGATACATTTTCTGAATTCCAAGTGAGAAAGCACCATCCATATTCTTAGTCGACTCAGAATGTTTATCTCGGTCATTTAATAATGCTTTTTCGGCTTTCGTCTTATGACGGCACGCATGTTTTTCTCCACTCTTAAGTTGCTGCAGCGCTTCTTTTTTCCAATTTTGCAAAACATCGAATGCTGCAGGTCTAACCTTTTTCTTTTATAGTGTTTAATATCATTAAACACTATACTTCCAATGCCATGCTTACAGTACATAGTACACGCCGGCGACCCCTCCTGTGGTGCTGGACGGCTAAATTCCAAAGATTGTCCATCACTGCGGAACAATGCCCTGAAGCAGGTAGACAATTTCCCAGGCATATCAAATTATTGGTGTTACCTGGTCAATAATTGTGTCTGCAGATGCAATATGCCAAAATCAAATTATCAGGATATTTAAGAATCGGGTCACTACTCACCTGATCAGTCCTAAGGAGGTCTGATTGGATTACAAAGAATCTTACCTAACTAATCTTACCTCGTGTTTGGTGATTTCGGCAAATTTGCCCGCCTCGATAAGTGGACCCTCGTCAAGATGCCGTCTCGGACCACAAGCTAATCGTCCAGGGATCGGGTCGTGCAGCGCTGCTGAGGTGTCGCGTCTCATTCAGAAGGGGCCCCTTATTTTGTCACACCATCCGATCCCGGTCCGATAGCATGCGTCAACCTTCGACAAGCCGGCATCAATCTTGAGGGTCCCTATTCGGGCGCCAACTGTGAAAACTAAATCAAAATATCGAGGCTGAGTACCCCAAAAGGAAATACACCAAACACGGGTTACAAAGGAACATACAAAGATCTTTATTTTATACTGAACAATTTTCCAAGAAAAGTAACAGATAGCTATCGGCCCTCAGTACAACACAACAAACTCCAGTGTGGTTCAGTGTGCTTAGTGAGAGATGCTGTACATTAGAATTTGTTGCTCTTTTATACCATTTGCAAACATGATGTCCAACCCTACTTTGGGTTAATTTTCATAGAATACATTACTGATCTAGGGTTCATGCCGGGTTCATACCACTATATGCATAGGGATTGCCTTTAATACATTCGCCAACAAGCCTACACGGTAACAGTGTATTTTAGGATTTCTCATAAAGGACTTCTCAAACATTAATACAATGTAGTTAAACAAGTGTTCTTAGTTCAGTATTTGGATACATTGTTCTTAACATATGATCGTGGATTAGTTTCATTGCATGAGTAATCCTTTACACACAGGTCAGTGAAGGACAAGGCCTTAGTTCACAACCCCAACAAGTGGCCTGCAGGCAAGTTGCATATTAATTACACACAGAGGTCAAGACGGCCATGTTGTATTTCGGAATGACATCGTCCACCATTTTAACTCCAGGGTGGCTTTACAGAGAAAACCTAAAATGGCAGATTGACCTAAAATGGCGACTTACATTGATTCTAAGGTCAGGACCTTGCAACACGGATTTCATCGCAAGTGGCTTACAAGCAGCTTGGCGTAGGCCAATATACATATATTCGTTGCAATAAGAGGTACGATATAATTTCCCGTTTGACAGTGGAACATATCGCAAATGTTAAATTGAGCATATTAAGAACACCTCTGCAAATCATTTATACCGGGAAGTCAAATGTTCAACAAGTTCAGCTTTAGGACAGGGCTTGTTTGCAATGTTTTGTGGCATTGTATGTGTCCTAGGAACAAAATCAGGATCGATTCCATGAGTATGCATAGCCAACACAGTCAAAATGAGATCTTTCACAAAATCGAATTGCGTTTCCTGGTATATTGGCTTGCCCACCCATTTATGCTTTGCTTTGCAAAGGGCATGGTATAACAAAGCATCCCAAAGTTTCCCGGCAGTTCTCGATTGTGCTAGTTGCACACTAATACAGCTAGTAATGTTCGGGCCTGCATACCGTCTATGCCTAAATGCAACCTTTTGGGCCTGTACTTTAGGCACATATTGTGGAACACTTCCAAATCTCCGGTGTGACAGAATTCTGTGAGTCCCTTTAGGTCTCTTGAAAGAATTTTATTGTACACAATCTTCTCAAGAGCTTTGTGTGGTGGTTAACATGGCACCAACTAATTATTCTTGCATTCCTGCTCCTCCGATAAAGGTCCATGTGCACATTGGTGAAAATGCTGGTTTTCTGTCCATGAGTGAACGTTGGACAGTGGTGCATCAATGAGTGCCATTTTTCAAGTAGAAATTACACAGACCCATCACAAGTTTTGGAGCTCCACCAAAGATGGTTGCTGAAAGACTAAGACCACTGTAAAATATTTTCTGAACCCTTTTCTTTTTTTACCAGCAGCTGTAATTTTTTTTTATTGACTGATTTGGCATTTGCCATACATCAAATTGATGACGAATGTTTGGAAACTGCTCTCACATGGCACTGGCTATTGAAACATGTCTGTTCGATTTTTCCAGGCTTGACTAATATCGGGGGATAAGAATTCTCTTTGATATTTGTAGTACTGGGTTTTAGCAAGGAACTGAACTCCCACAAATTGACAGAAACTGGACATCTTACTGAAAGTCAAGCCACTGAAAAGTAAAGCTGCTGAACATAGTAGATTTCCAGCTGGCACTTTTCCCAGCATCGGTTGAGCGGACCATGAAAATGTAATCATGGAGGTGGACATAGCTGGCTTGGATTTTCAGTTTAGTGCCTTGTAATACATGGGACACATTCACCAATAGCTCCCTGCGTGTTTTCCCCTTCAATGTATGGACATATTTCTGTATCAGTAAAATCTCTACCAGGCAGCTGTCGAATACACTGTATTTTGCCTCCTTTATTAGCCAATCGTCTTGCATGTGGTTTGTGACTAAACAGTGGGGGACAAATCGCCCAAACTAGACAAACTGTAATCGAGATCTTTGGCAAGTTTCTCGGTCAATTGCGTTGAAGCTTCAGTCTCTGTTAGTTCAGCCTGTGTTATTTGCACAATTGGAGAAACCGTCAACATCGAATGTTGATTGGGTGAACCTTTTTTTGCGGGTGTAGATTGTGTCAATGTCACGCTCACCTGATTCCCACGGAGTCGCAGGTCTGGCTTCGAGTGCTGATGCTTCTTCAATGGTGAAGCGCATCTGAAGATGGACTCTCTGGCTCGCAGGAATATTCCCCTGTGCGTGAAAAGGGAGTATTACCTACTGACGGAATAATGCTCAAGCCTCCCACTCCCTTCCAACCCTCCATGATACCCTTCCTCGATTCCCCGTGAAGTCTCACCTTAGGTTCTGGAAGGATGAGTTCTCCATCCTGCTTCTGATGCAGGGGCGCGTTGAAACCCAGTTACTTCACTGGATTGAGGTTTGATGGGAGTTCAAATAAGCTTGACTATTCAGGTAAGGTGCTGTAAGAGTTCTGTAGCAAGTTCAAAAGTTCAAGCTTAATAATAATGTTCATTGTCTTATTGCAGCAAGCGCTAACGCTTATGTCTTTTTCCCCTTAGGGGCCGCGGTTCGGAATGCCGGAGATATGGCGCTGACCCGAAGTGAAACGTGCAGTTCCAGTAAATGACAGGTAAGTTCTGGATGAGCGTTCGGGTAATGTCTTTGCATTCGCTCATTCAATGTCTTTGTCTTTTTTACCCATAGTGGCCGGGGTCTGGAATGCCAGGAAGCGGCAGGACCCGAAATGAAATGGGAATGACCCAACAGGTAAGTCTTAGAAGGAAACTAAGCTTTTCCTGTTCCCTTCCTTCTCTCACCTTGTGTTCCTGTCTTTTTCTCTCTAGGCTCTGGGAAGTGGCTGCGGATCCGGATGATCGCTGCTGAAGATGGAGGTGCCCAGGAAAGGTGAGTGAAATGCAGCGCTGCAGCGATCGAAGCGAAATGCTTTTAAAATGATGTCTTCCCTTTCAGGATTGTCGGTGTGATGTCTCTGTGATGCAGCTGTAGCAGGTAAGGTCTTCTTTCTCTCCAATTCTCTCTTAGCAGGTGACCCAGGATGCTGACAGGTGTGGCTGAAGTCCAGATGCAGGAGCTGACACGGTGAGCATCCAGCTGCGAGGAGCAGAACAACGCGAAGCGTGAGTTGCTGATCGGGCGTGGTTTAAATAGCTTTGGAAGAAGTTCCAGGTATGTATCCTTCCACCGATCAGGTATGTATCCTTCCCTGACCACACCCAGGGGAAAGTAGTCCCACAGGTAAAGTAGTTCCATTCAGGCCTCAAGAGGGCCTGGATGTAGCAGCATGGTCTGCATCAGGTAAGTGCACATTTAAACACTTGAACACTTGTCTAGCTTTATGAGCCTGGCGCCAGGACACGGGTCCAACATGAGCCTGGCGCCTAAGGGGCCAGGACTGTGTCCAAAGGGCCCCAGCTTGGGCCCGCTGGCACTTCCCTGGGGGGAATGATGCCTGCCTCTGGGGTTGCTGGGTCGGACCTGGCTCCTTGGAGGTAGGCATCATGACAGTCAAGTGGTCTGCTAGGAATTCAAATGCATCTTGAATATATTCAGTTTCATCTTGTCGAGTTTTCACATTGTAGCAATGGCCCAAGAACACTTTGCTGGCTTCGCCGGTCACATTCCATTCAGTTTCAGGCCATTGGGCATAAGCATCACAAGTCTGCTTATTGACTGGACCATGCTTCCTCAAATAGTAGTTGCACCATGCTGAAATCTGTTTGGCAAGCGACATTGTGGGTTTCATTGGTTGTCTGTGTCTTTATACTTCTGTTCCTTCTGGGCCTCTAGGAGATGTGTTGTAAAAACATGTTCAATGTACAGCACACATACAGCAGATAGCACTTTATATTAAAAAAACATGTTATGAAGAAAACACAGGCCCAAAACACTTCTAAAAAACGAAATTGTTAGTTACACTTGTTTTCTTGATTTTCTGTGAAACAGTGGTCTTCTTTCACAACCGCACCAGCAAGCTGAAAAAAATAGTTTTTATATGGTTTAAATCAAGCACATTTCATTTACACGCAAACACACATATTTAAATATCTACAAGCAGATCCAACTTGATTGAATAAAAAAAATACTACATACAAAGGTATTACAAATGCCATTTGATGTCCATCTGTATCCAATAGTAGTTTATGTTCACCTCTGATCCATGTGCCTCCATTTCTAATTTCACACCTTCTGTAGATTCCTTGAATAGAATATTCATAAAAACAAAAAAAAAAGTTACATTTGAAATGTATATTTTGACTAAATGACGTACACCGTTTGTGAGGCACTTGAACTTAGGGCGATCGATCCACGGATAAGATTAGCACAAGATGGCCGCGCCCGACTCATTGATTTCGCATTTGTAAAAGTGAGGAAAACTAAGGTAAGGTGCATAGGAAATGTTTTTACAATCGATCACAGTTTACTTAAAACCACATGCCTGCACGCTCGGGACAATGACATTTTTGAGCGCACTATTCCTTTAAGACTGGTGAACAAAGGAGTCTTACGCCTTTAGATCAGGCATCCTTGTGGGGCCCCCTCCAAGGTGGGGGCCCAGGACCAAGTGCACCTTTTGCTGTGCCATAAAAACATATCTGAGTTCAAATATAACATATATAACATTTATGTTCAAAGTCTGGTAACTGTTTCTCCTTATAATCTGGGTGAAATCCTCTTCCTCAGATTTAAGCAGGATTCTGCTCAACAGTTCCAAAAGGATAAGGAAATCCTGTCCTATAACAAACTTCCAATACAGTTCTGTGTGTTCCAACTTGAATTCAACCAGTTTCCAGTTGTTACAGAAAAGTTGAAACAACTTCTTCTCATCAACAAGATTTTCCTCTTTTCCACTTGTACTAAAGAACTCAAAACAACTCCTTCTCATAAACCAAGAATACTTCTGTAGCTCATTAAGATCCACATTAATTGTTGTCAGGATTATTCTGCAGCAGTTCACACAATACGTGTTTCAGTGATATAAATTTGTCAGGATGATTCTGTTCCAATTCACAAAAACATCTTAGCGGTTCTCGCTTTTCTTCACAGATTTTCACCACCACACCACAGTACTTCGACTTCCATCTGGTCCACTCACCTGCCAGGCCTACTACTATTAGGTGCTCTGCCCTTGTGTACTCTCCTGCCAAGACAGAATAAAACTAACTATAAGTACTTTTGTGGTAAAGGTTAGCTTCCAACAAGTTAGCAATGTCTTTTGCTCAACACCATCAAGTTTAGATATTCTTTCTAACAAGAAACATACTGGTGCTATTTGTTACACACTTGTGTTTGCCACACGCAATGCAGGCTATGCTGCACACGTCCTGAATATCTCCTCACAGAAGGATAGCTCCCCTGCTACTCTTGTTTCCCCACTTCTGCATTAACCAAATGCTGACAAAAGTTCTCTCCCACTTTCACACTTCTTTGGATTTGGAAAATTGGGTTTATGCCAGTTCATCTTATGACCTCCTTTACATATGGGCAATATGTTTTACAAACACTAGGGGCCTCATCATAAGTTGGGCGGAGTGGTAAAAATGCAGTGTTAACGCTATTACCGCCGTATTACCGCTCTGCCCAACTATGAGTTGGGTGGGAAGTCGCCCAGCTTTACCTCCAGCTTTTAGCTGGAGGTAAATCTGGTGAATTTCCACCCATTTGCAGTGCTATTACCATGGTACAAATTGTGCCACGGTAATAGCGCCCAAACTGTTGAGTTGAGTAACTCTATTAGCATTGGACGGTATCCTGGGGCATTTACTGCCGGGATACCGCCCAACGCCTGATGACCCCCTAAGCCTCTTAATTGCCACTTCTTGGCTTTGGCAATGTTGTTTCTTTTTAACTTGCCTCTGCTTTTGCTGCAACGTGGAGAGACCACGACTGCTCCACCTCCTGCTGCTACTCTTCTTCATGGCCTGTAGCTGAGGGAGCCTTTTATGCCTCCCAATCTCCCTGAGGTGGGGGTCATTTTCACTAATAGGTTGTAACTTGCAGTCTTGTGCCTCTGCAGTCCTCTTCCTCGTCCCAGTACTTTGGGTATTGCGGAACTTGGAAGCCACAATGAAAGAAATCGTCTTTCTCTACAGTTTGTATTTTACAGTATGCCATCAAAAGGGCAGGATTACTGGGGATGGGATCAAAAGGATTTTCCCATTCTTCTCGACTTGTTTTCCCCCCACATGTGAGCCTCCCGCAGAACACCACTCCCAGGGTCAGGATCAGGAAGCTTTTGCCTTTCCCTGGCCACAAGAGAGGGGTCCCAGTTCGGGGTTTCTGGGGGAATCATCTCTGATTCATCACAGTGCATCCTTCATTCTTTTCTGAAGGTCGTATTTCATTTATCACAAACAATTTGTTTGCCAGCCATCTAAGGAGGAAGAAAGACTGCATAGACTCAAATCCAAAAGGCCTCTGAGTTTTTACATTGCTAGGACCAACCAATTCAGAATGGAATACCAACTTTTATTGGTTACACCGGCCCGTAGACGAGCAAGAGCGTAATGAAACAAACCATCTCCAGATGGATTGTGCTTAGTGTCTCTGAATACAGTGGGTAAGCAGATCCCTGATGGCTTCAGGACACGCTCTAGTAGGGGTGTGGCAGCTACCTCTGTTCTTCAGAGGAGTGCCAGTAAAGGATATCTGTCAGGCCGCAACGTTGGCTTCCATCCAAATGTTCACAAAACACCATTGCCTGGATATCTTAACCGCCAACAAGTCTTGTTTTGGCAGAGCTGTTCTCCAACAAGTGGTGACATAGTTACCACAGCGTTCGCTCCTTCACCCCTCTGTGATATCTTAGTGCTGTGGGAGTCTAAGATGAGGAATCTGTGGGAGGACACAGTGCATTGAAAGAACAAAGTACTTAACCCTGGTAATATTTTTTCTGTTGGATGTTCCTCCCACTGATTCCTCATCTTAGATATATCCTCCTGCCTTGCAGAACTTGTTGTTTGATCACAGTTTCCTTGATCCACAGTTTGTAATTTGGCTGTAATAGTGAATTTCCTCACATTCTGTCTTTACTTTTACACGAACGTACAACGTTTTCTGCATGAGCTTCTCTAGTACTTCGCGTTAAATACTTACGAAGAACCTCGTTGCAATGAATGTACAAAAAGAAATTCATATCCGAGACAAAAAATCTTGTCATATGTCCAGTTAGCTTATTTAATGAATTAATTCCAATTGTATCCACTTATGAATGAATCATCCAGTGCATATCTCAATAAATCAGTCACAACATGTTTCTAATGGATTCTTTCCTCCCACGGATTCCTCATCTATGATATCCCTATCTCAGTACTGGTTTTCTACCACCAAGGGGTGCAGCGCGACTTCTCATTGGCTCCGCCCAATGATTCTGCGCGCCCCATGCCGCACATGACGTCAGGGTCAGTATATATAGCGGTGCCACACCCTGTGACTTCAGCTCCTTTTTTCCGCACATTCTGTCCACTGATCAGAACACGCTCATAGAGAGTACCTTTTTTTTCATATGCCATGCCTACTCCGTCCAATGCCTCGGACTTCAAACCGGGGCAGATGGCGGTCTCGGATACGCACTGGATTTGTTTGTTGCTTGGTCGAGGAAAAGGACACCCAAAATTGCGGGTCATTGCAGTCCATGCACCGGAAGGCCCTCTGTGAGAGGGCAATGAAGATCTTCACATTTGTCCATAAGGGAAAGGGCGAGGCTTCTCGGTCGAGGTCGCACGGTGTTGAACGATGTTTCGTAGAGCAACTGGATTTGTGCAAGGAAAAGAAGAAGCAGCAACATCGCAAGAGGTCCCGCTCCCTGAGTGAGTACTCATACCGACATCTGTTTTTCTCTTAAAAGAAGAAGAGACACCACTCCAGGGAGTCCTCTGATTGTCCGGCGGAAGTACATTTTCTAACCCAATCCTCCACGCTGGAGGAATGGGAAAACGTCTGCCTGAAGATGTTGGATACCTTTGCCAAGGCGCTGGTGGCTCCGACTTCAGCGCATGTGGCACAGGCGACGGCGCAGTCGGCATCGGCTACAATGCTGCAGTGTCCCACCACGTCTGTTGCGACTGGCAAAGTACCCTCTGGGAACCACTCTCACATGCCTAAGGGCTCAGGCATGAACCAGACAGAGACGTAGGTTTCTCTGCACCGACAGGCCCTGCCATTGGGAGCGGAAATCTTGGTGCCGGCACATGCATCATCTTTGGCATCTTGCATAATGCAACTCCGTAGGAATATGACCCAGTCCTTATGGACGCCTTCTTGTCAAAGATGTACAACATCTAGGACAAGGAGGGGAAGCAGGACCCCTTTGGGCTGGAACCTATGGGTACTAGGGAGGTGATGGATTTCCTGGAAGAATTTTACGGGGGAAAGTAAGAACCTGCAGGGTGCCAGTGGCCTCGACACCTCCCCGGAATTGGACATTTTGCCGGCTCCCACCCCAGAAAAGCCTCAAGCCACCTTCCAGTACTTTATGGCTTAGGTGGCCAGTACTCTACTCTGTCCAGGTTCAAGGTTCAATACAAACTTTGAAATATTCTGGACCCCCAAAAAAGAGATGCTCCTGCCCATCAAAGTGGCAGTGGAGGCCCCCATGTATTGGAGGTGTGGGAGAAACCTGCCTCTGTTACGGCAGTGGACAAGGCTCTGGCACGGAAGCACCATCCCACTTCGTTGCTCCCAGTTTTTCATTTTTCCCCTGCTTTACCTGAGAGCTTGGTAGTTCCGACCAGGATGACTAGTCTGAAGACGTCTACCTTCCTGTCCCTTCCACCGGGTAGGAAGAGTAAGAGGTTTGATGCAAGAGGGAAGAAGGTGTTTTTGCGTTGGGCAGTCTTGCACTGCAGGCTGTGAATTGTTGCATGGCAATGTTCTCCTTTGGCCTTTGGATGGCTGTGGCCAATGTGCTTTTCGATGGCCAGAACCTTTTTGGAGCTAAGGCTGATGACGCTCTACAGAAGGTCCAGTCATCTAAGGTCCAGTCATCTAAGGGGACTTCTAAGTTCTTGGGACTATCGGTGCAACAGCCTTCTGTACAGCTGTTGTCTCAAGGCAGGGGTTTTTGCCCCTTTCTCGCCTCTGCCCGGAGAGGCTGTGATCAGTCTGCCCCGGGAAAAAGGCAAAGCGGGTCCTTCCTGAGAGGCAGAGGAAGGGGTTCCCAGCAGGGGACATTGCAGCAGCCGCTGTCCCTGCCACTGCCCCAGGATGCCAAACCTAAGTGATGGGCTTTGCCACTCCTTACCGGAGGGGGGAGACTTTCCTTGTTCAAGCCGGATAGGTCAAAGATCATGTCCGATGCTCGGGCCTTAAAGATCATCCAACAGGAATATTGCCTCCCATTCCTTCAGCACCCCCCCGAACCACGGCCCTCTGACCACCCCTTTGTCTCTGGACCCCATCCTCCTCGAGTAAGTCCATCAGCTCCTGTCAAAAAGCATGATCGAGTTAGTTCCGTGCTCAGAATGAGGGAAGGGGTGATAATCCACCTATTTTGTGGTGCCAAAGAAGGATGGATGCTTTCGCTCCATTCTGGATCAGCAGCTGCTAAACAAGTTCAAGATGTTTAGTCTAACCTAGATTCTGCATTCCTTCAATCTGCAGGACTGGCTGGTTTCCCTGGACCTTTAGGATACTTCCATGTGCCGATTCTTTGCAAACACAGGATGTACCTAAGGTTCGTAGTGGGTCAACACCATTACCAGTTCAAGGTTCTGCCTTTTGGTCTTTCCCTGGCCCCCATGGTTTTCACCAAGCTGCTAGCACTGCAGCTCACCTCAGAAGGGCCGGCATTCATGTCTTTCCCTGGCTGGATGACAGGCTCATCCGAGCTTGCTCCCCAGATCTAGTGTCAGAGCATCTACTCTGAAAATGCACTCTATTGCACATCCTGGAATTTTCCCTGAGCTTCAGAAAGTCTCAGGTTTCACCGTCCCAGTCTCTCTGGTTCATTAGGGCAGTCTTCGACACTCGCCTGGGTAGGGCTTTCCCACTCAAGGACTAAGTGGGGATCATCTTTCAGATGGTGATGGTCAATGTCCTCCAATCCCACCAACAAGTCCCGGCCTTGGCTTTCCTGCACCTTCTGGGTCCTCATGGCATCTTGCATCCTAGAGGTACTAGAGGCGAGGCCGTGCATTAGATCGCTTCAGTGGCTTCTCCGGTACCTATGGTTGCAGTTTCAGGGCCACACGTCAGACCTTCCGAGACCGCCATCTACCATGGTTTGAAGTCCGAGGCATTGGACGGAGTAGGCATGGCATATGAAAAAATAGGTACGCTCTATGAGCGTGTTCCGATCAGTGGACAGAATGTGCGGAAAAAAAGGAGCTGAAGTCACAGGGTGCTGCCTTTAATCAGGTGGCTCAGGATTTTGCGTGGTTGGGCGTGCACAAAAACTTGCTGAGGGGCACATGTTTCACCAACCTTGGCCCCAGGTGATGGTTGTCATTGACGGATCTCTGACTGGTTGAAGCGCTCACCTGTTAGACCTAGTGGTGAGCAGCCTGGTTTCCCAGGGAGTCTCGGGAACCCATCAACTTGCTGGAGCTGAGGGTGATCAGGGTGGTCGTTTTCCTTCATTCTTTGAAATGGAAGACTATGCTGATCCTCACGGACAAAACAGTGGCCTTGCATTACCTCAACAAACGAGGTGGTGCGGGATCCTTGCATCTGTGCAGAAAAGCTATGGCTATGGTTCTTGGCTCTGGAGAACGGTGTCTCTCTGACAGCGGCTCATCTGGCCAGAGGAGAGAATGTCACATTGGATGCCTAGAGCAGACAGACTTCGGCCTCCCACTAGTGGGAGCTCTGTCAGGAAGTTCTGGAGTTCCTTTTGTGGAACTCCTCAAGTGGACCTGTTCGCTTCAAGTGTCATCAGGAATTGCAAGTTGTTCTGCTCCTGGGAATTTCCTCATTAGAGAGTTCTGAGGGACACACTGGCGGTTAGGTGAACTGTCAACCACCTTCATGCATTTGGATTATCCCTGTCATTCCACTGGTTCTTAGGAGGCTGAGCCTGTTCGGAACCACAATGACCCTGATTGGTCCAGACTGGGCCCAGAAAACATAGTATCCGGAGTTGCTGCACATGTCCATCTGCACTCTCTGGTGCCTTCTGAGGAGTGTCGACTTGCTTTCCCAGTAAGAGGGGCGGGTCCTCCACCCAAACCCCAGCAGCCTGAGCCTTCTTGCTTGGCTACTGAAAGGCTGAGGTACCAGGAGAGGGACTTGTCGGACCAAATCCTCGATGTACTCCTTTCAGCTCAGAGGCCCGCTACAAAATCCATTTATACATGCAGGTGGTGTACATTTTCAGATTGGTGCCAGGATAGGGAGCTGGATTCTTTACCTTGTCCTCTAACCCCTCTGTTGGATTTTCTGCTTTCTTTTGCCCAAGCATGCCTTCAGATTGGCACTGATAAGGGTTACCTTGTTGCTATTTCGGTGTTCAAGAGACCCCTGGACCAAGGATTGTTTTTCACAATCTCCACTGTTATGCAGTTCTTGCTGGGTTTGTTTGTGGTTCCAGCATGGGATCTGATTTTTTTTAAATGAATGTTTTTATTGATTTTCCAAATATCAAACTTGCACTTGTCATACACAGATAATATTGTGTTGCAACGCCTTCTCACACTGCCCCCTCA
This sequence comes from Ambystoma mexicanum, assembly GCF_040938575.1. Classification (NCBI taxonomy): domain Eukaryota; kingdom Metazoa; phylum Chordata; class Amphibia; order Caudata; family Ambystomatidae; genus Ambystoma; species Ambystoma mexicanum. The sequence goes on from NC_090923.1 coordinate 550,557,794, forward strand.
ACCAGTACAAACAGCATTCCAGGACAAATATTTCTGACAGGTCTCCGCCCCACCCCCCCTCCCTACCGCCCAACTCTCCTCCTGATCTACCATGCAGACCCTCGCTGTTCACTATCAACAACCTCCAGTCCCTTCAAGGGGGACGCAAGTCCGGGTTCAGTTCCAGTTTGTCCCATATATAGTGCCATATTGTGTAGCGGGGTTCCGTACCCTCCTCCCGCCACAAGGATCGCTCACACCCATCTCAACTCTCACCCACCTCCACCAGTTCCTACTCCAGCCACCCAATTTGGGGCCGCCCTGCGCCTTCTAAGCCATATCAATCATCCTTCGAGCCAAGAGGAGGCCCAGTGCCAGAGCTCTGGTCAACCCCTTTGTACACCTGCCCTTCCCTACAGGCAATAACCCCAGCAAACAGTTCTTACTCATCATAACTTGTGCCTTCATCCCAGTTAATGCTGACAGTACCGAACAGATGTCACCCCAAAACCGTCCCACGCGCTCGCATTCCCACCACATATGCAGGAAGGTTCCAACCTCCTGCTGATATCTCCAGCAGACCGTGTTCACCCCCTCCACCATCTTAGCTACCCTCACTGTTGTGATGTACGCTCTCTGGACTATTTTATATTGAATCCACTGGAATTTGGCATTCCGAGATACCCGTTTCTCGTGCTCAAGGGCCCTTGCCCATTCCCCATCTCGAGAGCTGCTTCCCCATATCAGTCTCTCATTTTGTGCGGAGCTCCACTGCTGCAGTGTTACACTCCTCCCTGTTAGCTGCATATAGCTACGACACACTGTTCCCTCCCCCAACTAGCTGCATGAGGGTCACATTCATCCCATAAATCCAGGGCTTTCCTGGGAACCCCCCTAGGCCTCTCTCACTGCCGTCATCAAAGCAGCAAAGTCCAAGAAGTTCAGGGGGGTCAGGGGATGCGCTGCCCGGAAATCAGAAAACGTGATAGCCCTATCCTCTACATACAATGTATCCACCTGCCACACTCTACAGCAGCCCAGGGCGAGAACCGGCGAAAGGGAAAGCACTGACCCCCGCAAGCGGCTGTCCTAACAATTGTACACACTGAGGAGAGGAAGCTGTCATGACCCTTGCCCCTGGCCCTCACTGGCAAATCAGCCTTCTAGTTAGGGCCAGGTCAAAGGTGTTAGGGAGAATTCTCATTTAGGGATAATTTCCCTCACCTAGTGAGTCCACCAGCAGCTTTGCTGGAGTTCTGGAGTTAATTTTTTTCCACTTGGTAAGAGTGTGAGCTTTTCCCCCACTTGTACCTGTGTTTTGCCAAGTATATTTCTCTGTCTTTTTGTGATTGTGGACTCTGGAGTACACCTCTTCAGTAGCCCCCTTCTTTTGTGTGTCACACAGCACCTTCAGTGCAGTGACACAGGGTTGTCTTTGAGACTTCCGCCGACTCCATTTCTGAGGCTGACTACAGTCCCCTAGAAAAGGATAAAGTTACCATTAACTTTACCTAGTCAATCTACCACAGATCCAGTACACCCCATCTTCCATGGAGTACTGGAAAGGGTTAATTCATATCCCTTTTTATCTGTACCTCCTAGAGCATTGTTTCGCTCTTTTAACATTTAGACTTGGCTGGTGGCAGTTGTATCTACCCTAACTTTTCTACCGCGATTATATTAGATAAACGTGGTATTGTTCTTGGCTATTATATTAGCCTCGAACATAAACCCGCTTGACCAAATTGTCTTTCGCTTGGCTCAGGTTGGGTTTGTTCACCATTTCTTTTTGTTAAAGTCCTTCTTGTGTTTTACTTTGCGCGGCAAACTAGGTTCACCGTCTTTGTTCACCGTCTTTTGGCGGGCTTCTGCTCAGAAGCCATCCACCAGGCGCCTGGGTGTCTAGGTGGGCTGAATGTGAGGGAGGGGTGTAGTCACCCCCTGCCCAGGGTATCCTAGGAAACCCAAGTCGCACTTTGCCATGACTGGCTGAGGTGGTTGTCCAGGCTGGACAACCCCCCTGCTGGGTGATTGACAGCCAGGCTGTGTGAATGGGGGTTTTGCGCATAAAAGGCAGGTCTCTTGGGATAGAAGTCAGTCGCCACTGGAACTACAAGGAACCGAAGAGAAGCAGAGAGAACAATGACTGCTGCAACTACCCTGTCCCGGTGAAGCCCTGCTGCAGTCCTGAGCTATCTACCCTTCAACGACTAAAGAAGATCTGGTCCGGAGTCTTCCCCTTGAGCCTGGTGGGGATAACCAGCTCATCTTCCACAGCCAGAGTATCCTCTTCCTTGGTCGAAATCACTGCACACTGCTGTAGTGGTCCGGATAGCCATCTGAAGAGCTTCTCCTCTTTTTAAGGAGCGCACCTTTTATTCCTTGTCACTGCTGCCGGCCTCATCCCTGTGTGGTGCAGACCCCCTTCAGATGTACTCCGTCACAACGATGCTCCAGGAACCGTGGGTCTGCGGGAAACCAACAGGAACAACTGCCAGGGAACTAGCTGCACCATTGGAATAAGGTACTGTGTTCTGCTTGATGAAACTGGGTGAACCCCTTTTCTTCATCTTCAAGGCTTGCCCTTGTCTTCCCTCCTTCTTAGAACTTTTGCTTCCGAACATTGACAATATCGAAGAACTCTTGGCTACATTGAATCCTGAACTGTTTGACTGTGTGATCTTCGGCAACAGGACTCCGGTGTCACTTAACCCTGGCTCCGGCCCTTTGACTCTTGAACTCCTGTCTCCGAGTGTTTATCGATTCTGTCTGCCTTACCAAAATATTGCCTGGGATTTTTGCCTCCAACTCCCTCTTGGTATCGCAAGTGCTAAGTGTGTTTTTGCCCCGGTAGCATTTCATGTCACGGATACGTGTTTATTTAGTAGACCGAACTGTCAAAAAGTGATCGCAATCGTATTCACAGTAACGCGTTTTGTTCGTAACACCGGTCCATTCAAACAAAGGGTACTTACCTTGAGATTTACTGTACAAAGTGAATTGGTTAGTTGTAGTATATTTTACGTGTGGTTTGTGTTTGAGTTTAATAGAAGTGTTGTGTTTATGACAAATGGTTTAAAAAGAAATGTACTTATATTTTTCTACCTGAAACGTTGAGTCAGTGTTTGCTTGAGTCACAGTAATTGTGGTCCCTTTGTGTAATCTCTGCTACTGCTCATATACTCTTGAGATAAGCCTGGCTGCTCCGCCACTGCTACCACTCTGACATAGTAGTACAGGCTTGTAGCAAAGGTAAAACTTGTATTGCCACCTGTAGTCTTAATTGTGTGTAGTGGTGCCTAAGGGCACTGCACAGGATTCTGCCTAACACTGGTGTACAGTGGTGAGGATTTGGAAGTAGAGTGATTACACTTAGAGTGCTGCTATTGCTTGGGTTCAACTAACCACAAGGCTAACACCACTAATTCTATTTAACTGAAGAAATAATGTAAAATATGGAAAGCTACACTGAAGAGAGTCTTTTACTCTATACTGCTGAGGTTCTGAGAACCATGTGTAGGGATAAGAATCTCTCTGGTAAAGAAAAGAAATCTGAACCGGTTGCAAAGTTAATGGGGAAAAGTCTGGAGAGTGGATCAGAAGGGCCTACCACTCCAGCAAATGTGGATTTTGATGTTTCTGATTCTGAGAGTGTTAATTGTGAAGAAGTAGATGAGTCCTTGTTAGGAAACCCTACAACTCCTTTGCCTGCTCAGAATGCACATCCTCTATCCACAGGGACCCCCACAGGTCCTGCACTTACTCCTGAGTTTATTGCACTTGAGAAAATGAGACTTGGATTGGAAGTGAAACGTATTGATGCACAAACTGCCATGAAACTTCAAGAGTTAAGGCTCAGAGAAATGGAGCTGAACCATGAACTAGAAATGAAGAAACTGTCTCTAGAAAAGGCTTCTCTCCCAGAATCTTCAAGGTCTTCCAGCCCTAAGAGACCCCGTATGCCAAAGGAAATGGTTGGTATGTATGAGACTAAACTTGATATTTTGGATTGGTTAGCAATGTTTGAGTACAATCATGGGATTCAAGGTATCTCAGGGAATCAGGTGATTCCTTGGCTTTTCGCTAGGCTCCCCCCTGTTGCAAGTGATGCTGTAATGGAGTTGGGGGAGGAGGATAAACAGGATTATGAGTGTGTGAAACTAGCATTAATAGCTAGATTTGGGAAGACCCCTTCCCAGTATCTTAAGAGGTTTAGAACCCTCAAAAAGCATGATGGTCCCCCTTGGGCTACCTAGGTGTGTGAATGTTTGAAAAACTTAGATGGTTGGGTTAAGGGTTACAAAGTGAACATTTATGAAGGTTTGAGGAATCTTGTAATGTAGGAGTCTATTTTTGAAGTCTGCTCTCCTGAGCTTAGACAGCACTTGGCTGATTCAAAGGAGATAGATCCTAAGAAACTAGCTAAGGCTGCTGACTTATGGGTTGCCAACAGGGCTACTCACAAGGATAAAGGCTACTCAGAAGAAGGATGAGGGGAAGCAGCCAAAGAAAGACAACAAAGAGAATTCCAATAATTCCAATCCAAAAGAGGGCCCCAAACATAACCAGGGTAATCCACAAGGTAAACCGGCCAAATCAGGCTAATGTACCATCTGGTTCCACACCAGATGGAGGTCAGAGCAAACCCCCATTCCAGAGAGCATTTGTTTGTGGGTTACCTGGTGATGTGAAAGGAGATCCCAAGTGTAAGAGTAAACCTTCAGGGATCAACACTGTCTCCTTAGCCTTCTCCCAGGTGGATGAAGTACCTATAGCCAGTGAAAACTTTCAGCTACTAGCTGATGAGCCTATGAGAGTCTCAGCTAGTGTTTGTTTAGTGTCCTTGGGTCTTTGGGAACAATAGAACTTAGATGTCTATAACTCAATCCCAGATAATACTAAAGAGTATTACAAAGATAGTGTTCTTGTGAATGGTCAGGAAACCCCTGCCATCAGAGACACTGGAGCCAGCATAACTGTGGTTGATGAATGGTTTTTCAAGGTGGAGGATTTTGCTAAGGCACCCAAACACCTAACCAAGTTAGCTGGAGGACCTGTGCAAATGGTTCCCCAGTTACCACCTCTCATCCAGTGTAATGACATGACTGTCAGGAAACCTGTAAGTGTGCAAACTAACGTACCTGGGAGGGTCCTGCTGGGTAATGACTTTAAAACTCTTGGCATTGTGTCTAGTACCCCCAGGTCCCCCAGCAGAAAGAAGCAGGAGCTCAGAAGGTCTGCAAGGGAGAGAACCTTAAGAGGCTCTCCTGGGGACATGATAGAGGAAGCTATCACCCCAAGTACACAGGACTTACTTACTGCGATTGCAGGACAAGAAAAGACAAAGGGGAAACGTAAGTCTGCCAGCAAGAAACCAGCAAGTACTCCTGTGCACAGAAGGACCTCTCCAAGACTGTCCTTAGTCACACCTGTGACTCCCACACCAGCTGAGGCTGAGTGTGAGGTTCAACCCTGTATGGTCAAACTAGCTACTGAGGAATCAGATCTAGAAGAGGATCTTACCTTGGTAGGAGATCTTGACCCTGTTGACCATCCTGAGCTGCAGTCTTTAGTGGCAGAAGGTGGACCCAACAGGGGAGATTTCAGTAAGGGACAAAGAGAGTGTCCTACCTTGGAAGGTCTTCACCAACAGGCCACTTCTCAGCTCAATGGGACTGAGCCTGGGAAGTATAGGTTACACTGGGAGGATGGCCTCTTCTACAGTGAACCAACTGAGACAACTCCTGGAGACTACAAAAGACTTGTAGTACCTCTAGTGAACTGACTCCAGTTTCTGCAGTTAGCCCATGAGGTACCGTTGGCTGGTCACTTAAGTTTTAAGAAGATCAAAGAAAGGCTCTCTCTGCACCTCTACTGGCCTACAATGGGTACAGAAGTAGACAAATTCTGCAGAAGCTTCCACACTTGCCAAACCTCTGGCAAGAGTGGATCCAAGAATGTGGCACCCTTAGTGCCTCTCCCAGTGGTAGGAGTTCCTTTTGAGAGGGTGGGGATTGACATTGTTGGTCCTCTTGACCCTCCCTCATCTTCGGGCAACAGGTTCATCCTGGTTGTAGTGGACCATGCCACTAGATTTCCTGAAGCCATACCTATGAGGACTGTTACGGCTCCGGCTGTGGCTTAGACCCTACTTGGTATTTTTACCAGGGTAGGTTTTCCTAAGGAGGTGAAATCTGACAGGGGATCAAATTTTATGTCCCACTACATGCAAACCATGTGGAAAACCTGTGGAGTCACCTACAAGTTATCAACTGCCTACCATCCTCAAACCAATGGAATGGTAGAGAGGTTTAACAGAACTATGAAGAGCATGATAGGTGCTTTAGAAGAACCCCTTAGAAGAAAGAGGGACCTTCTACTGCAATGCCTTCTCTTTGCATATAGAGAAGTCCCTCAGGAGGGAGTAGGATTCAGTCCCTTCTAACTTCTCTATGGCCATCCAGTCAGAGGTCCATTGGCCCTGATTAAGGAGGGGTTGGAGGTTGCTCCTTCCCCCAAGCCAGTCAGAATGACTGACTATGTGATAGGTCTCCGGAGGAGAATGTCACACATGATGGCAGAGGCAAGTGATAACTTGAGGGCTGGTCAAGCCCTGGTCAAATATTGGCATGACCAGAAAGCTAACATGGTTGAGTTTACTCAAGACCAGCTTTTTCTTGTTATGGTCCCAACAAGGCAGAGAGCCTTGAAAGGACAAATGGATAGGACCCTTCAAGGTTGTGGGTAAACTTGGAGAGGTGAACTATCTGGTGGACTTAGGCAATCCTAAGGAGGCTCCCAGAGTCTTCCACACCAACCGTTTAAAGGCTTATGTCTCTAGACCTGACGTAGGAGCTCTGCTTCTAGCTTCAGCTCAGGAGGAGGAGGAGAGTGAACCTCTGCCTGACCTCCTCAGAGGCTTAGCTTTAGATGAGCAAGCGGAAGGAGTCAATCTCTCTTCCAGTCTCACATCTGACGAGCAGGATGAGTGCAAGTTGTTGTTAAATCAGTTTGCCTCCCTGTTCTCACTTTCACCAGGCTTGACCCCTTGGGGCCAGCATGACATACACACTGGTGACTGTTTGCCTGTCAAAAGCAGGGGGTACAGAATGTCAGACAATGTCAGATCCCACATAAGGACTGAGGTCAACAAGATGCTTGAACGCGGGGTGATAGAGTCCTCTACTAGCCCATGGTCTAGCCCTGTTGTGCTTGTACCAAAGGCAGGATCCAAAGAGTTGAGATTCTGCGTGGACTATAGAGCTCTAAATGCAGTCACAATGACTGATGCCCATCCTTTGCCTAGGACATATGAGCTGGTGGACAAACTTGGCGCAGCCAAGTACCTCAGCACATTTGACCTAACGTCAGGCTATTGGCAAATAGCCCTGACAGACCATGTCAAGGAGAAAACTGCATTCTCCACCCCAGCTGGCCTCTACCAATTCAATGTAATGCCTTTTGGACTAAAGAATGCACCTGCTACATTTCAGAGGATGGTTGTTAGGCAGAAACCTGTGCAGTTCCCTCTGGGACCACTGCAAAAGATTTAGGACTACAGGTGTTTGGCAGTAAACCCACTTGGTAGCAGTCTGTACCACACAGATTCACTTGGTAGCTGTGGCTGAGCAGTCAGACTTCCCTCAAGAAGAGTTAGGCAGTATACAGAGTATTCACAATAGGTCAAGAGCACACAATAGAACAAGTAAACACTGACCAGGGTTTGGTGTAAAAGAGATATAATTATTTAAAACCACATCTAGAAAAACACACAGGCACTAATAGTAAGCAATTCAAAAACACTGTCACTAAAAGATATACGCTCCCTTAAAAGAATATTAGACAAGTCTTAAGTAAAGCCCCACTTATTTTCAGACAGCGGTGAGCGTTTAACGTAGATGGCACTCTAATAGTTCGTTTTAAAAAGGGAGAGAAAAGCACAGACCAAATTGAAACAGATCCCAACACTTTTACAAGAACATAACAAGAGAGGAAGGCAAAGTAAAACCGTGAATTCAGAGTCAGTAGGCCGGATCCGCTTTAAGAGGATCAAAACGAAATGTGTACAAGGTCACACGGTTGCAGTGCACAAAAGTCTTGTAATGGTTCAAAAAGGAGTTGGACCACAGAAAGGGGACCAGTTAGAGGATCAAGGCGGCCAGCCCAGTCCAGAAGGTTAAGGAGTTATTATTACCTTGTTGCAATCTTTAGAAAGGGAGGCCTGGCGGACCCGGTACCTTAAAGTGGTGAGCACACTCCAGCGGGGGCAGTTGTTTCTGGCAGCGGATGCAAGTCGGTGCTTCGTGCGGGGGAAGAGAGGATCTCGTCGTGGAGGAAGACAGGAGTCCATTGCACTGCCAGGGAAGAAACCAGCCGCAGAGTTTCTCAGGTACAAGGAGCGGTCCGTTGATTCGCGGTTCAGTGGTGAGTGGCTATCCGGCCGCCAGGGTGCTTGGCACAGGCAGTTCCACCACAAACCAGTCTGGGGTGCGAAGAAAGAAAGGTAAACTAGTTGTGCCCACCAGTCAGGGGAAGAAGCCTCTCCAGCCGGGAGATCTTCTCTGTCGTCGGGAAGTGGTGAGTCGGTTCTGCAGGGCTCCACCGGTGGTGTCGTCGTGGTAGGTTGGCTCAGCTTCTCCCTCGTCGGAAACTAGGTTCACCTTTGTTCACCGTCTTTTGGCGGGCTTCTGCTCAGAAGCCCTCCACCAGGCGCCTGGGTGTCTACGTGGGCTGAATGTGAGGAAGGGGTGTAGTCACCCCCTGCACAGGGTATCCTAGGAAACCCAAGTCGCACTTTGCCATGATTGGCTGAGGTGGTTGTCCAGGCTGGAAAACCCCCCTGCTGGGTGACTGACAGCCAGGCTGTGTGAATGGGGGTTTTGCGCATAAAAGGCAGGTCTCCTAGGCTAGAAGTCAGAGTCGCCACTGAAACTACAAGGAACCAAAGAGAAGCAGAGAGAACGACAACTGCTGCAACTACCCCGTCCCGGTGAAGCCCTGCTGCAGTCCTGAGCTATCTACCCTTCAACGACTAGAGAAGATCCGGTCCGGAATCTTCTTCCCTTGAGCCTGGTGGGGATAACCAGCTCATCTTCCACAGCCAGAGGATCCTCTTCATTGTTCGAAATCGCTGCACACTGCTGTAGTGGTCCGGATAGCTATCTGAAGAGCCTCTCCTGTTTTTAAGGAGCACACCTTTTATCCCTTGTCGCTGCTGCCGGCCTCATCCCTGTGTGGTGCAGAACAGACGTCCTCCTTCACAACGAAGATCCAGGAACGGTGGCTCCGGCCCTTTGACTCTTGAACTCCTGTCTCTGAGTGTTTCTTGATTCTGTCTGCCTAACCAAAATATTGCCTGTGATTTTTGCCTCCAACTCCCTATGGGTATCTCAAGTGCTAAGTGTGTTTTTGCCCCGGTAGCATTTCATGTCACGGATACGCGTTTATTTAGTAGAACAAACTGTCAAAAAGTGATTGCAATCGTATTCACGGTAACGTCTTTTGTTCGTACCACCGGCCCATTCAAACACAGGGTACTTACCTTGAGATTTACTGTACAAAGTGAATTGGTTAGTTGTAGTATATTTTACGTGTGGTTTGTGTTCGAGTTTAATAGAAGTGTTGTGTTTAAAAATAGATTTACTTATATTTTTCTACCTGAAATCTTGAGTCAGTGTTTGCTTGAGTCACAGTAATTGTGGTCCCTTTGTGTAATCTCTGCTACTGCTCAAATACTCTCGAGATAAGCCTGGCTGCTCCGTCACTGCTACCACTCTGACATAGTAGTACAGGCTTGTACCAAAGGTAAAACTTGTATTGCCACCTGTAGTCTTAATTGTGTGTAGTGGTCCCTGAGGGCACTGCACAGGATTCTGCCTAACAAAAGGCCTTAAAACCTCATCCAAGACTCTCTTGGAGTCAGTCCTGGCGCCTTTGGCGCCAGGCTCATAACCATCATGAAGACCAACATTAGAATGGGACTATTTACTTGGGACTATTTAACTTGGTGGGGTTCAGCCAACATGGAGGCACACACATAGCTCAGTTACAAGGAACTGAGCTATGCGGTCTAGTCTTTTGGGTGTGGCAGGCCTGGGACTACCTTACCTGGACTACTTTGGGTGTGGCAGACCAGGGACTATTTTACCTGGACTACTTTGCCTGAGAGTTTTTAAACCGCACCCAAACAGCAGAACATGCTTTGCGTTATTCTGCTGTGGGCATCGTAATGCTCACAGTGTCCAGTTCTTTGATGCCAGTTTACCTGAAACCAAGGACCTGCAGAGAGAGAAAGAACACTATGAAACTTACCTGGAACAGTATCCTGTCTTCAATCCATCGCCGGCTTCAGTTCCACTCACCTGAAGGTACGAACTCCATCATCCGGCACCGCATGCATCCTGGAATACCATAACCTGGAAAGAGGGGAAAGAAAGATAGCATTAGTATGCCTTTACTCACGTTTCCTCCTGAATGAAGAAAGCCACACAATTCTAACCTGGGTAGTCATCTACTGATCAGTATCATTGCTGGTACATTAAGGCGCTCGGCGAGGAACATCGCAACCTGCAAGGAGAGATAAGACACAGGTTAGCAATATAAAAGGCGAAACAGCGCCACGCATCGCGCATTACTCACCGGACAGCATCGCACACACCGCGCTTTCGCCTACCGGCCCATGCTCATCTTCAAACTGCATGACAACACCAAAATACCTTTCCATACCTTAAAGGAAAGAAGTAAGACATTATTATTCGAACTAAGAGGAACATAAGAACTGCATATAAAGACTGTAAAGCAGCAAACCTACGGAGTCGCAGCAGGCCTGGATTCTCACAGGGGGGGCTTGCACCAGTGAAGTAACTTGGTCGCTGCTCGCCCCCACATCTACATGCCCCTGCCACGAGGAGCAGGATGGAGAATCCACCTTTTACAATATTAAGGTGAGGAGAGGGCCCAAGGTTGAGGAAGGAGTTGAGGCCAAGGGAGGTGGGAAAACATAAAGACAATCTGTTATTGAATCCAGCTCTCCTATATTGCAGACCCATTTTTAACCAGAGGCCTTACCAAGGGACCGGGAGAGGGTTTGAGAGTGCAAATCATCCAACCAGGGTTGGGCGGCTTCCCTGTCGATATCAGGTGAGCGTAACAGACTCTGAGCAACTCCAGCAGTCTGTGCGGCACCATCTCCCTCTCTATCCAGCCCGTGGTCTGGTCCTCGTGAGGTCGAGCAAGCCAGTCCACCATATGCTGCAGGACAGGTTCCCAATAGTATGTGCTAAACTCTGACGCCCCAGTACTCCCTTTACTTGCCAGCAATTGCAGCGTGGCCAGGGAAGTCTTCAGCGTCTCCCCCTTCCAGAGCAACCTACTGAGAGTAGCATGCATGGAACGAAAACAGGGGTTACCCAACACCATTAGCATCACCTGGAATGCATACATCAGTTTCAGTAGCATGATCATTTTTGCCAGAGGCATGTGCCCCAGAAAAGAGATGCAAAACTGGATTCAAAACCTTGTAAATCCCTCAAAAACCGTAAGCAACCTAGTAACATTCTGGGTGTACATCCATTCCCAATCCACACTTATCCATATTCCCAAATGCTTAAAACCCACAGACGACACCTCCATCCCAAAATGTTCCAAACCACCACTGTCATCCATCTGATTGATTAGCCACCAACCCTGAAACTGGCCGAACTCCTCCACCATCGCCAAAGCCTGCCCCAGGTTGGCCCACGGATTCCGAACATATATCAGGACGTCGTATGCGTAGATGGGGATGAAATGGCTGTCCGCCCCGCCCCCAACTGAAACCCCATATGCTCATGCCCGCTCCTGTACATTTTCCCCAGGGGCTCATTCAACAAGCCAAATATGAGCGGGGACAATGGGCAGCCCTGCCGCGTACCCCTGCCTACCTTCCACACGGAGGAGACAACTCCATTGCCCCGAACCCTAGACGAAGAGCTGATGTACATCTTAATCCACTCAAGAAAACCGACCCTGAGACCCATTCTTTGCAATACCAGCCACTGGAATTCCCGTGAAACAGAGTCAAAGGCTTTGTACGAGTCCAAGCTCACCACCGCCAGCCTTTTATCCGACTGTCTTGTGTTTCTCGAGAATCAAAAGCAACCGCCTGAGATTGTGGATCTGCCAGGGATGAATCCTGTTTGGTCAGGGTGGACCAAAGTGTGCATAACCAGACTCCAAGGCAGGCAGCCAAGATCTTACACAAGAGTTTTATATCTACATTTATCATAGACAATGGCCGATAGGACTCACATTCGGCTGGATCTCCTTAGGGAGAGTTATTATCGGAGCCTCCAACATGGACTCCGAAAAAGCCCCCCCTTGATAGAGCCTCCAGTAAAACCTCAAGCAACTTAGGTGCGAGAATGTCACTATATTCCTTGTACAACTGCATCGGTAACCTGTCTATACCCGGCATCCATCCACTGGGAAGAGAATTGATGGTGCCAACCACCTCCTGCAGGCCAATATCCCCTTATAGCCGATCCCTCAAGTGCTTGTCTAGTGCAGCCAGCTCAGCATTCTGTAGCCACTGTCTAGCCCATTCCCCACTGAAACCACACTTCTCCTGATAGAGTGTGCCATATAAATCACAGAATGCTGCACAGATGCCGACATTATCCGTGATTAGCTGCCCCCCAGGTTCCGGATGCCCTGGCACTGCCTTGTTCCCCCTATCTCCTGACCAACCAGGTCAACAGCTTGCCCGCCTTGTCACTCTCACCATGTTGTGTAGCCACATAGCCTGCATAACTAAGGATGGCAAGCCAATCCCTGCCATCCCTCAGCTCCCCCCTCACCTCGAGCAAGACCTCTGCTTGTATCCTCCCCCTGCCCAGATCCTGGTCAAGCCCGGCCACCTTCAACTGGAGATCCTTTACTTACTCTACGTCCTGTCCCCTTTCCTCCATACTGCATCAGCGTCCCTTCCAAGGGATGGGAGACAGAACCTTTTTCACCAGAAAAAACCTTCCCCTTTAAATTTAGAGACGTGTGGGGGTGCAGCCCTGGGTGCATGTGCTGCCCTGACTCCGCCCTCTGGTGCCACACCCCAGTCCCCTTTTCCGCATCAACGGGAACGGGCCAAATTCACCAGCGCTCCTGGGTTTGGCTTCGGCCATGTAATTCCACACGTGGATTCTTCTTATCGTCTGTCTTTTTTGTCTTTTTATTATTCAGGTACTCGTTCCTGTTAGGCAGAAACCTGTGCAGTTCCCTTAGGGACCACTGCAAAAGATTTAGGACTACAGGTGGTTGGCAGTAAACCCAATTGGTAGCAGTCTGTATCACCCAGATTTACCTGGTAGCTGTGGCTGAGCAGTCAGACTTCTCTCAAGATGAGTTAGGCAGTATATAGAGTATACACAATAGGTACAGAGATACAGTAGCACAAGCAAACACTGACCAGAGCTTTGGTGTAAAAGTATATAATTATTTATTTAAAGACACACTTGTAAATTACACTAGCACAAAGAGGTAAATAAATTCAACACACAGTCACTATTATATATATACAACCCTAATTACTTATCAGACAAGTCTTAATGAGAAACACCACTTATTTTCAGACAGAGGTGAGTGCTTAACATAAGATGGCACTCTAATAAGTTATTAAAAAAGGGAAGGAAAAAGGCAGGGTTATGAAAGCACACACATTTCAATACTTTTCAAAGAACCACAGCGAGGCAGGTTAGGCAAAGTCTACTGGAGAGCAAGGAAGTTCAAATGCCAGACCCACTCTTAGAGGGAGCAAGCGAAATGTGTCCAGGCTCACACAGTGGGGTTATGCCCAAAGAGTCTTTGTAGAAACTTCACAAAAGATTGAGGTCAAGTCAGGAAAAGTTAGTTAAAAGGTCCCAGGCTAGCCCAGGTTAGAAAGTCGAGGATTTACTGTCACCCTGAACGATCTGTCGCAAGGGAAGCCAGGCGGGACACAGTACCTGAAAGTGGGAAGAACGCTCCAGCGGGGGCAGTTGTTCCTGGCAGCGGGTGCAAGTCAGTGTTTCGTCCAGAGGAAGAGGAGGTCTCGACGTGGAGGAAAGCTGAAGGTCGTTGCCCTGCCAGGGAAGAAACCAGCCGCGGAGTTTCCCGGTTACAAGGTACCACCCTTTTCTTCGCGGTAGTGGTAAACCGTGGTATTCCGGTTGCCGGGGTGCTTGGCATGGGCAAGGCGACCACAAGATGGTCCAGGAAGGCGAAAAGACGGGCAAACTGGTTATCCCCACCAGTCAAAGGAAAAAGACTCTCCGGACTGGAGATCTCCTCTGTCGTCGGGAAAAGTGGTGAGACGGTTCAGCAGGGCTCCACCGGTGGTGTCGTCGTTGCAGGTCGGCTCGGCTTCTCCCTCCTCAGATTCTTTAGGTCCTGTGGCGACTTCTGAAGTTTCAGTCCCTAAGGCCCTGCTTTTATGCAGAAACCCCCATTCATTCAGCCTAGCTGTCACTCAAACATGCTAAGTGGTGAGCCGGGCGCTCGCTGCGGCATCACTATACTCCAAGTCTCAGTCGTCCTCCGCCGCCTCCTCTGCCGCGCTGCTAAGCAAGGAGGAGAAGATCTTGGAGGCATACAGGAAGAAGCTGTATTCCAACGCATCCTTGCACCTTCGTCAAGCCAATGTGGATGCCATGCTGGCAGCCGTTAACCAGAGGCTCTGGCAGGAAATTGTGGATTTCCTCACAGAGCTTCCAGCACAGAGCCAATCACGATTCAAGGCGGGATTGGCAGAAGCCAAGATGGTGGTTCAGGACATCATGGAGTCCACTGTGGCGCACATTGACACCTCTGGCCGTGCCATCTGCATTGCCATGGACATGAGAAGAACGGCCTGTCTCTGTGCTATGAAATTCAACCCCGATGTCCAGGAACACATCTTAGATCTTCTGTTCGAAGGGGGTGACCTCTTCTACTCCACAACGGATGAGGAGCTGGACAAAATGAAAAACAGCTCACAAACGGCCAAGTCTTTATCCATCCTTACAAAGACCATGCCCAAAATGTACACCCAGTCACAGCAGCGCTCTGATAAGGGGCATACGTACGGAGGTATCCGCGGCTTCCAAGAGCAGAGGTCCAGGCAGCCTGACAGTTGGCCGACCCAGTATTGGCGCCAAAAAAAAAGGGGGAGGGGTGAGTAAGGGCTTTTTCCAGTCCCCCTCCTCTGCAACAGCCTCTGAGGGAAAGAAGGCATGACACGCCCCTCCGGGTCCACATGTCTGCAGTGGGGGGCAGGCTTGCTTTCCATGCACATTTCTGGTGCCATAATTTCACGGACCCCCTGGAGCCTCTCGGTAGTATCCACGGGGTACCGCCTCCCTATCCCAGCCTCTCCTCCCTCTTCCCCTCCACTCCCACAGGTTGGGACAGCAACTCTTCCGGTTGCTCGTCGACAGCCAGGCAGTGGTGGAAGTCCCAGTCTCCCAGCAGGTCTTGGGCTTTTACTCCAAGATTTTTGTCATTTGGAAAAAAAACAGGCGGGCCTGAAATTGTGCTGGACCTTTCCACCCTCAACCGCTCCCTACCTCTACAAAAATCCAAGATGGTTACGCCAGCTTTGATAGCGGAGACATTGTGCAGGGGATACTGGATGTGCTCCCTGGATCTGAAAGACGCGTACCTACACTTCCCGATATGTTTACATCTACAATTCAGGATCATGGGCTACCGTTTCCAGTACAAGGTGCTTCCTTTCAGCCTCACCTCGGCCCCCAGGGTCTTTACCAGGCTGATGAATACAGTGGCGGCCCTTCTCAGGGCCACCACATCTACCCGTACCTCGACGACTGGCTCGTCAGGGCGACATCTCCGGAAGCGGTGCAACACACTTCCCACGCTCTTATGAACACACTGCACGAGCTGGGTTTTTAACTCAACCTCAAGAAGTCGCAGCTGCAGCCTATGCAGAGACTGACCTTCCTGGGTCTCATTTGGGACACATGCTCAGACGTTTTTCCCTCAGAGGACAAGATCACGGCCATCAAGAGGGCCACAGCACACTTCCTCCGCAGAGAAGTGACCTCGGCCTGCTGGTACCAACACCTACTGGGTCTCATGGCAGCCATCCTCTTGGCTGTCCCCCACACGAGACTCAGGATGAGGAGGATACAGCTGCACTTTGCAGCATCTTGGAACCAGGAACGGGGCTCTCAGTCAGAGATTATGACCGTTCCTCCGTCACTTCACCCAGACCTCACATGGTGGTCCAGGGACTGCAACCTGCGGACGGGCAAGCCTTTCCGGCAACCTACCCCACAGGTCACCATCACCACAGACTCCTCTCTCTCGGGTTGGGGGACACTCTGGACTACCACTGCGTCCATGGCAACTGGACCCGTCAGGAGCAGGAGTACCATATCAATTGGCTGGAACTGAGAACAATCTGGCTGGCGCTCAGAGCCTCCCTTCCGGTTATTATGGGCAAGGTCGTTCTCATTCAGACGGACAACTCGACCGCCATGTTCTATGTCAAAAAGCAGGGAGCTACCAGATCCCCCCCACTGTACAGGCTGCCAGTCAGCATGTGTGAGTGGGCCCTGGAGAACAACATCTACTTCATGACTGTCCACCTGTAGAGGGAATCCAACCTGGAGACAGACAGGCTCAGCAGACTGGAAGCAGACAACTACGAGTGGCAGTTGAACGACCTAGTGCTGCAGGAAATCTTCTACAAATGGTGACACCCTCAGGTGGACCTCTTTGCCTTCTGGGGCAACCGGAAGTGCCAAATGTTCGCCTCCTGGCAAGGTCAGGGCCTGGGCTCCCTGGGTGATGCATTTAAGATCTGGTGGGACAGAATGACAGCATACGCCTTTCCACCCACACCGCTGATTCACAGGGTGATATGCAAGATCAAGGAGTCTTGCCACCTCAGCATCATTCTAATAGCTGCATGGTGGCCAGCCAGGCCATGGTTCTCGGAGCTACTCAGCCTCTCGGAGAGGCCTCCCACTCACCTTCTGATGGGTGCATCACATCTTCTGGCGCAGCAGGGGGGCAGGGTCATCCACCCCGCACCAGAGAAACTAGCCCTCACAGCGTGGTTCCTGAACAGGTCATGCTAGGTCACCTCAGCCTCTCCCAGGCTAATCTAGAGATCATACAGGGTGCCAGGAGCAAGCCTACCGCGACCCAGTATAAGAGCAAGTGGACCAGGTTCTGCCACTGGGCAGACTCTAAGGGTATCAAACCCCTGGCATGTACCCTGGATGATGTGCTCTCCTTCTCCGTGCACCTCGCCCATTCAGGCGTGCAGGTAGACACGCACCTACCTGGCATCCATTGGGGCTTACAGAAACTCGGAGGAGATCTTTTCTTCTTCCAACCCGATTGTCAAGAAAAATTTTACGGGACTCGCCAGGCTCTACCCGCCCATCAAGAGGCCGCACCCTGTGGGGGACCTCAACATAGTTTTGGGTGCTCTGTCGCACAAACCGTTTGAACCAATGGCGTCAGGCTGGTCACCATTAAGCCGGCATTGTTAGCCGGCCTCACCTCAGCTCACAGAATCAGCGAAATCCAGGCGTTGGTCGCCTCGAGCCATACACTAGGTTTCACAGGGACAAGGTGGTCCTATAGACACAATCAGCATTCCAACCTAAGGTGCCTTCCGCATTCCATCTGAGCGTGGAAATAGTGCTGCCTATGATTTTTGCTGAGCTCAAGGACGAGGCACAGAGAGTTCTGCACTGCCTGGATGTTGTTAAGTTTCAATGTCCCGGAGCGCCCCGCACGTGGGGCGGGCTCCGACACAGTAGGCCGCACGGCCCGTGGCGCAGCGCCAGCTGGAGCGCGAACAAACACACACCACATGCTTCGTTGGCTTCGCCCAGAACTACCTCCCGATGCCGGGGGCGGGGCTTTTATTTGACGGCCCTACGTCACCGTGTAGCGGGACGTAGGGCGGATATAACAGATGTCAGGCGTGTCCTGAAATTCTACTTAGACAGGACCAAGGACTTCCTCAAGTCGGACGCTCTTTTTGTCACCTTTGACGGATCAAGACCGGGCTATCAGGCCTCCAAGGCCTCCATAGCCAGTTGGATGGTCTCGGCCATCAAAGAAGCTTACGAGGGACAACATAAGCCACTGCCGGCCAACATGCACGCCCATGCCGCTAGAGCCAAGGCAACGGCTCCAGCAGCATGTCCACTGGCAAGTCATAAGCAGGGTGGCCATTTGGGCCACCCCTTCAGCTTTCTGCAAGCACTACTGTTTGGATGCCGGCTCCAGATCAGACACGGCCTTCGGACATGTGGTTCTATTTGCTTAAGGAGGGTCTCCTCTCCACCGTGGGGCTACACTCAGTTGTAATTGCTCATGCAGTATGGAGGAAAGGGGACAGGATGTAAGAGTAATTATAAGTTACTCACCGCAGTGACTAACACACTCTTAGTCCTTAGGCCCCTTTCCTCCATACATCCCACCATCCTCCCCCTAATCAAACTGGTGTCATTGGGCAATGTTAATCTATTGTCAACGCGTCTATGGGGACAGAGGTGTGGCACTGTAGGGGGGAATCAGGGCAGCGCATGCTCCGAGTTTTTTCTGGTGAAAAAGGTTCCGTCTCCCGTCCCTTGGAAGGGACCCCCATGCAGTATGGAGGAAAGGGGACTAAGGATTAAGAGTACGTTAGTCACTACGGTGAGTAACTTATAATTTCAGACCAAGGACTCTGAAAGATCCCACCCTCGCAGACATGCAACCCCCAACCCATATCCCCTTCCCCCAGTGTAGACAAGTGGACGATGGTACTTCTCGCCGCAGAGGCTGCACGCAGTGAACGTAGATTACCCTGATGTATGTTGGCATGGCTGCAGGGCCAAAGGAGACCTGGGGCACCTGTGGTGGTTTTGTCCGATCATTCAATCCTTTTGGTTTGAGATTATGTCCAAAATTAAGGACATTTGTGGAACTCTCCTTCCCATGGACCCATTAGTGATGCTGCTGGGCGACGCTCCAGATGATGGGTCCTATCCACAGTCGGGCCATAGAGCATGGCTAATCACCCAATAACTTATGGCGGCTCACCTTACGCGAGCCCGATTTTGGAAGGAACTGGAGGGACCCCACATAGCGTACTGGTGGGTTAAGGTTTGGGAAATTTTGGGAATAGAGAAACTAACGGCCGCAATAGAAAATCGGACAGCCAAATTCCAAAACATCTGGGGCCCATTCCTAGACCATGTAGCAGAAAAAGAACACATGTTCTTCCAGCCCAGATTGGTTAAATATCTCCTTCAGCCCTGACAAGCTTCCAAAAGGAGGGAGGTACCCATTCACAAGAAGTTAGAACAGGGAGAGGTCACAGTGCCCCTGAGGGCAATGCCGTGCGCCATGGGTGATTCTGGTGAGGTTTAATTATTATTATTTTTTTATTTTTTCACCCCACCTTTATCAAGAACGCTACAGAATATGAAGCTACATTATTATACCCCAGAGGTTGTTCATGAAATATATTTGCTAGAGGTATTATTAAGACGTTAAAATGAAATGTTGATGCATTGTTAAAAGATTAATTATGGTGGCAATCACAGTAATAAATTATGAATTTTAACTATTGTGTGCATAAAGCCGAAGTTGACTTAATGGATAAGTTACATTGGGGCGGGCGGTATTGACCGTCTATTTGGGACTCTTGTGATTAAGTAACATTGCCACTGTTTTCGATTCTTTGATTAATTTAATGTTATCGAGGTTTCAATAAAAAGATTTTGACAAAAAAAAGAAAAGTGTTCAGGAAATGATATGCAAGGATATTCAAGCTGTTGGCTTCGCTACCCCTTGCTTTCAGCACGTGACAAAGCGGCACACTCGAGCTTAGCACACTATCTGGCTTCTCTAGCACAAGGATGCAGTTCAAAACTTCCAGATCAGGGCCTTCTCTGCCAAAGTCTCTCTGTCATTCAAAGTCTCTTATTTCAGAGGGCATGATGCAACACAACAAAACATTATAGTTCCTTTCTTCTAAGGATTTTCACTGATACAACTTCTCGGGTGATTTACTGTTCACCCCGGGTCCCCTCTGCTGGGCTCAGACCCACTCTGGGGTGGGGCCAAGTCTGATTTGCATATGGTCTTTGCCCTTCTGTAATGGCTTGGCAGGCGAAGAACGATGGTCTGGAGGGTTGTGTAACGCTTACCTGGCTCCCACGGAGGCGCGGGCGTGGCTGGGACTGCTGTGACCTCTTCTGCAGAGATGCGTAAGACCCGGAAGATGGACTGGACTGGATTCCCCAACCTGGCTTTTCTGACTCGGAGGAATATCCCACTGTGTGTGAAAAGGAAGGGTTAATAGTCTGCGGGTGATGTTCCGACCTCCCACTTCCCTTCTCTCCCTCCGTGAAACCCTTTTGGGATTCCCTGCGAAGACTCACCTTAGGGACCAAAATGACGAGCTCTCCATCCTGCTTCTGATGCAGGGGCGCGTTGTGATTCCAGTTACTTCACTGGATTGATGAGTTTAAACTAGTTTGTCCATTCCCGTCGTACCGCAAATGTTTATGGCAAGTTTGGGTTTATATTCACTCATCTGTTCTTTTCTTTCGCAGGTGCTGGAGAAGATTACGGGCTGCAGGCGATTTGGATGAAGCCAAATTCTGGTAAGAATTCCGATGAGAGATTCCTTTGCAGTTTTAAGTATCTCCTTTAATATCCAATGTCTTTTTCCCCATAGGGGCCGGGGTACGGCAATGCCGGAGGTAAGGCGCCGACCCGAAAAGAGCTGCTGTGTCTCTCTTGCAAATGGGTAAGTCTTGAGTGAGCGTATTGCTAATGTTCTCACATGCTCTCACTAATACAATGTCTGTTTCTTTTCCCCTTAGGGGCCGGGGTGCTGAGATGCCGAAGGTATGGCACAAACCCGAAGGCGGAGAGGGAAGTGAACCACAGGTAAGTTCTACTTAGATTCGTGTTTCCCTTCTCACCTCTCTTTCTCCTTCCTTCCGATAGGTGCTGGATGGCGGTGGAAGCTCCGGATGGACGTCGCAGGACTCGAAAACGCCACGTGCAGGTGAGTGAAATGCAGAGTGCTGCGCGCGACGCGATGCGCGTTTAAAATGTTTGCCTTCTTTGCAGGATCGTCGGCGTGCAGAATCCGGAGTGCAGATGTATCAGGTAAGGTTCTTGTTTTCATCTGTTCTCTTCCCTTTTCTTCTTTAGGTGTTTCCAGGATGCTGGCAGGCGTGATGGAGGACCAAGGCAGGAGCAGGCACGGTGAGCGTCCAGCTGCTAAGTGCAGAACGACGCGAAGCGTGGTCTGCTGCTTGGGTGTGGCTTAAATAGCCTTTCAAGTAGTTCCAGGTATGTATTCTTCCCCCAGAAATATGTATTCCTCCACCGGTCACACCCTAGAGATCAAGTAGTCCCTAGAAAAATAGTTCCTTCCAGTCTTGGAAGTTGCAGCATGGTCTGCACAGGTAAGTTTACACCAAGCACTACTCCCAACCTACTTCTGTATGAGCCTGGCGCCGATGGCGCCAGGACTGATGTCCCCTATGAGCCTGACGCCAACGGCGCCAGGACTGAGTCCAAAGGGCCCCCATCTGGGGCTGCTGGGACTTCCCTTGGATGCATGGTGTCTGTCTCTGAGGGTGCCGGGCCTGGTTTGGCTCCTTGGAGGCAGGCATCATGACAGTACCTCTCCCCAAGGCCGTCCAACCTGGAGGCCTCGGTTTATTTGGGAACTTCCGGTGAAAATTCCGTATTAGTCGAGGTGCATGTACATTCTCACTTGGTTCCCAAGATCTTTCCTGAGGTCCATATCCTTTCCAATCAATCAGATAAAAGAGTTTTGACTTGGACATCTTAGAATCCAATATGTCCTTAACTTCGAATTCCAATTCCCCATCTATTGGAATTGGTTCTGGTGGTTTGCATAACCTGGTTCCGGGTGGTACTGGTTTCAACAGTGATACGTGAAAAACGGGATGGATTCGCATATTAGGTGGCAGATCGAGTTTGAAGGCTACCGGGTTAATGATAGCTTTGATTGGATAAGGCCCTATATATCTTGGGTTAAAAGTTCGTGGACCTTTAAGCGGTAAATGTCTAGTTGCAAGCCACACTTGGTCTCCTACTTTGTAAGGAGGTACTTTACTTCGATGTAAATCAGCATTTGCCTTGTACCTTTCTTTGGCTTGTTGTAAATGAGTCTTTGCTTCCTTGAAGGCTTGGGTTATTGTGGCATGTAAATGATCCACAGTGGGCATTTCAAGGCTTTGAGGGGATTCAAGGTCCGAAGTCCTGGGATGATGGCCGAATAGGGTATAGAAAGGAGTCTGACCCGTTCCAGAATGCACAGAATTGTTGTACGCGTACTCGGCAATCCATAGAATGTCCTTCCAATTACCCTCAGATTGAGGTAACATACAACACAGATACTGTTCCAGGGTCTGGTTTGTTCTTTTGGTTTGACCATCGGTTTGAGGATGGTGGCTGGTGGATAATCGCACATCAACTTGGGCCATTTGGCAACACCTTTTCCAGAAATGAGAAATAAATTGACTTCCCCGATCAGAAACCAATATGGATGGGAAGCCTTGTAAATGAACAACATTTTCAAGAAATTCCTTTGCTAAGGTGGGGGCTGAAGGCAACCCCTTCAATGGGATAAAATGAGCCATCTTGGAGAAGAGGTCTACAATCACCAGGATAGTATTATACCCATGACTAGGAGGCAGGTCAGTTATAAAGTCCATCGATAAGGTGTGCCACGGTGCCGGAGGGATGTCCAGGGGCCGTAAAGGACCGGCTGGTTTTTGCTTCTGACTTTTATTTTGGGCGCACACTCCGCAGGTCATCACAAAGGATTTAATATCCTTTCGCCAGGATGGCCACCAGAAATGCCGTTTGATCTTTTCCTCTGTTTTAGCGATGCCCGGGTGTCCTTCCATTAGTGTATCATGATAATGTGCTATAACGAGTTCTTGCAATTCCTTGTGGGGCAGAAATAACCGCCCTTGGAAATAGGGTAAATCATTATTAATGGAATAGTTTGAGCCTTTCTGGCTCCATTCTTGTAAAGCTGTAGCGTCGAAAAGCAATTTAACTCTACCTTGAACATCCTCAATAGTTTGAGAAGAGATTACACCCAAAATCCTCTGTTCGGGAATAATCGGAACTGGCTCTAGACTTGAGGCAATGTCACCCATTCCAATTCGAGATAGAGCATCTGCCTTGCCATTCTTGCAACCCGGGCGATATGTGATTATAAAGTCAAATTCTGCAAAGAACAGAGCCCAACGGAGTTGACGAGAAGATTGAGCTTTGGCCGTTTTCAAGTATTGCAAGTTCCTGTGATCTGTAATCACTGTAACGGTGTGTCTTGCGCCGAGCAGGTAGTGACGCCAAGCTTTGAAAGCTGACTTAATATCCAACAGTTCCTTGTCTGTGATTCCGTAGTTCACTTCAGGAGCCGAGAATTTCCTGGACCAAAAGGCTACGGGATGTAGTTGATTTGAAACTGGATCCCTTTGAGAAAGGACATCCCCCATGGCTAAACTAGAAGCATCGGTTTCCACAACGTAAGGGAGGTCCGGACGAGGATGTTTTAACACAGGTGCAGAGGTGAATTTGGTTTTTAGTTCCTGAAAGTCTTGTTCTGCCTCCTTAGACCACTCGAAGCATCTGTTTTTTCGTAGGAGCGCCGTGATGGGTTGAACCACTCGAGAAAATTCCGGGATAAACCTTCTGTAAAAATTGGCAAAACCTAGCATACTTTGAACTCCTTTCACAGAACTAGGAGACGGCCATTTGAGGATCGCATCCACTTTCCGTGAGTCCATTCGGACTCCTTTAGGTGTTAGGACGAATCCGAGAAACTCAACTTCCGTACCATGAAAAAGGCATTTTTCAAGTTTTGCAAACAGTTTGTGCTGGCGCAGTTTCGCCAAGACAGTTCTAACATGTTTTCGGTGATCGGATTCCGAGGAGGAGTACACCAGGATGTCATCAATATATACAATGACACAAACATTGATGAGTTCTCGAAAAACGTCATTCATAAAATATTGAAAGGCAGCAGGTGCGTTGCACAACCCGAAAGGCATTACCTGGTACTCAAAGAGTCCATATTTGGTGCGGAAGGCAGTTTTCCATTCGTCGCCTTCTTTTTTCGGTACGAAGAATAGAGCTGAGGAAGCAGGTGACTTTGACGGGCGAATAAAACCATTGGCAAGGTACTGATCCAAATACTGTCGCAAATGAAGGTTCTCCGGTTCAGTAAGGGCATAGATTCTACTACAAGGCGGTTGAGCATTGGGTACCAGGTCGATCTGACAATCATATGGCCGGTGAGGAGGTAAGGTGTTGGCCTGTTCCTTTTGGAAGACGTCTTGAAAGTCTTGATACTCAAAAGGTAATGGTACTGTTGTGGAGGTTACTGAGGCTAGACCCATCTGTGGATTTCCTGGATAACACTTTTGTGCACAATCAGGGAAGGTTGTGCTCTTTGCTCGCCAGTCAATTCGAGAATTATGTGTTTCTAACCAAGGGATCCCTAAGATTACCTGAAATTGTGGAGCCTTGATTACATCAAACACTATGGTTTCCCGATGGCCATCTTGGCCAACCAGTGTCATTTCCGTGGTAGAGTGTGTTACCGGCCCGGAGGCAATTTCGGTTCCATCAACCGTGGTAATGACATCCTTGGTGGTTTTTGGACGGAGAGGGAGACCAATCCTGGAAGCCAATTCAAGGTCAACATAATTTCCAATAGCCCCACTGTCGAGGTAGGCTTTTATTCCGTGCAACCGTTGAGGCTGTTCTGGATCTATGAGGACCATAGGCATGATGAAATGCGAGGTCAAAGAGTCTGTCTGTAACGCTCACCTGATTCCCACGGAGGCGCAGGTCTGGCTTCGAGTGCTGGTGCTTCTTCAATGGTGAAGCGCAGGACTCTGAAGATGGACAAGAAGGGCCCCGCTACTCTGGCTTCTCTGGCTCGCAGGAATATTCCCCTGTGCGTGAAAAGGGAGTATTACCTACTGACTGAGTTATGCTCAAGCCTCCCACTCTCTTCCAACCCTTCACGATACCCTTCCACGATTCCCCGTGAAGTCTCACCTTAGGGTCATGAAGGATGAGCTCCCCATCCTGCTTCTGATGCAGGGGCGCGTTGAAACCCAGTTACTTCACTGGATTGAGGATTGATGGGAGTTCAGGTAAGCTTGACTATTCAGGTAAGGCGCTGTAAAAGTTCTGCTGCAAGTTCAAAAGTCCAAGCTTTATAATAATGTTCATAGTCTTGTTGCAGCAAGCGCTAATGCTTATGTCTTTTTCCCCTTAGGTGCCGGGGTTTGAAATGCCGGATATATGGCGCCGACCCGAAGTGAAACGTGCAGTTCCAGTAAATGACAGGTAAGTTCTGGATGAGCGCTCGGGTAATGTCTTTGCATTCGCTCATTCAATGTCTTTGTCTTTTTTCCCCATAGGGGCCGGGGTCCGGAAAATGCCTGGAAGCGGCAAGACCCGAAATGAAATGGGAATGACCCAACAGGTAAGTCTTAGAAGGAAACTGAGCTTTTCCTATTCCTTTCCTTCTCTCACCTTGTTCTTGTCTTTTCTCTCTAGGCTCTGGGAAGTGGCTGTGGATCCGGATGATCGCTGCTGAAGATGGAGGCGTCCAGGATAGGTGAGTGAAATGCAGCGCTGCAGCGATCGTAGCGAAATGCTTTTAAAAATGATGTCTTCCTTTTCAGGATCGTCGGTGTGATGTCCCGTGGTGCTGATTTAGCAGGTAAGGTCTTTTGTCTCCCTTTGCAGGTGACCCAGGATACTGACAGGCGTGGCTGAGGTCCAGATGCAGGAGCTGACACGGTGAGCGTCCAGCTGCGAGGAGCAGAACAACGCGAAGCGTGAGTTGCTGATCGGGTGTGGTTTAAATAGCTTTGGAAGAAGTTCCAAGTGTGTATCCTTCCACTGATCAGGTATGTATCCTTCCCCGACCACACCCGGGTGGAAAGTAGTCCCACAGGTAAAGTAGTTCCATTCAGGCCTCAAGAGGGCCTGGATGTAGCAGCATGGTCTGCATCAGGTAAGTGCACATTAAAACACTTGAACACATGTCTAGCTTTATGAGCCTGGCGCCCAACATGAGCCTGGCGCCTAAGGCGCCAGGACTGCGTCCAAAGGGCCCCAGCTTGGGCCCGCTGGCACTCCCCTGGGGGAAATGATGCCTGCCTCTGGGGTTGCTGGGTCGGACCTGGCTCCTTGGAGGTAGGCATCATGACACTGTCTTCACGCTCGGCAAGCGGACCTCTACGCTTGTCGGGCTTGGTCGTTTCCCGAATCAGGTTCTGGAAGATTACTGTCTGTGGCTCCAACCACCTTCTTAGGTGGCTTTACCGGGCAATCCCGCAGGAAGTGTCCAGAAGCTCCACAGTAAAGACATAATTGTTTTTGTCTTCTTCTTTCTCGTTCTTTCTGAGTTAGTGGTCCTTTAACTCCCCCAATTTGCATTGGCTCTGAAGCGTCGGTCCCCTTGGGGCTTGTGTGGGTTTTGATCAGAACTCTGGTTTCAAATCTGGACCGATCCGCTTTTCTATTCTGGAGTCTTTGATCAAGTTGGACCACTAAGTCAATGTATTCTGCGCAGAGTTGAGGCGGGTTCACTATTTGAGCAAGAACATCTTTTAGTTCTCCACGCAGACCTCGGTGGAATAATGTCATTCTTTTATTCTCAGGCCACCCAGTCTCTAGAACCAATCTGTTAAATGTGGCTATATAAGATAGGAGATCTTGGTTTCCTTGCCGCAAGGACAGAAGTTCGTTATCCAAGGCCTCACCCTGAGCGTGTCGAGCGAATAATCTTTCCATACTTGCCTGGAAGCCTTGAAAGTCCTGAAGGATTGGGTCGTCTTGATTTACCAACGGAATCGACCAACGGCAGCACTGCCGCTGAGATAAGATAGCACAAAAGCCACCTTGGTTTGGTCATTAGGGAAGGCCCCAGGTCTGCATATGAAATGTAAACGACATTGATTCATGAAAACGGCGTATTTCTTGGGATCCCCAGTAAAACGCTCAGGGGGGGCCAGAGGCATATTTCCTGGCAGGTTAATTTGCACCGGGTTGGTTGAAACCATCGGAGTGGAATTCATCCCGGAGCCAGGTAAAGGCGTTTGTCCTGCCTGACTCTGCAAAAGTTGTTTAGCCAAATCATCAGTTCGTTCTTTGGATAAGATTAGTTCCCTTCTAAGGGCGTTAGTTTCCTGGCGGGCGGCATGCACTTCTGCCCGTAATTCCCCCAATAATTGGGCCAGTTGGTCTGTCTCGGAAGTCTCCATGGCGCCTGGGTGGGAAATTATGGGTAGGCTTTGCGTTCTGTAACGCTCACCTGGCTCCCACGGAGGCGCGGGCATGGCTGGGACTGCTGTGACCTCTTCTGCAGAGATGCGTAAGACCCGGAAGATGGACTGGACTGGATTCCCCAACCTGGCTTTTCTGACTCGGAGGAATATCCCACTGTGTGTGAAAAGGAAGGGTTAATAGTCTGCGGGTGATGTTCCGACCTCTCACTTCCCTTCTCTCCCTCCGTGAAACCCTTTTGGGATTCCCTGCGAAGACTCACCTTAGGGACCAAAATGACAAGCTCTCCATCCTGCTTCTGTTGCAGGGGTGCGTTGCGATTCCAGTTACTTCACTGGATTGATGAGTTTAAACTAGTTTGTCCATTCCCGTCGTACCGCAAATGTTTATGGCAAGTTTGGGTTTATATTCACTCATCTGTTCTTTTCTTTCGCAGGTGCTGGAGAAGATTCCGGGCTGCAGGCGATTTGGATGAAGCCAAATTCTGGTAAGAATTCCGATGAGAGATTCCTTTGCAGTTTTAAGTATCTCCTTTAATGTCCAATGTCTTTTTCCCCATAGGGGCCGGGGTACGGCAATGCCGGAGGTAAGGCCCCGACCCGAAAAGAGCTGCTGTGTCTCTCTTGCAAATGGGTAAGTCTTGAGTGAGCGTATTGCTAATGTTCTCACATGCTCTCACTAATACAATGTCTGTTTCTTTTCCCCTTAGGGGCCGGGGTGCTGAGATGCCGAAGGTATGGCACAAACCCGAAGGCGGAGAGGGAAGTGAACCACAGGTAAGTTCTACTTAGATTTGTGTTTCCCTTCTCACCTCTCTTTCTCCTTCCTTCCAATAGGTGCTGGATGGCGGTGGAAGCTCCGGATGGACGTCGCAGGACTCGAAAACGCCACGTGCAGGTGAGTGAAATGCAGCATGCTGCGCGCGACGCGATGCGCGTTTAAAATGTTTGCCTTCTTTGCAGGATCGTCGGCGTGCAGAATCCGGAGTGCAGATGTATCAGGTAAGGTTCTTGTTTTCACCTGTTCTCTTCCCTTTTCTTCTTTAGGTGTTTCCAGGATGCTGGCAGGCGTGATGGAGGACCAAGGCAGGAGCAGGCACGGTGAGCGTCCAGCTGCTAAGTGCAGAACAACGCAAAGCGTGGTCTGCTGCTTGGGTGTGGCTTAAATAGCCTTTCAAGTAGTTCCAGGTATGTATTCTTCCCCCAGAAATATGTATTCCTCCACCAGTCACACCCTAGAGATCAAGTAGTCCCTAGAAAAATAGTTCCTTTCAGTCTTGGAAGTTGCAGCATGGTCTGCACAGGTAAGTTTACACCAAGCACTACTCCCAACCTACTTCTGTATGAGCCTGGCGCCGATGGCGCCAGGACTGATGTCCCCTATGAGCCTGACGCCAACGGCGCCAGGACTGAGTCCAAAGGGCCCCCACCTGGGGCTGCTGGGACTTCCCTTGAATGCATGGTGTCTGTCTCTAAGGGTGCCGGGCCTGGTTTGGCTCCTTGGAGGCAGGCATCATGACAGTTTGCCCAGAGCAACGCCAGTGGTTAAGATTAATTCTAAACCTTCCAGCCATCACCTCTTTGTTTTTGCTCAGACCCACTCTGACACAAAACCTTCAATTGGTCTCTCTCTGCTGGGCTCAGACCAGATTCCGGTACTTTTCCAAACTTTCTCTATTTAAAAAAAAATCGAAGATGTTCGACTATGCGCAGGATTTAGCTTGACCCGTCGCAGGACCACTTCGATTCACATTTATTTGTTCTTTCAATTGGTCTCCCTCTGCTGAGCTCGGACCAAATGTGTCTAATTTTGTCACTTATCAGCTGGATCGCTTACAGAGACCTTTGATTGAGCACCCACTGGACCACTGTGTCAAAGGTATTGTAGCATGCTTTAAAGTTCAATCACTCATCAGCAGTTCAACTTCACGTGTGTCTCTTTCCACACGCGTTTTAACAATGTTTGTTCCAGCGCTAGCCATACAATGTTTCTGCTTGCAACCTTGGCTTCAACACAGACCGGTCTTGTATCAGTCTCTTAAACTCACCGACTGTGTCGATTTCACTGAAGCTGCTTTGTTCTTGGAGCCAAAGACAGCACCCCAGCGGCTGGTGATTCACCCCCCTTGATAATTGACGCGGGTGGGCCCCGGGTATCTCCGACACACAATGTAGGATTCTTCAGCCTGGTTTCCTGGTCTTATGCTTTCTATTCTCGAGGTCTCTGGAAAGTAACAGTTCCTTGTTGAAAAGGTCAAGGGAATTTCCCTCCTTGCAATCCCCTTCGGTTTGCGTTGTTTCCTCTCTTGCTCAGCTGCTACTTCGAAACTGCTGTTTCCTTGGGTGCTTTGCCTCGCTCAGAGTGTGCTCTCAAGCTCTGCCTTTATCCGTGTGGGTAAGTGAAGGAAGTGTAATGGAAGTCAGGTGTGTGTGATGATCAGTAATTGCCTGACCTTGCCTGAGCATTGTATTGGGACACGTCAGGTATACTGCTCAGGTGTTAGTCTGTTTTCTCTCATAGCGGGCTGTCCGTGAGAAAGTGTTCATGTAAATAGTAAATAGGGGGTGGGGGTAGAGTTGCTAAATATCCTACCTGGTAGGATGGGGTAAATGTGTTACAAGGAAGGGTATACCACATCTCACCATCCAGTGTCCCACTCCCCGAAGACCCCTGATCCAGGTGATCCTCCCGCACTGATCCACCCCAGGAACTGGATCCAAAAGTGATTACTCTGTCCTGGCCACCTGGATGACAGATCCCCGGGGACTAGTGGGTGTGACACCTTCTGTTTTCTCACAGCCCCCAGTATATGAGCCCTTGGAAATGCATTAAGGAGCTTAAAGACAAAAGAGATAAGCATGGGAAGAGGGCAAGTCTTAGGCCTCCGTTTTTGAGGGATCAAGCATCTAGCAACGCATGGCCATCCAATGACATATGACAGAGATACAGTTAGTGATGCAGCAAAAGGTCTGGGGTAAAGGAAGGAAAGGTGAAGTTGATTTGGTTGTCATAAGCAAAGAGATAATAGGAGTGGTTAAAGAAGAGATTAGTTTGCGAAGTGAGAAGGCATAATGTGTAAACAAAGAAGACCCAAGACTGACACTTGGGGTATCCAGAAAGAAGAGGTGCTGTGGCAGAGGTGTAATTTTTCCATGTGATGTGAAGGAGCAGTCCGCCAACCCAAGTGTGTGCAGGTGAGAGTCATGAGGGGTGGGGTGAACATTGTCAGACTGGTTTAAAGAGTCAGGAGGATGCAACTAGAAGAAAAAGCAGAGTGAGCAGTCATAAGAGCAGTTCCCACAGATTGTCTGCTGTGGAATCCCAATTGAGTTTGATGGCTTCCAAGTAGGTGGTGATATGATTGACTATCACCCTCTCCAACATCTTGCACTAGTGTGGTAGAATGGGGGCAAGCAAACATTTGGCTAGTTCCTTTCATTATTTGCTGGTTTCACCTTTAAGCAACGTTGGTAGATCCCCAAGAAGTGTGATAGTTGGGAGAGAACAAGTAAAGCTAGGGTTTAAGAGTTACAGTTGTTTAAGTGTATGTGGTGTAAAAGGATCAATGAGAGCACATGATGGCGGATGGTTGCCAGTTCAACTGGGGAGGTCAGGGTGATGATAGAGAGTACATGGTCTGGGTGGTGAGTGATAAAGAAAAGGAAGGAGGTGCACGAGGGATAAAAGGAGTGTGCCCAGTAGGAGATTTTAGAGAAGGAGGCAGAGTAATTGCCAGATTAGTGCTATTCGTTTGGAGATGGGTTTGCTGTCATGGTTGGTGCAGTATATGAAAAAAGTATCTTTTTTTTTACAAGAAGGTTCTTGAGGCACAAAAACCCTCTTTGGCATCCCATATGACGGACACATTGGAGACTGCACCCAACCCTTTTATTTGTAAATTTCAAAAACGCTGTACAGATTTTATGAAGTTGGTTGATGTACTTGTTACTGATTCTTGTGCGGTCATAAAAAACCAAATCAAAACATGGGATAAGATTGCAGACCAAGAAGATCTGCGAAGACTTAAGCTTTATGGTAAGAATAGCATTCATTAGGCGCTCCAACCAATGGCAGCAGATTGTATCTTCAGACATTTTTGCCAAAGGCCTTAAGAACCTGTTTCCCAAAATGTTGACTAAACTGTCTACCGACTTTGGAAGTCATAGGAACAAAATTTGGAATTCCAAAAGAAATTGCAGTCTATGCAAGACTGAGAGTTTGGAATCCCTTTATCACGTTGTCATTGAATGCACTGGTTTGACCAAGCTAAGGATTGAATTCCTGGGTCGTTAAGTACATTCTACTTTAGAGGTGTTATCTGAGAGTTTATGGAACAGACTAATGACGGTCTCCCAAATATCTCTCACATTGGCGCTGGTGAAATTCCATTAAAAAATCTATTAACATCTTCAGCATGTAGTAGATCAAGGGGACACATTGTTAGCATCTCCTTTTTAGTTCTCTGTCAAGATGTCTATGTATTTTCAGTGCATATTGATTAGTATTGTATTATATGTGTTGTATGCAGAATTTCTACTTGTGATTTATATTTAAACTTGATGGATGTGTTTTATCTATTTTGTGTAAGGTACTCTGTGTACTAAAACACAATAAAACATTGTCAGAAAGAGACGAAGGGAGGAAGCAAGAATTTGGGAATCATGGATAACATTCAGGTGTGAGTTAGTAAAGAAGAAATGGGTTTTTGTAGTAGGCAGTCTCACTAGTAGGTAGCAGGGGGGAACGAGCAAGGGGGATTTCATATAAGAATCAAGAAGAGCAGGGCAGCAGGGATTTTGTCAGTGGCATGGGTAGAGGTGCATTGTGATCGTACATTTCTGGATAACATGATTTTGGTGATGGAGTGAAGAGGAAGAAAGAGTGGAGGGAACAGACACCATGAAGTAGAGCCAGGAGTAATCAAAAAGAGAACGATCAAAGGAGGCGGCAGAAAAACAGAGGAAAACATAGGGAGACAAGATCAAATGAATTACCCTGATTGTGAATTGGCTAATGGTGCAGGGCAACCAGCGACTGGTCAGAGAGTGTTGAGTCAAGTAGGAGTTTGTGGGCGAGAGTCGTTTTTGGGAGGTTGAAGTCCACCATCAGTATAGCTGTGACCTTACTGGGTAGAGATTCAAGTAGTAGGTCAAGATTAAGGAAGAAGAAATTGGGTCACCAGGCTAATATACAGATGTTACAGAGAAGGGTGGGTGCAAGAAGTCAAATAAGAATGTTTGAAAGAAGAGTTGGAGATTGTAAGAGGGAAGGGCTCATAGGATGGCCATGTTAATCACGAAACCAACATCTCTGTCTCTTATAGTCAGGCGATAGAAGTTCAGGAATGTGGTAAAGGTTGTGTGCATGCATGCAAGTGTGGAAATATCGGTACGGATCATGGTAATCTGAATGTCATCACAGAAAGACAGGGGAGGTAAGAATCAAAATACTGTTGCAGCAGTATTTGGCATTCCAGAGACACAGAGTAAGACAGATTTGTAGGTTGATGGTGATAGAAATAAAGTACAGACAAGCAATGCCAGCAGTTTTGGCTTTCGTGTAGGCATGGGAGCACTGCAGTAGTGGTAATAACTGATCATTGATGGTAGCAGTGGCAGAATGGTGTAAGTACCTGGGCATATAATATCAATGCCTTGCAAATTCCTAATATTTATACACAAGTCAAAACGGTTGGCTTTGGCAATGCTTGTTTTTACCAGGACTTCATTGCAGGACACGCACAGTGCTTATAAATTGAGTGGCTGAAGGCAGACCTGGTTAATCAACTTTTATTACACCAGTAGCACTTTTAGAACTCCAATTAAGTCATTAAGTTTCAGAAGACAGATATAGAGACAGAGAGAGATAGACAGATAGATGGGGGTAGATAGAGATAGATAGCAATAGATAGGTAGATAGATGGGTGGATAGATAGGTAGAGCAATAGATGGAGGGATAGAGATATAGAAAGAGAGAGATATGTAGAGAAATAGAAATAGAGATAGATAGGTAGAGATAGCTAGTGATATAGAGATAAATAGAGAGATATAGAGATAGGGATACGACGATAGAGAAATATATAGATAGAGAGAGACAGAGAGAGATACAACAGGGGTGGTGTGTCCTTTGGAAAAGTACACGGCCACAGAAGGAGAAACGAGGACCACAAGGGATCTGTCCTATCAGCTTGAACAAAGCCCTCATGATCCTCATATCTCATACAGCAGGGGTGCTGTTCCTTGCAGAGGTTCACAGGCACTGCTGCTGTAGGAGAAACGACGACTGTGGGGCTCAAATTTGTCAGCTTGAACAGAGCCCTCACGGTCCTCATATCTCCTGCAGCTGTGGTGCTGTGTGCCTTTCAAAAGTATACAGACACTGCTGCTATAGCTGAAACGAGACCCGCAGGGGCTCTGTTCTATCAGTTTTAACAGATCCCCCACGGCATTGTTTTCCCCATAAAAGTGGTTGCGGACAGATAAGAATAGCCCACCTGTTGTGGCCTCATCTATGTTAATGACCCTGTTTGAATGGAGCCAAGTCCCATTTCTATTGTTGTTATTTTGTTGTGGCTGTGCCCCACAGTATGCAGGAAGAGGCGGGGTCACTGCCTCAGGCGCCAGTTCTCGCGACGATGATTAAAGAGATAAGAAGCCACTTGACCGGCACCCGTGTATTATTGTGTTTGCTTCATTTGCTCTGCCATATTGTTTTATTGCTGCACCTGACTCCTGTCGGGACATAACAATGGCGACAAGGATCTTCAACTGAGTTGTCACGCTCAGCCGAACCCGCTAGACCGTGCCACAGCGAGGTGCGAGGGCCACATCCGCAGCCGCGCTGCTGCTCCACCGTAGCCTCATTAATCCATTGACGTTCGCGCTCAGGCGGCTGCCTCATCGTGCTGCAAGAAGAGAAACACGTCCACACGCCTGCGCGCACACAGCACGGTGAACTTCAAGGATTTCACCACCACGCAGAAAACGCTCATTACTACACGAACGCTGCCAGTAAAACCACGTGGACTCCACAACGTCTCGACTTCCCACAGACAGCACAGGCCGCGCTGATCTGCAGGGAGAGGCCTGCCCCAGAAAGCACTGCGACACAGCCAACCACATGTGGCTGCAGCCATGTCAGAAGGTGCCGCAGATAGTGGCATCCAAAGCCCCCAGGTCAGTTCCACCCCTAGGCCTGCCAGCAACAAAGAGGAAGGTAACTCTGAGTCGCTTCAAATACAAGCCGTGCCACACTTCGACAGGTCTGACACGAACAGCCTGGCTCCCAGATGGGCCAGATGGCTAAAAGCACTGCATATCTACATCGACGCGGAGTGAGGGAGGAACGTCGTCTAAGAGCCATTTTGCTGCATTCAGTGGGCCCCACGATACGTGACATAGTATTTGAAATGCCTGATTCTAGCACTGACTCATTCCAAGGCATCATCGACTCTTTGAATACTTACTTTGCACCTTTAAGAAATGTTGACTATGAGAGACATATATTTCATACGACCATGCAAGATAAAAGTGAAAGCATGGATAACTTTGTCATGAGATTGAGAAAATAGATAGATACTCCACAGACGAGGCCCTCAAATCACAAGCCATTGCCGGGTGTGGATCCCTGAATTTTGTAAAAAACTACTGCAGAAAAGTAGGACACTAGAAGAAATCCTGCAAATAGCAAGAGCTGACGCGGCATTAACACTGCAAACTGAGTCGCTAGGAAACATCACCATCACGCAAACGGCCAATGCAGCGCAAGTATGTCCCATTCGCACTCACGCCACTCATCAAAACAAAAGGAATGCTACAGATGCGGTTTTCGGTTTCCCCACACAGGACCATGTCCTGCAATAGGTCACCAATGCGACAAATGTGGGGGTGAGAACCATTTTCAGTCGGTGTGCAAAAACATTAAATTCTATCAGAGTGCTGAGCCCCACAGAGAGTTTGGAGACAAGATGGCCGAAGGCCACGGCGGGAAAGCCCGCGCAAACACGCAAGCCAGTCGTCTGCGCCCAGCAGGCGGCGCTCACCCAGCTCGTCAAGGGAGCATGTGCCATCCACGCGGTGGCATGAAGAAAGAAGAGACACATCCAGTCATCGCAAAAGTAGACACCACTCTCAGCACCGCCAGCCAAGACAAAGAATCAGGTACCTGGATGAATCGCCGCAAGAAAGAGGAACGGCCAGGTCGTCATCTTCCAGTGGAGAGAGGAAACATGCATATGTACATGCCATAGGAAACAACACGGCTGCTGAATATAGCCCAACACTGCTGCTGCAACTCAATGGACAAAATTTTGAATTCTTAATCGATACGGCGGCCACTGTCAATGTCATAAGCGACATAGTATACAAAACACTTGAGGTGAAGAAAGAGCTACGGAAAGCTGACACATTGATATATCCATATGGCTCCAACAAACCGCTGGATTGCAAAGGCATGTTCACCGCAAAATGCCAATACAAAGCCAAAAAGTACAAATTTACGTGATCAAAGGGGAAGTCCCAGGTGGAAGCATACTGAGCTTCCGCACAGCCATACAAATGGGGCTAATCGGCATCATGTACCAAATTATGTCCGCCTACACTTCTAGCGCAAAAGACATGATTCAAAAGATGTTCCCATCTCTCTTCAAAGGCCTAGGACGTCTAAAAGACCGACAAATCAAGCTACACATCAACCCGCATGTACCACCGATTGCTCAATATTATAGGGGCATCCCGCTCAACATACAGCGACAGGTTGAGGATGAAATACAGTCATTGCTACAACAGGACATTATAGAGCCAGCATCCAGTCCAACACTGTGGGTCTCTCCGATAGTACCGGTACCCAAAAGAGACAGCAAATCAAGCATACGCAACTGTGTGGACATGCGTGCCCCAAATGTGGCCATTGAAAGGGAACGACACCTAGCCCCGCGCATGACTGACATGATGCATCTATTACATGGGGCGACCGTGTTCTCAAAGCTTGATCTGAACAAAGGTTACCATCAACTTGAACTTCATCCCTCATCAAGATATATCACAACTTTCTCAACACACCTAGGACTGTTCAGGTATAAAGGTTTGAGCTTCGGAGTATCTTCGGCTGCTGAAATCTTCCAGAACGAGATTGATCAAATAATCAAGCATATTCCCCAATGTCTAAATTATAGCGACGACATTCTCATTTTCGGTGCATCACAAGAAAGTCACGATGACACTTTGAGAAGAGTCTGCATAGCATTAGGAAAAGCCCACCCCACTCTTAATCCTGAAAAATGCGAAATCAGCAAAACAACATTGAAATTCTTTGGACATATATTTTCGAACAAAGGCATGCGCCCAGATCCTGAGAAGGTGCAAGCACTGGTGGACGCCCCTACTCCCACCTCGCCATCAGCCATACGCTCGTTCCTAGGGATGGCCAGCTACTGCACTCGGTACATTCAAGATTTCGCATTGCTGAGCACACCACTAAGACTCCTCACAGGAAAAGATTGAGACTACCAGTGAACCCCAGAATGCGAAGAAGCATTTCAAGAGATCAAGCGTCGCATCGCATCAGCCTCGTGCATGGCTTACTATGATCCTACAAATGACACTGAACTAACCGTGGACGCGTGCCTGGTCGGCCTTGGAGCCATCCTGGACCAGTCCAGACCCGGAGCCTCACCAACTTCACCAAAATGCATAGTGGCTTATGCAAGCCGAAGTCTGTCACCCGCCGAGTGTGCCTACTCTCAACCTGAAAAAGAAAGCCTGGCAGTCGTGTGGGCATGCAAGCATTACCATCTCTTTCTGTATGGATGCCCTTTCACCGTCGTCACGGACCACCAGGCGCTCACCACAATCTACGGCAAACCCACAGCTAAAATGCCACCTCGCATAGCACGATGGGGATTACGACTACAGGAGTACTCATTTACAATCGTTCACAGGCCAGGCAAAGATAACAATCCAGCGGATTTCCTATCCAGATACCCTCTGCCCGCTCAAGAGGAGCATCAATCCGTTAAAACAAATCAATACGTCAACTATCTCGTTGACAACGCTCTCCCGAAACACATTTCCACAGCCCAACTAGTGGAAGCCACCAGCGACGACAAACTCCTACAACTCGTGAAGGAGTGCATACAATCAGGCCGATGGCACATAAAAGACCGGGACAAGGCGGGCCTATCCTCCCAAGAGGAATCTCAATTGTGCACATTCAAGCTTATAAACCACACCCTGTCCCAGTCCCCGGAGGGATTGATTCTCAAAGAAAACAGATTGGTGATCCCATCCAGTTTGCAAAACCAAGTTCTAGACATAGCACATGCGGGGCACTGCAGAGTGGTATCCATGAAAAGACAGCTCCGGACAAAAGTTTGGTTCCCGAAAATGGATGAGAAGGTGGAGAGCCTTTTAAGCAAGTGCCTTGCATGCCAAGCGGTGGCTCCGAGACCATTCCCTGCACCGTTAAGGCCGTCTGACATGCCTCTACAGGTATGGGATGAGGTGGCCGTCAACATGTTTGGACCACTAGTGAACGGAAAATATGTGCTAGACATTGTGGATGAAATGTCGCGTTTTCCAGAAGTACACCTTGTACACTCAACCAGCGCCCAGGCCATCATCCCTGCCCTGGATAAGACATTTGCAGACTATGGAATCCCCACGACCGTAAAATCAGACAATGGGCCGCCTTTCAGTGGTCATGATTTTGCAATGTTCGCAGAACATCTGGGATTCCAGCACAGAAAGATAACACCCTTATATCCCCAAGCCAATGGAATGGCCGAGAAATTTAGGAGCAATCTCAAGAGGACTTTACAAGTCTGTTCCATCACCAACGGATCATTTATGCAAGCCATTTGCACACTGCTAAGAGAATATCGGAACACGCCACACAGCGCCACAGTTGAATGCCCGTCCACCCTAATGTTTGGCCGAATCATACAGACAAGACTCCTGCACAACCCCCATGTCCGTCCACCCACCACCATCATCGAAGATGCACGAGCCAGTGACAAGGTGAGCAAGGAGAAAATG
The DNA here is from genome assembly GCF_040938575.1 of Ambystoma mexicanum. Lineage (NCBI taxonomy): Eukaryota > Metazoa > Chordata > Amphibia > Caudata > Ambystomatidae > Ambystoma > Ambystoma mexicanum. The sequence continues at coordinate 550,596,142 of NC_090923.1, forward strand.
AAAACCTACTTCGACCAGAAGAGACAAGCCAAATCATGCCAGATTCAAGTAGGTGATGTGGTACTGGTACGACAGGACCAAAACACCAAGGGCACCCCTGCGTTCAGAGCTGAACCCCTGACTGTGACCCACACCAGCAGGTCCATGATAACGGCGGCAAGCCCTCATAGAACTGTCACGAGAAACTCATCGTTCTTCAAAGTCTTCGAAGGAAACTCAGGTTGTGAAAACACAACCACCACGGTCACAGATGAATCCTCAGATCCAGAATCTGAATATAGAGTGGAACATCGGGATGCCGACGACAGCGACAGCAACACCCATATGGCCAGAACAATGACACCGAGGCGAAGCCCCTCGAAACGGACAGTACGCAGACCAACCAGGTGGATAGAAGAAATGAACTAAAGTTCTCTCTTAAGTGAGGGGGAGATGTTGTGTCCTCATCCATGTTAATGACCATGTTTGAATGGGAGCCAAGTCCCATTTCTATTGTTGTTATTTTGTTGTGAGCTGTGCCCCACAGTATGCAGGAAGAGGCGGGGTCACCGCCTCAGGCGCCAGTTCTCGCGCCAATGATTAAAGAGATAAGAAGCCACTTGACTGGCTCCCGCATATTATTGTGTTTGCTTCATTTGCTCTGCCATATTGTTTTATTGCTGCACCTGACTCCCGTCGGGACATAACACCACCAAGGTTTTATTTTCTTCTTACCTTTAGGGATGGATGCTGAAGGCAAGGGATGTCAGGCAGGCAAAGGCAGGAACCTTGGCGGCCATCTTCCATCTTATCAAATGTAAAGGGGCCTGCACACAGACACAGGCTGCACTATGATCGAAAGAAAGATCTTTCCACGGCCTCAGCTATGTCACAGACACGTGCACATGGTACAGTACTCCTGATTGGGAGAAAATTTGTTAAATAAGATGCTCTTGGATTACATCAGGGTAATGCAACACAAAATAGCTTTCAGGAGCCCATTTTGCTCTGCCCTACAAGATCAGTGTTGTGAATGATGATGGTCCTTATGCACGAACTTCGAGCTACAGTTTTCCCTCCTAATCCAAGTAACTAGTACGTTTACTCTATATATGTTGTGCGTTTGAGGAATGAGACGGCTAACACAATATGTTGTTCCCCTACATCAATATAACTTCGATGAATCACTGACAAGATATTTTTTTTGTAAATTGAATAAATTACTCATTCTAATCTGAAACTAAAACAAAGTGTTAATTTTTAGATTTATCGTCCGAACAATTACATTTCTTTCAATTGGAAGTATCTCCCAAACTGTTTTTGCTGGAATGTGCGTTCACATTTCTAATTGATCCCTACTTGCTGTCAGTACATTGCACGAAAACAAAAGAAATGCAATTATTTGGTTAATTCAAGTAACTTTTTCGGTATCTCTTACACAGGTAGTACAGGCTTGTGGCATATCGTGCCTTTACATGGTGGATTCATGGAAGAATGGGATTTCGCATTCGACAAGTAATACCTGCCTGTGTGATTCGAGCCATTCGTGATGAATTCCCCAGTGACCATGGACAATACCGTGGATTTATACAGACAGTACCTCGACCGCAGCAGTATAGTTTGTAGTGTCATTGCCATCCACTTTACTGGACTAAATAAAAAAAATAAACAAATAGTTAATCTGAACAGTTTCTGTAAGTCCACAACACATCCAAACATCTAAGAGTATTGTAAAAGATTGGTGTGCTTTAACAGGCCTATCGCACTCCCCTCATCCACATCCATTCCCTCTCCGCTATCAATGGCAGTTCGCACCAGTGGGAGTGCGCTCGCAAGGGGGCTGGGATCGCTCAAGGTGCCGAATACCATGCACAAAGGTTTCTTTTACAGGGGGACACTTATCCACATAGCCACCCCAGACCCGGTGTCTCCAGACTCCCATTTGAAGACCCTGGCCCTGTAATCAACATATGTCTGTGTCCTTTGACTGTGTTCCGGGCAAATTGCCCTTGCCTCATCCATATCCACCCCCCTCTGCTATCACTGACAGTTCGCACTTGTGGACTTGCGCTTGCAAATGGGCTGGGAGGATGGGAACGCTCAAGGTGCTGAATTCCATGTACACCACATAGGGGTATTTCGCATGGGAACCCGCATCTACATGGCCAGCCCAGACCTGGTGTCTCCAGACTACCCTTTGATGACCCGCCCCTGCAATCAACATATGTCTGTGTCCTTTGACTGTGTTCCCGGCCTATTGTTCTCGCCTCATCTACATCCATCCCCCTCCACAATCAATGACAGTTCGCACCTGTGGGTGTGTGCTCTCAGGGGGGCTGCACTGGCGGGATTAAAGAGGTCAAACATTGTCATAAAGGCCTGATGGGTGTGAACAAACATGTCACACATTCACATACACACCCACTTCTGTAATCCTTTATAAACACTGTGGGAGTTAACAAGAAAACATCTGTGAGATCAACAACGGATATCGCCAGCTCTCCACTTTTGACCTTGGGTGCTGAGTTCGCTCATCTGTTCTTCTAAGAAACGGTTAGTCAACTTATACTATTGTTTTCTGTAGTGTCAACGTTCTCTGCTAGGCCGCTTTCTATTGCTTTATACTTAATGTACACCCATTCTCATTTTATTTGATTCAAAAAGTCTACACCATTATCAACCGTCCTATGCATTTTTATCTCTGTAATTAGCACACAACATTACAGAGTATTGATTCCAAATATAATCTTTCGTAGTACATGTTTTCAAAGCATGTTTGCTTTAGGTGCCATTTTTTATAAAGTCAATTTTTTTTAATTGTCAAAGGAATATGATGTTTAATTTACTCACTTTGATTTTTTTAATAGTAATATATATTTATATTTCTTTAACAGATCATAGGGACAATCCAACAATGCCTTCTTGTATCATTTTGTGTTGCGCTAATAGCGGCCATGCTAAAAGTCTGAGTACAGCCCTGCATGTATTTCCAAAGGATTTACATTTAATAAGAAAATTGCTCTTGAGCTGCGGATTTCCAGTTTCCGAAACTGAAAGCAGAGCCAAGGATGTCTTGGATGACGTTAAGGGCAATCGATTCCGTCTATGCAGTATGCAGTTCTCAGAAGATATGTACGAACAATCACAGTACACTAAAAAGCGTCGCCCCAGACTCCTTTGTAAATTTCTTCCCAATGCAGTTCCAACTGAATTTCAGCACACGCTGACCCAGGCGAGTAGTGGACACTGAATCTTTTAATTTATTTGACCATTTTCTAAATTTGCCAGTATAATATGGCTTATAAATGACCACTCAATATATTGAAATAGTCTGTGAACAGGTAACATAATGAACGGTTTTCAGTTTTTGGGGAATATTTCCATTGATATTTTATTACACAAGTTTCCTTCGTGACATGATATACTGTGGTTTGTACATTTTGAAATTTATATTACTTTGTGTATCCCTACCTTAGAGATACTCGAAAAGTTCAGTGTAATGGGAGCCTTTCCAAACAAACACTCAAACCGCATCCTTTCAAAATTGGTAATTGCTTTAAAATTACCATGAGCCTCATTACAAGTATGCCGGTAAGTAATCCCAGTTTCCGGCATGTTGGTGCCACCGTTTCCAGCAAACCGTGATGCCGGAATCTCCAGATGATTACATGTTGTTGTGCATGTGCATTCTGACATGCCGGAAACAGTGGTACTGGCATCACAATCACCATCAAAACCCCCCATAAATGCCAACACCGTCATACTCAGTGCCGGTGCCTCCAAATCTGGCAACACCGTCCCAGAACCACTGGCAGCGGTAACATTGGTCTGGCAAATACCTTGGCCGGAAACAATCGCCGGAACTGGAAATCGTCCGGCAGCCATTATAAAAACACAATCCATTGCAATCCAGAAAGCACAGGCGACATCTATCCCTCCTGACCACACAAACTCCACTGCGATCATGACATCAAGAGTCTGTGAGACCCAAAAGCGGAAGCCATGTTTCAGTGAGGCTGAATTGAACATGCTAGCGGACACCATTCATTGTCCACAATGGTGATATGATAGTTCATTTATATAGAGCCTATATACAATGTGTTTCAAAGCGCTTCAAGGCAAGGGAGGGAACAAGGAAAAATACAATGACATTCTTACAGGCCATGAACAATAAGGATGTGAAATTAACTATCGTACTCGGCCTGACGACATTTCAGATAGTGCAAGAGCTAAGACATAGATAAGGAATGGAGGGGGAGAGTGGGAAGGAAATGGAAACAGACAGGCGACTACCGTACTAGGCCTGATGATGTTTTTGGTAGAGCGGGAGAAAAAGAAAAGGTGAGGGAGAGGGGTGCAGAAAGGTAGGGGAGGAACAAAACAAGCAACTTTCGTACTAGGCCTGGTGCGGAGCTCTTCTCCAACGACCAGTGCAGGCAGGTCCAGCTGTGCAAGTAGAGCATCTGGGAGGAGGTGGGCCAGAAGGTCTCTGGAGTCGGCACAACCGACGCACCATGTGAGACTGCCACAAGTGGTGGAACGACCTAATCTACCTGGGGCATTACCACTAGCTCCACCGGAGCATTTCTCGGGGGATCCTCGAAGATACGCGACTTTCATGAATCAGTGTCGCCTCCACTTTTTGTGCAGGCCTGGGGCGTTTCCCAATGACCAATCCTGTGTGGCCTTTGTTTTATCCTACCCGAGGGGTAGTGCAGCAGACTGGTCGGTGCCGTTCATCAGCCGGGATGATCCAAAGTTACACGATTTTGGGGGCTTTCAGCAGGAGCTGGAAAAGCTCTTCGCCCGTCGCTCCCATGGGCAGGCTTTGGATAACGAACTTTTGTCCCTTCGACAAGGAAACCAGGATCTGTTGGCATACATAGCCACCTTTAATAGGCTGGTGGTCGAAGCAGAATGGCCAGAGGACAAATGAACCACCTTGTTCCAACGGGGCTTGCAAGGGGAGTTAAAAGATGTACTGGCCCAAGTACTGGACCCACTGAAGGACTGTGCCGAATTCATAAATCTGGTGGTACAACTCGACCACCGGTTGCAAGATGGGAGAATAGACCGAAGCAAACCGGATGCACGCCCCATGTTCGTGCGCCCCAAAGAGCATGCCCAGCGGTGATCTGAAAACACCATGGAACCAATGCAACTAGGAGGGGTTAGGCCTCCTTTAACCAAAGTCGAACGGGAAAAGAGGAGAGAACAGCAGTTATGCCTGTACTATGGAAAAGCAGGCCATTTCCTTAAGGAGTGTCCAGTTAAACCACCAAGAAGAACTGTGGGGGCCACAGACAAGGAGAAACCAACTGAGGAGTCAGAAAACTACCGAGCCCGGCAATTGTAGGGGTCCAATTGTCGAGCGAAGAAATCCAACCATTTTGCTTTGCCCGTGAACCTAATTACCCATCAGCAGCCATCAAAGATGCATTCATTAAAAGCCTACATTGATAGCGGAGCAGTGGGGAATTACATGGACCAGGATCTTGCAGCAAAGATGGGGCTCCCACTCTGTTCTAAGCCCACCACAGAGACTGTAACCACTGTAGACGGCACCTGAATCACATTCGGTCCTGTGTCCGAGTGTACCACACAACTCACCCTCTTATGCGAAGATGGCCATCGGGAAACTATCACCTTTGACCTCATCAAAGCACCACAGTTCCGATTAATCCTAGGAATGCCATGGCTGGTCACGCACAACCCACAAATTAACTGGCGTGCCCGAGAGTTGGTCTTCTCCTACGACTGCACACACACCTGCTATCCCAAAGGGAGAAAAGGGAAGCATGCCAGTTCACCTGTCCAGGAAGGTACGATAAGTGTCCTAGGCGCGGTTACTACCTTACCAATTCAATACCAAGACTTTCAAGACGTGTTCCAAAAGGAGCAGGTGAATACCTTGCCACCCCACAGGCCCTACGATTGCCAGATCGACCTGATACCTGGAGCCCGATTTCCGTGTGGCCGTATCTACGCGCTCACCGAACCTGAGAACCAACATCTGAAAACATATATGAAGCAATACCTGGCCAACGGTTTCATCCGCCCTTCGAAGTCATCAGCAGTGTCTCCCTTATTCTTCGTACCGAAGAAGGAAGGCGAATTGAGGACTTGCATTGACTACCGTGCATTGAATCAAGTCACCATCAAGAACCGCTACCCCCTATCTCTGATCCCGGAACTGCTAGACCAAGTCAAGGAAGCCGAAATCTGCACGAAATTGGACCTTAGGGGGGCCCACCATCTTGTGCGCATTAAAGAAGGAGACGAGTGGAAAACGGCGTACCAAACCAAATACGGCTTATACGAATACCAAGTGATGACGTTCGGCCTGTGCAATGCCCCAGCCACATTTCAATATTTCATGAACGATGTTCTGAGAGAACTGATTGATGTCTGTGCCTTAGTCTACATCGATGACATCCTGGTGTATTCGGCTTCTGAACAAGACCATGTCAGGCATGTACGGGCCGTTCTTACCAAGCTCCGTCAACATCATCTCTATGTCAAGCTTGAGAAATGCTCATTCCACGTTACGGAAGTAGAATTCTTGAGTTTTATCCTCACTCCAAAAGGAATCCGAATGGATGTGCACGAGGTGGATGCCGTCCTCAATTGGCCAGCCCCAAGGTCATTCAAGGGAGACCATAGCATGCTAGGTTTTGCGAACTTCTGGCGCCGTTTCATTCCAGGGTTCTCGCATATAGTACACCCGATCACTTCGCTACTAAGAAAGTGCAACAAGACGTTTCAATGGACAGAGGAGGCCGAAAAGGCCTTTCAGGAACTCAAGGTGAAATTCACCACCGCTCCAATCTTACGACATCCACGCCCGGACCTGCCATATGTAGTGGAAACTGATGCTTCCAGCATGGCGATGGGTGCGGTGTTATCGCAAAAGGACCCACACACTGGCCTGTTACATCCCGTGGCCTTCTGGTCACGAAGATTCTCGCCACCTGAGCTCAACTATGCCATCACGGATAAGGAGTTGCTGGCCATAAAGGCCGCCTTTAAGGCCTGGCGACACTATCTGATGGGAGCCAGACATACTATCACCATGATAACGGACCACCGAAATATACGATATCTGAAAAGTGCAAAGGCTCAATCTTCTCGACAACTACGATGGGCCCTATTCTTCGCGGAGTACAACTATGTAATCACATACTACACCAGGAGTAAAAAATGGCAAGGCTGACGCCCTTTCACGCATGGGTACCGACGAGGTGGTATACACGCCTCTGAACCCCGTTGGCTATCATTCTGGGGGAAAGACTTTTGGGCATCACAACTACGATGATGCAAGACGAGTTGCTGTATGAAGTCCGGCAAGTATTAACTCAGGAGCAACTATGAGAGTGGGGCTCAAGAGGAGAACATTATAGCGTTAAGGACCAACTGCCTTACTACAGAAATCGGCTATTCGTGCCAGTAAAAGAACTTCAAGAACAGGTCATCTCAGAATATCACGACTCCCTCATGGAACGCCACCCAGGAATTGCCAAGACTCTGGTCAAGGTAAAACGAAGTTACTGGTGGCCAACGTGGCACAAAGATATAATTAAATTCATCACTTCCTACGGTATCTGTGCTCAGAATAAATCATCAAAGCAAAGACCTGCTGGGCTTCCACAACCATTGGACATTCCGCTGGCTCTGTGGCACACGTTATCACTTGATTTCATCACCAACCTACCCTCCTGCCAAGGTTATAACACTATCATAGTGATCGTGGACCTATTCTACAGGATGGCCCATTTCTTCCCGTTCAAAGGGCTCCCAAACGCACCAGGTCTCGCTAGAACCTTCCTAGAACACGTGGTACGACTGCACAGGTTCCCATCAGTCTTGATTTCAGATCGAGGTACCCAATTTGTGTCCAACTTCTGGAGGAAGTGTTGCTCAATGGCCCAAATAGACATCCGACTATCCACTAGTCATCACCCCCAAACGGATGGTCAAACGGAGAGGATGACCAAATGCTCCAGCAATACTTGTGCTGCATGCTTCACCGAGTAGAAGGGAGTTGGAAGGATCTATTCTGGTTTGCTGAGTATGCCTATAACAACTCCCTACAAAGCAGCACCGGGCAAACTCTGTTCTTTACTGTGTATGACAGACACCCACGCACGTCAGAACTAGACATCCCTACGACTCTGGAAATGCCAGCCATCACGAATCTACACGCGACTATTTCACAGGCCGTCATGAGAGCCAAAGAACATTTTTCAGCAAGCCAAGGCCCGCCAAAAGAGGTACGTGGACCAGCATCGCACCGAGGCCCCTGACAACCAAGTAGGGGACATGGTATGGTTAGCCTCCAAGCATGTACCTCTAAAAGGAACTCGAACATTCCACCCACAGTTTTTAGGACCGTTCCCAATCTAATCCATCTTAAACCCAGCCGCGGTAAAGTTGACGTTGCCAAAGTCTGGAGAGACTTTGGCTCAAAACTCCCTCGCTTTTTAATCAAACCTCTTACTTCTCTTACCACGCACTATACAACTCTTGTCTTGTCTCGGCCAAATCCTCCTACTACTCTAACCTTCTGCATTCTCAAGCCTCCCACCCTTGTCGTATTTTTCAAACTCTCTCTCGTCTTCTCTCTCCTCCCACTCCTGATCCCTCATCCAATTCCACACTCTCTCCTTCTGACTTTGCTAACTTCTTCTCCACCAAAATCCTCACCCTTTGGCAAAAAATCAACTCCCTCTCTGACTCCCCCTCTCCTCCTCCCCCCTCTCCTCCCTTATCCTTCATGTCCCTCCGCTCACCTGTTTCCCCTTCCGAAGTCTCCTCCCTTCTATCCAAAGTCCACCCCATGTCCGCCCCTTCTGACCCTCTCCCCTCCCTTCTTATCCCCAAGATCTACCCTCTTCTTATCCCCTACCTTACCACTTTCTTCAACATCTGCCTCTCTTCATCAACCTTTCCCTCTGCTTTCAAACTTGATACGATTATTCCTATTCTAAAGAAACCCTCTGCTGATCCACTTCTCACTGCTAACTTAAGACCTATCTCTCTTCTACCATTCCTTTCTAAGCTTCTTGAGCGCCTTGCCTACTCTCAGCACTCATCCTTTGTCACTACTTCCTCTCTCCTTCCTCTCTTCCAATCTGGCTTCCGTCCCAAACATTGCATAGAAACTGCTCTCACCTCCATCCTTAACTCCCTCCTCTCTGCTCGACATGCCAAGCAATCCTCTATCCTTATTCTCCTTGATCTCTCCGCAGCTTTTGACACTGTCAATCATCCCCTCCTTCTCCACACTCTTTCCTACTTGGGGTTTAAAGGCCCTGTTCTCAAATGGCTATCCTCTTACCTCTCCTCCTGTTCCTTTGCTGTATCATGGGGTGGCCAGACCTCTCCTTCCTTCCCTCTTATTTACGGTGTTCCCCAAGGGTCTGTACTTGGTCCCTTTCTCTTCTCTCTTTACACCTCCCTCGTTGCCCCTGTTATCTCCTCGTTTGGCATTTCCCACCATTTCTATGCTGACGACACTCAACTCTTTCTCTCTTTCTTCTCCTTCTCAACTGACCTTCACCTTAAACTCTCTTCCTGCCTTACTGCTATTAAGAACTGGATGTACTCCTGCTTTCTCTCTCTTAACACCGATAAAACCGAAGTCCTTTTCTTCCCCTCCAACTCTCTTCCCCCTCCCTCTTCTCCCCCTTTCATTCACTTTCCTCCCTCCAATCTCCCTATATCTGCCCAAGCTCGTAATTTAGGCGTTCTCTTTGACTCCTCTCTCTCCTTCTCCAACACATTTCACTCACCTCTCGCACCTGCCGATACCACCTCTACAATATTCGCAAAATCTGTCCCTCACTCACATTCCATGCCACCAAACTCCTAATCTCCTCTCTCATCTTTTCCTGCCTCTTCTACTGCTCTTCTCTACTCTTTGGACTTCCCGTATCTCATCTTGCCCCCCTTAAATCCATCTACCACTCTGTTGTTCGTACCCTTTGTCTCCTTACCTCCCGAGACTCCATCTCTACCTCGCTCTCTTACCTTGGCTGGGTACCATTTCACTTACAGCAAAAACTTTACTTTCTCTGCCTTGTCTTCAAAACCCTCAATTGTCTTGCTCCTCCTTATCTCTCCTCCCTTCTCTCCTTCTACTCCCCCTCCCGTTCCCTTCGTTCCGCTGACCATTTCCTTCTCACTGCACCTCCATCCCCCTGTGCTTCCTCCTGTTTCAGCTCCTTCCAACTCCTTACACCTCTGCAATGGAACTCACTCCCTCTCACAATCCGCTCTACCACAACCTTCTCCTCATTTTACACTTCCCTTAAATCCCTCCTCCTCCATTTTCCTCCTTGAAACCTCCCCCTCTGCCCTCTCTGCTTTACCCCCTCTTCCTTCCCTTTGATTTTCTCTCTCCCCTCTCCTGCCCCTCCTCCCTCTCCCTTCCATTTCCCTCTTCCAACTCCTCCCCACCCCCCACATAATCCCACTCCCCTATTCCCCCCTCCCCTTCAGTTAATTGCTCTTTTCACTGTTTTGTCGAATGATTCATGATGTAATTTTGCTTCCACTGTTATTTTGTTGTTGTTGTCATGTATTATGTTGTTCCACTGTACAGCGCCTTGGTGTAAAGCGCTCTATGAATCAATCAATAACTCAATCAACCCACATGCGATACATCCAATGTTTCATATATCCCTCCTGAAGCCGGTTCAGCCTGGAATCCGAGTAACTACCCCACCGGGGCCTGTGATTATTCATGGAGAAACAGAATTTGAGGTAAAAGACATCCTTGATTCCAAATATGTTAGAACGAAATTCTACTACCTAGTGGACTGGAAAGGATAGGGTCCGCAGGACATAACATGGGAGCCCAGTGATTACATTCATGCTTCACGCCTGATTCAGCATTTCCACCAAAAGTACCCCACCAAGACAGAAGGACCATCCTGCGAGGGGCCTAGGGGGAGGAGTGCTGTCACGAACTTTACCCATGGCCTGGGAATTCAGGGCCTCTGGCCCTTGCCACAGTATTCCTGCAAGGCCTCAAAGACCCAATCATGCCCCTCTCAGCTTCTGGAGCCAGTCCTGGCACCTTTGGCGCCAGGCTCATATGGCAGGCGGAGTTTCCATTGGGGAATGGACCAACATGGCTGCCCCCACAAGGATTGACGTAGAACTGCATCATGCAGTCTAGCATCCAGGGCGTCGTCCCCCCTGGAGGCACCTGGGATACCTGCTGGCTATTTAAGCCACACCCAAGCTGTGGCAGGCGCTTCGCGTTGTTCTGCCCTTGCAGTGTGTGTTAGGGAGGATCCTGTGCAGTGCCCTTAGGGACCACTACACACAATTAAGACTACAGGTGGTAATACAAGTTTTACCTTTGGTACAAGCCTGTACTACTATGTTAAAGTGGTAGCAGTAGCGGAGCAGCCAGGTCTATCTCAAGAGTATATGAGCAGTAGCAGAGATTACACAAAGGGACCACAATTACTGTGACTCAAGCAAACACTGACTGAAGGTTTCAGGTAGAAAAATATAAGTACATTTATTTTTAAACCATTTGTTATAAACACAACACTTCTATTAAATTCAAAACCACACATAAAATACACTACAACTAACCAATTCACTTTGTACGGTATAACTCAAGGTAAGTACACTGTGTTTGAACGGACCAGTGTTATGAAACAAGACACGTTACCGTGAATACGATTGCGATCACTTTTTGACAGTTCGGTCTACTAAATAAACACGTATCCATGACAAGAAATCCTACCGGGGCAAAAACACACTTAGCACCCGAGATACCCAGAGCGAGTTGGAGGCAAAAATCATAGGCAATATTATAGTTGGGCAGACAGAATCAAAGAACATTCATAGACAGGAATTCAAGAGTCAAAGGGCCGGAGCCAAGGTCAAGTGACACCGAGTGCCTGTTGTCGAGGATCACACAGCCGGACAGTTCACATTTCAACGTAGTTAAGAGTACTTTGATATTCGGAATGTTCGGAAGCAAAAGTTATAAGAAGGAGGGAAAAGTAAGGACAAGCCTTAAGGAAGAGAAAGAGGGATTCACCCAAATTTCTAAAGCAGGACACAGTACCTTTCTCAAAGGATGAAGCTGGTGCCAGAGCAGTTGTTCCTTGTAGTTTGCTGCAGACCCACGATTCCTGGAGCTTCGGCAAGAAGGAGGACGATGAGGGGGTCTGCACCACACAGGGATGAGGCCGGCAGCAGCGATGATGAATAAAAGGTGCGCGCCTTAAAAACAGGAGAGGCTCTTCAGGTGGCTATCCGGACCACTACAGCACTGTGCAGCGATTTCGACCATGAAGGGATTCCTCTGACTGAAGAAGACGAGCTGGTTATCCCCACCAGGCTCAAGGGAAGAAGACTCCGGACTGGATCTTCTCTTAGTCGTTGAAGGGTAGATAGCTCAGGACTGCAGCATGGCTTCACCGGTACGGGATAGTTGCAGCAGTCGACCTCTCCTCCGCTTCTCTTCGGTTCCTTGTAGTTCCAGTGGCGACTCTCTGACTTCCAGCCCAAGAGACCTGCCTTTTATACGAAAATCCCCCATTCACACAGCCTGGCTGTCAATCACACAGCAGGGGGGTTGTCCAGCCCAGACAACCGCCTCAGCCAATCATGAAAAAGTGTGACTTGGGTTCCTAGGATACCCTGTGCTGGGGGTGACTACACCCCTCCCTCAAATTCAGCCCACCTAGGCACCCAGGTGCCTAGAGGAGGGCTTCTTGGCAGAAGCCCGCCAAAAGATAGTGAACAAAGAAGGCAACCCTGGTTTGCCGCGCAAAGTAAAACCCAAGAAGGAGTTTAACAAAAAGAAATGGCGAATAAACCACACCGGAGCCAAAAGAAAAAGTATTTGGTCAAGCGGGTTTAAGTTCGAGGCTAATACAATAGCCTACAATACTACCACGTTTATATAAGATAACCGCGGTAGAAAAGTTCAGGGTAGATACCACTGCCACCAGCCAAGTCTCAATGTTAAAAGAGCGAAACAATGCTCTAGGAGGTACAGATAAAAAGGGCTAAGAGTTAACCCTTCCAGTACTCCATGTAAGATGGGGTGTACTGGATCTGTGGTTAAATTGACTAAGTAAAGTTAATGGCAACTTTACTCTTTTCAGGGGGACAGTAGTCATCCTCAGAAATGGAGTCGGTGGGAAGTCTGAATGACATCCATGTGTCACTGCACTGAAGGTGCTGTGTAACACACAAAAGAAGGGGGCCACTGAAGTGGTGTACTCCAGAGCCCACATTCATAAAAACAGGTACAAGACACATAGCAAAACATGGGTAAGAGTGGGGGAAAAACTCACACTCTTACCAAGTGGAAGGAAATAACTCCAGAGATCCAGCAAAGCTGCTGAGGGACTCACTAGGTAAGGGAAATTAGCCATGAAATGAGAATTCTCCCTAACAGCGTGACGTTCACCAAGACCTGCTCGCAGCATCCTTGGCCTGCATCATCTAGAAGAAGAAGAACACCGTTATTCCTCCTTACCTGTTCAGCATCCAGCTCCTAGCTCACTTTGGAATCTTCTCGTCTTCATCCGCTAACAATATCCTAGAGAGGAGAGACCAGAAGAGGACAATTAGTAAGCGTTTGTCTTCCGACTCCATCACCACCAGACTCCTCTTACTTATCGAAGCTTTCCTGGAAGTTCTACTGCTGCCCGGACACCTTCCATTCTATGTTCCGCTTCCATCTGGCCGCATATCTTCCAGGACTTCTCGGCGACCTGTAAGAAAGGACAGCACAGGTTAGCCCTATTCAAAGACACTCATAGCCCCTGCGCTTTGCGCTTTCTCTTACCTTCTCGAGCACTGCCCTCTCTATCAGCCTGACGTCTTCATCACCCCTTCTGCATCAACGAGAGAAGGAGAAGGTCAACAGGGCAACAACAATTGCAGACACGAAATTGAAAAACGAAAGACTTACCTCAAGTGGGGAGTCGCAGCCGGCCTGGACTCCCAGGCCCATGCCAGTGGAAGTAACTCAGCGAAAAGTGCCCAACCACGACGTGCCCCTGCACAGAACAGCAGGACGGAGAGCGCACCTTAATGAAATACAAGGAGAGAGAAGTTCCAAGGGGGTCGGAAGGGAAACACCAGGGAGGCGGGCCCCCCGGAGAAGGTGACTGTGGCTAAAACTGAACTCTGTCTTCTAGGATCAACCCACGGCAGTGTGAGTCCCCCGTGGGAGTTGAATCCAACCCAGAAGCCCTCCAGTACAGTCGGTGGCATCCCTGTGGATAAAAGGTGAGCGTTACAGCGAGAGAGAGGCCTACACCTCACAAAGGTTTGGTATTTGCATTCCCTGTTATAATGAGCTATGTCTACTGTAGTATGAGGGGGCGTGGCTACAAAGCCATGTAAGAGGACGTGTTTGCTGGGAGCTCCCACTGATCCTGAACTGATACGGCCAAAATAGCCATGCAAAATCACCTACAAGGACTGGAATTGCGTGTGCACAACTATGAATGATCTGGGTATGACTGGAGCTGGAAACGGAACGGATTGCTGCAGTGATTCGCCACATTCAGCTGAGCAAAAAGAGCAGCGGCTCGGAGGTGAGCGAGCCAAGATGGCGGCCCGAGCAAGACAAAGGGCTTGATCCAAAGTGCGGAACCCGTGTGTGGGTGGCCGCCTGTGGGCAAGTCGAGCGAGCGCTGGATGACTGGGAGCGCTGAGATCCTGATGGGTGTTGCGCAAATGCTGCACGCGGCGGGCTAAGAGGGGGCGCGAGCGGACCTGCACCTGAGGCTCAGAGGAGATTGGCACTGTAAGCGGAGTGCATACAGTCGGCGACCCGGCGGCGGGGGACGTGGCATAGAGTCCCGCGATGCACGGGGTGACTGCTTAGGAGCCCGAAACCAGTGGAGGAAGGTGCTGCCCGACGACCTGCCTAGGCGCACCGAGGGGAACACAAACGCTCGGCCCCGGGCGTCGGCGCACGAGATCCTGCGTTGACTGCCCGGACTGGATGCTCGGAGAGACACGCGAACACAGAGGCGCGAAGGGATGCCCGCTGTGGATCGCATAGAGCAGATCACGCTGCGTGTGAAACTGCTGGAAGCGCCTGCCTCCCTTGAGAAGGAGACAGGAGCTGAGCTACGTGCACAGGAGCTGGCAATAGACAGCTGTATTACACCAAATAGCCTGGGATACATTCAATACAGCGCCGCAGTAAGAGACAGAGAAGCATATGCCCACACTTGCAATCCTATGGGTGACAAGCCCCATTACATCATCCTGAGGAGGCTAGCCAACACATGGCATGACTAAACGAAATTATTTATAAATGGTGACTCAAACACTCGTGGGGCATAGACATGTTCACATAGACAAACAGTGACAGGCAGTCACGGAGAGTGGGCATGTATGAGCGCGCATGACGAGCCCGGAATTGCTGTACCGATAACTGCGGATGAAAGAGCACGGGTCGTCTCTTGCAAGTGGGGACTGACAAGGGAGGCCATCAGAACCCACAGAGCCCACTGAGCCACACTGGAGCTAGGCGGAAACCCTGGAATCTAGACCAGCTGGGGCAAGAACCAGAGCCCTGTGAAGGAGGAGCTAACCCACCATGTTATGTGGGAGCACATAGTCCATTCTGGACAGAGGAACAGTTGCTGAGGGGCACCCCTGTGCGGTTTGGCAAGCTTCAAAGGGGGTGCAATTTCGCAAGCTTGAAGGGAAGACAGCACGTGTGGGGACTGGCCCACTTAACCCTGACGTGGCGAGATGTCTAACAAGCCCATCAGATTGAAAAACAAGCGACCCACACTGGGTATTTGCTAAAATACCACCGGGTGCAGATGGGGCCAGGATGAAAGACAAGACTCCGGTCGATGGTCCGGTTGTTATGGGCAATCAAGAAGTACTAGCGGCAATTGCGGACCTGAAAGTGATCCTGGAGACCAAACTGGGCCTGGAAATGGCTGAACTGAGGGCTGCACTGGAGCTCAAAGTCGGAGAGGTGCATGAGGATGAGAATCTTCTCCGACGGGATGTGAGATCGCTTGCGGAACGCGCAGGGGACCTTGAAAAAGAGGTGGCCCTGAATACGGCGGCCTGCGCGGCCCACAAATCTGAACTGCATGCCTTGACACAACGTGTGGGCAACCTGGAGAGTAGGGCGGAGGAGGCGGAGGGACGCGCCCGAAGAAACAACATCCGTATCATTGGATTGCCGGAAGGAGCTGAGGGGACTAACACTCCAGAATTCATCGAGTCAATGTTATTGCAGGAGATAACTGGGGGAGCCCTGTCCCAGGGGTTCGCGGTTGAGAGGGCGCACAGGTCCCTGACGAGGAAGCCACTGCCGGGGAACCCCCCTAGGCTGGTAATTGCCAAGATCTTAAACTACTGAGACTGGGAAAAAATCCTTGAACACTTTCGGAAAGGTGGCACGATAAAGAGAGGGGCAGCGAACATAACGGCATATCTGGATTATACCTTGCAAGTACAGCGCAGTCGCATGAACTTCGGATCCGTGAAAAGAAGATTGCGTGAAGCGGGCCATAGGTACATGCTGCTCTACCCAGCTCAACTGAAGGTATTCCACAAGGCCAGAACTTGGTTTTTCGACACCCCGGAGAATGCTATGGGATGGTTGGACGCGCAGAGTTGCCCCCAGGAATCGGATGTCCAGGGGACTGACGGAAGAGATGGGACTTGAATATAGCATTGTATACCATAGGTGGAGAAGTGGGTTGAGAGCTTTAGCTATAGTGGCATGAGAAACTGCGATAATATGGGAGCTACACGGAGCATGACCTCATACCCCTATAACATATAATAAATTAGGTCACTGGAAGGTCGGTGACACCCTGCTGGGTTTTGGGCCGGGCTTTCTGGAGCAGAACCAAACGCGGGGGAGCCTGAGATCCAGGGATGGAGCTGGGCACTTGTTGGGGTTGGGGTCGCAGAACGGGAGGGAGGGAGAGGGTGAGGGGGGTGTGCAGTGGTTTGAAGTTGGGGAACGGGGTGTTGGGAGAGGGGGGAAGAGGGTTATAGTTATGGGGAGTTTGAGTCTAAATATGAGCCTACATGGAAGAGCTAGAGGGTTGTATCTGTATTGCATGGGTGGGTGGGATTGGCTGGACGGAAGGGTGGGGGGTACTAACGAGCTATGGGAGATCTTAAGATAGTAACGTGGAATGTCAGGGCACTTCACAGTTATTTAAAGAGGAATAAGGTCATGCTGTGTTTGAAGAGGCAAAGGATAGATATTGCATTGTTGCAGGAGATGCATCTGACACGGGAAAAGATGGAGCTGGTTGGGAAGAAATGGAAAGGTATTGTAGTGGGTTCTTCGTACTCTGCCTATGCTAGGGGAGTACTGGTCTGGGTGGCGCTGCACGTCCCATTCCAGCTAACACAGGAAGTGGTGGAAACTGAGGGGAGGATGGTTATAGTAAGTGGGTTGGTAGAGAATAAAGAGGTGTGCATTGTAAACACGTATGCCCCCAATCAAAACACGGCGGCGTACTTCAGGACGCTGTGCACCAACCTTGGTATGTGTGTGGGGAGTGCGGTGATCTGAGGGGGATTTCAATTGTGTACTGAACCCCAAGGTAGACAGATCTGATGACAAGATTGGTAGGCCCACCCCAGCAGCTAAAGCATTGCAGACGCTGCTAGATGATTTCAGATTGGTAGACGTGTGGAGAACAAAACATCCTAATGGGAAGCAATATTCGCACTACTCGGCCCCGCAGCAGCTGCACACAAGACTTGATTATGTTTTTGCCACGCCATATGTAGTGATAGAGATTACTCAAATAGAATATAAGGCAAGGGTCCTATCGGATCACTCGCCCCGGGTCCTGGGGTGGCAATATGGCCACCCTAGGGCAAGGATTCCGACATGGCGTCTCCGAGCAGAGGCGCTCAAAGATCCAGTTTTTAGAGAGGAAATCAGAGATGAGATTATCAACTATTTCGAGGTGAACACTGGTAGTGTTGACTCGGCGGGTATACTATGGGAAGCCTTTAAGGTGGTGATGCGGGGTGTTGCCATCGCTAAATGAAAAGGCCTGCAGGACGGGGTCCTGGCTGACCTACAAAGAGCAGAAGATGAACTAGAAGGAGCATTAGAAAGTGGTGGTATGGACACAGAGCTAGTGCTCAAATTACAGCAGCAGTGTGCGTAACATTGGGAAAGGCTCTGCAACCTCAATTATAAAAAGTATGTTGAGAGACAGCATGCGGGAGGGGATAAAACGGGCCGCCTCTTAGCGTGGCTATACAAGAGCGAAACCCCTAGGCCCCCGATTAGAACAATAACCAGAGAAGATGGAGAGGTAGCGGACACCCAAGAGGGAGTCAACAGGGAGTTTGCGGATTTTTATAGGGTACTATACAAGGAAAAGGGGGGGCAGCCAAGAAGAGATAATTGAAACAATAGAGGATATAGGATTGCACAAGATCAGTGAAGAGGAAAGAGAAGAGCTTGATGCACCAATTACCTTGGAGGAGTTGGAGGAGGTTGTGAGGCAGTTGCCTACCAGTAAGACCCCAGGAGAGGATGGGTTCCCTAGTGAATTTTATAAAATATATAGGGATGAAGTACTCCCCCCATGCTAGAAATGCTTAATGAAGCGTTTGAGGTGGGACGGTTGCCGGAGTCGCTCAGAGACGCGATCATAATACCGCTCCCCAAACCCAACAAACCAGGGCATAGCTGTGGCTCATACAGGCCGTTGTCGATGCTGAACCAGGACAGCAAGATATTGACGGCTGTCCTGGTGAATAGATTGCGGAAAGTAATTAGCAAATTAATACATCCAGACCAAACAGGCTATGTCCCGAATAGGAATATAACTCACAACCACAGGCGACTTCACCGGGTGGTTGAATGGGGGGGTAACAATGAAGAAGAAATGGCGATTGTGTCTCTAGACGCAGTAAAAGCTTTCGACTCGGTTAGGTGGTCATGGCTGTTGGCGGCCCTGGAGGGGTACGGGGTGGGGCCAGGTTACATCAGGTGGGCAAGGATGCTACAGTGAGCCGCTGGCCAGAGTTCGAACGGGAGCAGTGATATCTGAGAGATGGCAACTTAGCAGAGGCACCAGGCAGGGGTGCCCCTGGTCCCCAATGTTGTATATTCTGGCTCTGGAGCCCCTGGCAATATACCTCAGGCAACAATACGATACAATAGGTATTGAGGTAGGGGGGGGAAAGACACCTAATATCCCTATATGCAGATGATTTGTTATTATACTTGAGATACCCAGGAAGAAAATCTCCAATATATTCTGGAGGTGATGGAGAGGTATGCGGGGCTGTCTGGCATATCGGTGAACCCCCAAAAATCTAGCATATTCCCGCTAGGTAGCTATAAGGGAACCCCTGTAGATAGGTTACCAGTGTTGCCAATACCATGGGTGGTTAGTTCCTTCCTTTACCTTGGAATAGATGTGTATCACACGGCAGAAGAGGAACATAGGTATAATACCGAGATAGCCATTGGAAAAATCCGTAAATGTATGAAGTTCTGGGAGAAGTTGCCCTTAGCAATGATGGGACAAGGGGCGATGCTTAAGATGGTGGTCCTGCCTAGGCTTCTACATTATTTTAGTAATATTCCGCATATGGTACCCAAGAAGTTTTTTGCTAAACTGAACAGTATGTGTAGGGACTTCCTGTGGCATGGTACCTGGAATAGAGTGGCGCTATGGAAGTTGTAGAATTTTTATGAAAAGGGCGGTATTAAACTGCCTAATTTTGAGGTTTATTATGTAGCGGGTCAACTACAATATGTGGCCAAATGGCTCTCAGATGAAGCGACCCCTGAACTTAGGTTGTTTGGACGGGACTGTACCCCGTTTTACTTAAGGGAAATTATCTGGTTGCCTGAGTCAGAAATGAAGGAGCGCCCTGGGATGATGATGCGTGGGTGGAAAATGTGGCGTCGGGCATGCCGGATGATGGGGGACCCATTTCCGTGCTCCCCGCAGGTACCGCTGGTTGCTTTAGTAGGGGAAGATAAGCAACTGAGGGCAATTATCAGAACCTATTGGGAATCGGTCTGGCTGGTAACGTTAGGGGATATTTGGCAAGCGGGGACCATTAGGGGTTTTGGAGGACTTGGGGAAGAGGCGGGATTGCATATGGGCCAATATGTTACGTATCATAGGTTGGTGCAGAAAATTCGGAAAACGTGGCCTGAGACAGTATTGACGAAGGAGCCAGACGCCATCATGGGGACAGTATATGACATATCGGAAGGGGGCATGAGATTTCTAGTTTGTATGAGATGGTAATGACTAAGGTTGGGAAAGAACCGACTCATTTGAGATTGGACTGGGAAGCAGAGCTGGGAGCCCAGATGGAGGATGGGATGTGGGAACGTGCCCTGGGATACCACAAGAAGGTATCAAGGAATGCTAGACTAAAACAAATACAGCTGTATATAACGCATAGAGCATATATGACCCCTCTGAGGATATCTAAGTTCGGAAATGCTGGGCGACAGGCGTGCCCTAAGTGCGACAAGGAAACGCTGACATGACACATATGTTTTGGTCATGCCCAGTAATTGAGTGTTTCTGGGGAGAAGTGGCACAAAAACTAGCAGAGAAGGGGGGTCACGCTCATCATAGACACGGCCTGGGCCTGCTTGCTGGGAGGGTTCCCCAGATCACGGAAACTTAAACATGTGGGGAAACTGAAAGATTTGGCATGTGCTCGCAAAGCGGAGGATTGCTATGGGATGGAAAAAGTGTCATAAGCCACGGGTGGAGGTATGGTGGAAGGCATTGCAGAAATGAGCAGAGGCTGAAACGGTGGTATGGCAAGAGGCGAGTAGCATGAGTGGGGAAGAAGAAGTGGGTTCCCTGATGGCATGGAAATTATTGATAGCAGAACTGTTCGGAACAATATTGGATCCAGCGGACTCCGAGGAAAGTGAGACCCTGCCACATGTAGCAGATACTGAAGGCGAAGGACAAACATGCTCTTAAGGGGGGTGGGACTAGGGGAGCAGTGGCCAAAGACTAAATGATGTTAATGTAATGGTTGTAAATTGCAGTGCATGTTTGGTTTGTATTGTTGGTTGGTTTGAATAAAATTAATAAAATTCTTTAAAAAAAAAAAAAATTAAAAAAAATGTCTACTGTAGTATAGTATTGAACTCTGTATAGTGAGGTTGGAGTGTGTGTTCTCCCCTTGGATGTTGGAGCAGGAGGTGTTGGACGTGCCGTGATGGAGTGGGTGACTCGACTGAGTGGTTTCGTCTTGGTCTGACTATGTGTTCGGCCTGTAGTGTCCTCCTCTTGTGACTATCTCTCGAGATGTCTTATGTATGTTCTAATCGAGTTTGGTTGTTTGGTGGGGGCTGAGGTCGGACTCTTCATTCATCGTCGATAAGCACTGTGGGTGCACTTGTGGGTGGTCTTCTAGTTATGCCGTGAAGAGCCAGGATTTGAGCAGTTTCCTGAATGCTAGGTGGTTTCTTGTCATCCGTATATTCTTTAGTAGGTCATTCCATGTTTTCAGTGCCTGGTGAGAAAATGAGGATCCTCCAAGCTTTCTTTTGTTATAGGGTTTCGGTTCTAGGCGTATGTCGTTGCTTGATCTGAACGCTCTTGTCGGCTGGTGTAGGCGTAGTTTGTCTATCAGGAATTTAGCGCCTTGTTTGTGTATAGCTCTGTGCGTGATGCGCATGGATTTGAATGTTATTAGCTGTTTTCTTGGTAGCCAGTGCAGTATTTTTAACGCAGGTGTGAAGTGCTCTCGCTGCGGTAGTTTGAGAAGGAGTCTGGCCGCTGCATTTTGTATGCGTTGTAGTTTTTTTTAGAAGTCTTTCAGGCATGCCCAGGTATAGGCTCTTGGCATAATCTACTCTGGACGTGACCAGAGCGATGATGGTAAGAGTTTTGTTGGCGAATGACAGGAACGGTAGGATCCTTTTTGCTGCTCGTAGGAGAAAGAAGCATTTCTTGAGTAGAGCGTTTACTTGTGGCTCTAGGGTGAGGTTGTTGTCCATCAGGACCGCTAGGTTTTTTACAATCGACGATGGCGTTGGGGTCGAGCCGAGTTCTTTTGGCCAGGGGATGTAGTTAATGTCTCCTCCGTGTCCAACCTCCCTCTCCACCCTTCATCCTCTACTGTACCAACATATGACATGAATGTCAATTGCATCGTCCACAACACCAAAATAAAACTGCATGCCCCCTCAAGAGTGCAGCAACCTAGGTGGATAAACCGACATACATCCTGGCTGCCAACACATGACACATACCACTAATACACCTAGAACACAGCACAGGCACCCTGTACTGCCAACAGAACATTCTTCTTCTTCCACACAGACACACATCACCCTGCCACAGCTCAATGCATATGTGCCCGCCTTGCTTCCCCTGGCACAAAGTCACAACAGTGCTAAGCCCCATCTCTCTCACAAATGGCCACCATCACACACAATGGCAACATGTGACCCCCTCGTCCCAGCCAGCCCGACCCATGAGCATACATGCTCAACTTACCCTGTAACTGCTACAGACAGCAGGCACATACTGACCCCATCCATACCACACCCTTCCCCATCCCAAGATCCCACAGCGTGAAGGTCCCACCCCTAAAACTGTACCCAGCAATTGGCAGTACACCACGACAGCATCCCCAGAGCACTACTCTACCATGTACGAACATCACACATCCTCCCGCACAGTACACATGACACAGGCATGTGTGCACCATGCCGTGCACCTAGCCTTGTCCCTGATACAGCACAGCCACAACCCTCATAATGCATGCATCTCTGCCTCATCAATCCACACTGTTCACTGACAACCTGCCTTTCTGACTCCCTCAGGCACATCATCTTACAATAAAGAGGCCCAGCCAAGCACCTCAATGGGCACCAGCCATCGATGCTGCAGGACACCACAGACCACCACCACCTCCACCCAGGACAACTCGGCCTCAACAGGCACAACTGCCACTGCCACCCCAGCTGCACCATTGAGGCAGCACTGGTCACATCCAGGCAGCACCGGCTGCTGCTGTACCACCACCACCAGCGCAGAGGACATAGCAGACGACGGCAGAGTGGACACAGGGGAGACCACCGATCACAGCACCTATGAACCATTGGCATTCAGCCCCATGGAGCCAATGAGCCCGCAACACACACCCTTCCCCAGTGTGCGTGAAATGGATGGCGGACTCCGGCGCATGGAGGAACGCCAGGATGCTTTGACTGCCCTAGTGTAGCAGCACCTCGAGGAGGCGCAGTTGTTGCACGAGTGTGTCCAGGCTAGTGTGTGTCGGAATGCTCATGCACTTGGAAGTTGTACAATGCCATTGTACAGATGTCCAGGAGGGTACAGGAGGGCAAGTGTAATGTCCTCAATAGCCGAGACAGTGGCTATGTTCCTACAGACATTCCTAGACAGACTGCCCACGGAACAGGCCCACACACCATCTACCAGTTCAACGCCTGCTAGTTCCGTACCCAGCAGCCCAAGGCAGCGTTCAATGCAACTGTTCAGCTCTGTGCACTGTCGCATGCCAGACACAAAAAGGTGACGCAAATAGGCCCAGAACAGACATGTGCCCTGAATGTGACTTGTGCAAGTACTACTTGCCCAACATGACAGGAGTTGGGGATGGGGAGTGGGGAGCGATAGTTGGGGATGGGGAGTGGAGAGGACTGGGTGGGGAGGGATAGTTGGGGAGTGGGAGTGGAGAGATATAGTTTTTCCAGTTGTTTTCGATCCACATTTGTAAATCATTCCGTTATACACTTTACACTTGGTGTTGCATTGAAATCATGTCTGGACATTGCTTTTTTAGTACAAGTGAGTGATTTATTAACTGTGCAGTGCTCAGTGCGTTAGCTGGCCTGTGCCAGGTGCGTGTGTGAAGTGATCCAAAATAGTGGTGAATCAGTGCATCGCGTGCATCATGGCCATCCATGGCATCCCTGCGATGTGCCAATGGAAGTTCATCATCACTGTCATCCTCCTCTGCTGTCATGAGCAATGCTCCCGAGAAACAAAGTCAAGCCCATCATCCCCGGAAGCAGGCTCACGACCCTCGTCCCCGGCTCCAGCAAACCCCTTTTGGGGCCCTTTGGACCATGTCCTGGCGCCTCTGGCACCAGGCTCATAAGGAACCTCAGTCCCGGCGCCAGGGGCGCCGGGCTCATAATTCTTGCAAAGGTGCTTGGGTGGACCTACCTGTAGCAGACCATGCTGCATACTCACCTTTGCAAATGCTGGCAGGATGAAGTCCCCAGCCTTCTGCTGGGAGGAACTATTCCCTGAACTGGGACTACTTTCTTACCTGGGTGGGGCTGGTGCCACTCCTTAGCTCTGGAACACAGGAACTCTTTTACCTGGGCGAGGCTGAGGAAGAAGACACCCAATCACTCCAACACTATTTAAACCACACCCGATTGGGAAAACGTGCTTCGCGTTATTCTGCATCTGCAGCAGGACGCTCACCGAGTCAGCTCCAGCATTCCAGTGACATCTCCAGCTTCAGCTCAGCAACCTGTGGAAGAAAGACACGAGAACTATACTTACCATCCAGGAATCCAGACACCGGCAGAACCTGCAAGCAAAAGAAACATAAGGTTAGCAAGTTGCAACACGTTCGCAGCCGCGCTCGCTTACCTGATCCATCTGTGCTTTCATGGATTCTTCACGGCCTTCTCTTCAGCAGCCCAACGGCACCTGTAAAGACAAAGAACATTATTAAGTAGGAATCGGGTGAAGGCGGCCGCATTTACTTTTCTTACCTGCTTTTGTGCGCGTATTACGATCTCTTCAACCGCAGCAGCCCGGCACCTGAAAACAAGAAAAGACATTATTTAAGTGCCATTAAAGACTGCAAGAAAGCCTAACACTTACGTGTTTCCCCACGTGCATCCGCGACTGGGAAAACGCCCGCAACATCTCAAGACCTGAAAACAGAAAACAAGGGACATTATTGAGGTGTCATTGAAATTCCCATACCTACGTACTACCGCACGTGTCGCGCTCTCAGTGACCACGCCCTCAGCATCCAGGCACCTGAAAAAGGCAATGCAAAGACTTCATTAAAGGTGCCCATCTCTTCAAGACTATAAACTCTTTATACCTACTGGCATCCGCTCGTGCAGTAACGGCGGCATCACCTTTTGGCATCTCAGCACCTGTGCCACTTCTAAGGCCACAAAAGACTTTGAGGACCTCCAGTGACGTAACTGGAACCCACGCACCCCTGCATAAGTCGCAGGATGGAGAGCCCAGCATTTATACGCCTAAGGTGAGAGCTCACCAGGACATTGGACTTTCGGAGAGTTGGCGATTAGTGAGGAGGAAGTCCAGCCAAACGGTCATTAACCCTTTTTTCTTCCGCCTGCAGAAACCTTACCCTGCAAGTCAGACGGTCAATAAGAGGAAGCCCAGTCCAGAGAGTCATCCGAGCTCTACGCTTCTCAATTGAAGAGACTATAACAGTTCAGCCGGGACCAGCGCCTCCGTGGGAATCAGGTGAGCGTTACATCTGCCTCTGATGTGTGCATGTTCATGTCTGGGGGTAGTGGGATGTTGCGCTTGATACACATGTTGTGCATGGCACAGGCCAGGACTATCTTGCCACCTTCACAGGGCTGTACATAAGTACCCCCCTCCCCGATTTGCTCAGGCAGCGGAACCTTGCCTTTAACAAGCCAAATGTCTGCTCAAGCGTACAATGATTCCTGATGTGAGCACGGTTGTATCCCTGCTCATGCTAGTTCCGTGGTTGCCTCACAGGGATCCTCAGCTATGGCATCAATGGGTATCCAACATCATCTGTACGTGAGCGACAGAAAACGGAAAAGGTAATCGTTGGGCCTGTATTATGTCGGAATAATCTGTATAGTGTTCACTGACCAATTCAAAATTTCACATATAAATTGCTGAAGACGTAGCATATGTCATAGTTGAGCATGTTAACATGTGCATTGTCAGTGGGAAA
Organism: Ambystoma mexicanum; assembly: GCF_040938575.1. NCBI lineage: Eukaryota > Metazoa > Chordata > Amphibia > Caudata > Ambystomatidae > Ambystoma > Ambystoma mexicanum. The sequence goes on from NC_090923.1 coordinate 550,622,098, forward strand.
GGATGCCCATGCATTTTTGTGTGGAATCAGGGTGATCTTAGGGATTTATGTCTGCAGTCATCAATGCCAATTTTATGACACGTTCAAAAGCAAATGTGGCTTGTCCGGGGTGTAAGTGTGCCGGTGCCATTACCAGATGGCATGTTTCTGGCCTGCAAGATAGTATTTGGCCTGACACAGCCTGTGTGGTCGACACGACAGACCCTGACGGGGGTCGCAGACCTACTAGGCAGAGCTGACACAGGTAAGAACGCTTATCTGTGTTACACAAAGATTCATGGTTATATTGGGATTCAGTACATGCCTGAAGGAGTACTTGCTTTTTGATGTACATGTTGTGCTGCCTGGGAGTGGGTGCACAACATCAATGAATCTTGCAAAATGATGGATGCTGATATGTTCACAGAGGGGTACCATGCAAGAATTTGAATGGATGGGGAAGGCGATGACAGCCCAATGATTGCCAACCATCTAATACGCCTTGTCAATATGCGTGGTGGATGTTTGGTTTGCAGTCGCTTTTCCATGACCCATTCACACCCACCTTGGCCTCTGACCCTTTCACTGAGACACACACAAATGCGACTGGTGTGTGTTCTTGTTGAGTTCAAATTCAATAGTCCTATGATGGGAATATCGCACATCCATTGATGTGTCTGGCTAATTTGTTGTGGGTCATGTCACTTGCATATGTGTAGGTGCCCTTGAAACAGGCAGGGGACCTAGTTACTTGGTGGGAGGTACACTAGGGGTTTGGAGGTGGGGTGTTGTGATGCATTAGAATTATTAGTCTGTGCTGGAGGTGGTGTGGGTTGTGCTGAGTGTGTTTTTGCTGGGTTTTGGGACATTGGTCTGGTGCATGTAGTGCATTTGATGTTGCAGTGCAGCTTTGATGTTGTTATGCATGCGCATGATCTGTTTGGCCACTTGACACACGCCAATCAAGGCTTTCAACTCAGGCATGCTATTTCTGTGTCGGACATTGTATTTCACACATGCACTGCAGATAGATGTTGGACATCCCTCCATTCAACAGTGCACCTGCTTTGGTAAATAGACTCACCCAACAGCCAGGCACTCTATTGTGTATCATGCCCCCCCCTCCATTCGACAGTGCACATGCTTTGGTAAATAGACTCACCCAACAGCCAGGTACGCTCTCCGCTGTGACATGCCACGTACCATGGCAGCGTGGAGTTCCGCAACACCATGGAATCGTGGGTTAAACCCGGGAATCTGGCACAGCAGTGGGTGATGAGGTTGCGGGCATCGCACACCATCTGCACATTCAATGAGTGGTATCGTTATCGGTTCCTGTACACTGCCTCAATGGCATGCCTAGCCACCAGCTAAACATGTGTGCAGTCCAATGCACCAATCACATTGAGCATGCCTGCAAGGCCAACAAATGCTATTTTCATGGCATTGACGAGGTCATCTGATCTGGGTAGGCCTATGTGATCAGCCACATGCCGCAGGAGTGCAGCCATAACCTGAAACAGGACACGCAAGAAACATGGTTGCGATAGCCCATGCAGTTCACATACAGTGTGTTGGTAGGTGCCTGTAGCAAGGAAGTGTAGCACAGACACTACCTTGAACAAGGGGGGAATGGCAGTACGGATCTGTATGAGGCTAACAAGGTCATCATGGATCAGGTCCACTATGGATGTGATGGTGTCCCTGTCTAGACGGTACAGGGTGTGGATTTGGGTTTGGCTCAGGTTGAAGGGTGTGGGCCTTATGCATGGTAAGGGTGGCTGCCTGCAACCTACTGCCCATTGTTGTTTTGCGGGGCCTTCTCCTCCAGCGCCTCCGCCACATCCTCTACCTCCCTGCCTCTTTAGGTTGAGGGCCTGCATGCAGGAGCTCAAGCTCCAGTACTACTACTGCTGCTGCTGCAAGCATGGTAGCGTTGGAAAGGGTATGGGGTGTGGGAATGGTCCTTTTGTGCTTTTGCTGTGCTCATGGTGACCACCTGGGCTACCCGTGGGCTGTTTCTGCACACCTGATGCTGTTGTTTCCGGCGCTGTAATCACGGTGCTACCGGCATCTCCATGCCAGTGTTTCTGTGTACGTGGTCCCTTAAGGTGGGGGTGTTAGCGGCATTGCAACTATGAGTATGCCGGACCGGAAAATGGTGATGGAACGGAGCGACCGGCACCGCTATTTCCGTACCGGCATACTTGAAATGAGGTCCCATGTCTGTCTTTACGTAAACCGCACTGATGGCATTACAGACCGTTACCATGGAGGAAACCACAGACACAACTAACATTCTAATGGTGAGGCCAAGCAACATGCACACAAACTTTTTTTTAATAATTTTTGATATGGTCTAAATTATAATACTAATGTCCATTTTCTATTAAACAATGATATGAATACATTGATCATTGATTAAAGGGCCGTGATGCTACACTGACCACTATTCCGGAGTCAACAGCAACCTTTCTCACCTTTCAAGTCATTTTCTTAGAATATTTCTTTAGATGTAACTATACAAAATATGTATTTGTTCAAGTTCAACTTAAAACATATTGATTATTGTTATGTACAATATTAGCTTTTGATACAAAATGGCTTGTAGGCTTCTTTGTCAATATCGACCATCTTTTAAATGTAATTATTTTTTGTTGATGTTACATCTTTATTATTACAATTACTGTTATATAGGCGGAGCCTGGAACTTCCACAATGTACTATTCTTCTAGTGCAATCAGTCTGGAGGATGAGGTATAAGAAGTGATAATTTATTGATTATACTAATAGTTCTTGATTAACAATATCTTTTTTACATCGAGATAACTTATTGTTTTGATAATTTGCAATACTGTCAGCAAATTGCAAAGCATTAGATCAACAACCTTGATGTATTTATCGCAGAAACACATGCAACAGTGAAAGTAAACCTTCAGAAAAATGTATTTTGTCACTGAATAACATAGACCCTTTCACCATATGAATGTTTTTTTTGTTTATAAACTTTAGTTGCTTAGCGAAAAATTGAATTGATGAAACAAAATAACCTTACAATGCATTAAAGGGGCCACAATGTAGTCAATATGTTTCGCAGGATGATCTTGCACCAACTCCCTGCAACATCTCTGAAGGTTATTAGGTACAGTTTTCAAATATGTCTTTTTTAAAATGTTTCATGGACACAGGGCCTCATTACGAGTATGTAGGCAGCCATGCCCTTAATAGGGGCATGGCTGCCTCCATACCGGGTTCCAGTACCGGGTTCTGTGAATGAGGAATTACCGGGTCATTCCGACCTTAGAAGACCCAGTAATTCCTAATTCACAAAACCAATCCCCATTCCCATTTGAGCCCCCATAGGGCTCAATGGGGATGGAGCTAATAACGGGCCGTTAATAACGGGCCCGTTATTAGCTCCTTGATCCCCTTGAGGGACCCGCTAAGGACGTCTGGTCTGACCAGACGTTCTGTGCGGGTCCCGCTAGGGGACCTCGTAGTAATGCATCCCGTAATGAATGGTGCCGGTCCCGTACCGGCACCCTTCATTACGGGAGCGCCAGGGCCATAATGAGGCAGACAGTGTTTGACTTTGTCAATACTAATTTAAAAATGTTGATCAGATGGTTAGTCACATCTTTTTACATAGTTTCAATAATATTGTAAATTCGACAATCATTAAATCAACTTTCTCAAGATGTACTTTGTGAGATAAAAAATGTTAACATTAAATTGTTTAACAATTTAATCAATGTTCTTTGAATTTGTTATGTACAAGGAATGTACTACTGAAGTGGTCGAAATTGCAGAGACACATGAACAAGAGGTATACATGAGATATTGTTAAATATCAGTTATCCTTTTTTACTGTGATGTAATATTTCATGAGTTTTAATGGTTTCCATAGTGATATTTTGTTATATATGTATATATGATTCTTTAAGTGGAAAAGCACATTTCAAGGTTTATACAATTTCAAAATGCTGTTTTTCAGTTTGGTCTGGTGGTCAGCAAATCCAATTTGACTGTTTCAAGGAAAATTCGGAAAACAAGGGTACTGATGTTCCCCTGGGAAGCAGCCTTCTATGGAGCAGGAGCTCCTCCGGACCACTGCAGGAGCAGTGAGCTACCCTGATGCCAGCCAGACGCTGGGGTAAGTGTCCTGAAGATTGCGGATGCAATCTTGTGTAAAAGCGCATTCTACAACTCGCGCCGGATTCATCACAACTTTCGCTCCTAATTTGCCCCATTGTGCTTAATGGCACCTTGGCATCTGCCCCAAGCTCTGCTACCCTGCACTGGTGTGCATCCACAGTGCTTGGGCAGAGGACTCCATTGCCTAACACGAGACAGAAAGCATTTAAAGATGACCACATCTACGCCGCACCGTATTGCCTTTGTCCACCTAACCTAGTCCCAGGCTCCCCCACACCACACCGATTGGCTCCCAGGCCTTTTTCAGGAGCCTATACCGTGAGCTGGCAGGCGGAAGCCGGCCCACGTCAGCAAGGCCCGGGGAGACAAGGCCAGCACAAGTCCTCAGCCTGTCACAAGCCGCCGTCATGCCGTCTGCCAGAAACCCTGCATGAGCTGGAACAACCTGTGCTGCATAACACTAAGATAACTTTCCTCAGACCTCTGCTCAGCCACTGACTTTGCCTTTATTGGCTTTCAAACTTCACTATCCAGACTGTGATCCCACTACCTGGCACATTCTATCCTGAGTCTACCACCATGCCCTGCACTCGCTCATGCGCTGCATACTGATCAGTGTTAACTGTGAGCATGCTTGATAAACAGTGTAGCTTGTGTAGCCCATAATTAGCCCTGTGTTTCCCATACTTAGCCCTGTGCAGCCCATAATTAGCCCTGTGTTGCCTATACTTAGCCTTGTGTTGCCTACATCTAGCCATTGTGTTGCCCATACTTAGCCCTGTGCTGCCTACACCTAGCCACTGTGTTGCCTATTATTTGCATTTGCAGCCATTGTGCGCTTCACTGCCCTCACTAATTGATATGCTCTGATCGATAGATCTTGATTTAGCCTTCTGCTGTTGCTAATTAACATGATTTGATTGATATGCTCTGATTTATAGGTTTTGACTTAGCCCACTGCTGTTGCTAATTAACATGATTTGATTGATATGCTCTGATTGATAGGTTTTGACTTAGCCCACTGCTGTTTCTAATTAACATGATACTACTATAATGCTAGAAACTATGAGCTCACCAACCTATTAGTGACTCTCCTAGACATTACTGTGGCACCCCACCAGATATATACCACTATCCTTAGGATAGAATGATCTCCACCCTCATCTACCTGACCACCCTCTGATCCATAATGATAACAGCAAACCACCGCCCGCAATCTATGCCTACTGTGACATTGAATTCTGATGAGCGCTGACACACCATCACCCCAGACACTAACCCACAGTCTATAAAGTCACCTATCCCCCACCACCCTCTAACAAATATCCCGTGCGACACCTTAAGCAGAAATGCAAAGTTATGGTCAAGATTACCTAAAATCTATGAACCTCCAGCCAGACTAGTCACCAAACCTAGTAATAGAAGAGACCTCCAACGTAATGCCCCCAAACTAAACACCTCCCCCACCAAAAGAGACTCCCACGTTAACAGTACCATTACCAATCACCGCAAATCAAGCAATAAACCTACCAAAAAGAAAAGTTGTTTCACTCCTGCGACACCTAAACCAAACACACCACTGAAGGGTGCCCTTATTAATGCTAGGTCACATGCCACCGAAATTGCCGATCTCATCCAAATAGGTGATTATGACCTATTAGCCATAACAGAAACTTGGCTGCACCAAGCAGCAGGACCCGCTCTGATGCTTGCCTTGCCCTCTAATTACAACATTCTCAGAGAAGATAGAACCAACTCTTGAGGAGGCAGCTTAGCCATCATTGCTAAAAATAATCTCACCATAAAAATAGAAACGCCTTCAAATACCAAATCCTGCGAATCCTTAACCGCTAAACTCTTAACATCATCCTCTCAATCTATCAATATACACCTATAGGCCACCAGGTCCCATTGGAACCTTTGAGGAGGACATCTCTATGATCCTGTCAAATAATCAAAAAAATTCATCGCAAGCCATCCTTCTGGGAGACATGAACTTAGGTTTCAACGACCACAAAGACTTGCAAGCGATTAATATCGCCAATGTCATTACAGAACTTGGATTTACCCAAAGAATATCACAACCTATACCCAAAGAATATCACAACCTACCCACGAAAAAGGTCGAACACTCGACTGGGTAGCCAACCACAACTGTAATGTAACAATTAATGATGTCTGCCCACAAATCTAGACAGATCATGCGCTAATAACCTTCCTCATAAACAAAAACACCACCCAACCTAAGGAAAATATATTGCCCCCCCCTTACCAACAAGAAATTAAAAAAGCATAACTACGGACAAACTGCTACCACTTTTCCTCCCAACTCTAAATTCCTTATCTGAATCACTAAACCCATCAGCTCTAGTGAACGAATTCAACTCAACCATGGCCATAGCCTTGGACACTATCGCCCTTTTGGAAATGAGAAAAAGTAAGCCCAGAGCACACTTAAGCACTTGGTTCACCCCTCACCTCAAATCCCTAAGGATTGAAAAACGCAAATGTGAATCCGCCTGGCAACTAACTCCATCTGAGACTAATAAAGTAGCTCTCATCAATGCCTCTAAGATTTACAAAAATGAAATAAGGAGAGCTAAAAAAAGAGAACTTTAACAACAGAATACTACAGGCTAAATCCAGAACCAAAGAGCTATTCATTATACTAAAGGAACTGGAAAATCCTATCCCTATTCCGGACAACTGCGACAAAAATAAAATGTGGTACTCTAACATCCAAAAAGCTCTAAACGACAAAATCGCCACACTCCAAACCAAAATTGAGAAAAAGAAACAAAATATTCCTCCTTCAACCAATCAAAGTGGTAAACCACCTACTTCTACCAAACCAGAACATAAATTCAACTTCAACAAAGTAACCATTTTAGATATTGAAAAAAGAATACTTTCGCTCAAACCAACCAACTGTCGAGGTGACATATGCCCAGCACAACTGATAAAAGACGCGGCCAGAGACCTATACCCATTTATTTCCAAACTTATCAATGCTTCCTTTGCATCAGGCACAATACCAGACAACCTTAAACAATCATGGGTCCTCCCCCTTCTTAAAAAGAAAACCTCGGACCCCTCCATCCCGACCACCTACAGGCCAATCACTACGGTACCATTTCTGTTAAAAATACTAGACAGAGTGGCTTATATACAGATCCAAAAATATTTGGAGCTGCATCAACTATTAGGTACCAGACAATCAGGCTTCAGGCCTCAACATGGTACCGAAACTGCGCTTATCGATCTCAAAACCCAAGTCGATGAGCTGAGAGATCTTGGAAAAACTGCCCTACTCCTCCTATTGGATCTCTCAGCGGCATTTGACTTGGTGGATCATGGTGTAACCACCTGGAATCTGCGGCCCACTTCTCCACACATGCCATTGCATGGATCAAGTCGTTCTTAAGTGGCAGAACCATGAGGGTTTTCTCTACTTCTGCAGCAGCTGACCCAGTACCTATCACATGTGGCGTTCCCCAGGGATCCTGTGTCTCTCCGACCATGTATAACATTTTCACATAGCCCCTGTTTGATGATCTGGACCTTCTGGTTGTCATCTACACAAACTATGCAGATGACACTCAGATTCTCATCCCACTTTCGGGGGATTACGAACAGGATTTGGCCTTCGTGAACAAGATATACCTCATCATCCAGGCATGGATGGCCTGTCATGCTCTATGCCTGAATGATGAGAAAACGGAACTCATCATACTGGGGAACACACAAAATATCAAAAGACTGAACAATGACTATTCATCATTTGTTATGGACGGCAACACCATCAAAGTAGCAAAAGAGGTAAAAACATTAGGTTTTTACCTCGACTCTTGCCTTTCCCTAACAAAGCAGGTGAGTGCGATGGCCTCTAGCACCGCATACACCTGTAAACTGATTAGAGCAGCTAAACCATACTTGTCCGCTACCAGCTGCCTCACCCTATCAAGAGCTCTGGTATTATCCAAATTGGACAATTGCCACGCACTATACATAGGGTCTAATAAACACACGCTGCAAAAAATCCAAAGCTTGCAGAACAATGCCCTTAGAGCCGCCCTAGGAATCCCAAGAAGAGAGCGTATATCAGATATCAGAAGACAATCTAACTGGCTCTCTACAGCTGACAAAATTAAACTTAAAACAGTATCACTAACTTTCAAAAGTAGGAATTACTTAGCCCCCAAATACCTAACAGAAAGATTCAAAAGAAGAACTTCTAATAGACCTACCAGAGAAGCATATACCAACCAGCTAGTTGTGCCCCCATTTAAAATGAGCACAGCTGGAGGCATCAGCTTCCCTGTCAAAGCGGCCCAGTTGTGGAACTCCCTCCCATCTTCCTTAAGGTCTGACCAATCCTATCCACACTTCAGACTCAACTGTATTAAATGGCTCAAAGAAAATGACCTATAACTGACCGACACTGGGGGGGCATGGCCTGCACGCATGCTGTGAAGACAGGCTCCTGCGGAGCTCCGTCCGTGATCCTTCCATATGACAAAAATATCGCTGTAATGGGTCGGTAATACAGGAACGGACCGGACGGAACGGAAGGGGAACCACTTCCTGACACTCGCCTTGACTCCCGGCCCGAATTGGAGAAGCAAAGCCAGAAAACGTGAAGCCCAAACTCGAGCCCCTGGGGCCCGCAAGATGGTGGCGCCCGTTGTGCGCCAAGACTAGACCTGCGAACAAGTGCGACGTACTGCAGGGTGAGACGTACGCCAGCACCGAGGCTGCTGGGGCTAACTGATTGTGCTCCGGCTCCGCCTCAACCCTGGTGACGGCGTGGAGGAGCGGCGAAGTCCGGGATTGCACCCCCCGGGCCTACAGAGCGATTGCGGTTGCCGGAGGCAGAGTTGACCGGGGCCTCGGGCCTCCAGAGGCTTCGGTGTCCCCCGCTGGAAGGACCGAGGCAGAAGTAGAGAAATTCGCCCTGCGGAGCAGGAACGGGCCGGGAGGAGCGTGGCTGGCGCAGCAGGTGAGGAGGAGGGAGTGGAGCCTGCCTGATAGACCCGTGAGTGGGAGTTCGTGCTAGACTGCCGCCCACGGTTACTCCATCGAAGCTCCTAGAAAAGGAGCGGACAATAAGCCCCTGGGAACTAATCCTACAGAGGGCCAGGAACACCGAACCCTGCAGGCAGTCCACTGACAACATAGGTGGGGGACCCCTGCCACCCCTTCAAATCCCAAATAAGCTTCTGAGAGAACGCCATCTTGGATCCGAAACTCCCAGAACTAAACTCACTGGCTGAGACCGGCCCTTGGGAAGCTCCTTGCTAGACACAGTGGCAAAGGCGGGGTTGAGACCCTGAAACTAGCGGGCAGCAAGGACCTACGCCCGGCCGGATCGACGGTCCGAACAACAGCGACAGCACCCCACCCAACTGCCCCAGAAGCGAGCGAGGGGTGTTTGCGAAACCGCAACTGGGCCGCCAAATACGGAGCTGCTAAGGGCTACTCGATATCTAAAACAAATTAGCTGAGAAAAAGGGGCTGCTAGGCCAACCTGCACACTGCGCAGAAACGAACCCACAGCCCCAAAAACAAGAGGTGTCTCCCCCCAAGGGCAAGCTGAAACTGGTCACAATGGATTCCTTCACGACAGTTAGACCCCAGAGACAGTCACAACAAGACCCAGAACCTGTCGATGAACTGCCCCAACAAGGAGAGGATCTCAAACATGCGCAAGTCCTACAAGCAATAGCTGCCCTCCGTACATCACTCGAAGGAAGACTGGAAGAGGTGAAATCGGACATTCAGCTCATGCGTCAGGACGCCCGCAACCTAACGGAAAGGGTCACGGTGGCAGAGACTATTCTCCAGGAAAACGTAGAGGACACCCGAGACCTGAAGAGGACGGTCCAGGATCTGGAACAGAAAGTGGTTAGGCTGGAGGCCCGCTCTGAGGAGGCTGAAGAGTGAGCCCACCGAAACAATATCCGCACACTAGGGGTCCCTGAGGACTTGGAGGGCCCAGACCCGACAGACTTCATCGAAACACTGTTGCTACAGGAAATTGGACCGGGTAACCTCTCCCAAGGGTTCTCCGTGGAAAGGGCCCATAGATCCCTTCAGAAACGTCCTCCGCCCGGATCCCATCCACGCCCAATTATAGCTAAGATCTTAAATTTTCGAGATCGAGAAACCATATTGTGATACTCCAGAGAAGGAGGGGAGATAAAGAGGAAAGATTCAACAATAGTTATATACCCCGACTATACCCCTGCAGTGCAACGTGCAAGGAACTCCTTTATCCCAATAAAAGCCCGGCTAAGGAATCTTAATTTAAAATACATGCTGCTCTACCCATCACGCCTCAAGGTTCTCTATAATGGAAAAGCGATATTTCTAGAGACTCCAGCCGCGGCCAACATGTGGCTTGAACATAACAACCTGGCAGATGATGGAACAGGACTATCAAAGTAGGACCGGGGCTGAATGGGAACCTGCCAGAAAGAGAAGGAAACGGGTACTCCCCACATAATGACCGACCCCAACCAAGCACTATCCAATGCAAGCCTTCAGTAAAGTAAGCTATACCGGACGAGAGCTCAAAGGACCAAATGAGCGAAGTTAGGCAACCCACCCCACTGAAAACTGTGTGAGCAGCCTGCCCACACACAACCTGATCCGGGAGGCCAGGAGTGGCCTGGAAGGCTCTGGACCCCCTGAGCGTTGCAAGTTGGGAGCAACTGCTAGGGACTGTTCATCTTGTTTTGTTTGTTTTTCCCCATTCACGGCAATGGGAGTTACTCAAGTTACTGAATCTCCTACGAGTGAAACGAGTGACGCTGGAGAAGGTGGACGGGAGGGGAGATGGCATGGATCAGGGGACACCGCAGAAGACACTGGTAGGTGCCGGACTGATTCAGAGACAATTCGATTGATTCGACATGGCATCTAATGCTAAAATAAAGATAATGACTTGGAATGAGAGGGGCCTGCGAACCTACTTACGCTGAAACAGAATCAAGTCTTACTTGAACAGGAAAAGAGTGCAAATAGCGCTGCTGCAGGAGACACACTGCATGGCAGACTCCCTGGCTATACTGGGAGAACGTTGGGGGGGACAGGGCGTGGGCACTACCTACTCCAAATATGCAAGAGGTGTGTACACTTGGATCCATCCCCAGCTCCCTTTCCACTTAATCAGGTCTGAGACAGGCCCTGAGGGCAGGTTTGTAATTCTCTGGGGCCGCTTGGAACAGGATGAAATATGCATAGTGAACTCTTACCTCCCCAATACTAACATTCCAAAACACTTGAACTCCATGTATGCTAAAATCGCACCTTACAGACATGGTATTTTTTTCTGGGGGGGAGACTTTAATTGTGTCCATGATGCGAGCCTTGATAGGTCCCAGCTCCACCCGAAAGGACCCTCAGCGGCAACCACAGCCTTTTCCTTATTATCAGATAGATTGAACCTAGCCGACATTTGGAGAGAGCTTCATTCTGACTCTCAAGGGTACTCATACTTCTCCTCCCCTCATGATCTTCACACGAGGATAGACTACATCTTCATAGACAAAGAACACCTGTCACAAATAGAAGAAGCGCAATATTTGCGAAGGACCATTTCAGACCACTCGTCGCTCTTAATAGAATGGAATCAAACTGGCCCCAGACCCCCTATCCTTATGTGGAGAATGCCAATAGACGCCCTAAGTGACCCGGTGTTCAGGGAAGAACTGCATGAATTTATAGACAGTTTTATTGAGAGGAACACGGGGAGTGTTACCCACCTGAGCACGATGTGGGACGCTCTTAAAGTAGTGGCGAGGGGAGAAATCATCGCGAAAGCAGGGGGCATCAGGAAACAATTGAGTGGTGAATTGGATCAGTGGGAACGACAGGTTGAACAGCTCGAATCTACCCCGGTGAATACTCACCAAAGAGAAGATAACCTTAAGGAACTTAGAGTTAAATGTGCCCTGGCATGGGAAAGACTATCCATATTTGATTATGCCACCAAAACAAACAGAACGCACAGAGAAGCCGATAGACCTAGCAGAATGCTGGCCTAGTTATGTAGCAAAGAACACCCCAAACACACGATCACCATGATACAGACTGAAGAAGGTAAGGTAGTACAGACACAGCAAGATATAAACGAAACCTTTAAGGGCTTCTACGAACACCTTTACTCTCACAGGGATCAGGTTCCCCGAGAGCAAATCATAGACACCCTGGAGGAAATAGGGCTCCCCAAATTGACCCCTGAACAGGCTGAAGCTCTTGACGCAGCTATCACAGCGGAGGATATAGCAGAGGCAATCAAGTCACTGGCCACCGCTAAGACCCCCGGGAGTGACGGACTGCCCACTGAGTTTTATAAGGCATATGAGACCTCCCTAACCCCCTTGTTAAATTAGGTCTTTCAGGAGGCACATGAGAGAGGGATACTTCCTGACAGTATGAGGGAAACCTTGTTAATTCCAATCATCAAGCCCAATAAGCCCGCCGACAAATGTGACTCCTACCGCCCAATAGCCATGCTTAACTACGATGTGAAAATATTGACCACGGTATTAGCAGACAGACTGGCCAAAATCATAGGGGACGTAGTGCACGAGGATCAGTGTGGCTTCATACCAAGCCCGAACACGACCATGAACCTACGTAGAGTACAACAGGTTATTGCTCAGACGGAGGCTAATACGGAGATATATGCGTTGCTGTCCCTTGATGCCATTAAGGCATTCGATTCTATATTTTGGGAGTAGCTAGTGGAGGTTCTTGTGGGTTTCGGCTTTGGCCCAAGGTTCATTAGATGGATCAAGATACTTTATACCAAACCTACGGCCAGAGTAAAAACAGGAAAATACATATCAGAGGCCTGGGACATACGCAGGGGCACTAGGCAGGGATGCCCGCTCTCCCCCATGCTTTACGTACTAGGACTGGAACCCATTGCTATATACTTCCGAAGACAATTCTTTGATGCTGGGATACGGCTGGCGGGTATTGACCATATTATCTCTCTTTACGCAGACAACGTACTATTGTACGTCAGAGACCCACAAAACAACGTGTCCACGATGTTAGACGTCTTGGACAACTTTGCAAGGTTTTCTGGTATACAATTTAGTAGGGCGAAGTCCTGCCTGTTCCCCCTGGCAGGTCTTAGGGGGAAAGACATAGCAGAACTTCCTGCGGTAGGAATCCACTGGGAGCTGATCTCATTCAAGTATTTAGGTATACACATAATGCATACCCCTACATTAATTCATGAGCACAATACGAAGTCTGCCATCCCAGCCCTGAGAAAATCTATGCAATTTTGGGCGAAACTCCCCCTATCCATGATGGGAAGAGCTGCCATAATTAAAATGATTGTCCTTCCCAGATTCTTGTACGGGTTCCAGAATATACATTTTTACATTAATTCGCCTTTTTTCCGCCTGCTAGAAAGGATAACCCGGGACTTCTTGTGGGGATCAGGGAGACTCAAAATAGCACTTTCAACCCTGATGCAACGGTACACCCAAGGGGGAATCCAACTCCAGAACTTTGAGAAGTACTACCTGGCAGCACAGCTTAGTTTTGTCACCAAATGGCTAGCAGATGAAGCCACATCCGAGACCCCCCTGCTACAGACCCTAGTATCCCCGTTGCATATGAAAGAACTCATCTGGGCCCCCTCCCACCTGATGCAAAATGCCCCTTTCATGGCCATCCTGGGACAAAAAGTATGGCGCAGGACAGTAACCCTTACCTGCACTAAGCGCCACTACTCCCCGGACATACCACTACTCTCGGACCTATGTGGCTCCGTCGCAGATTTGCACCACCTCAGACACTCGGAAAGGAATGGGATATACTCATGGGGGGACCTGTGTGTGGATGGGGCTTTTAAAGACTTTGAAACACTTCAAGAAGTAGATGGAGTCCATGCGGGCCAGTTCCTGTGGTATCAGAAGATGAGAACCACAGCAAGAACCAAATGGACGTCATGGCCGGAAGAACCGGAATCAAACCCCCTGATTACACTACTTTATGCTCTGGGCAAAGGCTGGAAGCCGGTGTCCCAGATCTATGCCCACCTAAGCGACGTCCCCAACCCACGGAGTGCCGTTTTGAGAGGCAAATGGGAAGCGGACATGGGCCGGGAACTGTCAGATGGAGAATGGGAAAGGGCCTTGATATTCCCCAAGTCTGTCTCCAGGAACCACAGATTCAGACAAATACAACTCAACCTGCTACATCGAACATACTTAACCCCATCCATGCTGGCAAAAATCAATAATATGTCGCCCTCCAATTGCACATGGTGTGGACAGAGCAATGCGGACTTGATCCACGTGTTCTGGAAGTTCATTAGGACACAATCCCTGTGGACCGCCATACAGCAGACAAGCGACAATCTGGGGGTGACTAGATACAAATGGACCCCGGAGGAATGCCTATTGGGCATATACACTAGACCGGCCAAACTCAAGCACCTCACCAGACTAATGGACATTATGTGTATACTGGCAAAGGGGACTATGGCAATGTCTTGGAAGAAAACGACTGGGCCCCAACAGAAAAGCTGGCACTCTGAGCTCAAATGCTGGGTACGAGCAGAAACAACGGCTTGGGAGGACAGTGTAGCCAGATCCACAGATAACTCTAGTATGACCCTTGAGGCCTGGAAAGAACTCACAGACTCCCTATTTTACCCCTCAGATGACAAGCCCCCATGAACTGGTATGAATCCACTGAAAACAGAACCATGAACTGAGTTGGCAAGACCTGTGACCATTACGCTGCCACCTCACTGGGCTCTCACAGACATGGGCTCCCCCTTTTTTCCCCCCCTCCAGACCATCAGTACCCCCCCCCCCTGCTCCACCAAGCGACATCACCTCAACAGGAAAACACTGGGAGATAGTTAATGTTGTAATGTTAATTTGTTAAATGTTTTATTCTGAAATGCTCATTATCCTCGAAACACGGACATGCTTGGTGTCCTGTAAATGTACTAAATAATAAATGCCAATAAACAAATTTGAAAATAAAATAACTGACCGACACTAGGACTACTCACGCCTGACCCGTCTGTTAACCTGCAACTGAACGCATACTGACATGCTCTTTAACTAAACAAACAAACAAACAAGTATCTGGGTTCTTGGTGACCAGAGATTATGCTGGAGGCAAGTTAGTATACAAGGAAAGTAGGCTTTATTTATGTTACAGAGTAAGCTAGAAAGAGGGAGGTATGAGCTAATTAATATGCATCCTCTCTTGTCATGTCTCCCATCCTGAATGATCACCTACCAGTCATGGAACCTTGGAGCCCCACCAGGTTCCGTGCTACCTCACTACATTCCTTTGCCTGAATAAGTGCACTTGATGCAGGGCAGCTACAACCAGATACCAGATACTACAGGTACATAACAGAAAGTTTTTTTGGAAAAATAAGTTGTTTATCAGTTATTTCATTGATATTACATGTTCATGTTGTAATTCATATATTCTGTATGTGTGCTATACATTAAGCATGTTTTTCTCTTTTATTAGAGGCCTAGGAAGAAGATGAGCAGAAAGACAACTATAGTAACTAATGGTGTCTCTTGCCAAACCGTTGTCATTTGGGAGCAGCTGCATTTTGAGGTTCAGCATGCTCCTCGCAAGATTCAGTGTCATCATGCAGATGTCCAGGGCGGAATTTGAATTGAATGTCAGCAGTGACCCATAGAAAGTAACTATGGATCATTGTTACAGCACACAACTTCACCCAGAAGAAACAGGTAACACAGAAGATGTTTCATAATTGCTTGCCGAACCGCTCACACAATCCACACCCTCTAAAAAAATGCTAAGTAACAGACAATGTTCCCTGTTTCCCCAATACATGTGGACAAATCAGAAATATCACACACAGAAATAACTGAAACATCTTCGCTATTGATTGACGACTGTGCTCATGCAATAGACTTCACTGTTCTTAGTGTTGAGGACTTATCCACCACCATAGAATCGCAACCAATATACTTATGGATGATTGGCTAGTTAAGGAACCAAAATACATTGTATTCGACTGCTGTCTGATTATGAAAATGATTAAATGGGATCATAAATTGCGTAGGAGGATTTGTGGGGAGCCACTGGTGAAGTGTACTCGTGTAGTCAAAGGAACGAACCTGAAGATCAAGGGTAGCTGTGTACACCACCTTAATAAGCAAGGATAGCCCAATAACTAAACATTTGTCTTGGAAGCAAGACAACGCAACGCCACACAGGTTCAAATCCCGATCCTGCGCTTAGAAACTACACGCTGGTATTAAGCCTGTTTATAAATTAACAATTTAATTAATTAACTAATTAATTAATTATCTCATTTTCATGGTCTGCTCAACCTATACTTGGAAAAGTGCCTGCTGTAAATTTACTTTGTTAATCTACTTTGTTGTTAGGGGATCAATTTACAGTACAATTTCAAGTTTTTCTAACTTTAAGGGACTCAAGTTCCTATAAAAAACCCAGTACTACAAATATCCAAAGCATTTCTTATTCTCAGCTATTAGCCAGGCATGGACACTCGAACAGATGTCAATCGACAATGCTCTCACTGGCAAAAGGCTATGTCTTGCTGGTGATGGACAGTGTGACTGTCCCAGTTTTTCTGCTAAATACTGCACTTACCACTTCCAAGACATGGGGTCTCATCACGACCCTGGCGGTAGAGTGATAATGGCATGGGTAGTGCTGCCAGCGCCATTATCACTCTACCGCCACATTACGAGTTCTGCTCGAGGGGCCGCTCTGTATGCCTGGTCAGACCAGACGTACAGAGCAGCACCCGCTAGCAGAACAGGATGGTAGCAATGGTCCCATTATTAATGGGACTGTTACCATCCTCCCTATTCCCATTGAGCCCTATAGGGGCCCTAAAGGGGCTCAAATGGGAATGGGGATGTACCGGGTCCGGGTCCCGCGAATGTGAATTACTGGTCCCGCAAAGGTCGGAATGGCCCGGTAATTCCCATTTTTTGGAACCAGGACCCGAGTTTGGGGGTAGCCATGCCGGTAAAAATGGCATGGCTACCTCCAAACTCATAATGAGGCCCATGGAAACCAAAAGAATTGTGAGTTCAGTCATCGTGCAAGTATCTGAATGTACATCTTCTGTGCCATGGAAAAATATGGTTTCATTAAATCCATGCAACTTCTGCAATCCAGAGGAATGCAAATAGGCCTGATAGCCACTGACAGACACGTTTCAATAGCCAAGGCCATGCAAGAGCAGTTCCCAGACATGAAGCATCAATATGATGTCTGGCACATCACAAAATCAATTTCAAAATAAATTGCAGCTGCTGGAAAAATGAAAGCTACAGAAAACATTTTACATTGGTCACAGTCTATCAGCAACCATCGTTGGTGGAGTTCAAACTTATGATGGATCTGTAGATATTCTGTTTGAAAAATGCCGTTCATCAAAGCACCATTGTTCTAACATACATTCTCGGAAAGAAAACAAACATTTCCATGAATGTGCACATGGACCATTGAGCAAGGAGCAGGAGCAAAATAAAAGGTGGCTGGTTCCAGGCTCCCCTCCTCACACAGCACATCAGAAGATTGTTTATGACAAAACGCTTTCAAGAGATATGAGGGGACTCACCAAGTTCTACCACACTGGAGATTTGGTTGTGTTCCATAATATGTGCCTAAAGTACAGGCCTAAAGGGTAGCATTTTGGCATAGACGGTATGGAGGCCAGAACAAGACTGGCTGTACTTGCACAAAACCAGAACATGGGAAAGGAACAAGCAAAAACTGCAGGAATTTTCGGGATGCATCGTTACACCAAGGAGTTTACTGAAAGAAGCAAACAGTAGGTGGCAAAACCATTCTTCCAGCAGATGGATTTTGAATATGTGAAAGATCTGACATTGAATGTGCTGGCCATGCAAACGTATGGAATTGATCCAGATTTTGTTTCCAGGGCCAAGTCTATGCCACGGAACATTGCAAAAGAGGTTTGCCCTCCAAAAATTGAACTTGTTGAAAGGTTGACTTCAAGATTGAAATTATGTGTGGCTCTCTCCACAATGTTTAACAAAGCCAGTTTCAAGCTTTTGCACAGTGTTTGGAAACTGTTTTCATTGTACAATAAATGGAATAGTATGTCACTTGAGATGTAATTGTTAAATCATTTATTTATTATTGATTACTGTTTGTGAAGGAATGTCACTAGATTGGCCTTACAATGTCTATTTTTCTTTGATTTTTGTATTTATTATCATCAATATAATTGATTTATATTAAAACAATAAATGTTATCCTGTTTATTTCAACTATGTGACTCAAATCAAATGTAGAAGAGACTTGTGAGCTTAAAACCAACAATTACCAGGAGCTACTTTTGGCTCCCCGGGCCAACTAATGTAACTCTATAAAATAGCTCCTTGTTCCCTAGTCGTAGCTCCTGGTGACCGGTTACTGCTGGTTACCCAGGCACTGCTTGTCATTTCTGCTTATCCAATCCTAATTTCGAGCCCTGTTTGTAATTAACTAACAATAGTTGAAGAATCTAAGAAGAAAATTGGAGCTGCAGACATACAGAAACTCACATGTACAGAGCTCTGGTCCTCTCCAGGCTCGACTACTGCAGCAGTCTCTTCCTCAATCTGCCTAAATCCTCCCTTTGCCCCCTTCAGATAATCCAGAATAGGACTGCAAGATTTATCCTTGGCCTCAAGCCCAGGGACTGCATCTCTCAAACCCCAAAAAATCTCCACTGGCTCCCGGTGGCTGCCGGAATCAAGTTCAAGATGCTTTGCATTATCCACAAGGCTTTCTGGGCCCAGGGAGCCGACTACATCTGACTCTTTTCCTAAATACCTCCTTCTTAGAGACCTTCGGTCATCTAGCTTCAATTCTGTGCAGATCAGACGCTATTCCAAGCAGAGGGTGTGGGGTACATCTCTTTCCTCGGCAGAAGCATCCCTCTGTAGTAGCCTCCCTGACTTTCTCAGGCTTCTGCCTGATCTCAAGTTCCAGAAGATTCTCAAGACCCAACTTTTCTCTTCTTCATTCCTCCTCCCTGCTAATCCCCCCTCTGTCGCATTGACAGGCTGCCTGGTTCCTTCTGAGCTCCACAGGGCACCAGGACCTCCTCGCCCAGTATACCCCAGCATCCTGTCTTCCTACCCCCCAACAACCTGCACTTGCACTTCTAGGCCCCTTTCCCCTGATAAGCCTGGCAGTGGGTGTGCATCCCAACCGAGCCTGGTCCACCCAGTCCTCGTGCTTCACATGTGGTCCTCACTCCCTGCTTCCCCTGGCACTTATCCACCTGGTCTCCGCTTAGAACTTGCCTAGCCTCATTGACCCTCTTCTTCCCTTCCTCCTCACCCCCTGCACTTGTGTACCACCTTATGCCCAGCACCTCCCTCCCAGCCTAGCATTTTCCCTTCTGCCCCGACCTACACCTCTACCACTCCCAGCCCCTCCCCCTGCACTTCTTGTTGCTGCTCTTGCATAATCCAAATGACAAAAGGCCTAGTATGACCGTTATTGTTTTTTTTCTTCCATGCCCCCACCCCTTTTTTTTCTTGTGGTGCCTTGAAACACCACTTTTTGTATAGACGCTTTACAAATAGCCAATAAATCAATAGAATAAATGAAGTCTAACCATTGCTGGATAGTAGGAATCATGATAAGTGGCTGCAGATAGCAATAGACCAAAGATTTATGTGCCACAATGTTGGCCAACATTGAAATAACGAGCGAAGGAATATGTCTTGCCAATGTACACTATCAACACGTGCCTGTGGCCTTTGTACATTTACATCTTACTTTGGAGGCCCATATGTGGAGGACAACCAAGCGTGCATGTATCAATGCAGAAATCAATATGATTGCTGGAATAGATATACACAAATGCCAATAAGCCTTTCAAAACTGCACTCAATCGACGCATGCTGGAATTTTTGTGACGTAAACATTTTTTCTTTTTATTGTTTCTCATTGCATGTGTTGTCCTGGCTGCAACAGTCCACCCAGCCGGATGCGAAATCGCCCCTTCCCGGTCTGTCCGTGCCATCTCTATATATTAACCCACCGCTTTTGTATTCAAATTCTGTTTATTTCAGAAAAGAAGTGGCCCACTTTGGCCCAAAAAACTTCCCTACACAATTAATAGGGAAATCAGAGCCTGTCTGCACCTCGCCTAGGGTCATCTTTGAAAGAATACGTAAATGTTGTGGTTCCAGGTGGACTGATACCGTTCAAATGGAAGTAAATATTTTCATAACTGGGATACTTGAAATATTTTGTTGTTTTTTATTGCACAGCTTGCCATTAATATTGTTCAATTTTGTGACATGTGTTCCCGAAAATAAACTCCCTCTGACATGCTGTGAACGCTGTGAAGGCCGACCTGTGCAGGTGACATGGGCTAGCGCTGTGATGAGAAGACCCAGGCGAGGCTTCTCTTTCCGCAGCTGCAGTTCTAATAGCATTCGAGCCGATCCCAGTGGACTCTATTGTGTGCTAAGTGAGCTTCGCCCTCATTACAGGCTCGAACTGTTAGTGATTGCTAACTTTGTCCGCGGCCACAAACCATAGTAAATCCTGCTGATGAAGGCTCCAGCAATACACAGGAGCAGCACAGGGCAATACTTCTCTGTTGAGGAGCATCTTACAAAAGATTTCTCCAAATGGTTGTTGCATTTTGTTCATGTTACCTGTTCTGATGTGAGTTGCTGATGCTTAAGGCAGATTGCGCCTGGACGTACAAGTAAATGCAACAGACAGGGGGTCCCAGTTTGCGCCTGGACGTACAAGTAAATGCAACAGACAGGAGGGGGGTCCCAGATTGCGCCTGGACGTACAAGTAAATGCATAGCTAGTACATCTACCCATGAGAAATGAGTGCAAGAGAGTATCGGACTTTCTTGAAATATTGCCTGCAATCAATAATGAAGGAAGTTTACATACTCTCCGTTTTAACATTCATCAAAGACAGAGTACACAGAATTTAGTAAGCTGCTCTGCCAGACCTAATCCCTTACTAAATAAACTTTGCAACAGTGTAATGCATATCTGCGCGGAGGCAAAAATTGCCTCTGTGCAAATATGTATTACTCCCATCTACTTTTGTACTAACCTGGGCAAGGTTTATGCAAAGTTAATATTTTCTTATGCGCTCACTATGGTGGCGGTGGTACTATTTTATTTCAAATACAACACAATTCATACGCATGGATAGCATTTATTGACATTTATAGTAAAGGTTCTGCAGGGTATACAAATAGGTTACTTACCCCATGCAATACTTTTGATGTACTCCTGGCAGTGACTATCCCAATGCAATCCCAGTGTTCTGATGTATTTTAAAATTAGGAGTTATTATTTAAAATACAGCATTTCTTTTTTATCATTACCACCATACCAGTCAGGCCACTAGTGTTCATGATTTCCTGCAATCTAAAAGCAGTTTCAGTAAACCTTAAGAATTCCATGTTACAGATATTTCTGTCATGCAGAGACGTCGTTCCTCACTTAGCCCTTCTCAAAGTTATTGACATTAACAAGAGTCAAATGCAGGGACACGACAAAAGGTTTTCAAAAAGAATATACAATTTACTAGGCATTTTCTTTATAAAAACAAAATAGAAGAATAGCTAGCTCCACATCTCATCGGAAGATCTGGAGGTGTTTTCTGCTTCAACGTATCTTGCTGTACCCCAAGAGCGTGGTTTGAACTTCATTGTTTTCCCTTTACTTTTAATTTTGAGAACGTAGGGCCGGCGGGCAGGCCTCTGTATCTGTCTCATCCGCCAGTACATACAGTGCAGGCACACTTGCTGAACAGGTCCCTGTTTTGCTGAGCCCTGGAAATAAAATGAAGGAACAAAGCACAACTGTGAATCAAAGGAGAGGATAGGACAAGTGGGGGAGCTGGGGGAATCAGAGGAATAAACGAATCATAGGAACGAAGCAAACCCTCAAATTGATTGATTTGTTATTTATTATGCGCCTATACACAAGTGTTTCAAGGCGCAACAAGGCAAGGGAGGGGGAACAGAGGGAGTACAAGACAACGATCTTACTAGGCCTTGTGTCACTGAGATCGTGCAAGTGCGCAAACAAGAAGTGCAGGGGAGAGGGTACAGGGAGAAGTGCACCCAGAGCAGCAGTGCCCTGAGTAAAGTGCTGGGAGGCTGGGACTCCATGGGGCAATCCCAGCCCGGTATTGCAAGATTACCCAGGAGGCAGTGCAAGTAGGACCAGGCAGTAAGTGCTGAGAGACTGGTCAGGGCTGGGGTGGAGGGGACTTTGTGTCCTGTGAGACTCAGAGTACAACCAGGCAGCCAGTCAGAGCAGGAGCAAGGGAAGGTTAGCAGGGAAGAGGGAGAGAGAAAGAAGAGGAGAAAAGGTAGGTCCTGAGGAGTTTCCAGAACCTAAGGAGGTCCGGCTCAAGGAAGAGAAAGGCACGGAGACCATTCCAGAGGGAGGGACCTGCAGAGGAGAGAGTTCTACCCACTAATCTATGCTTGGAGAAGTGACTCACCTCCTGAGAGCTAGAGGTAGATGAGCGAAGGGCTCTAGGAGGAAGTTACTTAGAAAGAGAGTTGAAGGCAGAGAGGGCCATTGCCCCAAAAAGCCTTGTGGACAATGCAGAGGGTCTTAAACTTGATCCAGTGGAGGGATTTCAGATCCGGAGAGATGCGGTCCCTGGGCTTGAGGCCAAGGATAAGTCTTGCTGTCCTGTTCTGGATGTGTTGAAGAGGGTGAAGGGTAGAGGTAGGCAGATTAAGAAAGAGGCTGTTGAAGTAGTTCAGCCTAGAGAGATCCAGAGCTCTGGAGACTTTGAGCTTTTGGAGGAAGGTGAGAAAAGTGAGAATACCTTTGAGGAGGTACAGCTGTAAGTGAGTCTTCTTGACAAGGTCAGTGATGTGTGGAGAGATGGAGAGTGTGGAGTCGAAGATCAATCCAAGCTTTTTTGCCTCACCAAGGCAGAGGGCCCAAGGAGGGCGGCCAGAGTGAGAGAGGGAAAGCGGGAGCAGGGGTCCCAATGAGAAGGATCTCAGAATTGCTGGCATTGAGGTAGAGATGGTTGGAGGGGCACCATGACAGAATAGCAGATAGACAGTCTGGGATGAGGGAGGAGGAAGAGGTGAGGGTAGCCTGAAAGAGAGCTGCGTGTTATCCGCATAACACTGAAAGTTAGAGGTGAAGGTAGAGATCAAGAGGGCCAGAGGGGCTAGATAAATGTTGGAGAGCCAGGAGGAGAGGATAGAGCTCTGGGGAACACCACATGAAGAGAGAGATGGTGGAGAGAAAGCAACCAAGCTGGACCTGGGAGGATGAGCCCAGGAGGAAGGAGGTCAGCTAAGCCAGAGCCTGATCCGTGATCCCAAGGGCCTTGCGGAGATGAGTAATCAGGATATGTGTCAAAAACAGAGGAAAGGTCGAGGAGTATGAGGACAGAGGGCGAGACAGAGGGAGAGCTAGAGTCGAGAGTTGAGAGCAGAACTTCACGTGTGCTCAGGAGGGCAGTTTCCGTGCCTCTGGCTGCTCTGAGGCCAGACTGGTGGTCATGGAGACAACAAACAGATTCAGTGTGGAGGGTTAGCTGGGAGATAGCCCATCTCTGCAGGAGTTTCCCCAGGAAAGGGGTGATAGAGATCCGGCAGAAGTTGGCCACAATGGAGGGGTCAACAGAAGGCGTTTTTAGTAGGGGGCGCACAAGGGAGTGCTTGAGAAGAGAGGGGAAAGTGCCAGTGGTGAAGGAGTGATTACAGAAATCGTCCAAGGCTGGAGCAAGAGAACCAATGTTGTCCTTGATGGTTCTGGAGGAGCAGGGGGTCACCTGTTCAGATGAAACTTTCATGGACCGGACTGGTCTGGAAACATCTTCAGGTCTTACAGGAGAGAAGGAGGAAAGAAGGAAAGGGGGGGTGGGAGCGGCCAAGGCAGGTGTGATAGGGGTTTGGAGGGAGAAAGGAGAAGAGGTGGATAGTGCAGACAGTGTGTCCTGGTTTTTAGTGGTGAAATGAGAAGCCAAAGCTGTGCATAGGGCCTAGGTGGGTGTAGAGGAGGAGGATACTGCAGTAGGATTGGCCAGCTAATTACAGATTTTGAAAAGTTTGGCCGTGTTGTTAGAGGCCGCAGAGATGCAGGCTTGAATGTGGACCCTCTTTTTAGAGAAGATGGAGAGTCTGTATTGCCTTTGGTGCAGGCGACAGGCCGGTTTGTCAGAGGGTACACCCAAAGCTCCCCACTTTCGCTCAGCTACTCTGCACTTGCGTTTCAGAGCAGCCAAGTCGGAGTTGTACCAAGAGTTGCACTTTGTCGAAGGCTTCAGGCGGATCCTCAAAACAGGGGCAAGGATATCCAGAGTGATAGAGATGGAGAGGTGAAGGTTGGAAAGGGCTGTGTCAGGGTGGGAGTCAGCTGCAGGAGTAGGTGGAGGGGAGAAGGTGGAGGCAAAGGCGGCCGCTACACTTACATCATATTATATGGGCTGTGCTTCCCCCTAATGAATGTGAAGGAAAGTGGCAGTGCTGGGAGGGGCTTTGACAAAAGTACAGGAAGTTTCAAGTGAGAAGAGAGAAGAAAGTTGTCAGTCCAGGAAAGAGGAGCAGTGAGAGAATTAGAGGGTGAGGCCTGAAGAGATAATTATAATTATTATATGAGAACATCCATGGTGTGGCTGGCAGAGTGAGTCAGACCAGAGGGTAGAATGGAGAGAGAAAGAGAGTCACATAGGTTGCGAAAGTGCCCAGAGGAGTCTGGGGAGTCCTGGTGTATGTTGAGATCCCAAGGAGCAGAAGCTTGGAGGTGGAGGATAGCAGAGAGGAGTAGAGATCAGCCCATTCAGAGAGGAAGAGGGTGACCAGGCCTGTAGATGGTGGCCAAGGTAGGGGAGAGGCCAGGAGAGATAGAGAGCCTGCAGACCATGCATTTAAAGGAGGCGTAAGCTTGAGTGGGGATGACGGAAGCAGGGATACCCTCAGGAAAGATCACCCTCCAGTCTGGGCCTGTTGGGCCTGGGCTCTGAGAGGATCTTGTAGCTCTCAGGGAGTGTGTTAAAACTCCTGACAGAGCAGGCCTTGAACCATGTCTCTGTAAGAGCAAGAACATCCAGGTCCAGAAGTTCAAGGAGGTGACAGATGTCAGAGGAGTGTTTGCCAGCAGAGCAAGAGTTGAGAGTAGCCACATGGTGTAGGGTGCCACTTTTGAAAGACTTGACTTCCGTGGCCGGGGGGTGGGGGGGGAGCAGAGGTGTCAGAGGAGCCAGAGAGGAGGAAGCAGGAGGTGGCAAAGGAGCCAGAGAGGTATTGCATGGCAAGGGAGCCTGAGGGGTGGAGAACGGGTTGCAGAGGAGCCAGAGAGGTGAGAGGAGGTGGCAAAGTAGCCAGAGAGGTAGTGGATGACAAGGGGGCCTGAGAGAAGGAGGAGGAGGACAGAGGTGTCCAAGGAGCCAGAGATGTAGTCGATGGCAAGGGAGCCAGAGCGGTACAAGGAGGAGGAGGCAGAGTAGCCCGAGAAGTGGTAGAAGGAAAAGCAGAAGGAAAGAAGTTGATGAGGTGGGGGAGGCGCTTATCAAATAGAAGGAGATAAGGCTGATGGCCCTGGACCAATGACAGTGCCATTTAGATATACATGAATGATGACTCTAGAAGACTGGAAGGGTGCCATACGGACTTCCCACAGGTGCCATCATAAATGGGAGAGAAAGAAGAAGGAGAGAGAAGTGCGACCATATGAAAGGTCCAAGGGTCGGGTGAAGGAACAACAGAGGATTTCAGTGAGAGTTTGTCTGGTAGAGGCACTAACATAAGTGTCAGCGATGGGAAGGCCCGGATTGGAGACCAGGGTGTCCTTCTGGAGCTTCTTCCTTCCAGACCTAGTTAGAAGAGAAAGATAGGAGGTAGAAAAGCAGTTAGAGAAGATGGGGGAAATTTAGAGCACCATAGTGGGTGTGAAAGAGGGAGGCGAAGATGAAGCAAGAGGAGAGGAGAAGCAAAACACTGCACAGAGCAACGCCTCACAGGCTGCACAAGGAGGGGAGTCGGAAACAGGGGGAGAAACAGAGGGAGCAACAGGCAACAGCAGAGCGCAGATGCAGACAAGCAGCACGGGTAACAGCAGGCAGTGCATGGAGAAAGTGATGGGAACCAACCAGGCACAGCTCAACAAGAGAGGAAAAGCCTGGACGGCAACAGTAGAGAATGCAGCATAAGAGATGCAAGTCAGAGTGATAGAGGCCAATACATTCACCTAAAGGGAAAAAAGTATGACAGCAGAGGAATACAGAGAAATACAGAGAAACTGTGATTGAGGCGTGAGCAAACCTAGACGGGGAGAAAATGCGGCAGATGCAACAGAAAAACTGTAAAACAGCTTGTAAGAACAGCGGAAAACAAAAGTACAACTATCCGGGAGCGGGATAGCCTAATGGATGCATAGAAACATTGCAGGGTGAGATATGCATTGAACTGGAAATAAGCACGAGGTAGGGCAGTTTAGTAGGGCGCAGTAATGGCTGCGTTCCCCCGCCCGCACCTGTCTTACATTGAAGTCGCAGCTGGACGATACCTGCGCTGCATGCTTGCAATCTGTATTCCTACCCCTTCGTCACCAAATACCTGCATCACACAACACTGTAGCCTTGTCCTGCGAGGACTTTGCCGTAGTGGGTCCAATACTAGGTTTTTAAAGGTTGAGCCAAATGCAACCCAATTATTTTTACCTTGGTAGCAAAAGATAATCTGCACTCAAAAAATGAGGTGACTGAGGATGTCTGCCAGGTTCAAGAAGGTGTTCGGCCCCAAATAGTGCAACTTCAATTTTATTGGCATTAAGTTTCTGCTAATTTAATGACAATCAACTACTAACTTCACCAAACATTGTTTGACACTAGCAAAAGACTCCTCTACATTGCCCATGTTTATATACATCTGGGTGTCATTGCCGTAGGAGTGAAAATTTACCTTGTGCTTTCTCAGGATGTCCATCAAAGGGTGGAGATATAGATTAAATACTAAAGGGGATAGTGAGGACCCCTGTAGTACTCCACAGGTTTGGGCCAAAGGATCTGACACACATCCACCAAATTTTACCTTTTGCTGTTGTTCTGTTAAAAATGATTCAACCAACTAATGGCTTGTGCTGATACATTTCCAATTGTACTAAGATGGTTAAGTAAGATACTGTGATCCACTGTATCAAATGCAGCTGACAGGTCCAACATGACCAGAAGGGACAAATCCCCCTGGTCCGCGCCCTTTAAGAGGTCATCCCACACCGACAATAAAGCAGTCTTGGGGCCTAACTTTGGGCGAAACCCTGATTTGACAAGGTTCTAACAAAAACTCTTTCTCCACATACTCCTGAAGCTGTAATGTAACTACTTTCTCTAGGACTTTACCAGGCCATGGAAGTCCAGCTACTGGCTGGTAGTTCTGGAGATTCTTAGGGTCCAAATCAGATTTCTTCAGTAGCAGCATGACCATGGACCTTTTCAGCTCCAATGGTACTGAACCAGATAACAATTTGTTCATAAACTGGGTCATGAATGAGGATATTTCGGGAACTAAATGCCCTCCTACTAAGGAACTGGTGAAAATTCAAAGCGTGGGGCACGATGAAGATTGCCTGCATCCGCCATCGAAGTAACATGATTGGGGTACTTATCCATACCAATTACCTGAGATGACTAGACGAGAATTCTTCCTGTATGGATTCAATTATATTTTTAAAAATTAAGTTGAATACATTGGGTGAGCGATGGAGGGTTCCGAGAGGAAGGAGGTGAAAGTTGGATGGCAAAAGTTGGAGATGATGGAAAACAGTTCTCTTGACTGGTTATTTTCACAGACAATTCTTTTTTTCTCCACCTTCTGGCCCAAATATGGTGACGAGAACACATGAGGGACCTGTATTCAGAGTTGAGTTGATTGAAGGGTAGTTCAGGGACTTCACCCAGGTTCCAAACAGCCTAGCTGCCTCCAAGTCACCAATAAGCCTTCAAGCTCTCTTAATTCATCTTGGGTTAAGAAAAGCCTGGGTTCCTGAAAGCAAACTAAGTGAAGGAACTTAATTTATAAAGCCCAACACAAGCACACCACCCTGTCATTAACCCTTCTAGTGCAGAATTGATAACTCACCCACTCTCCCCCTCAACACAG
The DNA here is from genome assembly GCF_040938575.1 of Ambystoma mexicanum. NCBI lineage: Eukaryota > Metazoa > Chordata > Amphibia > Caudata > Ambystomatidae > Ambystoma > Ambystoma mexicanum. The sequence continues at coordinate 550,650,393 of NC_090923.1, forward strand.
AACTCCAGCCTAATCCAAGGGACCTAACAATAGGTCTACATAGGACATTGGAGCCCTTTTTTAACTGAGTGCCGCTGGTATGTATTATTTAATGATTTGATGTTTGTGGAGTGTTCTGTCACCCCCCCCCCCCCCCCAGCTGCTTCACAACCCTTCTCAGCTTGTACAAAGCAACAAGGCTTTGCAAATATGGCATAAAACATGACATAATATAGAATGATATATCACAACTTACCAACACATGCCTGTATATGTCTAGGCATTTAAGGGAAGTGGGTGGGAATACGTAAATATACAAATGGGTAAAACAAAAAATTACCAAAACACCCTTAAAAATTAAAAATGGTCTTAATGGTCTTAAAATGGTAATTTGTTTGAAGGAGGAATTAAAATATAAGACAATGATGGAAAAAAGTGCATGTATAACATGAGTTCATGGGAGCAAAACATAACACAACAACATTGCATTTCGCACAGCATGTCACAGTACATACAAATAAACACACACACTCCCATAGACCTTGCTCAAGAAAACTTTGGGGGTGTAACTCTTCAAATGGTAGCAGAGAAGCTACCTTCACTATCTGTGTGGGGACGGGGCAAAGTTACTTGTGCTGGGGCATTCTTAGCCAAATAATGTTTATGGAAACTAGTATCAAGTTAGCATTAAATACTACAATTGACACTGCCTGTAAACATGCTAGGCTCGAACAACAAAAACACACATTTCTATTGGTGTTTACCAGCGTGGTAATCCCATGGTTGTGATGGCGTATGTGTTTGGCATTTCTGGCTGCTGCTTCATTGTGCATGGTCAACTTTATTGTACTATGACTCAATTTAAGCTATAGTGTCACAGCGGTTGGAGTGTCTTTGAGGTGTCAGAAGGGACAACCCCCCCCCCTAATGAGAGGCAATAAAGGACACACCCCAGGAGGGAATGAGACCACGACCAAGTGCGGTTGAAGTTAAAAGGTTTTTATCTAATCAAATATGGCAAAGGACTCTGCAAACTCCGAGAGGGCTCTGTCTGACAATAGCAAAGACAGTCAGTTATATTACAAATACACATCATGCATGAGGTAAGCTATAGGGGCCACACAGTCTTGGGGATTGGATGGCAGTGGCTAGCTATTATGTAGACTATAGGTTTGGTGCTCCATGATTGGTGGAGATCCACGTGGTGGCATCACAATGTGCTTCGGTCAGCTGGGCTCATCGGGGTGGGGCTCTCTGGTGCAGGCTGTCAGTGGAGATTCACCATGATAGTTCTAAAAACTTGCCCTTGTGGCCTTTCATACCCATTCATCACACTCATTTATACCAAGTTGTTGTTTTAAAACTTCTAACACGTTAACCTAATACCCAGGTGGGGACACAGGAAAACAATATGCAATACGAGGTTTATTCCATACATCATCATAAAGTTGTCAGTGGCAAGGGGCCCAGTCTCGTGGGTCCGGGTGTCTTTTCAGGGGGCATGGGTCAGGCTATCTTCATCATTTTACTCTGTTTGATGAAGTAAATGATGACTCTGGGGGTTGTTTGCACAAGGGACGGATAACTGCCTTTGTGGTATGTTGGATTTGGGGCGAACTGGGATACCATTGGGTCAGTGGGGGCACCAAGCTGGCACTTCAAAGACGGTGGGATTTAGCACCAGGTAGCTCATAATTCATTTGGCCTGGCCATGGCGGTCTCTGCCATGGGGGAGGTAAATACTTGAAGCGGGTCCGGCAGGAATGCGGGGAGGTGAGGCTGTGCTGACCGAACACCAGCGAGCCCCTACGGGTCTTAGCGGGAGGAGGGGGAGATGGCCTTGTAACTCTGGGCAACTCTCTATTCACAGGGCTGCACACTATACCAGTGGAAGGGACGAATGCTGAAGCTGGGAGCATTAGGGAAATTACACATTTCTGGCGTTTACATTGTATACTTTACTGAGTTCATGACAATGGGGGTTTTTCAATATCACATGCAGTACATAACATTAGTCTGTCTTAATACTTGTAATTCATGAGAAAGTTGGACGAATAACAAAACATGAGGTAGTGTCGGGTTGGGTCATACACTCAGGAGCATGAAAGCAACATGTTAATCTAACGTTTCAATTATACTACAAACTGATTCGATACCCTATATAGTTTTCATGTGATCCATACATCATACACAAGCATTTTATATATTGCTCTTTCAATTATCATTTTTACAATAGCAGCAAACATTGGTTGGCACAGGGTGAATATATCGAGTGGTTATACACTGTGTCTTGGAACATGAATGCATCTTGATGGTGTACGGGGTCACTTTGCTTTAATATAAGTAGTTTATAGCAACAGGAATAAGGCTGAGAGACTTAAGGGTTTAGTATGTCTGGTTAACACTTTATCTGGGGAACTGGGCAGGGTGGTCAGGGACACCATATATTACCTGTGCAGGGGTTAGGCGCGGGTCGGGGTATGTTTGAGGGGGATGGTGTTTGTTCTTTTCCAGACTCCAACTACGAGTTCGGTCAGTCCTAGGGCAATGATGTACTGCGGAAAGTAAATGATACAGTGTTTGTTCTGTTACTTGTTCGTGTCTAGTTACTCGTGAGAACGGGCTTTCAGCGGATCTGCCATGGGGTGGAGGTTGGGGGAAGCGCAGGCCTCTCTGTGTGCGGTCAAGTGGGGGCCAAGCTGCAGTTTTGTACGCCAGCTATTCTGCATGGGCCTGGGTTCGTTATACTTAAAATGGAGTCTTGCTTATTACAAAATGGTGTCTATGTTATGCCAGGCTACTGGCCGTGCAGCCTCACATGTCGATCCGCAGCCGCCCTGCCTCCCGGGCATTCTCGCTAATCCAAATTTATGCACTCATTTTATGGGGCAACCCTGCTGCTGTAACATATAATATAAACCAAGGCAGTAGCACCCATTTGTATATCAGATAACAAGAGCCGAGTGTCAAAAAACAAGTTGCATGCCTTCAATTTAATTTGACACGGGCAAGATAAACGTTTTACCAGGTACGAATCTTTCCAATTCACTAACACACCGAGCATACATTCATTGGTACAAGACATCCAATTTGCCGTAACGTTTCGCTTCTACCAGTTCCGGAAACGCTTCTGGTTTCCCAGCAACAGATGTCACGTGATGTGTCACCTGACTAGGAGATAACCCGCGTTACTATAGTAACCAACCCTATCTTCAGATACATTTGTGCTGCCCGACTGCGCCCGCCATTGTGCTCTTTCCACTTGCCGGTAAACGTTAACTAAAATCCAGTTACGATTAGAACTCCCGCAGTAATGGTTTTTTAAAACCCGTGCTCAGTCAGAATCTGAACAAGCTAAGAGCAGTTCTGAGAATGACCCTCCCCTTTCTATACCTTGCTATATCTATTTCACTGCAGATTACGGCACCACTTTAGCCTAATAGCCGAATTCTCCGCAATCCATTGGCGGTCACCATTTACTATTCGGAACGGTCAATGTTACTCAGGTAAATCCTATAAAAGCCATTTGTTCAGTTACCTCAATTTAATACAACAAAAAACATATAGACCACTTTCAACAATCATAATATTTATGTGTTCTACTTCATTGCAGCTAACTAAGCCCAAGATACCTTATCAACCAGGATCAAAGGATATATAACTCGTAGGTGAAGATACAACCCACTTCTACTTTTTCGCTCAAATAGTCAACAATATGATAGACCCACGGTCATCGAATATATAGGTATCTATTGTCTTCTGACACATGTTTTTCTAATCTTCAACTGCAATCATCTTATTGGACTCTGAGTTCTTTTTTTTTTTTTAATATTTTTATTAAGTTTTAACCAAATTGGGTTACAGCAGTAAAACATCATCAAACACCCCTAAAGTGTCCCCCCCTCCACCTCCATCATCCTTATTTTATGTGGGCACCATTGTTCTTTATAGTCTGCTTGGAGGTATTCCAAGACCGGTCCCCAGTCATTTCTGAATTTTTCATGTATTCCTTGGATGTTGTAGGTAAGCAATTCCAGGGCCAAATGTGTCCATACCCTTCTCGTCCAATCGACTGTAAGTGGAGGGGATTTTTGTTTCCAATGGTATGCTATTTCCAGGCATGCCCCGATGAGAAGACCCATGAAGCACCTTTTCTGTGTGACGGTCATTTGTTTGTCCCTGGGGTCCCATAGTCCCCCTAGCCACACTTCTTCTCATCTTCGTGCCGCCCCTGGGAACATTTCCCCCATTTGGTCTTTGATCTCATCCGAGTAAAGTCTCAATTTAGAGCAGTCCCACCATACATGCCTCCAATCACCGTTTCCGCCACACTCTCTCCAACAGCTGTCTGTGGAGCTTCGGTACATTTTGTGCAGTCTCTCTGGGGTGTAGTGCCACTGTAACATCACTTTCATCCACATTTCTCTGGATTGGATCGCTCTCGTCAGTTTTGGAATCATGCACCATAAGTATTCCCATCGTTCCCTAGGGAGCGCATAGCCCAAGGATTTCTCCCACCGTTTCATGTATTGCCAAGTGGTTGGTACGGCTTATGCGTTTAGATATTTGTATGTATTGGAGACAAATTTACACGTACCTGTGTGCGTCATAATGTACGTCTCAAAGGGGGTCAGATCTCTAGATGCTGCTTCTTTCATACGGGGTGTGCTTAGCCAATGATGTAATTGTTCGTATTTGAAACGGTCTTTAGAAGTTAAGTTCAATAGAGTTGTGCAGTCTTCAAAGGACCTAATCTGGTCTTCCAGTTGCATGTCTCCGACCATTTTACACCCAGCCTCCTCCCATTTACAATATGCTCCCCTTTCCATTCCCGGTGGAAATTTTGGGTTCCCAAACAGTGGTATAAACGGGGCTGGTTCCTTTGTCCAGGTTTCTTTTTTGTGGTGCCGTCCAAACCCCCAGTGCCGCCCTCATTATCTCACTGATGTGTGTATGGACATGTCTGTATTTTTTATTTATCCACAGGAGGTATCAGGTGGAGGTTGTCTTGCTCCTCCCAGATTTTGTCTCCACTTCCCGTAATCCACTCCTTCAAAACCCAAAGCTGTGCGGCCTCATAGAATTTCTTGAAGTGAGGAAGGGCACCCCCCCTCCTCTCTATGTGCCGTCAGGACCGCGGTTCAGATTCTTGAGGTTTTGCCCCGCCACACATAGTGTGTCACCATTTTCCTGAGAGACTTAAAGAATGCGGAGGGAAGCCTAATCGGAAGGGCTTGGAATATATACATTAGTTTTGGGAGTATCGTCATTTTTACGGCTGTTATTCTTTCCCACCAGGATGTCATCAGTGGGTTCCACCTAAGGAGGTCACTTCTGAGTTTAGCTGAAAGCTGTGGGTAATTGTGTGCATACAATTTGTCCATTCTTCCCGTTAAGAGTGATTCCCAGGTATCTGATTCTGATTGTCGCTATTTTTAATTGGAGCCCCTGTGCTGCTGCTCGGATTTCATCCTTATTCCCGGCCAGAATCAGAATTTCGTTTTTTTGCCTATTTATTTTGAGCCCGGAGATCTCTCCAAAAGCTTCTATCACATCCATTAAATGCGGGAAGGATTTTCCCGGGTCCCCCAGTGCCACCAGCATATCGTCTGCATATGCTATCGCTTTGTGCATCCGTCCCGCAATATCTATGCCCTTTATGTCTAAGGTTTCTCTTATTTTCCCCAGTAGGGGTTCTAGATATATTGTGTATAGGATGAGGGGAGAGCGGGCAGCCCTGTTTCGTCCCCCTTTCTAATTGCACTGTTTCCGAAAGGCCTCCATTCACTGCTATCCTTATGGACGGTGAGTTATAGTTAGCTCTAATCATTTCTATGTATCCTTTCCCCATCCCCATTTTCCCAAGGACCCGGAAAAGGAATGACCACTCTACTTGGTCGAAAGCCTTCTCCGCGTCTAGGGCTACCAAAGCAGCTGATGACTTTTTTATCCCAATTTTTTCCACCAAGTGTATTACTCTCCGTATGTTGTCATGGGTTTGCCTATTAGAAACAAACCTGGATTGGTCTTGGTGGATCAGTTTGGGGAGGAGGGGGGCCAGTCTGTTAGCTCAGATTTTTGTATACAATTTTGCATCTAGGTTTATTAAAGCTATTGGGCGATACGCTGTGGGAAGTAGTTCCTCTTTCACTTTTTTGGAGAACACAAGCACTTTTGCCTCATTCATAGTTTGGGTCACGTTCCCCTTCTCTATGAATGTGTTAAATAAAGCTGTGAGTGGTGGGGCCAGAATGTCCTTATAGGTTTTATAGGAAAGTGCTGTATATCTGTCCGGGCCCGGGGCTTTATTTTTCGGGAGGGATTGAATTGCTGCATGTACCTCTCCTATGGCGATATCCTTATCTAAAGTATGTTTCTCAGCCTCTGTTAGTGACGGGAGCTGTACTCCTGCTAGAAAGGCTTCTTGCTGGTTCCCTCTCTGATGATCCGAAGGATAAAGTTTCTGATAATATCTTTGAAATATGCTGCCTATGTCTGTGGTTTGGGTCTTTAGTTGGCCTGCCTCATCTTTCAATGCCTTTATTGTTTGGGCTTGCTGCTTGCCCTTTAGCTGTCTCACTAAAAGTTTGTCAGCCTTATTCGCCTTCACATAATACCAATGTTTGGTTCGGAGGAGAGCCCTCTCCGCTTTTTTGGTACAGAGTGTTTCGAGTTGCCCTTGGACATGTCTAAGAGATCGCATGAGTTTCCTGGTTGGGGTCTTTATCATTTCTGCTTGGATCGCGCCTATTTTTGCCTCTAGTTCTTTCTCCCATTGGCGATTCATTTTCTCTCTCTGGGATTTAAGCGCGATTAGGTGACCCCTTGTTACTGCCTTTAGGGCATCCCACAATGTTCCCTTATTTGTGTCGGGGTGATAATTTTCTGTTAGATATTCTATGAGGTTTTCTCTAAGAGTCTGTCCGAGCACCTGGTCTCGAACGATGTCCTCTGGAAGGCGCCAGGCCCATAGCCAAGGATAATTCCTAACCCAATCAAGGGAAGCCCACATAGGGGCATGATCCGAGAGTGTTATTGGTTCTATGTCCGCCTGTTGGACTTTGCCTAAAAGTTCCACCGATACCCACAGATAGTCCATTCTTGAGGCCGTGTTGTGGACATGCGAGAAGTAATTATAGCTCTTCAGAGTCCCATTCAGATTGCGCCACACGTCTACCAGCCCCAAATCTGTCATTTTCTGCTTGAGTGTTTTAGAAGGGGTGTCCTGGGCGTGCTGATTATATCCTGATCTGTCCAGTGAAGAATCCCAGGCCAAATTAAAATCCCCTCCCAGCACAATGTCCCCTGTTGCTTGGAGTTCTAGTTTGGCTAGTGCGTCCCTTAAGAAGCCTTCCTGCTCTGAGTTGGGGGCATAGACGGTGGCTATTGTCAGGGGCCTGGCGTCTATCGTTATAGTCACTATCAAGAATCTTCCTTATTTATCTCCCCAGGTGTGCTTTATTTGCGCATGCAGGGAGTCTCGAATCGCTATTAGTACCCCTGCTTTTTTCTCTTGTGCATTCGCCTGTTGGATTAGATTGAACCCTTTGAAGTGTATATTATGTTTGTCTTGTGCTCTTATGTGAGTCTCTTGAAGCACTACAATATCATAGGCTCCCTGTCTGAGGAGCTGCTCCACCTTTTTCCGTTTGACTGGATAATTTAGGCCCCTAACATTGTATGTGAGTATTTTCATCCCCATCCCTTTGTCTGAACAAGGATTTTCGCATTTAGGTTTTTCCCCCCTTTAGTGAAGTCGGACTTTCCCCCGGTCATCCCCTGTCCCCTATTCCCCCTCCCCCAACCTGAAATCGCACAACCCCCAACTGGCGCGGTCCCTTCCCCCTCTCCCAACTGCCCTGCGGATGGCATGATTCCCTACGGTCGTTCAAGCGTATTGCCTTGTGCGTCACGTCCTCTGAAACTCTCAGGGATAACTTTGAAGGGAATTCTAATCCTTTCCCCATGACTTCCATGGCTACCGGGTCCTTCCCCCCCTTTCCACTCCCGGCAACTGTTAGTTGGACTCTCTGCTTCTCTTCTATTTCTGTCAATGTGCATTGCTCTCGTCACGATGGCGGGTGTCTGCTTCTGCTTTCTGTAGGCGCCCTGTTTATCATTTTTTCCTGCTAGGGCGTCTCACTCTTCTGTTGGTCGATTGCCATTCCCACTTGTTTCTTCCGGAAGTGGGGGCCATTCCACTAGCCTGTGGGAGCTCACCTTCCTGCTCTGTAATGTTCAGGAGGCTCAGACCTTCGTCCTTGGACGTTATCCTTTTTTGGCATCCCTTCCCATGTAAACAGCAGGCCGAAGGGAAATGTCCACTTATATCTGATTTGGCGAGTGGTCAGTTCCTTCGTAACCTGAGACATGTCTCTTCTTTTATGGAGTGTAGACTGAGCCAAGTCCTGAAACAGATGGATGTCCTCCCCATTCATCCTTATGTGGTCTAATGCCCTTGCTGACTGAGGATCAGTTCCTTTTGGGTATACCTGGAGAGGGCCACCAGAACGTCTCTCGGGCGGGCGCTTTGCGCTGTTGTTCTCTTTGGACCCACCCTGTGGATTCTGTCAATCGGGATATCCTCCTCCTCCTCCTCCTGGTTTAGAATCTCCTTGAATACCTGCTGTACCGCCGATCTGAGATCTTTGTCCTCGACTGTCTCCGACATATTTGTGATTCTTATATTAGATCTTTGCGATCTGTTTTCTAGATCCTCATATTGGAGTTCCAAGTTGTGCGTTAGACAGACCAGATGCTCTTGGGTTTCGGCCACTTGTTGGGTCTCCTCTTCCATGTTCTGGACGACCCTCTCCAGGGTATCTGTTCCATCGCCTAGCTCAGCCATGTCCTTCTTCAGTTCCTGCAAGGTCGATTTGAACTCTCCTTTCATGGATTCCATGTGCGTATTCATTGTGTCCATAAATTGCGTCTGGAACTCCCCAAACCACGACCTCAAGTCTTCTTTTGTGACCATCTCGTCAGAGGGGGAGTCCGTATGCCGATCGCTTTTTTGGCCTTTATGTGGTTTTGCTTTGATGTGATCCCTGTGTCGCCTCCCCAAAGGTGTACCAGGTTCTGATCTTCTTTCTGTTGCTGGGCCAGTATACTTGTCTGAACTTGCTTCCCTCTAGACTTTGACATTTGGGCCTGTGCTCTGGACCCTCTCTGGTTAGTCCTGTTATTCTACTGCTTGATTTTCCCCCTGGACATCTGCCGCTTATTTTGTCTCAGGTGGGCGGTTGAGGGACTGTCAGGCCTGGCTGGAGTAGATGGTTAGTAACCAGAAAGAGTATGTACATAGAATTAACATTGTGGTTGCCCAAGTCAAGATGGAGAGAAAGAAACTTAATCTGATTGGTTTAAGGAACAATTATATGTTTGGTTTGTCTGATTGGTGGAAAGGATAATGGGTTGGATTCTTGGGAAGTGAGCAAGATTCTAAACTGCCATCCATAATAATTCAGTGGCTGGTTGTACATTAGTTAAGCTCCTTAAGTAAGGCCTTTCAGAGTTCAGAAGCTTTACTAAAGAAGTAAGAAAATCGTTTGCTGTGCCAGAGTGAACAAGAAGACATCAGGTGGGATCGTTCCTTTTAAAAGCTTAAAGACTTTCACAGTGAACTTCCATTTTTGTTATAAGGAACAAGTGTTAAGAAGTTTTGAAGTTTACTGAGAGAAAGCGTTTTACAGTTTAAATACTATAAGGAAACAAGTGTAAAGACTGTGCGCGCAAGTTTAAAAGTTGTTAACTGCGTGAAAAGTGTTTCAATACTGTTTAATGCGCGCACAGGTCCTCGTGTCTTCAGCAACATCATTATGGGAGCGCGCGGGTATGCAGAGCGATAGAGCGCGTGTCCTAATGAATAGCGCAAGTTGTTTTTAGCGCATGCACAATTTTCACGTGAGTGACCTTGCGTATAATAGCGCGTGTTGGGTTGCGATAGAGCGCAAGTCCATATTAACTGAGCGCGAGTTTTTAGCGCATGCACAATTTTCACGTGAGTGACGCTGCGTATAACAGCGTGTGTTCGGTTTGCGATAGAGCGCAAGTCCATATTAACTTAGCGCAAGTTATTTTTCAGCGCGTGCACGGGTTTTCATTTTTGGTAGCGCTACGTACAAATCGTGTGCGTGTATTTTGTTAAGGTGCACGTGTGATTTTGCGTGTTAATCGCATGAGTGCAGGTAGTGAGTACGTGATTTCAAAACGCGCGTGAAGAAAGTAACTATACGTTCGTACGTGTAAAAAAGGAAAAATTCACACGCAGAAGGAACAGCAGCATTCAAGAGAGTTTATGAGTTTCTATTTAATGTAAATTTCACGCAAATGGAATTCTATACTTCAAAGAAAGACTGCATTACTCAAAAGCATTTAAAACTCAAACTTTAGAGTTAAATGAACTTTAAAAGCAAAGAAGAATATCTAAGTTTGTAAGGTGCTTGCAAGAGTCATTTACCTTAGGATACCAAAGTGTCACGCTCACCTGATTCCCACGGAGGCGCAGGTCTGGCTTCGAGTGCTGATGCTTCTTCAGTGGTGAAGCGCAGGACTCTGAAGATGGACTGGAAGGGCCCCTCTACTCTGGTATTTTCTGGCTCGCAGGAATATTCCCCTGTGCATGAAAAGGGAGTATTACCTACTGATGGAATAATGCTCAAGCCTCCCACTCCCTTCCAGCCCTCCACGATACCCTTCCACGATTCCCTGTGAAGTCTCACCTTAGGGTCTGGAAGGATGAGTTCTCCATCCTGCTTCTGATGCAGGGGCGCGTTGAAACCCAGTTACTTCACTGGATTGAGGTTTGATGGGAGTTCAAAATAAGCTTGACTATTCAGGTGAGGCGCTGTAAGAGTTCTGTTGCAAGTTCAAAAGTTCAAGCTTAATAATAATGTTCATTGTCTTATTGCAGAAAGCGCTAATGCTTATGTCTTTTTTCCCCTTAGGGGCTGGGGTTCGGAATGCCAGAGATATGGCGCCGACCCGAAGTGAAACGTGCAGTTCCAGTAAATGACAGGTAAGTTCTGGATGAGCGTTCAGGTAATGTCTTTGCATTCGCTCATTCAATGTCCTTGTCTTTTTTCCCCATAGGGGCCGGGGTCCGGAATGCCAGGAAGCGGCAGGACCCGAAATGAAATGGGAATAACCCAACAGGTAAGTCTTAGAAGGAAACTGAGCCTTTCCTATTCCCTTCCTTCTCTCACCTTGTTTTCTTGTCTTTTTCTCTCTAGGCTCTGAGAAGTGGGTGCGGATCCGGATGATCGCTGCTGAAGATGGAGGCGCCCAGGAAAGGTGAGTGAAATGCAGCGCTGCAGCGATCGAAGCGAAATGCTTTTAAAATGATGTCTTCCCTTTCAGGATCGTCGGTGTGATGTCTCCGTGATGAGGCTTTAGCTGGTAAGGTCTTCTTTCTGGGCAATTCTCTCTTATCTCCCTTTGCAGGCGACCCAGGATGCTGATAGGCGTGGCTGAAGTCCAGATGCAGGAGCTGACACGGTGAGCGTCCAGCTGCGAGGAGCAGAACAACGCGAAGCGTGAGTTGCTGATCGGGTGTGGTTTAAATAGCTTTGGAAGAAGTTCCAGGTATGTATCCTTCCACCGATCAGGTATGTATCCTTCCCCGACCACACCCAGGTGGAAAGTAGTCCCACAGGTAAAGTAGTTCCATTCAGGCCTCAAGAGGGCCTGGATGTAGCAGCATGGTCTGCATCAGGTAAGTGCACATTAAAACACTTGAACACATGTCTAGCTTTATGAGCCTGGCACCTAAGGCGCCAGGACAGGGGTCCAACATGAGCCTGGCGCCTAAGGCGCCAGGACTGTGTCCAAAGGGGCCCAGCTTGGGCCGGCTGGCACTTCCGTGGGGGAATGATGCCTGCCTCTGGGGTTGTTGGGTCGGACCTGGCTCCTTGGAGGTAGGCATCATGACACAAAGAGACTTGAATGGGTAGTGGCAATTTGCACTAAAGCATCACAATAGTTTACAAGATATTCCATACAGATAATTAACCTCTAAGTCTTAAACAGAGGTTTAAGAGGTAAAGAAATTAGAGTATGTTTAAAAATAATTTAAGAAAGGAAGTTTACACTAATGTATAAGTAACCAAGTGTATTTGTTTACTACAGATACCAGAGCCTACCAGAAGGTTGCAGGGCTGCAGTGTCTCCGTTGTTATTTCCTCCAAATTCCCCTTTCCCTTTCTTGGGGTTCTCAGCTCAGCTTTTACTTTAGGATTGAGAGGTGAACTCCTGGTGAGGGTCTGTGGGGCCAACATCAGCTCCTGTGGAATTCAGTCAAGTCGGACCCTGACAGGGACATCCGCATCAGTCCCGTTTATCTTCTCTGCCGCCTCGGGATTGCGGATCCCCTGCTGTTCCCCTCTAAGGGGGTTAAATCACTCATGGCCCCCTCTGCTGCGGCGTCTCTTCGCAGTGATATTTCACCTCTCTGGCGTGAAATGGGTCTCCCCACCCTGTGTTGAGTTGCCTATATGCCCCAACGGGAGGAAGAGTTTCTGTTGGGGGGGGACCGGTCGCGAGAAACCCTCGTCAGTGTCCCCTGCTGGCCGGGGGCTCCAGAGTGGGGCTGATTTCTGGGATGCAGGCAAGACCTAGTGGTATCTTGCCAGTTTGTGCACCTGTATTCCTATGCAAGGGCCTTCTCCCAGCAGTCCCCCCTCTGTGTTGTTATATCTCCGATTTCGGAGTTGCGTTTGGTTCTGCCTCCCTACCGTGGCCCAGGCCACCGGCGTCTGCACTTATATCACTGCCACCTCCCGGGGCCATATCCCTGCTTCTGTGGTCCTGTGGCGGGTAGTCTTTTCCCTTTTTTTGGCCCAGGGGGGGGGGTCACATTGTATGCTGGGACGTACGCCTACTGCTGCTTCTCCCGGGGGCTGTGGAGTCTTGTTGGGCTGAGGGTTAATCCGCCCCTCGGCCTCCCCGGCTAGGCATCGCCAGGGGGCTCTCCTCGCCGTTCCTTCTCCCCGCCGGAGCGCACTTCTTAGTTCTCTGCCGCTGCCTCGATGGCGAGGGTTCCCGCTGACTGGGGACGCCGGGGCCGCTGGGGTTCCTGGTGTCGGTGGTGCTCTCTGATGGGCAAATCTCCCCAGATCTCCGTCTATTCTCCTGGAGCTTGCGGTACGCGAGGCGCAGGTGCCGCCGCCATTTCCCGTGCGGTTCCTGTTCCTATGTGGAGGCACCGCGGGTCGGTCAGTCTGCAGTGGATTCCTTTGTTACGTTATGGAAGAGCCGCATCTAAGCTGCATATGCTGGTCGCGGGGCACAATGAGTCCGCTTTGGTCATTAGCGTCTGTTGCCGGGCTGGGAGGGGAGACGGAGCTCAGCCCACGCACGTCCTCCCTCCACAGCGGCCATCTTGAAGTCCGGACTCTGAGTTCTTGACATATACAGTGCAGCAAAATCTGTTTAATCAAATGTGTTTTAGCTTGCCTTTGTCTTCAGCAGTAACTAAATTGGTTCAAGGAATATAAATAGCATATACGCCATGGCGCAATCTTTTCTGACCAGGCCAGTGATTTAGCACATAATGTGTATTATATGGTATGCATTTACTAAAACCACGTTGTTCAAGTCCTCACCCATTTGACGTTGTTTTCTTTGTTTTGTTTTTCTCTCCTTTCTCTGGCTTTTTTCTCCTCTCCCCAGTTTCCGTTACAGGAGCTGCTTTAAAGTCAAATATACATGTAAAAAAGTCAAATTCACTTGATGAATATATATAGTTAGCTCTTATGCCCTGAGGACGACCTTTTCAGGTTGAAACACGTGTTGGTGTGTTGCAGTATATTCTCTAAAATATGTTGTGATCAGTATTTCCTTTTTTGCTTTATGCCTTATTTAATGTATGGTACCAAATCCGGATATGACGCTGGTCACCTATTTTTTCATTTGTGATCAAATGTGTATGAATTGAATACCACTGAGACCAGAAATACTCTGAAGCCATATGTCAGACCTATACAAGGTACCAAAATTCCCTCAAATGTGTTACTCAACCTAAACGTGTGACTCAACAGACAGATGATTGTATGCCAATACAAAAATCTATACACTTATTTTGCCTTAAGATTCTCATTTATCTTTTTGGGGTAGTCAAATGACTGACTTAAATCACTTACCACGAGTATGGTAAAACATATGTCTCACAAAGGTTTTTATAGCGCAGTCTGTGAGGTTAGTACCCTCAAGCTAATGCCGGTGATTTGGACAACCCCATCCCATGAAGTCCTGTGGCACTCCATGGAATGGGTAGTTACCGACACCTCCGTCGCCCGTAATATCCATGTAATCCTGGGATATCGGGTAGCGGAGATGGTACATCCCACTGGAATTTATTTTACCCTCTTCCTCTCTTCTATTGTTTTTTCCCAGTCTGCGTTGCCCCTCTCTCCACATTGTCTGTCTCCCAGAGTTTATTCCTTTCCTCTCTGCCCTATTGTTTCGTCTATTTCTCTGCGATATTCTTCGCTCACATCATTGGCCTTGTTTCTAGCCACCTTTTCTTTTGCCCTTAGTTTACTCTCTATTATTGATTTCTTTGCACGCCCTCGCAGGATAAGGCTGCAGTGTTGTGTGATGCAAGTGCGCAGGCGATGTTGCCCATCGGTATGTAACAAGTTGCACCTTCGTCAACGCATCTAAACCTTTACACACCGAGGATCGTACCCTCTGTGGCAAAGCCCCCGCAGGACAAGCCTGTGGTGTTTTGCGATGCAGGTGCGCAGGAGACACTGCCTGTCGGTACGTAATATGTCGAACCTTCGTCCACGCATCTAAACCTTTAAAAACCGAGGACCTCTGTGGCAAAGCCCTTGCAGGACAAGATTGCAGTGTTTTGTGGCGCAGGTGTGCAGGGGATGCGGCCCATCAGAACTTTTGCTAGAGTCAAACAATGTTTGGTGAAGTTAGTAGTTGGATGTCATTAAATTGGCTGAAACTTAATGCCAATAAAATTGAAGTTGCGCTGTTTGGGGACGAACACCTTCTTGAACCTGACAGACATCCTCAGTCACCTCATTTTTTGAGTGCCGATTATCTTTTGCTACCAAGGTAAAAATAATTAGGTTGCTTTTGGCAGGAGAACCTGAGCAGTGAAGGACAGGTTAGTGCTAAAGTACAATCTATGTTCTACACTCTTTGTCTCCTAAGGCAGGTACTCCATTTTGTGCCATTGAGAAAACCATGCAGTAGTAGATGGAGCTCGGGTTAACGCCCCACTGGACTACTGCAATAGCCTGCTTGTTGGTATGCCATCTAAGCAATACCAACAATTACAAAGGGCTCAAAACGCTGCAGTGAGACTGGTGTTTAGGGTGAGGAAGTATTTCCCCATTTCTGGCCTATATCGTTCTCTTCACTGGCTATCTGTGAGTGATAGAGCAGATTTTAAAGTTCTCTGTCTTGTATTTAAGTGCCTAAATAATTTGTCTCCAGCTTCTCAGATACCATTCAGAGATATTTTCCTACCCGCAAGCTCAGTTCTGAGGATAAACTGTTTTTGAGAATTCCACTATCCTCTTGTGTCTTTAGGGGCGACTGAAGATTTGAAGTCTATGGGCCCAAATTGAGGAGCAGACTCCTTGTGGAGATTTGGCATCAAAATCCCTTCTTCAGTTCCGCAAAGCATTACAAACTAATTTGTTTAAATTAATTATTTTTTTATTCCTGGTATTCCATTGTTTGATTCTGTGTGTTACCTATTTGCAATCTGAGTAATCCTCCTTCTTATTGTACTTTCATTTCCATCTGCACCTAAATAAGTTGCATCCAGTGCACTTTATAAATAATCCAAACTCAAAAAAGCAAATCAAAACCTACCTTTAAATCAGCAAACATCAGCAACCTTCATGGGACATGTTCCAGAATAGAACTGGTGGGGTGCCGCGTAACTAAAGAGGCTCTGCGCTCAAGAGATTGTGAAATGCCTGTATCTTGGGAGTGGAGATACTCTAGAGTTGAGCACCACCTTCCTGCTTCATTACTAAGACTGTAGCTTGATGCATAATTGAACATTCCTCCAAAAGTCCTAACATCGGGACATTAGCCTGTGATTCCCCAACATGATGGCTGGATGGCACATCATCATTTTGCGCCTCTAGAGCTTGTTCACTGAAGCCTAACACTGAGACACTCCCGTGCTTTCAAGGAGTTATCCCTTTGGGGCACATGCCTGCTGGAGAGACACTGCTCTCTTATTGAGTAATGTCTCCTCATTGCAACTGGTCTGAGATTAATTCTTTCCAGTTTATCCAGATTCAACAACTACACGAGCACAACCCTGAAGGGAAGGATTAGTGTTGAGAGACATTCAATTACATGTCTATGATTTAAAGACTGCAGTCACTAAGAAATAGTAAAAAAGAACACATTTTCCTTTCCAGGTTCTTGCAAGTGCTGAAAAAACAGCTGCAACTGTAAAGTAGCTTTAGTCTTTAGTTAGGATTGCTTCTACCATCAAGTGAGTCTGTTAAAAAGATGTTATATGGGAACTCTATTATTTTCAAATTAACCAAGAGTCCATGAACCTTTCAAATACAATAAAGGGCCTATTTCTACACTGCCTAAGGCTGTTTGCGGAGGACTTTCAGATGGTAATTATGCAAGTAGGTATTTCCTGTCTTTACAGATCTCTGCTGCAGGAAGAGCATCTGGTGTGATATTTAATCCAATTCCCCTTGCTCTAGGGGTGTAGAGAGTTCAGCATGTAGCCAGCGCTGTTGCACACTGGAATGCTCGGGTGGCGGAGGCACGGTGGTCTGTGGGGGCAGCAGTTTCTATGGAACTTCATCTGTTGGGATCTGACCTGCAAATCTAAGCTGGTAAGCAGACTCTACAGCCCTTCTGAATCTACGATTTACCTGCTACCCACGACTTACTGCAGCCCAGGCTGCGATGGGTAGACAAGGATGGATTATGCAGATTAACTCCTAGAAAAGCCCCACCTCAGCCAAAGAGGAATCTAACCTCCCACACCACAATTACAATTGCATAAAGCTGCCAGCAGGCCCCAGGAACGTCCATGTGACCCGTTTGTTCCTAAGGGAGAACTTTAAATAACTAATAAAACGACCCCCCCACTCCCAAGGTAGCCAAAATCTGGTTACATACCTTGAACATGTTGGAAGATTTGTTCTAAGGTTAGGGTTGGATTCATTAAATGTAGTCACTGTAGACTGGTGTTGTCTTATAATGTTATAGGGGCTTTGAAAACTTATTTAATATCACAACCCTCCCCACCCCCACTTTAGGTCTTGGTAACAGTATATTAATTCTAAAGTGTTACATGTGTGCACCAATCGGACCCCTAACTGTGATTGAATATATGTGCATATGGTTTCTACTTCTTTTGTAGCTCAATGCATCTGTTTTGATGCATACAGGATCCTACATCAGGTGTGGTTCTGAATAACCAAGTTAAATTAAGCTAAAGTTTCAGGTTAAAAATTACCTCACTCCTGAAAATCTAATCAGGATCTAAAAAGAGTTAGTTGACATCCTATGGTCCCCAATGAAGTAGCTGGGAAAGCTGCAAAAATAAAAAAGTTTCTAACCTAGCTATTCTGAGAACGGGGGTGTCAGTGACTCAAAGGCTTTTCACCTTGTGAAATGTTCATCCTCGACTCTACCAGAGTAACTCCCAGTGTGAGAAGTTTGAAACCGTCAGGTTATGTGGCTCTTTGTTTCTTCTGGGAACAAATGGTTTGAGCAGTGTGAAAAGTATAATTTAAAGGCCACACAGATTATTTGTAACCAGCTATCCCTCCCATGAACACTACCTTAATGAGTCTGTTTTGATAAAAGAAAAGTGTATCCTTAAATGTGTAGACAATGTATTGCTTAAAAAACAATTTTTGTGTTAATTTTACTTTAAACCAAGCTCCTGATTGTCTTAGTCCAAGTCTTACTGTTTAGCCTCATTACCAAGTGAGAGCTTGGCCAGATTTTGTAAACCTCTGCAGTTATACTAAGGTTGGATTCACAGAATCCTACACCAGTAGTGGTTCAGAAAAACTTAGTTAAGTCAAGCAAATGCAGAGCTAAGCCCTGAGGACCGAAGGGCTGTGTATCTTACTGTTTGCTGTGGCGAGTGGAAGGAGAAGGAGAAGGAGAAGAGGGTGTTGAGGTGCGTGTGCCTATACCTTTAACAGCAGCAGCTGACCTGGTCACCTGACTCTGGTCACAAGGTATATAAGGCCGCCTCTTTCACCCTTGTGGCGCTAAGCCCTGAGGACCGAAGGGCTGTAGATCTTACTGTTTGCTGTTTGGCGAGCGGCGTACGGCGATATCGCACAGGTTAACTGCTACCCGAGAAATGGATCCATCAAATCTACATACGTCTAAGGTGCCACGAAGGACTAGAGCACAAGTAAGACAAACAGCGACGACTACCATGACCCAAGCAAACATCATCAGAAGCAACAAAAAAGTGAGTGAATATTTTTCTTGCGGGTCGCAATCTGATAATACTGACTTAACTGATGACAACGCTGCCACACAGTTGGAAGAGGTGTTTGAACCCGTGCAATCCACGGACGAGGTTGCACCCATTAAGCAGAACTCGCCATCGTCCCTGGCTCCTCCAGTGTTGGCTGAACTCAATTCACCCCCCCTAGCCGCCCCATTTCTCCATGTACATCAGGCAGAGGAAGAGGGGTGCATAGTTATAACATCCTCGAACGAATCGAAGAGGGCAAAGAATAACCTTGATTTGGCGAGTAATACGAGCACATCTAACCTGGATGAGACGACTAGCAGTGGCGCCATGCCGCCAGCGTTGTGCGCGGCGGCTGCTGCTGGTGTGGCTGGAGGCGTCCCGGTTACAGAGGGGGCCGCAGCGGCCTGGTGACGCGGAGCTCGTTGATGACGCAGGTGGGCCGGCCGGGGGGGCGCGGCCTTCAGCGGCAGCCAAGGTCACGTGTGGGGATGGTAATGTGGGCGTCCCGGGGCTGGTGTTGCGCCTGGGAGATCTGGCTGCCGCGGTGACTGACGCAGCAGCGTCTGCTCGCCCCGAGTTCCATACGGGGCTGTCCAGTGGAACAGACAGTGCTAGGTCTGCCAGTAATAACGCTTTGAACGACAGCCCTTGTGGAGAGCCCAGTGAGACGACCGTTTGGCATCAGAATTCGAGCCCGCTTACACCCCACGTTATAGAAGCTGCCCCGTTGAGCAATGACAAAAGAAACTCACTAGAGGTCGTCTCGGCCGTGTTACAGAATCTGATTAACTTAAATAAATCCAGATCGTGTAAACGGCCATCTGTATCTACCAAAACAGCCGAAATATCTCCAAAAGCCCCTCAGAAAAGAACATGTACGAATGTCACCGAATTAAATCGTGATATATGGGGATCGAGCAACTACAAAAGAAGCAAAGCATGCACTGCAGAATCGCCTGAGAGCCTTTTTCAATCTCAAGATGGTAACGTTGTCGATTCCCAGAAAAGAATACCGATCCCACACACGAGCGGTCACTCTAATAACAAGAAATCCCAGTTCGGTGTAAGGGAAAGTTCAACTTGTGAAGTGACGTCTGATGATTCGGAAACGTCAGATTCCTCGATGGGAGACCGTCCCTTCCCAAAGATAAGGAGGAAATGGGCCGGAGGGAGGCGTTCTGCTCCTGAGACAGAGAGGAAGATAGCAGAAGATCGAACTGCGCCTTGTGTTCATGTACCCTCTAGCGATCTCATGATGACGCTTACATCGGCAATGGCAATCTCGATGGCACCCTTTACTAAGTTATACGAATCCTTGAGCGACAATGTCAAGGACGTCACTACGTTACTAGCCTTGTTGAATTCAAAACTGATCCATCTTGAATCAATGCAAGAGATAGAGAGACATAAACAAGAAGATGTATCGCATCAAATTTTGGCTGGCATCACAGCAGTAAAAGAGGCAAAAAAGAATGACATGATTGATAAAAAATTATTCGCTGAGGTTGCAAAGGAAGCCTTGTCCTTGTTTCATAGATCACATGTTATCAAAAAAAGCGAAGACCGGCTGGGCGACGAAAATCCAGAAGAGCCGGGAAGTAAAGCCCTGCCCCCTAATGTGGATACATTTGCAAGTTCCTCACCGTCGGCTAAGATGTCGCCTCTATGTTCAGAACCAATCCACCAATTGAAGCAAGTCCTCCAGGATGATAAGGCAGTTGATGCTGTATCAAGTGAGGTGATTAACATCTCACATGAATCACTGAAAGACAGATCATATACGCTGGAAATGGAGGCGCATAAACAAATGATTGTGAGTGAACCTCGGGATAAAAACGTTGGCCAAACATCTTCTCTTGATATTTCCTTTAACACAGCATTTCTGCAAACAAAAAATGCATTCAATCCAGCTTTAGGGGACGTGCAAATGGCCTCTGGCGCTTCTATAGTACAGAAAACTACAGAGTTGGCCCCCGAGCTGCAACTCGCAAAAGTGGCAACTCCAAAGCCTGTAGGCTTGTTTTCCATCTTCGGAAGCTTAGACAACGAAGTGCATTCGCCTGTGCATGCTGGCAGAAAGTCTGGTAACGTACAATTGAAAAAGCAAAAAAACATGCCTGCCAGAAAAAAATCGCAACTAAAAGGAGCTCGCAAATTTCTGCGGAACTTAAACATGTTCCAAATAGTTGACAAGGCCATTACTACCAGCTTGAAATTAGCGGATACTATTAAGGAGACTCAAAATGCTCATCATGAATTGGATGACTTAAAGTCCAAGGTGTCGCAGAGTCCGTCGAATGATGATGACTTAGTCATACAAACAGAACTCTTGAACATGTCAGTGTATGAAGATAACAGCAATCCTGATGATGAGGCGAATAAAACTGCTGATGACATATGCGCCGTTCAAGAAGTGGGTACTTCTTTAGCTGGTAAAAACTTGAGTAATAACCCTCAGAATCCAGCCCCAGAAAATCAAAGTTGTCCTAAGTTGGAAGCACAGCAACGTGAAACTCCTTCAACTTGCCCCAATCGTGAAACCAAAAATAGAATTTGCGAGATTATGCCACAGGTTAATGACGAGCCTGACATAATCAGAGAGCAGAGGAGTCCAGTTTTCCTGACCTTGCATGCGAAAAGGGAAAGACAAAGGCTTCAAGGCCTACTTATGTCTCAAAAATCTGATCTAACTGGGCCATTTGCCAAAAAAAAAGAATCCTGTTCAGAGGTGTCCCCTGTTTTTGACGCCATTACAGAGAAATCCCAGAAACTGGTCTTTCATAAGGCCTCCCCGGCGACACTAAATCTGAAAAATAAGACAGCGCCACATGCTCTTAGACAAACAGAACCCTCATTGCTGATCAAATTAGTGCTTGAGCGTCTGGAGGGCGAGGATAAACTAATTTTGAACAGATCAAATGTGTTAAAACTGCTTCACTATGTACCTCGACTTCGCTCTTTGGAGTCGAAAGACTTGAAAATAATCGAATTTCCTGAGGAACGTCGCACCGATAAGGTGATTATACATGTAAATTCCAACTTAATCGCAAATGCAATCTTGGAGGCGAATGAAGAACTACTATCAATGGGCTTCGACACGTATAAAGCGAGAAACCCGGAACAGCGAGAAAATGATAAAGATGCGACGATAACTGAGCTTGGCGATATCCAGTTTCCCATGAAATGCACGTCTAAAGCTCACGAAGAGGTGAGTAAACTAGCTCAAGGAGAATCAAATCGGCAGGTCCATCCTGAACAGATCGATCGCTCGTGCACGGCCCAGTTTCCATCTCTTCCGTCCCAAGGCTTTACGGCGGCAGAAAAGAACCCGCATAGTCGAATTGTCCCAATGGAGAGAATTAAAATTACCATTGAAAATGGGAGATGCCCAGGAAATTACGTGCCACCACAAACAAATAACCAAAGGGAACCCGAACGGGCGGAAGACTGGAAATGGATGGCTGTGGCCTTGAATGCTCATTCGATCAGCTAACGCCCAAATATTATTACCGAGCAGGAATGTTACTTTGCCTCATGGAACACACACGGTTTTTTACATCTTCTAAACAACAATTGGGTACAAGATCTTCAATTTATTTGTTTACAGGAAACCTGGATGTGCAAACTACCAATAGCTCCAGAGTACGAGTGTGCACTAAATCCAGCAATTAAAGCCGAGAAGGGTCGTCCAGTTGCAGGCCTGTTAACAATGATCAAAAGATCATCGGGCTACCGACTGCACAACTCAGTCAATTACACTGCATTCATTCAAGTCTGCGAGATACGCAAAACTGCTGCTGCTGCCAATGCTTGTGACGCGATCTATATCATTAATGTATACTGGAACCATCAACGGACTGGTTCACTGCCATTCGTCGACCAAATTACTGCAATCCTTGATAAGTTGCTGGAATCAAGCAGTGGAAGCGCAGTGATAGTTTGTGGTGATCTAAATATCGATTTCTTCAAACCTCAGAATTCCTCTAAAAACCGCTTGGCAGAGATATGGAGAGAAGAGATGGAAGTGAGAGGGCTCGCGATGTTAAACGATCACACGCATGGTGACATTCCAGCTAAGTCCACATGGCAGCGCGATGGGCAAAGTTCCACTATCGATTACTTGTTTGTATCCGATACGTTGCATAGAAAAATAAAAACTATGAAAATCCGCTCAATGCCCAACAGTGATCACGATATGCTGGAACTTAGATTCCTTGACACGAAAGGCCTGCAATGCAATAAGTGGAACTCCAAAGTATTGGTGGAATCCAATCGCCTTCGCTTAAAACTGAAAGAACAGGGCGTGGTGAAGATAAGCCGCCAGTTTAAGGCAACGACGAAAGAGGTTGAATATACGCCAATTCTGTCTCAGTTCAAAAGCAAGAATCTTGGTCTCAAAAACCAGTCATTTGCGAAAAAACATAGCTTTGACCTTACGATAATGCAACGGAAAAGATCCATGAGAGCAGAGATTCGAAAAAACAATCAGGGCCACAAGTCTGAAAGAACTGCAAAAAACAAAGCGGTTAAACAAGCCTATAAAAACTGGCTTAAAAGTCATCGAGTCGTACTACAGCAAAACGACGCCGAAGCAATGATGAAGATGCTCAGGAATAAGAACAGTGGCGAGTTCTGGCGTACCATCAACTGCATGGAAACCTCACAAATGGCTCTGAAAGCGTGCCCAGTATTAGAAAAGGAGTGGGTCAAGCACTTTACAGACCTATACTCCAAAGACGTTGTTCCAATTGTGCCAATCTCCAACATAACATCATGGAACCTACACTTTACCAAGGATGAAATCCGAGAGATAATTGTGAGAGCTAAAAACTCTCGTGCGCCCGGTCCTGACGGGTTATCTAATTGTATGATCAAACAATTTCCGGACCTATGGACTGATATATGTTATGATCTATTTACGAGAATCAACCAACAAAAGCAAGTCCCAACCTCTTGGAAGACTGGCATTATTGTGCCGATCTTCAAGAAGGGGAATAGAGCATCACCAAAAAACTATCGCCCGGTGGCCTTGCTTGATGTGTTGGGTAAGATTTTTGCATCTCTCTTGCAAGTGCAACTGACTAACTGGGCCAAAACAGCGAAAAAAATAGATGAACGACAAGCGGGCTTTGTGAAATTTGTTGGATGCTCGCTAAACCTGCTGATTCTAAATCTGCTTAAAATGGAAGCCCTAAGAACGAACACGAGAGTGTATCTTGCCTTCGTCGACTTTTCTACGGCCTTCGATATGATCGATCGTGAACTGTTGTGGGAAAAACTAGAGTTGTGGGGTTGCCCGGTTGGCCTACTAGCGGCAATTAAAGAGCTCCACACAAACACCTCAATTGCCATTCGGTTGGATCCTTCAGGAACGTTGTCCACCCAAATCAAGACACTGAAAGGAGTGAAGCAGGGTTGCCCACTAGCAGCCGCGCTTTTCAGTCTATTCATCTCCGATATCGGTGAAGCGATTCAAACAGTGAGATCCTCTCCACCTAATCTCAAGGGATCGAAGATAAACTGGCTGCTGTACGCAGATGATTTAGTAATCCTGGATTTAACACCTATCGGGCTCCAACGCAAACTTGATGCTGTACAGAACTACGTTTACCAGAATAATTTGAAGATCAATACATCTAAAACAGAAATATTGGTGCTCGAGAACTTGAAAACGAGTCACAATTCAAAAGGCTCAAAGTATGCATGGTCTCTAAATCAAGAGAAATTACAGATATCAAAAAGTGTAAAATACCTTGGCATGACACTTAATTCCAGTATCTGTGAGGAGCCTTGGGTGGCCGATTCAAAAAGGAAATGTGGCCAGTTGGCCTGTCAAGGTCTGGTAATTCACAAAAAATACGGGCAATTTTCAATGATACCATTAGGCAACTTCTATGAACAAAAAGTAGTACCAATTCTGGTATATGGTGCAGAAAATGCCTTTGGTTGTCCATCAACACATTGGAGTTCACTAGAACATATGTTCTGGTCAAAGACCCTAAATCTACCACCTGGAATCGCAACTGCCTGTATACAGTATGAATTAGCATTAATCTCTTTGCATGCGAGAATATGCTGGAATCAACTTGCACTATTTCGAAAAACGTGTGTAGAAGCGGGAATATTTCAATTCCAGATATTTCACAAGGCGGCACCAGGAAGTCCAGATATCCTTTCTCAATGGATAAAACGCTGTGAAGATCTTCTGGTGATCAACAACATCAGCTTGCAAATGCTCCATAGTAATCCTGCGGCCGCAAAAGTGCGACTATGGCGTGCTGACTGGATAAATACATGTCGTGAGCGATTGATGGCTAATGCGATGACAGACTCTCCTATGGAAGCAAGAGGGTACAACATCTTGCAAAAATATTTGTCCCGCTTTCCAAACGCAAATGCAAGAAGATTATTTTTACTGTTCCGGTTGAATGCATTAAGAACTAAAGAGCGAACCAGTTATTGGGCGTGTATTGCGGGACAAACCTCTACTTGTCGCTTTTGTAATAAGGAGCTAGAGTCCTTAAAACACTTAGTCCTCTTCTGCTCAGCTCTAAGAGACGCTAGATCAATACATCTGGGCCAATGGTCAGATGCAAATCGTTCTGCGTGTGCAGAAGAGTGGTGGCGGAAAATGTGGAATGGACTGGACATGAAACTAATCTTGCCCTTGACTTCCTTTCTGGCTATTATCGTAGCGAAATTAAAAGAGAATGCAGGTCAATAAGGAGCCGGAGAAAAGGGTTGAGAACTCTTAAAAACCATCTTTAAGGGGAAATCTGGGTGACTATCTCTGTCCGAAGGTATGGGGAGAACGAAATCGATCCAGTCGGGGGCATTGATAAATGATGACGGAGTCGGTAAAACTCTTGTTTTGTGTAGATGTTTGTGCAATATGTTAAAGGTTTGTTTTAAACCAATAAAATTAAAAAAAAAAAAAAAAAATGCAGAGCTAGGGCGCTCCCAACTCAGGTCCAAAAAACAGGGGAAAAAGCAATCTACAACTCAAAAAGGTGTGCACTGCATGCAAGAAAAACACAAAATATATTGATACATGGCAGCCGGGAAGATGAACAGAACAAGCCAACTTCGACCTGCCCATTGTGGGCCCAACATTTTATAGCCACAATAAGAACATTTGCATAAAGAGCGTCAGGGGATCAATCCGGTGGTGATATTGCGCGGTACAAATATCCATTAACATTAACACATGTTAAAATAAAAATATCATCCAGCTACCTAAACATCTCTATACATTGTTGAAAAATTACTGGCAGTATCTATCCCATGATGGAAAGATCACCACCAACCCCATATGGTCACACTCCACTTGAATAGCCCCAAAAATGGACCAATCCCATTTCAGGAAAGCAGTTCGATAAAGTCCTTCATTTCAAGTGGGCCATATTACGTGACACAATTGGGGCTGCAACGCCCCATTGAAATGGGCCAATAGGCAACTAAGCAATGTGGCACCACACACCTCCTCTATTCATTCCCTGTTTCCCCCACTGCTTCTGCTCACCATGTAGCTCCCTATCTTGTTACATGTTGCCAACCCTGATAGACTGCATTCTACCACTCTTCCTGCAATGAATGGCCTTCTAAAAGAAACGTGACTGGTCCACTGCTGATCACCATTCTAGGACCATCATGTCTGCTAATTTCCTCATATTACACGGCCCACTGTAGCGGCCGTGTAGTTATGGTTAAGTTGCTAAACTCATAGGAAGAGCACTTTTTCAACTGCTTGTAACTACGCTCCCCCTGGAGGAATCCACACCAAACTTTGCAAGGAAAGTATATGGGCGGCTTTGAATTTTTTCGCCAAGTTGGGTGAGGTTTAGTGTAGGGGGGCAAAGTATTAGGGGGGCGGTCACAGCATTTATTTTTCCACATAATCTGAATGGGGAAAAACTTTGTGCAGAGCTACAGCCCGAACGGTTGGGAGTATTTTCACCAAATTTGCAGCAGAAGTTGGGGCTTGGGTCAGAAAGCGTGCTTGGTGGAAATTCGACCAGTACTTTTGTTGTAAATTACTGAAATGTACGTCCCCAAAAATGTGTGATATCTGGGTCCGCTGCGCGGACCCATTTCCCTGTTCACTCCGCGGACCGAAGTGTCATTGGCCTGCGGTACGCCGTGATGTCAGCGAACGTTGGACGCGCCTGGTGGTTGGCTGGAGGGAAGCATGCTGTGCGTCAAAGTGTTCGGGAAACGCTGTCATTGTGTATCAGAGGACAGTGCGGCGGTGGAAGGGTCTGGAAAATGTACCGTACGGCATGTGTTGGTGGCAAGAAGGGAGGGAACGGGTGAGGGAGTGAGAAGTGCTACATCTAAGATATGTAGGTAGGTGGAAGAAGACTGAGGAGGGCCTGCAGTTTTCGCTCATACAGCGTCAAGTCGCGGGTACCTAGATAGGCGAGTACTTGGTGTGGTGATTAGAGGCAGGTGCCGTAACTCCCGATAGCTTCTGCCGCAACCTGTTTGCAGTGACCTCTTTCCGTGGTTAGTGGTGGCAGGTCAATTTTAGAAGGGAAATCAATTGCGCATGACATACGTTGCCTGGGAGCACGGGTGGCTGTGCTATGCGTATGGAATGCGGTAGTTGGGCACATGTTGGCATGCATGGGTGAAGGAAGTTGTGTTGGGTCTGTAGAAGGATTAGACTATTGGGTGCATGGGCAAAGGCTGTAGACCGTAGAGCATGCACTGAAGAGCGTAGGGCTTTAGCATACCCACCGCAATAATGCAAGTGTGGGTGTGCATCCGATACAGGGTGGTGCTTACATAGTGCAGTGTGTGCACATTGGGTGCAGTAGGCCATTGTTGCGAACCGAATATGGGTAGTTTGGCAGTGGCACAATAGTTTGGGAATGGAAGTGGGGACGGCCATAGTATGTGAATGAAAGTGCACAGGGGTGCCGGAGAGAGTGTTTTCTTTCTACATTATGGTAACTGGTGCAATTTGTTGCTGCATAGTTCCATGGCGGTGCGCAGGTTTGGTAGTAGTGCTGGTGGTAGTGCTGTGTATGTGGATAGTCGAAGTTGGTGACATGGTGAAATGGATGGTGCCATTATGTGGCAGTGAGAGTGTTGAAGGCCTAGACTGTTGGATGCATAGCCAAAGGCCGTAGGCCATGCACTCAACAGGCTAGGACTTTAGGACACACACAGCAGTAATGCCCTTTGGATTTTGTAGCAGTGAGAGGGTGCTGACCTGTAAAGAATGGGTGTGGAGCACATTTCAGACGCAATAGAGCAGGAGCAGTGAGCTGCCATGCGTGCATATTTGGTTTTGCAGGCTAGGATATTGATACAACGTGGTAAAGTTTTTGATGTGTACTTGGCGATGGTGCTGTGAAAAGTCATGCAATGTGGGCACTGGTTGCTGGGTTTGCATACTGTTAGTATGGAAGAAGATATGGTAGAAGTGCACCTTCATTGTGCTTGGTTACTACAGTGTGTGTGGAATTGTTGAAGTATGACCAATGTTGTGACAAAGTTGTGGTTAGGTTGGTAGTGACACAATACTTTGTGAATGGGTGTGGCAGAGGCTGTGGTATGTTTGTGGATTCTTCTGATAGCAACCTGTTTTCGTGAACGGGTGCAATGCAGATGTTCAGTATGTGATTGGTGGATGCGTGTGCAGGTTGGTTAGGAGTGCTGGTGGCAGTGGTATGTATGTGGATTGGCATAGTTGGTGATATGGTGAAATGCATGGTGCCATTACGTTGCAGTGCGTGTGTTGAAGGCCTAGCCGATTGGGTGCAATAGAGCAGCAGAAGTGAGCTGCCATGCGTGCATGCTTGGATTCACAGGTGAGGACACTGTTACAAGATGGTAGCGTTTTTGATGTGTACTTGGCGATGGTGATGTGAAAAGTCATGCAGTGTGGTCATTGGGTGCTGGGTTTGCATACTGTCAGTATGGAAGAGGATATGGCAGAAGTGCACCTTGAATGTGCTTGGTTACTATGCTGTGTGCTGATTTGTTAAAATAGGGCCAATGTTGTGAAAAGGTTGTGGGTAGGTTGGTAGTGACACAATACTTTGTGAATGGGTGTGGGGAGGGGTGGTGGAGGCTCTGGTATGTTTGCGGATTCTGCTGATAGCGACCTGTTTTCATGAATGGGTGCAATGCAGAGGTTTAGTATGTACTTGGTGGATGCGTGTGCAGGTTGGGTAGGAGTTCTGGTGGCAGTGGTGTGCATGTGGAGTGGTGTAGTTGGTGATATGGTCACATGCATGGTGGCATTACGTGGCAGTGCCAGTGTTAACGGCCTATCCTATTGGGTGCATGGCCAAAGGTCGTAGGCCGTAGGCGATGCATTGAAGAGCCTAGGACTTGAGGAAACCCACACCACTAATGCAATTTTGACTGTGCATCCGGTAGAGGGTGGTGACCTGTAAAGAATGGTTGTGGAGTACATTTCAGAAACCATACAGCAGTAGAAGTGAGCTGGCAGGTGTGTATGTTTGGTTCCGCAGGTGAGGTCGCTGGCAGAACATGGTAACGTTTTGGATGTGTGATTGGAGATGGTGCAATGAAAAGTGACAGAGTGTGGGCACTGAGTGCACTGTATGCATACTGGCAGTATGGCAGAGGGTATGGTTGAAGTGCAGCTTCTATGGGTTCTTTACTATGCTGTGTGCAGATCTGTTGAAGTTGGGCCAATGTTGTGAAAATGTTGTGGTTAGGTTGGTAGTGACACAATACTTTGTGAATGGCAGTGGGTAGGGGTGATGGAGGCTGTGGTATGTTTGTGGATGCTGCTAATTGCGACCTGTTTTCATGAATGGGTGCTTTATGGTGTGAAAGAGTTGGGTTGAAGTGCCGCTACGCATGTTATGTTTGTGCACAATGTTAGCTGCCCACATAGTAGCATTGAAGGAATTCATAGTGTTGTGCTGGGTGTGGTCAAGGGTGGACTGTTGTGTGCATGGGGAAAGTTGTGCTGGGTGCGTCGCAGGATCATTGCGGATGCTAAAATAGGGCATCCTGTAGGAAAGTTTTCTGGTGAAGGGGTTTTGGAAGCAAATGGAACGTGTTCTAAGAGTGTTTAACGGGAAATATGGAGTTGTGAACAGAAATGATACTGTGTGCAATGCCGAGGTTCAGTATGTGATTGGTGTAGGTGTTTTTGAAACTTTCATAGTCGCCAATAGGCGCCACTAAGGGAGTGTTGGAAAATTCGAGTGCAAAGGGAAGAAGTATTGTGTCTGCTTTACTGGGGCGTGGCCCTAGCTGTAGCTGGGAAAGCACACGTGCCACATCATGGCCTTCTGAGTATGGAGCCTTTGCAAATGGAACTGTGGGGATTCTCCAATGAGGATTCGAGGGTGTAGTTCACTGGAAGGGCGGTGACATATTTACCCAAAGTTCGATGCATTGAGGTTGGAAGAGATGAACAGACGGCGAGTGCTTATAGTTGGTGATACCTTTGTGCACGATCTGCCCAGGTATGCTGTGGAAAGAGGTTTTGATACTGACTTTCAGTTGGATCTCCTGTGCAAATGTGTGGCCTCTGTTGGTACTGTAGATGTGGTGGTTGTGCATTTTGGGGGACTACATTTGAGGCACATGTCGTGCTCACGTTTGCTCGCTTACTTAAAGAAGTTGATGACAGCTGTGATGCAGATATTTCCTACTGCAAAGGTGATTTTCTCATCGATGACACCAAGAGGACAATGGGAGCATGCAGTGTAATTTGTCCACAGCCAGAGGTTGGATAAACAGTACGACTTTATGTGCATTGCTGGGGTGTTTTGCGCCGACTATGAAAGCATTAATATCCAGCAAGATTTCCAGTGGTTCCAAGGAAATGGCATTTTTTTTTACTTCCGTTGGCAATGCTGTTGTGTTTGCTACTCTGCACAAAGCATTGCATAGAATCCTGTAGAAATGTAAGATAAGCGTTCATCTTTAGTCAAGAAAAATATCAGGAGGAGAAGCAAACAGACAGTGAGCAAAAGAGAGAAAAACAATAAAAATAAATGTATGAATGCAAGTACATAACAAAAACACGACCAAAATGAAAAAAATATATATCAGTGTTTTTAGAGACAATCCGAAAAACACAATCCACACCCCTGTTTTATATCCTCCACCCCCCCAACACCCTATGAACGCCCTCCCCCTCCAGTTTCTAGCACGGGAATGCCGCGGATTCCGCAGGACTTTGAGGATTAGACATGGCACATCCGGCTGTTTTTAGGATGCCAGCTTTAGCATTGGCACTGTGGAGGCTAAGCCATTGGGCAATGTGGTTGCCGGTTGTGGTGTGTACACAAACGCTGTGACAGAAGGTCCGTTTGTACAGATAAACGTAGGAGGCTATGGTGAAAGTGTGCAAGGTAAGGGGCATGCATCCTGTTTTTATACCTGCACTGCACACACTTGCTTAACGTTGCTAATATACATTCCCTGCTGCTTTTGTGGGATCACTTTTCCGACATTTGTAGTACATGCATTAAAATGGGAAGACCATATTGTGAAGTGTACAAGGTACGTGGCAGGCATCATGTTGCTATGAATGCAGTGTGTGGATCATATGATATGATGTGCTATGGTATGTTGTGCCATTTGTATCTCGCCTACACCCAAGTGTGTGAAGGCGTGCCGAGGAAAGGGAGGCGAAACAGAGGCCACAAAGAGACATTGATTCATCTAGGCCAGCTGACATTGAGAGTGTGCAAGTTTATGGGAAGGGGAGGGCAAAGTACAGTATATGGGAACAATAAAAAATAGAAATACATGCAATATGGCCGGTGCTGGCAATTGCAAGGATAAGTGTAGACATCAAGTGGTGGCTGGACTGTTAGGGTTCTAGAAAACAGTCCCCAAGTGTGGGGGTTGGCAGAAAGCCAGTGCAGGGGTGGAACTGTAGGGAGGGAGGTGGCCTGGGGAACAGATTATAGGGTGGGAAGGAAACCAGTGCACAATAGTTTTTAGCCAGGAAGTGTGCAAGGGAGAGGAGGGGAAAAAGAAGAAGCACACAGAAAGGTTTTCATGTGCTTTTAGAACCTACGATGCTTCTCCTAAAAGTCCAGGGAGACAGAGAGCGTGTTCCACAGAGAGGCCCCAGCAGAAGAAACACATCTACCACCATCTGGTTGCATGTAGAAGCAACTGACCCAGAGGGAGTAGGAGGCAGATGAGGGAAAAGCTGGAGCAAGCAGATATTTAGGAAGTTAGAGTGCAAGATATTGAGGTCCCAGGGACCAGAAGGCTTGCTGCATAATGCACAAGGCTTTTATTTTATTGTTCGCAGCCACTGGGAGCTATTGCAGACATTTTAGTCCAGCAGAGATATGATCCCTGCCATTCAGGCCAAGGACAAGTTGCACACTCCTCTTATGGATGAGTTGCTCAGGGCGCAGAGTGGAAGCTGGCAGATTTAAAAAGACCCTGTGGCAACAGTGCAGCTCACAAAGCACCACAGCCATGCAGACACTGACCTTTTGGAAAGTGACTGTAGGTTGCTAAGATACATTCAGTGGTGACTTTAGTGCCTTATTTATATGAGTTATGTAGTAGGTGGGTTAGTGGGGAACAGTTTTCATAGCATTGCGGGAAGGAAAGAACAGAGTTCCTGTTTCGCTAATATAGTGTATAATATGGGTAAACGAAAAAGTGGCAAGCACATACCAACAAATTTCCACTTCATGGTTGGAGATGGGAGGAACATCAGTATGCTTTTTAAACATGTAGTGGACGCTTAGAGGCAGATATCGTGCGCAGATGAACATACTGCCAAAAACATTCTCATACCTTTCTTTTGTCGTGATGGGTGTTTATGTGGATGAATATGCATGTATAACTCCTGGAATGTTTCACTGAACTTTCCACTGGACGTGCTTTCCAATAACAGCAGACGTGCAGGCTGATTTTGTAACGGTACCTATGAAGTATTGTGGAGAACTGACATTGTAAGATGCTGATGTTTTGGAGGGCATTGGTGGATGTGTGTGTGAGTACTTAGCAATACCCAATAAGGGCGTGGTTGGAAGAGGATAGTGGAAAGGGAAGGACTGTTCATGATTTACTGGGGAGCGGCTCTCATGATACTTTGTGAGGCGCACATGCTACATTCTGTTTTTTCAACATGCTGGCGAATGGAAATGCGATTGTTGCAAATATCCAATCAGGTCGTTAGAGTGTGTGTCACAGGAAAGGGTGGCCATATTTTGTTTCATTACTCTCTGTAGTGAGGCTGGCAGAGATTGCGAGATGCACAGTTTTCATAGTGGGTGATCGTTTTGTGGTAGATCTGCTCCAGTATGCCGTGGAAAGAGGCCTTAATGGCATTTTGAATTTGGACGAAGTGGCGGCTTTGCGGTGCGGTGTCCCTGTTCGTACTTTCGTCCATTTGCTTGCAGAATGTCAACGAGTGGCCACTTTAGGTACTGTACACGCTGTGGTACTGCACTATGGAGCATTGCTTTTGGGTTGCATAGCTTGTAAAAATGTGTACCGTCAACTCAAATAGATGATGAAAGAAGTGCAGCACATTGTTGCCACAGCGAAGGTGCTTTTCTCATGTATACCACCAAGTCCAGTATATATCTATTCCAATGAATGTTGTCGGCAGCTAGAGTTGGGAAGGCGCCTTATCAACAGAAGCATGTGTAACATTTTGCGTGCTGCTGGGATGTACTCCTGTGAGAATGACAACATTGGTTATCGATATGTGCAGCTTCTCAATGGAAATGGCATTTCATTGTAGTCCAGTGGCAATGACATTTGGTTTTCCAATCTACAGGCTGCACTGAAGACGCTATTGTAAGAATGTGAGGCGCAGTGCAACAAAAAAAAATAATTTAAAAAGCCCGAAAAAATAGTTGTTACTGTGGAAGCTGATTTAAAAAAAAGGCTTTTTTAAGAGCCACCACTACAAAGGACATGCCCTACCCTGGTTGACATTTATACCCCTACTCCCACGCACGCACACCTGGAAAAGTCTGCGGAAATTGCGACAGTTGCAGGGTTGTACGTGTACCATACGCCCCTTTTGCACATGGCCATCTTACATTCGGGACTGTGGAGGACAAGGGATTGCGCAATAAGCTTTCTGGGTGTAGAGAGCACACACAGACCGTGGTATACAATATATTTGTCAACCTTAATGCAGAGGGTGCGCTTATGGCTGTGTGTTGTACGAGCACAGCATTTGCTTTGTGGGTGTACATACATTACTTGACAGTGAATGGAAAACAGAGTCCGTGGGAGTTATGTGTGGAGTGTATCATGTAGGTTTGTACACGTATGGAGCACCTAAAATGAAGTGATTGCTTTTGGTTTGTCTGTGTGAGACTTTGGTGACACTCGATCCCAACGATATTATTGTTGTTGATTGTGGAGGGACAAATGCACACCATGTTATTCAATATATTTCTTATATTTCTTATTGTGGCTGCTCGAGAACGCTCGCTGTGGTCGTCAAAAACCTGATGTATTCCTTCCCAATCTGATGAGGAAGTACTTGTTGCCTGAGACCAGGCATTCATCCCATTATAACCACTTCCCTTGCACTAAAGAGCTGGCAATTACCCCATACCTGTCTAACCTTGAAAGTAAATCGAATTTAACTGCGTGCACATCTGAATTTTCCCACTGCAGTTTAAAAACTGAATTTAAGTGTGTGCACATCCTGATAGTCTTGCTGCTGCTTAGGTCGTTTTTAGCTGTGCGCAAATCCGGATTGTCCTGCTGCTGTTTAAAACTGAATTTACGTGTGTGCACATCCTTGCTTTTCATGAAAATCTATTGACAAATCCACCCGCCTCACTTTCTGTCGAATCTGCTATCTGTTCCCTCTCCCTTGAAATCTTACATTGTGTTTACATTGTTCACTGTGGGATTACGGTGATTGGTTACCCCCTCTGCCCTGGTTTGTTACCTGCTCCCTCATCCCCCTCAGTTCATACTGTGTCTCTGTGCTGTTATTCCTTTCCCTACACCAGCTACCCCCTTCTTCTGCATGTCACTGTTTTCTGCGCACATTACCCTTCTGCGCCCAGTGTTTTTTCTCCCAGTCTTGTGCCCTGTCCCCTCCCACCTACTGCTCTCCCTGCGCCTTGTAGCCTCAGTCTGGTTAAGTGTACCTCACTCTCTGCAGTTTGCCGTGGTGCTCTCTATCTCTTCTATCTTCTCAAACTGCTTCTCTATCACTTATCATTCACCCCTTACTAAGTCTGGCAGGAACAAACTCAAGAAGGACATACTGGGCTCTCACCCATGCTTTCCTATTGCAGACACCTACGTTACTTCCTCTGCCAGAGAGACTCTCACCGACATCCTCTTTGTCGTTCCCTCACCCGACCTATGGACTTTCCATATGATCGCTTTTCTCACTTCTTTTGCTTCCTCACCCATCAATGGTGGCACCCGCTGGGAAGTCCTTCTTGCCCACTTCTCCACCTCCAAGGTCATCATCAATGTCTACCGCAATGGTACCTTCATGGTACAAGATCCTCAACCCAACCTGCTACTCTTTGATAGGCTCCTCCCTTGCCTTATCAACCTTCCTTCTTCTTCTGCACCAGCTCCTTCGGTATCCCTGGATCCCTTGCCAGCTGTGCCCACCTTAACTCCCTTGCTGCCTCCTAACCACCCTTCGACCCTCGCAATGGCCTCCTTGCTGCAACCCTCCACAGTGACACCCCCATCAGCCTCCTCCTTGGTGAACCTGCCGCCCACTAACACTGTATCTGGGGCTTCCTTGCCCCCAGCGGCCCCTCCCGCACTGGCTCCCTTCTCAACAACT
This sequence comes from Ambystoma mexicanum, assembly GCF_040938575.1. Classification (NCBI taxonomy): domain Eukaryota; kingdom Metazoa; phylum Chordata; class Amphibia; order Caudata; family Ambystomatidae; genus Ambystoma; species Ambystoma mexicanum. Next base: position 550,685,591 of record NC_090923.1, read on the forward strand.
GTTGTCCTGGCTCCCTTGCCGGCCTTGGCTCTTCTGCCCACTTCAACCTCTATCCCTCAGGCATTCTCCCCACTTATGGGGGGACCACTGTGGCCTGCTCCCACGGTAAGTCTTTCACAGATGGCAATCTGCTCCACATTGCCACGCTTAACACTCACTCAGCTGTCAAACACTATATATATATATCTGCAAACTTCTTGAACTCCTAGATCTTGATGTTCTTGCCCTCACTGAAACTTGGTTCAAGGATAGCTCTGTCACGCGTTTTGACACACTTCTCCCAGAAGGCTACAAGATACTCTCTCTGCCTAGACCAGACAGAGCTGGGGAGTAGCACTGTTCGTCTCTGAGTGGATCCCTGTGCCTGTCATTTCCATGCAGGCCTACTCATCCTTTGAGTGCCTGGTCTTCAGGCTCTCTCTCTCCTAGCTCTTCACTCCTGCTGGCCACCCTCTATCGGCCACCTGGTCAGCCCTCCTTCTTCTGTTCGTAATGGGCTGTCCTGGCCTCCTCTCTCCTTTCCTCTTCTTCTCAAATCCTTTACAGGGTGATCTCAACATCCATCTCGACTCACCCGACTCCTCAGGACCCTTCCGCAATGTTTGCGACTCTCTCTCTCTCTTTCCATCTTACCCTCTAACCCAACGCACACTGCTGGCGATGCCTTGGATGCTCTCATCTCAACTGACATGTCTCTATCCCTCTCACTACTTCTCTCTCCTGGACTGATCACTCCCTCTTCTCTTCTCACTTGAAGCTCTCTTCTCCCCTAATATCGGTACTCCCGCCACTGCCTACTGTCTACAAGATCATCCGACCCATGAAAAGAGTGTCAGTAGCTGCCTTTGCCACTACTCACTATGCTCCTTCTACTCCTGCAGCTGACTCCCACCCTGACAAAGTCTCTCTAACTTTAACCTCTCTGTTTCAAACACTTTTGATATTCTTGCCCTTGTAATGAGGGTACGACTGAAGCTTACCAAAAAGTGCAACTCTTGGTACGTTTCCAATCTGGCTGCCCTAAAACGCAGGTGCAGGGCAGCTGAATGGAAATGGGATTCCTCGGGCGCACCCTCTGACAAACTGGCCTGCCGCCTCCTTCAAAGGCAGTATAGACTCTGCATCCGCTCCAAAAAAGTCTTTATTCAAACCTGCATCTCTGCGGCATCTGATAACACGGCTGAACCTTTCAAAGTCTGCAAGGAACTAGCCAATCCTGCCGCAGCCCTCTCCACCATTGCACCCACCCAGGCCCTTTGCCCATGGCTGCAAACTTAACCTCAAAAACACAGGATATCCTATCCTCTCACTCTCCCTCACTACCCATGCACCAACATCTCTTGTACCACCTTTGGACACCCCCACCCCTCCCCTTAACAATTCCCCTGGTTTTTCAATGGCTACATAGCCCCCTTGGCCCGTATGATGGCCACCTTCACCGCCAACTTTCAATGTTACGCGGATGACACGCAGCTCTCCTTCAGGCTACCTTCGGCCTCTTCTTCAACCTCACTTATACCTGACTGTCCGCAATTCAGTCATGGTGTGCTGCCAACGACCTTTGCCTCAATGCCAGTAAGACATAGATTGTCCTCAACGGGTCCCCTACTCCCACCTTCCCTCTGGCCGCCCTCCCTTGGCCCTCGACTCCACTATCTCCTTCTCGTCTCACATCGCGAACATCTCCAAAAAGTCCCACTACGAGCTGCACCTTCTCAGAGGTATCCCACCTTTTCTCACTTTCCCCCGGAGGCTCACTGTCTCCAGAGCCCTGGTCTTCTCTAGGCTGGAATACTGCAACAGCCTCTTTTTCAACCTGCCCCTTCTACGTTCCATCCTTTTCAACTCATCCAGAACAGAACCGCAAGACTTATCCTTAGCCTCAATCCCAGGGACCGCATCTCTCTGGCATTGAAATCCCTTTCCTGGCTTCCCGTGGCTGCAAGGATAATGTTCAAGACCCTTTGCATTGTCCACAAGGCTTTCTGGGGCCTGTGCCCACTCTATCTGCAATGCTCTCTTCCTAAATACTCTCCTTCCTGAGCCCTCCACTCGTCTTCCTCCAACTCTCTGCGGGTGAGACGCTTCTCCAAGCAGAGACTTGGGGGGAGATCATTATCCACTGCAGATGCCTCCCTCTGGAACAGCCTCCCTGCTTCTCTCTGTCTTGAGCCGGATCTCCTTAAGTTCCAGAAACTCCTCAAGACTTTCCTCTTCACCTCCTCCTTCTCTCTCCCTCTCCCCTGCTAACCACCTCTTTCTGTGCTCTCGCTCTCTCACCTCTACTTCCGCTCAGTTTCGCTGACTGGCTGCCTGGTTTACCTTCAGAGCCTCACAGGTCCCAAGCTTCCTCACCAGTCTTCTGCACTTGCCCCTGGGCCTTGCACTTGCCACAGCACTACTGCACTTCGGTTACGACCCATGAGATTGGTATCTCTCTGTACTAAACACATGTTCTGGCAGCACTGGGCGCACATAGTCCCTATTCCCCCCCTACGCACTTCCTGTTCTGTTCGCCTGCATGATCTGAATGTACCTTGCATAGTAAGATTTTTTGTCTTGTCTTCCCTATGTCCTACCCCTCCATGCATGGTTGCACTTTGAAACACTTGTGTATATGTGCATAAGAAATAAACAATCAATCAACACCCTTCCCCACCTTCCCTTGGATGCTCAGCCTAATTGCAGGGCACGACAAAATTCAGTCAAATGCTACCAGCTAAAAATCATGGCCTAATACGCTACAATAGCAGCTTAGTGCCTCTACTTGAGGCCTATTCCAGAAAATGGTGGAGCTGTACTCCTAACCACTAACATCCCTAAACAAGGGCCCCAACAGTACTGTGTGGAAAAATAAGAGTTGCAAATGCCATCATGTGCGAAAAATAAAACCATAGTGAGCTGTACATAGGTGCAAAAAGTAAAAACCTGCCGAGTTGTGTGTATGTATTTTGCAGCTTTTATCCAGCTGCCATGCAACTTTGTGGTGTCATGCACTGGGATAAGGGCAGGGGTGACACCCAATATGCTATGTGTTCCCTACAGAGTATGATGTATGCAGGAATGTGGCACCCTACACCGAGTATTTCCTGCAACCTTGTCGTACAAGCAAGGGTTGAGAAATATAGTGTCATGCAGTGTGCTGTGGGTCATGCTCAAACGTGGTGCTATGTGCTACATAAAATATAATATGCTGCACCCTCTCTATGTAGTGCAGTGTATGCAAGCAATACGCTGGGCCTCATTATAACTCTGCCGGTCTGGTAACAACAGTGCCGGTAAGCCTACTGGCACTGTTGATACCGGACCAGCACACTACAATTCTGCGGGCGGGTGCCGTCCCACCCACCAGGGTCAGACATGGGGGCAGAACAGTACCCGTTCGCAGAGTTCTCATGGGAGCACTGGCACCATTGTTAACAATGCCAGTGCTCCAGTGTCCCCATTCCCATGGAGTCCTATAAGGGACTTAAAAAATTACTGGCGCCTGACTTCCCGGCCGCCGGTTTTGTACTACTTGGTGTTACCTGGAAGTCAGGCGCCGGTAATTCATTATGGGTCCGGTGGCTACCTGCCGATTTTACCGGCACGGCTACCGCCTGACCCGTAATGAGGCCCAATGTTATGTGCCACACTGACACTGCTGGAAAAAGCAGTCTCCTAATGCAATCACTACCTGTGTTATGAAAAAAATGAAAAGCAAAAAAAAAAAATATTCCACTATGTACTATATTGTCGCTTCTCAGTTTCAACCTACACTCATAAGCCCTGATACTGTTCTCGTGGCACATGGTCATTACGTCACTACTTTTAGGCAGTACCTGCGCTCCCTGCAACTGAACACTCCACCCTTTTATTACATCAGTAACAAACAATTCCTCCCCACCCCTTATTTTTCCCCCTTCATCTTCACCCACATCTTACTGAGGCAATCCAAGCTGTAGCCCTCTTCCACACATCCCTCCAGAGACCCGGGGAGGATAACACAGTAGTTCCCACTGATGCAACAAACCCATTATGTTTCATAGTGAACAGGGTCCGGTGGTTCAGTAAATACCAGATCCACACTGTCAACCATTTTCCTCACTATTACCAGCTCCTATCGCGTTTCTGTACCTACTCCCTTCCTTTTTTGTCCCCACATTAAACATCCTTCCTCTTCTTGTCCCCCACCGTTTCCTCAGTTTCCCCCCCCCAACTTCTTCACTTCCTGTGTCCAACAACCCAATACCACTTGGATCGCACAAAAACCGATGAGCACCACTACAAGGATAGGAACCAATACCTTCAGGACCTGAGCCAACCATGTGGGTAGCCATGAAAAAAAGCATTTTACCAATACTGCTTTACGACCCTGCTAGAATCTTCTTCCATCTTCATGTGCAGGTTATGTAGGGCACTTATGCTGCTGTTAAACTACAATTTCTTTCATCGTTAGCAGGCTTTAGGGTGCAGCAGCTTGCCCCAATCTTTGTGCAAACACCCCCCCTCCATAGCTGTCAACAGTTATAAAACATACCTGTTTTGCAGAGTCATGAACCTTACGGCTCTAAGCTCCTCTCGTATTGCCCTTAACCCCTCAGTGGCATTTGATAGCTGCAAAAGCTCCCATCTTGTTATCTGGAGCCATTTTGCATTAGCAGTAGCCTGAAAACCCGGTGCTAAAAGAGATGCAAAAAAGGTAGCAGTCGAAGAAAACAACCTGAACGCTGTTGGTATTTCATGCAACAATTCTGACAATTTCTGGGATATATATTTGTTCTCCCTCCTCCTTCTTCTATTTCCATTCTGCAGCAAACAGAGGATAGCACAGGGGCAAGGTGCTGGTCTTGGAAGCAAGACCACACAGAGCAACAGAGGATCGAATCCCGGATCCGCGCTTTGAAACCAAACTCAGGTACCGTATTAGGCACGTTATAAAAAACAATTAAATTAAATTACCATTGGTTGGAAGTAGGGAATGCTCACAGTAAGTATATGGTTTCAATCTGGGATACATGTGATCAATTTTTCGCTGATTTTGATATAGACAGACTGACCTTGGTAACAAATCCTGAGAGAGTAAAAAGGTTGCAATATGAAAGGGATTGGAATACCACAACAGATAAATTGCATTCATACCCCTCTCTTAATGACCTAAAGTGGAACATAGAAGACGAGGGACTATTTCCTTTATATTTACCCAATTTCCCAATTGATATTACCGTACCCTCCTTCTCAAATTTACGATGGAACATCCTGCCAACCCAGGAGGAACTGTTAAGAAGGAAGATGGTAGGCATTGTAAATCCATCCTGTTGATTTTGTAAGAAGACAAGGGAAATAGAAACTGTGAAGCATTTATTACTACTATACCCGGCATTACGGGCAAAAAGAATGATCTACCTTGAGAAGTTTGCAAAGTGGGAACTGAGGAGGGGATGATGATTGTATTTGGTCCCGATGTATTTCCATCCAAAACATTTCAGAGGGTTTGGCCGTAGCATCCTTTATTAAATCCTTGAATCTATATATTGATCATGATCGAGAGCAGGAAGCCTGTATCTAACCAGTATTAACAGGAGAGTAACCGGCCCATATGTAGATTTTAAAAAGTTATTGGAGTGAAGGGATCAAATGCTGTGATCATAGTCACACCTGAACTCTGGAAACTACAAATCGGAAGGTTAGAACTCAGAGGTATTTTAATTCTTAATGGGTAGTCGAAAATATGTGTGTATTTTGGTAAAATTAGCCTTTTTTGATTATTATGTGATTTTAGGTAATCTGGACTAAAATGTATACTAACACAGCTAATGTATACTATGTATGAATTTGTTTTTTTTCTAAAATAATAACGTGGTTTCATGAATTTATACTACCATCGATGAATTAATTTAAATATTTTAATCAAAATTGTTAGATAGATGTTGAGTAGTACCAAGTATCTGTAAAACTGTGAAAAGTTGTTTTTTTTTTCATTTAAATCTCTTATTCTTTTTTATTTGTGTGAACTATTTTGATATTTGAATTATAAAGGTTTTGTTGTATACCAGATACAAATGAAAAGAATTAAACTTCTACAGGTATTATGCCAGCACCCTCATTTTGAATATTAGTGAAACGTTTGTCTGTACCTAGTCTTTGACAGTCCTTCAATTGTTTGCCTAGGGTCCCTGTGTCTGTTATCCTTTTCAGGAAACCTGTTGCTAATTCCAGAATATTCTATAAAAGAATGCTCTTCGGCAGACAGTTTGGCAATACCATGGACATTGAGAGGGGCAATGTCTGAATTAGGCACTACCAACGCAAGTGTATGTAGTGCTATGAGGCAGCATGAGCCAGCCCATCATGGTGGCAGCTGAAGGTAAGCATTGGGCCCACAAGCTCACCAAAGGTCCATAATTATAGAGGTTCCATTGCAAGACCATATATGGAATAAAGGCACAATAACCATATACTAATGGCACGCCAGCCGTGAGGTTCCTTTCCCAAACAAGTCTGGTTTATTTTCAGAGTACCTCAGTCGGCTGACCAGGTCTCAACACCTCACGACATGTGTTCACAGACACTGTGAGAGGAGAGAGAGCGGGCATTGGTAAAACAGTAATATATATACATAACACATCATGATTGTGCAGCATTATTCGGTCCGCCCATATACATGACATACAAGCTAGGGTTCAGTAATTGACAGTTATGCAAGCAACTTCATTCAGTCTAAACATTTGGTATTTCTAGCCGAGGCTGCAGAGACAGCTTACTGTTTTGGGGAACACAGGGAAGGATATCATGTTCTAGCAGGGATACATTCCAACTAATGTTATCTATTCGCTGTGCTCATGGGCTAAGGGTCAGACAGTTCTGAAGCAGAAAAAATACCATATTTCATGGAGGAGCACCGTTAGTCGCATATCATTCTTATTTAACTGCCTTCTACAACAGCGTTTGCAAGACAGGCTGGCACCTCGGGTGCTGATTAGTCGATGCGTATGTACAGCTTCAAGGCTTCACAGAATAAGAAAACAATGTATTTCTGAAGGTTTTCACATTCCTGCCTACGTTAGCATTCAAAGTTCAAGCTGTGACCTCGCACCCTGTGTAGTGTAGACCTGAAGCACGGAATATATTTGCAAAAAGCGTTTAGAAAAGAAAATGGCAGGCAATTACAAAATGGACTCCCAATGGCCACATTCAGGTTTCATGGTTCGCAATGTTTGTTACATGATGTGATTTGCTTCTGGCCGACATACTATTCATACCATTCGGGCTGTACGATTGCATTACAGTTGTACAAACCCTCCTTTTGGCTTTAAGCCAATAGCATCATCCAAACATTGCATCATCATCGGACCAAGTATCACACCCCGAACTACCCAAGTCGCTATCATAATAATTATCAGAAATATTGACTGCCATAAATGCCTTGATTATTTCATTCTCATGTTTGAGACCACCATTTATCATATTGGGTTCGGGCTTCAGGATCTTTGTACTAATTATCTGTACACATTAATTTCTAATTATGGAGCAAATGGCTGGCAAACATTGTATGCAACAACAGCAGAGTATGAGGATACTGAATATCATGACCAAAGTTGCTATCAATTTCCATCCCCAGGATCGTAACAGTTCCCAGAACCATGTACTCAAATTTAGATGCCAGCCACCTGTGGGAATGTGGATTTCAGAACTCGGAAGGTCTAATTTTTTAATTGCTTCAAATATTGTAGGGGAGGAGTTGCTTACATAAACACAGCACGCTGATCCCACTAATTTGCATACACCTCCACGGTCAACCAAAATAATGTCAAGAACCATTCTATTCTGAAATGCAACTAGTCTGATTGTGTAAATAACAGGTACCTTCCAAGTTTCTAGGTAACCATGGATAGGCTTGATCCCCACATACAAAATAGACAGGACCTCCTATATATAGTGGTTTCTCTTTGTGCTCAAGCACAGAAGTATTCATACATTTGGTAAATGTACCCATTGGGTGAGAACCTTTATTCCGCAAACAGAATGGAACCGAATGTGGACTATGGTTTATAGTGTAGGAAGGAGGCATGGCATCTTTGTTACCTACAAGAGCCATTTTAAAAGTAATCAGCGACTGGTAGTGTCTAGAGAGTCTATCAATGGGGCTGGTTGATGCAGTGTTCATTTTGCTTCTATTTGAAAACACAGAACAACCCAAAGGTGTCAATACCAATCTCTGAAATTCATTTATGTTAGTTGCATCAAAGTTCCCAGTGGTACTGTCATTCCATCTCCCAAGAAATAGAGCTCTTAGTGATGCATAACAGGCAGTACTCAGGGCAGAGGATGTATACACCAACCCATTCCTCTTTCCCCATGCTGGGGTAAATGCGAGCATACCCAGCAATTGGATTGGTTCAAGATTGCATGTGTCATATTCATAATCAATAACAGAGTATTGTTATCATAACCTTTTCTATGTTTAACATCTCGTGGAGAGAGAGTGTAAGAAAGCACATGAGCCGGAGTCATAGTGGGAGCATTGACAGTGGGCAATAGGGTATTCATGGGATGTATATCTTCTAAATACCAGGACATTGGAATTAGTGTAAATACGATGCAGATAAGTATGATGGCCAGGAGCAGTTTAGTTTTAATAGACCAAGTCCTTCTCAGATTAGATTCAATGTCAATGTCTATAGTTCTATTAATGTCTTCATCAGCGCAAGAGGCAGCAGGAGCGAATACAGGCATTATTTCAAATGTTTCTCTGCGTCCGTCGGAAAAAGTCTTACACGGCAACACAAGTTTAGTCAGTAGAATGTAAGCAAGTTCAATTCAGCCTGCTTAAGATGGCAGCAAGCTGGTGTTTACCTCAGAGGCTCCAAAATATAGGAACAAGTATCAACATCAGTTTTCCATAGTGTCGGTACCTTTGCCCCCGCTTGTCCGCGCTGGGTTGCAAAGCCCTTCACTTTCAATAGTAGCACTGGGAAATCATGTATCAGAGCTCTCATCAGATACAGCTCATACGCTCCCTTTCCCTAGGCCTCTATTTCCAGCCCCATCCGTGGGCCAGAAACAAAGGCTGTTGCAATTACTTCTGAATCCGTGGACGTAGATTGTACCTCAAAGCTCCAGGTAGGGTGTGATCGATGAGCAATGCACTATCGTTGTTTGCAGCAGATGCAGAAACAATGCCAATTGGTGATGATGAGGCAGCAGACAAACAAGGTTGAGGTAACACTGATGGTTCAGATTTTGTTGCAGTCTCCCCAGGCCCCTTCTTGGGGTCAGGAAGCGGTTTCGACTGAATTTCAGCAATGTCCTTGTGATCAATCAAAGCTGGTTCACTCTGGAAATCAGAATCATCAGTTTCTTTCTCATGTGGCAAAGGAAACGGGATCCTTTTCATGTGCGTTGCATGTATCCAATGCTTCCGATTGTTTACTCGAACCGCAGTCTGCGTGGCCAGGAGTATCTGGTATGGTCCTTTCCACCGCGGTGCGAGCAAAGACTTTCTCTCAAAATTCTTGATCAGAACCCTGTCCCCCGGTTGCAGACGATGGCCTGGGCCCCTGTATCTGACAGGAAGAGCCTCCTGCACCTGCTGATGAATCAAACGCAAGTTTTGAGTCAACTGTTTACAGTATTCAGTAAGTAATGGGTACTCTATATCCTTTAACCTTCTCGGACGTAGCACATTCCATACATTGGCTGGTCTCCCCATTATAATCTCATGGGGGAGAGACCAGTCTTTGATTGCACAGACGTACGCATTGATAACAAGGCTAGCGGTAAAGCATCGGGCCATTTCAAATTACTTTCGGCGCATATTTTCACCAGTTTATTTTTCAAAATACTGTTTTGCCGTTCCACAAGACCGGCACTCATCGGATGTCTGGCTGAATGGAATCGTTTATCAATTTGGAGGCCTGCACAGATCTGTAGTATCACGGCAATTATAAAATGCGGGACGTTATCTCACCATATAACATGTGGTAGCCCAAACCTCGGAAAGTATTCCTTTAACATGGATTTCGTTGTTGACATGGCTGAACAGTCTTTCAGGGGATAGGCCTCTACCCATTTGCTAAATGCACAGACTACTACAAGGACATACTTAAAATTGTGGCATCTCTCCATTTCTATAAAGTCGAAATTGATTACTTCAAAGGGCATTGAGGGAGGACCAAAACGTCCTACTGGTGTCACTGTTCCCTTTCCAATGTTATGTTGTAAAAAAAATCATGCAGTTTTGAATCAACCTCTTGGCAGTTTTTGATATATTTTCATTGTACCATACAAAATCAAGGTGCTGACAAATCTTTTTCGCACAAATATGTGTTTGACCATCGGCCATAATAACCATTGCCATAACATACGCATTCGGCAGCATCCATCTACAGTTCTCTTTTTCTACCCAACAACCCTCTGTATCTAATTCTGCTGGACCCTCGGACCATTGATTTATTTCCTCCGGAGTAGCCTATGCTTGTATTTCTTTTACATTCCAATGTCCATCCTCTATAATGCAGCACACCCTCTCTGTTGTTTTCAATATACATTTTGGTGTGCAAATCAGTGGCAGTGTGTTTCGCGATTCTGTCTGCAAATGCATTTCCTTTTCCTACATTACACGTTACCTTTTTATGAGCGTTACATTTCATTATTGCTAATCGCTTAGGAAGCGCAAGTGCTGACGCCAGTCTCACTATTAAAGTGCCATGTTGGATCTTAGTTCCAAGGGACGTTAGAAAACCCCTTTCAGCCCATAATCAGCCAAAGCTGTGGACCATCCCAAAGGCGTATTGACTATCAGTGTATTTGTTTACACTAAGATTTTCAGAAATTTCACATGCTCTGGTCAAAGCTATTATTACTGCAGCTTGTGCTGAGTTATGTGGGATTTGTTTGCTCTCTACATTAGTTTTCAGTGTGGTAATGGCATAAGCAGCAGTTGATATGCCATTTGGTAATTTAAAACAAGAGCCAACATAAAACAGTTCTCCATCTGGCCCTTTCAGGGGTATATCGGTTAAATCAATTCTTCCTTTTGTCTCTTGCTCAGTTATAATTAAGCAATCATGTCTTAATTTCTCCTCACTCCCTCCTCTACTTGGAGGAGGCAATAACTTGGTCGGATTCAAAGAGCAACATCTCTTAATTTGGATATGCGGTGCAAATAGGATCAATTCATACCTTGTTAGTCAGGCGGATGTGAAATGTTGGGTCTGTGTTCTATTTAAAAGAATGTCTACTGAATGGGGTACCATCACGGTTACAGAGTGACCTAAAACCATCCCCTCGGTTTGTTTCACTGACGTGGTAAAGCACATGCAACAGGATCCAACGTGGAAGAAAAATAACTGCATGTTCTATTTTTGCGCCCGTGTTCCTGAGTCAAAACAGCCAAAGCACACCCATCATTTACCTGTACAAACAACATAAAACACTTCTCATAATTTGGCGTGACCAAATCCGGAGCTGAACATAGCGCAGCTCTGAGCAGGTCAAAGGCATTTTAACACTCCATGTTCCATGGCAAAGTTAAAGTAATATCCTTCCTTGTCAGTGCCACTATGGGTTTTACAATCATAGAAAAGTTCAGAATCCACTGCCTACAATATGAAGCCATGTCAATTAAAGCCCTGGCTTCCTTTTGCGTATTTGGAATAGGCATATCAGAGATGCTTTTTATGCGTTCTGGTGTTAATCTCCTTCCCTCCTTCGATAGGAGGTAGCCCAAAGAGGCCACCTCCTCTCGACAATACTGAAATTTCTTCAACTAAGCCTTGTGTCCGTGTGCCGCTAAATGCCTTAACCATAAGACAGTACTTTTTTTTACAAATCTCCTCTGAATCTGCTGCTATAAGCAGATCGTCAATGTATTGTAATAATATACAGCCTGCTGGTAACTCAGACATATCTATCTGTTCCTTCAATGCCCTACTGTAAATACTTGGACTTTCAGTGTAACCTTGAGGAATACGTGTGAATGTGAACGAGCGTCCTCCTAACGTGAACACAAATAGATATCTACTGTCTGAATGAACTTGAATACTAAGAAATTAATTTTTCAAGTCAATTATGCTAAAATGTGATGCAGAGGCTGGAATCATAGTCAGAATTGTGGTGACATCGGGGACTAGCAGGAATTGCGCAGCAACAATTTTGTTCACTGCGCGTAAGTCAATCATAAAACGGTAAGGGATTTCATTACCTCATTTCTTGTAAACTGGAAGAATCGGACTATATACTTCCAGAAATGCCTTCAATTACATTTCTGGATATTAAATCGGATACAATGCATTTCAAAGCTTGCTTAACTTCAATCAAAATGTTGTATTGCGGAATGGGTGGTAGTGTAATTCCTTCTTTCAAAACAATTTTTACTGGTTCCATTTTTAAAATACCTACATCGTTATGATTTACTGCCCATATACTAGTCAGTGCTTTACTTAATTCAGCCGGTAATGGTAAAGACATGAATTGTTTGTGGTGGCAAAATCGTCAAATACACTCCATCAGGAGAACAATAAATTACTGCATTCAATTTCTTCAATAGGTTCAACCCCAACAAATTCTCGCCGCAATTTGTCATCAAAAGAAATGGATAAGATTCAGTGAAAGGACCTAATGTGATTGCCACTGGCTGTGAAACTGGACTAATTACTGGTGTACCTGAGAACCCTACTGAAACATTGCTATGCCCTGACAGTGGTATATTTGGAACCCGCTGATGGTCGATCAAACATTTCTGTCCACCTGTGTCCACTAGAAAAATATGCTCCATATTCCCAAGCTTCATTTCTACGTAGAGCCCTTTCTAATTAACGGGAATAGGCACTGGTTCCAAACCCTGCTTTGGACTGTCCTAGGGGAACAGTACATCATCAGACGTAAAGTCTCCGGAGAAATATGCATTGGAGGGATTATCCAAAAACATTTGCACCATTCCTGGTGTTCTGTTGCTGATTCTGATTAGGAACAAGTTACTTACCTGTAACTGTTGTTCTCCAGCATGGGTCTGGCATGGATTCACATGCTCATGAATATTCCCGTTGTCAGGCTGGGAATCCTCGGTAAAGAAAAAATCAGTATCAGTTTCGTTTCTGATCCGTCTTTCTTAGTAGTAACCAATCACTGGTCTCTGGATCATACTGCCCCCAGCCAATGACTGCCCACTCCCTAAGCCCCTCCCCTGGCAGACATCCTCAGATTTGGTAGCACGTAAAGTGGCAGTATGACCAAGTGAAGAGCCGCAGAGGGGTAGGAGGGAGGGTTCGCATGTGAATCCATGCCAGACCCATGTTGGAGAACAACAGTTACAGGTAAGTAACTTGTTCCTTTTCCAGCATGGGGTCTGGCATGGATTCACAAGTTCATGAATATAAGAATACATAGCAGTACACACATGCACAGCCACAGGAGGTGGCAAGGCTCAACATTAAGCAACTCTTACCTCCTCACCAAGCCCACCTTTAGGCAAACAGGTTGCGCAGCACGGCCTGGCCGACCCTGTACTCCTCCCTGGAATCCCGGTCGACGCAGTAGAATCCCGTGAAGGTGTGCGTCGACCTCCACGTAGCAGCCCTGCAGATGTCCAGCAGGGGTACACCAGACAAGAACGCCATGGTAGCAGCGATCGCTCTGGTTGAATGGGCTCTCGGACGAGCGGGCAACAGTCGGTTTGCCAACCGGTGACAGTGCATGATGCAGCCAGAGAGCCATCTGGAAATGGAAGCCTTCGAGAGGGCCTTCCCTTGGTTCACAGGTGTGCGTCGACCTCCACGTAGCAGCCCTGCAGATGTCCAGCAGGGGTACACCAGACAAGAACGCCATGGTAGCAGCGATCGCTCTGGTTGGATGGGCTCTCGGACGGCCGGGCAACGGTCGGTTTGCCAACCGGTGACAGTGCATGATGCAGCCGGAGAGCCATCTGGAAATGGAGGTCTTCGAGAGGGCCTTCCCTTGGTTCACAGGTCCAAAGTTCACAAACAGTTGTGATGTCTTCCGAAAACTCTTTGTGCGGTCCATGTAGAACTTCAGCGCTCTAGCTACATCCAGCGAGTGCAAAGTCCTCTCGGCCAGCGACAAAGGCGACGGGAAGAAAACTGGTAACACCAAGGGCTCGTTGAGATGGAAGTCCGACGGCACCTTGGGCATGAAGGAGGGGTGCATCCTCAGCACCACCCTCGTCTCGTGAAAAGTCAAGTATGGAGGCATGCAGGAAGGGCCTGGATCTCTCCCACTCGTCATGCAGAGGTGATGGCCACAAGAAATGCAGTTTTCCACAACAGGAACTTCAACGGAGCCAAATGCAGAGGCTCGAAACGCGCCACCATGAGCCTGGTCAGCACCACGTTGAGCTCCCACGCCGGGGCCGGAGCCTTCACCGGCGGGAATGAACAGGACAGTCCCTTCATAAACTCCTTCACCAGGCGATGAGACCACAGAGATGATCGTCCCGTAGTTCTGGTGTAGCGGGAGATCGCTGCCAGATGTATTTTGATGGAGGCATGAGCCAGCCCCACCTTGGCCAGCGACAGCAGGTACGGCAGCACTTGAGGGGCCGTAATTCGCAGAGGGTTAATCTTCTGTGCACGGCACCAGACAGAGAACCTCTTCCATTTGTGTCCATAGCACTTGAGAGTTGAGGACGCCCTGGCCTTTGCAAGCACCTCCTTGCAGTCCGCCAGGATATCGTACCCTCCAAACTCTAGTGCCGCAGGAGCCAGGCCTGCAAGTTCAGCGACCCCGGGTCGCGATGGAGGATGGTGGCTCCTTCTCTGGAGAGAAGATCTGCATCCGTCGATAGTTTGACTGGGGGGGATGCTGACATGTCCAGAAGGTCCGGGAACCAGATCTGTCTCGGCCATGCCGGTGCGACGAGGATCATCCTGCACTGGGACCTCTTGATTTGGTTGACGAGTCGCAGTAGCAACGGCAACGGAGGGAATACAGGAACAGGCCGTCCCAGGGGAACGAGAAAGCATCGCCCATGCTCCTTGGCTGGGGAAACCTGTTGGCGAACCTCTGGCACTTGGAGTTCACCACCGTCGCACACAGATCGATCAGTTGAAAAAGCTGACCCACTTGGTCCTGGCACAGTTCCCACTCATGGCATGAGCGGAGCTCCCTGCTCAGCGAGTCGGCGATGGTGTTCTTTATCCCTGCTAGGTGGAAGGGCACCAGAAACATCCCCTGGTCAACGGCCCAATGCCACAGGTCCTGGGCCTCCTTGGATAGGGCCGGGGACCTGGTTCCTCCCAGCTTCCGGATGTAGAACATTGTGGTGGTGTTGTCGGTGAAGATCCTCACCACCTTGACCTTGAGGGATGGGATGAATGACCTGAGAGCTCAGAACACTGCTCGAGCTCCAGGATGTTGATGTGGAGTGACCTCTCCTCCGGAAGCCAAAGGCCTATCGCGTGAAGATCTCCGGTGTGCGCTCCCCAACCCTCCAGGTAGACATCCGTCGTCACCGTCTCCTGGTGTGCTGGGGTCTGAAAGTCCGTGCCCGCCGCGAGGTGCGCGCGGGTGCCCCACCACCGAATCGCTTGGCAGAAGATCTCGATGAGCGGGATCTTGTCTTTGAAGCTGCCCACCGCTTGCATCCAACGGGCGTCAAGGAACTCCTGCAGGGGACACATCCACAGCCTGCATAGGCCACCAGGTAGATGCAAGAGGACATCATGCCGAAGAGTGACTTGATGGACCTCACCCTGGCCACGTCCGTGGCCAGCAGGCACTGCACCTTGCCCAGGATGGCCTCCGACGGGGAAGCCAATCGTGCCACTGTATCGAGCTTGGCTCCCAGAAACAGTGCAACCTGCGACGGAACCAGGTGGGATTTGGGGAAGTTGATGGAGAATCCCGGGTATGTGAGCAGTTGGATGTCTTCGCTGTGTGCTCGA
The DNA here is from genome assembly GCF_040938575.1 of Ambystoma mexicanum. Taxonomy (NCBI): domain Eukaryota; kingdom Metazoa; phylum Chordata; class Amphibia; order Caudata; family Ambystomatidae; genus Ambystoma; species Ambystoma mexicanum. Next base: position 550,701,472 of record NC_090923.1, read on the forward strand.
CGGCGAGCTCCCTTGTCCTTGCTTGGATGAGCCAATTGAATTGGTAGTGCCGTCCTTGTACTACGAATCTGAGAAACTTTCGGCCTTTTAGAATGGGGATGTGGAAGTACGCATCCTACAAGTCCAGCGACGACAGGAAGTCGCCTGCCTCCAGCTGTCCCAGTGCTGGAGGGTGACCATCCGGAACTTCTGGGCCTTGATGTATTTGTTTAACCGACACAGGTCCAGGATGGGGTGCCAACCGCCTGTCTTCTTTCTGAATCGGAAGTATCTTGAGTATACTCCGGAGCCCCGGAGCCTCTTCGGGACGGGCTCAATGGCCCCTTTCTTGAGCATCGTCCTTACTTCTAACAGCAGTTGTAGGATGTGATTTTCCTTCCTGGCCACGGGAGGAATTCGGGGGCACGTCTTTAGAAATTCGAGATTGTGCACGTGGGCCAGGGTATCCAGCACCCAACGGTCGGTGGAGATGGAGTCCCACACGCTGACGAACTTCGCCAGCCGGTCTCCCTCTAGGGTGCTCAGGTGGGGGCCCGACGCCCCGGCCGGTTCAGTCCTGCTTGGAGGCGGCCTTGCCGCGCTGGCCTCCTTGGCGACGGCGACGGGGTCCTCCTTACTTGCCGCGCCCTCTGTAGGCCTCTTGTGACGAGGAACGGGCGGCCTGGCGGTACGTTGAGGAGCTGCCGCCGAATTCTTTGGAGGCACCTTGCTTGCCTCCGGAGTTCCGAAAGGGCGGCTGTCGTTGCTGCAAAATTCCCAAGGCCCGAGCCGTCTCCATGTCAGTCTTGATGGCCTGAAGTGACTCATCTACTGTTTTTCCAAACAGGTTGCTCCCGTTGAAGGGCATGTCCAGAACTCTGGTCTGCACGTCCTGGTGGAAATCTGTTGTCTTGAGCCATCCCCGCCGTCGAAGGCAAACACTGTTGCCCAACTGGCGGAACCCTGTGTCCGCGATGTCCGTGGCAACCGTTATGGCGTGGTCTGACGCCACCTCACCTTCCAGTAGGATCCTCAGGGCCTCCGCCCTTTTTTCGTCCGGTAGGAAGTCCAGCAGGGGGGCGATCTTGTACCACAACTCCTTGTCGTAGCGGACCACAATCGCTAGAGCGTTGGCCGCCTTAATTGTCGTCGCCGCGGATGAGATGGCTCGTCGTCCCATAGCGTCCAGTTTCTTTCCCTCGCCGTCAGGTGGAGAGGTTGAAGTCGAAGCAGTCGCCCCCGCCGACTTCTGCTTGGCTGCCGCCGAGACGACCGAATCCGGGGTCGGCAGCGCCCTGAGGCACCAAGGGGCGGAATCGGGGACCTGGTACTTCTTCTCGTACCGATCCCTCTTGGCAGGCGTGGTGGACGGGTTCTTCAGAAGAGCAAGTCCCTCGTCCCAGATGTCGTCAAGCAATGGCACAGCGAGGACAGTTTTCCTCTTGGCCTCGCGCCGTTGATAGAGGAAGCCTTCCTTCTTCTGTTCCTCGGGGCAGGCCTGAGGAGGTAGTGATGGAAGGCCCATCCTGTCGTCACCACCATCATCATCCGTCCCTGTCGTGGCCGTATCTGTTCCCGTGTCATCCCTAGGATCAGGGGAAGGAGATGAAGGCTAAGCGGGCCATGAGGGCTGGAAATGCGGGGGGGATGAACTCTCCTCTGCTTGTTTAGAGGGCTTCCCGACGGGCCCGGCTCTGCTGGGTCATCTGTTGGGGGTAGGGGCAATCTGTCCTTATCTCCGTGCATAAGGTTTGGATTGCCATCAAAATGGCTGGCGAGTTGTCCAGCAATGGCTGTGACGGGCACGATGTTTGCTCCTCCTCCTCGGGAACCTCATCAGTGCCGCTGTCGCTTTATTCGTCCGCCTCCTCGGGATTCCTCCCGTGGGACCGGACCTCCTCAAACCACTTGTTGAGGCCTTGCACGACTTCGACCAGCTCCTCCTCAGAGGCTGTATCCGTGTTCATGATGGCAACCGCCCCCCCCTCTTTTTCCACCGGGGTCTTCATGGGAGTCTTATCGATGGGCTGAAAAGAAGATTCCCTCCGCAGTGGCAGGGAAACTCTGGGCCCCAAGGTCGTCTCCACTGGGGTAGCCTCCACAGGCTTCGCCAGGGCCATCACGACTCCCTCGATAGAGGCCATAGCGGGGTGAATCAGGGCCTTCACAACTTTTGGTGTGCTTGAGGCCTTCACCTTGGAGGGAGGGACACTGCCTCACACCCCCTCGGCTGTTTCCGTTGGGATCGACTGGGGCTTCTCCAGAAGCTTACCCGGGATCTCCGACTTCCTCTTCCCCGAGCCAGAGCGTTGGCTCGTGCTTGAGGGCGTCGGTGAAAGTGCACCCTGCCTGGCAGCCGAGGAGCCTGAACGTTTGGCGCTCCCGGTGCCCGCGGACTCGCGGTGCTTAGCCTTCTGTTGGGCCCCCGTCGCCGGAGCGCCCTCAAAGGACTTAGAAAACCGCTCTGAACTCTTCTTCTTCTCGCCTACAGCTGGGTCTTTCCTTCCAGCCAGTGGTGAGGCGGATCCGTCGATCCCTCATGGTCCGCTCTGACATGTTCTTGCAAAACGCACATTCCTTCTCCACGTGCGTTTTGTCTTCGTGAAGGCAGTAGAGGCATCTAGAATGCTTGTCCTCCATTCTGCAATCCGCATCCAGGGCAGTTCCTGAACAGCTTGGATCCGGGCGTCGAGCTTCCCTTGTCCTGGGCCATGTCCACGGGGTAGGCCTCAAGGTCTTCTGGGCTCCAAGAAGCGTACTCGATGAAAACTTCACCCTTGATGGGCGTAGAAAATTCCAAAACAGGTCCCCGTTGATCGGAAGTAGAAACGGTGGAGCTTGAGGCTCAATTGACTGAAAAAATGAGATTAAACTCTTTGAAAAATCACAGAACGCAGTAAAAGCTCGAGAGCTATAGCACGAGGACTCCCAAAACTTGAACGTGCGGTAAAAATCTGAGGATGGATGCCAGGGGAGGGGCTTAGGGAGAGGGCAGTCATTGGCTGGGGGCAGTATAACCTAGAGACCAGTGATTGGTTACTACTAAGAAAGACAGATCAGAAACGAAACTGATACTGATTTTTTTCTTTACCAAGGATTCCCAGCCTGATGACGGGGAATATTCATGAGCATGTGAATCCATTCCAGACCCCATGCTGGAGAAACTTGATTATACTGAAATTGTGACTGAAACTGACTTCTGTTCTGGCCCCCTATTCCTGGACGACCTCTAAATGGTCTTCTCGAAATAGTCCCATTTATCCTCTGTAATTGCGGGCACTCTGCTTGCCAATGGCCTTCCTGTCTGCAATAGGCACACTGATTTATACCTATCGGACCCTCATGTATGTTGGACGATAATGCAAATTGGACTCTAGATGGTGCGTTTCCACCACCTCTATTACCTTTGGCTACCTGTTGTAGTAACATTCTTGTTTTCAGATCTCCTTTCTTCCTTTCTACCTTGTCCTTTTCTTAATTTATTCGGTTTTCATAATTTTGGGCCATGTGTAATACCTCACTTTGTGACTTTGCTTGCCATGCACTTTCAGATGTCATTATCAATGTCTGAATTTCCGGTAACAATCCTCGCACAAATTTATCAACAAATAATCTCTTTCCAGGTTCTGTACTTAGATCTTAACCACTAAATACTGCAAATACTTCTTCAAATCAGTTAAAAAATTCCGTTGCTCCTTCCGATTTACCTTGTAAACAAGCAGTCCATTTATCCCAAACTATTCTCTTCTCAGGCACTAAAGTTTTCAATTTCGATACTATCCGTGAGGGCAAACTTAAAATCACTTGCAGAGGTTTCTCTCCAGCCTTTCTCTCACTATCGACTCTAAACAAAGTTTCCCATTTATCACCCATAATTTGTTTCCATATGTCAGCAGGAAGAATCACAGGGAACAATAGATCAATGTCACTCAGTGTAAAAACAGATGAATTCAAAACGGATTCAATTTCCTTACAAAAACCAGCAGGAATGTTCCTAATATCAGGGACTGACTGTTTTAGTGTTCACTTCTTGCCTAGAAAAGGGGACATGTACAAACTTTACAATATAATGAGCTTCTATCGTACGTGCTGGAGTTTGTCCTTCGGCAGGAATTTCTACTTTGGGACGAACGTGGGAGGCACCTCCCTCGTGGCTAATCGCAAAGTAGAGGATTCTGGATCTGAGCGTCTATTTAGCAACAAAGCCAAATCAAGGGAAAAAGCAGCAGTTCCTGTGTCAGACAAAAATGCTCTTTTATAAATTGTCATCAAATCAGCAGGACAACAAACCTTCTTCATGCATTCATCCTGTAAATATTCCACCATAACCTGTAACACTTTTCTCTGCATTTCCGGTGTATATTGACTAAACGTATCATGCACTTTAAACAGGGAAATGGCAACATCCATAATCCATCTAAGCGCATCTCGCGTACAAATACGCATCTCTTCACTAACATGTTTCAACGGCAGAAGAAATAGTTTCTGGACATATGACATATGTGGTTCACGCTTACTCATTATATCTTTATGCAATCGGTCAAGTTCTCACTTAAACACAAATATTTGCCCTACATGTTCTCGTATTTTCGCTGCACTATCTCGGGAATAGGAAAGGACAATCAAATTTCGCAATTCTTGCGGTATCACAGTATCAGTTAAGTCACTCCATACATTAACAAGATAATTTCCAATATATTCTAACAATACCTGTTCTTCGCCAAAGCCTCTATGATCAGATATGGAACTTTGCAGAGCCACTTCATCGCCATCATCAATATACGTCTCAGCTCACCGTTTCAGTTTGTCTTTCCGTTCCTTACTGTCATGATGCCTACCCCCGGGGAACCAGACCAGGTCCAGCAACCCCAGAAGCAGGCATCAAGTTATTTTGAGCAAACCCAAAAACCCCTGCTAGGGGCTCATATGGCTCATAGAGTAGAACTTACCTGATGCAGACCATGCTGCAAGCTTACCTGATGCAGAGCTCCAAGCCAAATGAGGCTTGGAAGGGACTATTTTACCTAGGGACTACTTTTTACTCGGGTGGGGCTGGGGAGGAATACTTACCTGGAACTACTTTGGAGGCTATTTAAACCACGCCCGAAGAGCAGCACACGCTTTGCATTATTCTGCAGCCAGCAGCGTAACGCTCACCGTGTCTGCAAGCCTGCATCCGGTCTTCTGCCACGGCCACCGTGAGTCTGCAGCTCCTAGAAAAAGGGAGGAACAGAAGGAGAAGAGGTTAGAATAAGAGCAAAACCTTCGATACTTACCTGAATTCCGGATCCACCGCGCCTTCGAGCTGGAAGAAAGAAGCATTTTACGCACGCCACCTGGCCTGCTGCAGCGCCGTGCTGAACTCACCGGCCTTCGATGCATCCTCACGATCCACCGCATCCTTCTGCACGTTCCCGTCACACTCTGGCACCTAAGGGGAACACAAGAACAGCAAAGGTGAGCCAAGGGAATAAACAGAGGCAATAGTAACTACCCCCATAGACTTACCTGATTACCGCCGGGGGTACTCTTCCTCTTCACGGGTCGGCGCAGTCTCCATTGCATCCTCGCCATACCCCGGCCCCTAAGGCGAACAAAAGGACAACAAGGTGAGATGAAGGGACAAACAAGGGGAACTCTTCTCACCACAATAGACTTACCTAATTTTACCGCCGGAGGCATTATTCCCCGAACTTTATATTTTCTCGCCACACCTGAATAAGGGAGCAAGCCACAGGTTACATTCTGGCCTTATTTTATTGAACTGTGTAGGATAAGCCAAATCCTTACCTGAACTTCGTCAACTACCACGAGGAACTCTTTGCTGGGGGTCAAGCTGAAAACTGCAATTAATCGGACAAGAGTGAAAGTCAGACATGTGAACTCTTACGAACTACATACTTTTTGGAGTCAATATTGTTCTGGAACTCACCAATTCCTTCGAGCCAGTGAAGCAACTGGTTATCAACGCGCCCCGGCGCTCAATGTAGGATGGAGAGCTCATCTTTTCAAACCATCAGGTGAGACTATAAGAGGGGACATCAAAGGTGATCTGTGGGGAGAACAGCGGGGGTGGGAGGATTTACGCTCAACCCCACGGGTGGTTAATTCCCTTTCTCCATTTACAGAAGAATATTCCTACGGGCCAAGCAAACGAAGCTAGGTGGGCCAGTCCAGTCCGTCATCTCGGCCCTATGCGTCACATTGGTGGAGACCGCAGCTGTCCAGTTCAGATCGATGCCTCTGTGGGAGCCAGGTGAGCGTAACACTTACTAATCGTACTAAGAGTCTGTCTAATACTTCCTCTTTCAGGGCCCACTGATGCAGAACTGCCAGCTAAAGCGTATAACTAATGCTCTGTAGGAGTTGGAGGAAATGATCTCAATGGCGCAGATGGGTCGGCTAGTGCAAGTGCAGATGCAAGCATGGGAATAGCGCCAGGGGGAGATACATAGGGAGGTGGTGCAACTGGGTCAGTACTTGGATGATCATTTCTTCACTCATTCAGTATCTTGTTTATCAATTTGTCTGATGTATGCAAATCCTGTGAAGGATATATTTACTGTTTGTCTAATTGGAAGGCCCTATCCATGTTCCTAATGGCTTCTGTCTGCTTCTATTGATCATGCACTAACGCTTTCTCTGAATTTGACATGTGTCTATGTGTATGTTTCTCTCTACTTTTCAAGTGTTGATTCGCTTCCTTCCTCAGTCCCTAACAGCGGCGAACGCTGCAGGCCTCACCTTTTTCCATAGCAGTACTGATTCCAAATGTTCTATGCATGCTAGCTCGAAGCTCCTATTATTCAGCCAATGCAGGTCTGATACACGTCTGGTCTGCCTATGCCAAATCGCATTAAACACAATTAATACCATACTTAATGTACATTTCATACACTGGAGACCCCTCGGGTGGCGCAGCGTGGCCAGTTTCCAAAACTGTCTACCGCAGTGAAAAAATCTCACTAGGCAGGAAGACAATTTCCCCAGGCATGGTTAATGCTTACCTTTTTCACCTGGGCGTTTGTATTTGCAAGTGCAACACTCAACCAATATCAGGACATTTACGAATCGGGGCACGACTCACCTGATCAATCAATTCGTCACTCAATAAAATCAACTCTTAACGCAAACTGGATAACAGCACTCAACGACCTTAGCCCAAAGCATTCTTAAATAACAATCCAGCATCATGATCCGAGCGAGAAATCGAAAACTAATAACCACCAATGTAAATTTAAAACAGATAAACTGAATCGAAGGAATGAAGTGGATGAAAGTAGTAAAGTGGATGAAAGGGAGAGTCGCACGGAATGGTTTGAAGTGCGCGGAATGGTTTGGAGTGCACAGAATGGTTTGGAGTGCACAAAATGGTTTGGAGAGCACGGAATGGTTTGGAAAGCACGGAACGGTTTGGAGAACACGGAACGGTTTGGAGTGCATGGAACATGAAGGCGCTCGATCTCAAGCACCTACAGAAAACCATCATATCACACCACCATGCTTACTCTCTTCTATACTGCACCACTCAACTAGAACATAGCGATACTATGAAACATTTGGTATAGCTGTTCTCATACCAACACCTGACACATACTCCCCATCATCCTATCTAAACACAACTGGCTGCACACTCGCCAGCCTAGGCGTTTCCATCAGGCCTAACACAGCCAGAATCAGTCTGGTATCACCTTGCGAAACCGAACACATACTCCTGATCTCTCAACAACCACACCTACCGCTATGAAGCAGCTATCATACGAGCGCCACACCTGCTGCACACATATCCAGTGCACACATGCACCCTTTGTCTCTCTCTCTCTCTCTCTCTCTCTCTACTGACTTGAACTACGGTTCCCGAGGGCGTTCAACCTACCAGCGCCTTGAGATCATACCAATGGTACATAAGGCGCTATATAAATGCAAAGTAATATAACATAACATAACTCAGGACGCAATTCGCCCGTATACAGGCGCAATCAAGCATCGCCACGACCAACGTGTCTGGCACAATTTGCCTCGCTTTCAGGACCTTTGCCTTGATGTTCTCTGGGCGCTGGGATCGACCGTGTACAGATCTGCGGAGGAGTCTCTAATCACTTCTGCAGGGGGGGCCCCCGAACACCTTCCGATCCTGCTCCGACAGCTTTGTCCTCGACTCGTCCTTGCCTTCAAGATATGTGATGGAGCATCACACGGTGGGTCCCTATTCGGGCGCCATTTTTGTAAGACCATATATTGAATAAAGGTACAATAACCATATACTAATGACACGCCAGTCGTGAGGTTAGTTTCCCAAACAAGTCTGGTTTATTTTCAGAGTATCTCAGTCAGCCGACCGGGTCTCAACACCTCACGATGTATGTTCACAGAAACCGTGAGAGGAGAGAGAGCGAGCATTGGTAAAACAGTAATATATATACATAACACATCATCATTGTACAGCATTATTCGTTCCGCCCATATACATGACATACAAGCTAGGGTTCAGTAATTGACAGTTATGCACGTAACTTCATTCAGTCTCAACATTTGTTATTTCTAGCCCAGGCTGCAGAGACAGCATACTGTTTTGGGGAACACAGGGAAGGATATCATGTTCTAGCAGGAAGACATTCCAACTAATGTTATATATTCGCTGCGCTCATCGGCTAAGGGTCAGACTGTTCTGAAGCAGAAAAAAATACCATCTTTCATGGAGGAGCACCGTTAGTTGCATATAATTCTTATTTAACTGCCTTCTACAACAGCGTTTGCAAGACAGGCTGGCACCTCGGTTGCTGATTAGTCGATGCGTATGTACAGCTTCAAGGCTTCACAGAATAAGAAAGCAATCTATTTCTGCAGGGTTTCACATTCCTGCCTACGTTAACATTCAAAGTTCAAGCTGTGGCCTTGCACCATGTGTAGACCTGAAGCATGGAATATATTTGCAAAAAGCGTTTAGAAAAGAAAATGGCAGGCAAGTACAAAATGGACTCCCAATGGTCACATTCAGGTTTCATGGTTCGCAATGTTTGTTACATGATGCGATTTGCTTCTGGCTAACATACTATTCATACCATTCCGGCTGTACAATTGCATTACAGTTTTACACCATCTCATATACCAGGTAGCTCCATCATTTTGGCATGGTCAACATTTTCTCCCATGCTGACAGTGCCCCGTGCTCTGAAACACAAAGAAGGATGTGTGAGTGATTCTATTGTGACAGGTGTTTTTTGTTTGTTATCCAGGTAAGAGCATGCACATTCATTTTCCATGTTTTCAAACAGGATGCAGTTATGGCTGTTGCCACCTCTAACCTAAACCCCACAAGACCCTTTGCCTTACATCTCATTATCCCTGCCGCCCACTCGCCTTTGTATAAAACTGCCCCCTTCTATGTGAATCAATAGACGAGTCCTGCACCAGGAAATGGAATACCATGTCTCGTTAAGACACTTGTGCGTGTCGTGCGTTGTGAACGTGACCTCCCCCCTATGTGGCTCCTCCCTCTCGAAGTGTAATACCATGTCGTTTGTGTCAGGGTTCTCTGACATCTTTCTCATTTTGATGTAGTTGTCATCATGCACTACCTCCCACTCGTCCACCCATTGTAGAGTGATTGCTTGACCCTGGAAAAGACCTATAACTTCACACAGGGCCATATAACACTGTCTTCTGTGGCTGCATTTCTCTTAAAATGAATGTTCTGGGTGTTGCTGCTGCTTGGGGTATAAGGGAACACACATAACATGTTCTATTAACTCTCTCTCTCCCTAATATTGCCATGTGCTCGTACCACATATTACCAGAGTCGGTGTGAGGTTGGCCCCCTGCATGGTCCAAAAACAATTCAGAGTGCAACACTTCCCTCTTTGCTCTAGCCATGGTGTGGTCTGTAACTGCATTAGCTATTGCCCCTTATTACCCCCCATTATGTACAAAAAACCCAAACACGTCCTTTGAAAAGAATGGAATAAGAATAGACAAAAAGAGCAAGACAATACATCATATTTGTTAACATTTTCCCTCCTTTCTGTTGTTCCCACCACTTAACACAGGCCCACTTGCTGAAGCTGCAGAAGGAAGACCACAAAGAAATACTTATTTGGCAGAAACGTTCCTTGCGTGGCCCTCTCATTCTTCTGCAGGCGGGTGTTGCTTTTGACATCAGAGATGTGGATCCATTTGTTTCTTCCCTCCACTCTGATGGTGGTGGCTGTGGCGAGAGTTACTACATAGGACCCCAAAAATCATGTCTCCCTCCACTTCTTCCTTGTAAAGTTCCTTACACGCACTCAATCCCCAGTATTCAGCTGCAGTGGGGGCAAGGTGTCCTGTTCTTCTTTTTCTGGTGATGCATCAGATGATGACGGTGTCTGCTGGTGTTGTCGGGCCCAGTCTGTAGGGAGATAAATCTGAGAGATTGGATAAGCTCCCTAAGGTAGCCCCTAAACTCCTCCCCCAGAATTTCAGTGGGACACTGGTCATCTGAAATAGGCCGAACATTGTGAGCAGAATCATAAGGAGTTAACATTTGCCTGCCGGTCACAATCTCATGAGTGGTGAGATGGTGATCCAATCCCAGCTGACTGTGCAGTGCAAAGAGAGCCAGTGGTAAGCAGTGGAGCCACCTCTTGCAAAATGTATCACACAGCTTTGTAAGCCTTCAATAGGCCATTCAGGCATTCCACTAAACTGCTGGCTTGAGCGTGATACATGGAGCAGAGTTTGTGTGTTATACCTAATAGGGAACATTTGTTGCGCTCAACTGGTATCCACGGGGGCGCCATACGAAACTGGATGGAGGTCTAAGCGCTATCCTGGACCCCTCTCTGCTTGGTTATGTGCCAGACGTTGGGTAGTACCTATAACAGGAGAATGGAGGGTTAAGATACTGGTTCTGTTATGGGTGGACTCCCAACTCCCTCTGGTCCAAATCCCTCCCTTGGGGTTATTGCTCACCTTAGGTTTTTGTGTGTTGAACTCTCCGTCCTGCTTCTCTGTGCAGGGGCGCGTGGTTGGTGCGGGCGTTCCGTGGAACTAGTTGCTTCACTGGTCCGTGTGCCCTTATGTCGGGTCCACACCGGCTGTGACTCCGACTCTGCTTGCTGTCTTCCAGGTGAGTTATAATGTCTACTCCGTCTTTAATCTGTCTCTTTCTTTCCCTCAGTTTTCTATGTCTTCTCGGAGTCTTGCTCCACTACGCTGTTCCCTAACAATGTCTCTTTTTGTTTTCACAGGGATGGTTGCGATCTTGGAGTTGCTGCGCCGATGGTGAAGACCACGGTGAGTTATTGATGCGTGGAGCGCTGCGCTGTTTATTGGTGTTAATTGCTAACCTGTGTTCTCTTCTCTTTGTACAGGTTGTGGTGATGTCCTGGAGTGATGAGCGATCGAAGCGCTGCTTGCCCAGGTAAGTGCTTTGTTAATGCTGACCTACCTTGTTCCTTTTCCCTTGCAGGTTGCAGTGAAACCCAGAGATGGGCAAGGTAAGAGAAGCGCAGGGTGCTGCCAGGTAAGAATTGTTATTAATGCTGTCCTTGTTTCTTTACCTTTGCAGGTTGCAGCGAACTCCAGAGATAGGCGAGGTAAGCGAAGTGCAGGATGGATTCAAGACCGGTTACTTCACAGGTAAGTGTTCTTGCTCGCTAATGCTGTTCTTGTTCTTCCAGGTTCTTAATGGAATCTGGATCTAGGAGCTGGACACGGTGAGCGTTACGCTGCAGGAAGCATGTTCTGCTGTTTGGGTGTGGTTTAAATAGCCCAGGTAAAGTAGTTCCAGGCCAAGTAGTTCCAGGCCGAGCCACACCCAAACACTAGACCACATGGCTTGGTTCTAAAGAACTGAGCTGTGTAATAGGCCTCCATGTTGGACTAAGGTCCAAAACTGGTATTGCTTTATTCCTGATAATGAGCCTGGCGCCAAAGGCGCCAGGACTGACTCCAAGTATGTTTCTGATGGAGTTTTAAGGCCCTTGGGGCCAGTGTGAAGGGCTTTAGCCCCACTGCTGCCAAGGGGCTGTTATACCTGGGGGGGTCAGAGGCATGGATCGTGCTACTTATCGCCCTGATCAGTTCATTGGAGAAGTGCGGGCCATTGTCAGACCTTAGAACCTTGCACGCTCCCCACCATGGGAAAACCTTGTGTGTGAGGAATTTAGCTGCTGATTTTGCACTACAATTGATGCATGGGCCTGCCTCAAGCCAACGTAAGAATGGACATGCCACAACAATTATATAGCGATAGTTTGCACACCTGTTTTGCATATCAATATAATCAATGTGCAATTGGCAAAAAGACCCGAGGGGTGAGGTAATGTGGCTTTGAGAGTTTTTAGTGTGTGTCCTGCAGTAAACTGCTGACATGTCATAGAATTAGCAACACATTCAGCCACTTGCTCATTCAAGTTAGGGATGAACCATTCTGCTTGGAGATCGGCTGCAATGCTTTTTATTGATGAGTATGCTGGATGGTGCAGCTGATCGAGTGCAATCTTAAGCAACTCAACAGGCATCCCTGGTTCCCCAGAAACGTTTTGAAGCCATAGGAAATCGGTGGGACGACAAAGAACATCCTCTCATCTTCCATAACTCCTGTTCCTGTGTGGGAGCTCTGCCCTTCAACTCTGTTATTTGCGTTATTGGCAGGGCGTTATAACAGTCTGCCAATTGACCCTGCTGCTGTGTTATGCATGTGAATATGGGCGGTTGATCAGTAACATGTGTCAGGTAAGCTTCTTGTTTGGCTGCTATGTCTGCTGATTCATTGCCATGTCTCGGGAGGATAGCATAGGGGCAACGTGCTCGTCTTAGAAGCAAGACGACAAAGAGCACCACAGGTTCGATCCCCGGGTCGGCACTTAGAAACCTCTGGGTATTAAGGGCGTTGTAAATAACCTATCATGTCATATTATATCATGTGACATGAAGTCTGTACCACCCATGTGGGTGGTGCACTTAACCAGTGCTAGAACTGATGGTACCTGTAACACTTCTATCAAGCGGGATAGTGAAGGTGTTCATTCCCCAAATACAAATCCCAAACTCAGAATAAATGGACACACCCCAGTAGGGAATGAGACCAGGAGAAAGATTGCAAGTTGAACAAAGTTTTATATCTGATAGAAGATGCACGCAGAGGACTCTGCTGCTCTGAGATCGCTCTGCCAAAATATACATGTTAAGTACATTATAAAGCAATAACATGCCGTGACATACAGTGAAAAGTAACATCATTAATTGGTGAGCACCTATGGCCCAGTATGTAGAAATATACAGCATCAGGCTCTGATTGGTTGCTGTGGTGGCTTTCAGGCATGTGGGTCAGCTGGGTTCATCTCCGCGAGATGAAGGTCAGGCTGGGTCCACAAGATGTAATTGTTCTAGCTAATCTAAACTACACAATAGTTATTGACATGCGAAAAGTAATGTGGAGCATGTAACTTATATCAGAATCAGGGGTTGCCTATAAATCGTGGGCAAACACACACACATTCTTAATCTAGACCTTGGTGGGGGCAGGGGTGTGGTGGTCTTTACACATTCTTAACCTGGGTGTCCCTATGTGAGGTTTTGTACTCTGAATCATTCACCTTGGTGCCTTCAAGGTTCAAACGAATGGATTGATGGGTGTTAGTCTACAGAGAATATATGATCACCCAGGATAAGGTATATGGGGGGCAATCTAGGGTGGCCTGTGGGGAAGGGTCTCACAAACAGTTACAAGAAAGGAGAGAAGAGGGGCAAAAGGTTGTGCAGGCAGTCATTTCTAAAAGTGGGGGTCGCAGGAGCAGGTTTGTAGAGATGAATACACAAATCAAGATTCACCCCGGTCACACATAGGGCAGTGAGCTCAGAGGAAGAGAGGAATACTGTATCTGTCTGCAACAATTCGCGCCTGAGCTTCTGTGAGAAAAAGGGCTTGTGTGGCGCAGACAGGGGAGGAGGTGGTGGGGGTTGTCAGAGCGGGCAATGCGCAGTGCTGGACAATGGGAGAGAATAGAAGGCCTTTTAGAGATCATTGTGCGGCCTTGTACAAAAATGGAGTCTCAGGTGACACAAAATGGAGCCTGAGTGTATCATCCAACGGCTTCCTTCCACTGTCGTCAGAGGAAAGACAAGGGGGACGTCTCCCCGCAATGGGATGAGCAATAGACTTCTTTCATGCAGAATGTACGGGGGGCAAAAAGACCCTTCCTCCCTTACATTGGTGCCCCGTCACTTTTTGTGAATCCTCTTCTGTTCCATCTAGACAATCCTGAATGTACTGTGGAAGTACCATAAACTGAGTCACTATAAATGGTGGTGCAGCATCCCTTACACATCTCTATTGCCGATATCAATGCCACCAAATCAGCTGCTAGTGCTGAATAATGTAATGGTAGTCACATTTGTGCTGCCACCCCAAAATCCTCCCCCTCAAATTGTACCACTGCTGACCTAGAATTGGCGACATCCTGTGTATATTTCCCCCTCTTCATGTCCCTCTTCTCTCACTGTGGGCTGTCCCTCGAATCCTTCTTCGTACGTGGTGTAATCATGTACTTCATCACCCTGCTGTACTGGCTGGATGAGGAAAGTTGCAGGTTTGACAACATGACACCTTACAATGCGCATTGCTGGGTTGTAAGTAGAACTTCATACCCTGACGCTCATTGGGTGGTGAGCATATATTTCGATTTTTCCAGTATTGCGAATTTTGCATGCTCTACATACAGCGTTACTGGACATCCCATTGTGATGGCAGCTGACTTTTCAATGGCAAACTCTGCTGCTGTGAGCGCTTGCTCACATGGAAAATTGCCTGCATTACTGTGTCTAAAATACCACTATAGTAAAGCAGTGGTTAGTGCCATTGGGGCTTTTTCTTAGTGGGGACAGCCGTCATCACTTTCCCATTCAAATGAGATAATAGATACAATTCCTTGTTGCAATCTAGGGTTACTAATACTGGTGCATGTGCTGATGCATATTTCAGTTCCTTAAAGGAATCTATCATTTCTGCCATCCAGGTGATGAGCCCTTTCATCTTCTGGGCGGCCAGGAGCCCCTGCAGTAATGATTTGGTGTAACTGGAGAAATCAATAATCCAGCACCAGCAGTAATTGCACAGGCTCAGGCACTGCTGCATCTATTTCACTGTGTTTGGCTTGGGTATATTCGGGCGGTCATCTCCTCCCTTCAGATGATAATATCTGCCCTAGGTAAAACACCACTTTCTGACAATACTGCAGTTTTTCTTTGGCCAATAATTTCAACAGTGTTAAGGAATCCTCCCTGCACTGTTCCTTTGTGGTGCTGCACACAAGGAGATTGTCCACATATTGTATTACTGTGCTCTGTGCCTGTAAAGTTCCCAAGTCGGCCTGTAATACTGTGTTAAATATGCTTGGGGAGTCTAGTGTGTTGGAATCGATGATCGCAGTAAGTAAACACAGTGAGGTACTACTAACAATCTGGGAGAAATAGGATGGAAAAGAATGCATTCTTAAGGTCAATCACTGGTGGCTGGGTTGGGTAACCGGAAACTCAGCCTTCACAATGTTGTTCAGTGGTCCGAGATCCTGCACCATCCTCCAAGACCACCCCCTTTTGCTTTTTTGATAGGGTACACAGCCGTGTTACACAGGGAATCTGAATACTGCATTATGACCTGTTGCAAGAGTGCTGCAATAGTGTCATATATCCCCTCGGCTGCCTCCTTGGACAAGGGGTACTGCCTGACTTGAGGCAACACAGCCCTCCTTCAGTTTGATGCACACTGCCCCTATTCCTTCATGGGGCCCGCTGGTCCATATCTCTGTGGATACTTCCTGCAAATCTTCCTGCAGATGTGCCGACATTTCCCTCGCAAGGAGAGCCAGTTCTGGGACCTCACTATGCTGTACGCACAAGTGACAGGGTATGTTAATCTCAAACACCAACTCCCCTATTTCCTTGTCATCAAAAGGTTGTTCATCGGTCAAGTCAGTCAAGCGTTTGGTGGGGTCAATTATTATTTTTGTATTAAAAAATGCATCTGGTTTATATCTTTAAACCTTACATTTATACATTTCTCAAATTCAAAACGTTGATATTAAAGCTTGTACATTCGTTATTAGCAAAAACAGAAAACATGACTTATCAATTCATTACTTCTGTCTGAATGGCCAACAAAAAAGGGATAACCGCTGTTGTCATCGATTTGTTATTGCCAGATAATATGAATGGCCAGTGGTCTTCGGGGTCCAATGGTTTGGTGGTTTTCAGTGTAGTTGACCAATTGTGATGCACTTTTCTGCAAGTGCTGGACATTACATCAAAAGGTGATAAGGGGTCTGAATAGTTTTCGTCTGCTTACAGAATCTACATGTCTGTTCACGATTAGGTCGTTGGCTTTGATTAGAGGATTGGTTTCGTATCCCAAGTATTTCCTGGGTCGGAAGGACATTGAATCTGAGTCGCATGAAGATGTTGCGGATCTTGCGATCTGGAAAAAGATTCAAGTAATGAGGCAATTCATTCAATGCTCTGGTTTCGCCTGTACAGTTCAGTGTTAATTTATATTGGTTTTTGTCCTTCTGTGTCATTATCCAATCCCATCTTGCAAGTTGGAGTTTTGCTCGTTGTGGTCTTTTGATCAGACTTTCCGTGGAAATTACACATCTAGTAGCTGGACGTTAATAAATTATTTCCATTTGTACAGTGCCATGACATTGATGTTATTTGTATTTGGCCGGAAGATGTCCAAGGCTGGGATCTGGTTGTTATTGGTCAATTTCATAAAAAGGGCAAATTGTTTCCATCTTATAACTGAATGGAGGGATTGTAAACCAAGTTCGAATCTGATACGTGAAGATGGAATGGAATTTGGAAGGGATAAGGTCTTTGTTCAACAGATTCTCTGTAGTTTATCCCATATCTTTGCCTGTAGGTTAATCATGGTCTCACCGCCATAGGTCAATATAGGTGTCACCTTTTGTTTATAAAACAGGATGAGAGGTTTCAGCAAATATTTTCCAAATTTTTTTTGTAATATCAGGCCTTGGCATGCTAAGGTACGTGTTTTGGTTTTTAAATGATCAACCCAAGGTTGCTCAACTTGGGATTTATTAATCCAGAATCCCACGTACTTGATGGTCTGTACTTAGTGATTTTTTCTTTGTTCAAGAAAAAAAAGACAGTATTTTACACTGTGAACCCAGGGAGCGAGATAGGGTCATAACTTTGATCTTCTTTACATTTATTTCTAATTCGTTTGTGTCCATATACTCCTGGATGGTATTCAGGCCTATTTGGAGACCTCTTGGGGTTTTGGCAAAGATAACAATGTTATCAGCGTAGAGTATAGATGTAATGGCTGTAGCATTTAATTCCGGTGGATTTATGAGGGGAGAAGCCACTGTTTCTTCGAAATCCGAAGTGAATACGTTATACAGGGCTGCAGCCAGAGGGCTTCCTTGTCTCAACCCATGCCATGTCTTTATGGATTGGGTGACCAGGCCGCTCTTGCTCAACTGTACCCGGACTTCAGTATTTGAGTATAAGAGTTTTATTGCCATATGATATTTCTCTTGATTTTGTCGAAGGCTAAGTGCAAGTCGATGAATGTGGTGTATGTCTGGGTTTTGTTCTGATTGTTTCGTATTTAAGCAGGTTTAAGATTAACAGGTTGATGTTAGTCCCGACTCGCTTAACAAAACCTGTTTGCCGTGGAGGTGGTCTCTTCGCTGTTAATGACCAGTTATTCAATGGGGGGGGGGGTCAATAAACAAGACAGTGTGCCATTCAATATCATCCAGTCAATAATTGGAATGTCTGATCTAGTCCATCCTGGAAAGAGGATATCCAGGATTATCATTGGCGCTGTTTTCTTTATTGGAATTGGAAGGGCAACTTTGCAACAGACAAAGAACTGCTGGCAGTGGATTTTTATTTGGGTAAACTTTTGTTTCTTTTGGAACTTTCAGGAACTGATTCAAGACTTTGTTTTGGAGAAACATGGGGGAAGGGTTATTCAAGTCATTGGTTGTTTAATAGTCATGTATGTATGTTGTTTATTATTTGCTTTGTATGTTTTGTTGTTTAGTGTGAGGGCCAGTTGTGTGTATGCTAGAAGAATTTCCTTTAGAACATAGACTAGGTAGGGAACTCCCTGGTAGAGTAGGTTTAGTTAGGTTTTCTTTGCAACTTTTGGTATCAATATAATGTCTAATGTTGAGAAAAACACAAGCAGTTGAGTTGTCTTCCTCGCCTTACTGACCCCTCACATTGTGCTCTGCTGTAATACACTCCAGGGGTGGAACACACTATGTCCTTGTCAGTGAAGGAAATAGTCATGTTTAATTTACTCATATCTCTCCTTAATATGTTAATCAGAGTTTGTTTAGTATACAATAGGGGTGCAACTATTTCTTGATTGCCAATGATAATACCTGCATGTCCATTAGTCTGTGTGATAAAGGGAATCTTCCTTCCTTAATGCAAGATTTGGCAGCCCCTGTGTCAGCCAAAAATGAAAATGTCTTGGCGGCTATGCTCACTGCCACCTGTGGTTCCTCTTCAGGGTTTGCAATTACTGATAGGATTGGGCATGCCAGAGCCCTCTGTGGGCTGTCCTATTGTGTGTTTATGTTTGTGCTAGGCGGTAGGAAGGGATTGCCCCCACATCACTGCTGTTCCCATGCAGTGGATACTGTGCCCTGTGGTAACAAATTGGTGTCACAATGCACATTGGTTGTCTGTGCTTGTGTCTGTGCCTGAATTTGTGCCTGTGTCTGTGCTTGTGCATGGAGGGATTCTGCTGCTGATATTCCTGCAGGACTGCTTGTGTTGCTGGCACTGGTGCGTGCTGTTCCTGGGGCATCACCGATATACTCTGGGCACCTTTGTCAGTTGGAGGTTGCTGTGGTAACATATTCTGAATGGTCTGGGGAAATGTGTGCTGCATGGGTGGTGCTTGCTGCTGCACAGAACCCTGAATGTTCTGTGGAAACGTATATTGTATGGGCTGTGCCTGTTGGTGTGGGTGTGTAATAAGGCATATTGTGGTAGACTGGGGTGCCCTCGCGGCCATACTGTGGTTGATTTCTGCTCCTACATTCTCTTGCAAAGTGGCCTACTCCTCCACAAGCTCAACACTGTCCTGTGTATGGTGGCCTCATTCCCCCATATCCAAAACCCCTCCCTCTCTGGAACCCCCTCTCATACTTGGCAAATATCCTCCCCGACGGGGCAAACCCTCCTTGTGGTATAAATATTCCCTGTGGTGCAAACCCTCCCTGGGGTGCGGATCTTCCTGGAGGTGTTGAAGAGATGGTCCATGGAATGGCCCTCATGTCCCCTATGCGCATGTCAATGCGCAGAATGAAGAATGAAAGATGTAACTCGTTGTTTGGCTAGCCACCAGGTGCGCCAGTACATCAAAGATATGACAAGAGATATTCTCAAAGACAGTCATTCAAACCGTATCCGGTTTATAGGTTTGAGGAGACAGGGGTCTTATCAATGGACCAGGTCGACTGACAGCAAAATCAAACTTTAACGGCGTCAGTAGTGACAACACAACATAGCAGTGTTAGTTTTGAAGCAAATCTGCACTCATGCATGAAGTAACACAGACATACACAAGTTTCTTTTACTTGTAGACATGAAGAACATACTTATGACTGCCATAGATAGGGAACAGATACATTTACATATGCTAAGAAACTTTCCTTTCTTTAGCCAGAGCAGAAACGCAAGATAGCAAAGTAAACAGGGACCAAGCTTACAAATGCTTTATTGCAACAAATCAGAAAGAAACCATGGGAAGACATAGGAAACCTATAGGGCCCTATGGTAACTAACCCTAAAAAGCTATAAAAACATATAGGGAACCAGTAGGGTGACTGAAGTAAATGAGGCTGGAAACACAGGCCTCAGATCCATGGAAGGGGAGACACAGGTCCTGCAGCATGAAGCGCAGACCTGGTGTTCGCAGCCAAGGACAAGGGCGGATGGAAATGTCCTGGTTCCCGAGACAGCAAGCCACCTGCAAGAATTCAGAATAAAATAAAGATCATAATTACAGACAGAAGAGCTTTGTTTTGCGGTCCTTTCACACGTGACCCAGAAGAGCAGAACAATGCCCATTTACTCGTGGTGAGAAGAAAAGCTGTACTCAGTAAAGCAGAGTGAAATTATGCACATGTTGCCCACCAAAACTGCAACCTGATGGCACTCTCTCAGGCTAGGTGATTGTGATGCTGGAAATGCATCGGAGGGACAGGGCCTCCGTATCCTTGTCCTTTACTGCTTTTTATCGTGTGTTCTGTCGTGTTTTCCGCGCAGGAGTTCATGTGGGACTCCTGGCGGCGCATCTCTCTTTCTTTTGGTTTGGTGAACGGACCCGTGGGATACCCTGATGGCACCCAGGGGTGGGGGTACAGCCCTGTGCCCCTAGTGTATGTTTTTGGGCACCTGTGGGTGGCCCGCAGAGCAGGGTATGGGCTGGTGCTGAATTTGACAGGTGCGCGGAGTATCCTCCATTTTGGGATACCCCGGCCCTGCCATTGGGATCAGTTGATTCCTGATGGAAAACAAGATGGCCCCGGTGGCCTCTGGCTTTCTATTACCCATTACCTTGTTTTCCCAAAGTCCTGGGAAGCCCTGACTCTGTCCCTTCCCCCTGACTGGCTGTTGGGTGGAAATGCCATATATGGTGTTGTTGTGAAGGCCCTGCCAGACTAGCTGGAGCCTTCCCGGTGATGTATGTTGTGGGTACCTCCTGTGGGTGGGACCTGGGTGAATAGAGTGTGTGACGAATATGCATTCTGTGTTGTGGGTGTCTAGTATCTGGTGGTTGACACAATGACTGAGACAACCCTGCCCGAAACCGGTATAAATGCAGCTTGGAGTGTTGAATGGCTCGGTACTTGTCCCAATACACATAACTTGTTGTGAGTGCCTGGAGAGAAGTGAATGGCCTGAATACCTCGTGTGCCTGATTGGCTGCCTGCCTGCCTGAATGCCCGTAGTCGTGATTGGATGCTTGAGTATGACCCAGTGGAATGAATGGGAGATCAACAGTATATCTGGGGACCTCTCACTGCTAGGAATCGTGTTCAGAAGCTGAAGTCCACTACGACGAGTAATTGGAATAACTGACGCTTGACCTTGAAGCCCTGCTGGACGAGAAGAATTGCTGTTGCTCTCCTTCGCAATCTGAAAGCTGCTGTGCTTCCAAGGACTGACCCAGAGAGGGCCTGGTAAGGCGCCCTCTTCCCGAGCTATGAGGGACCATCGTGCACAGCTGATCTTTGCCAACACTCCCTGGTAGACAGACCTTCGACAGGCTGCCGACCCGATACGGGGACTGCTGCGGAACTCCAAGGAGAAGCACTCGGACTGTTGTCCGCCACTGTCGATGACCGCCGTCGCCGACCGGAGCCGTCGTGCTCCCATTTGCCTAAGAACTTCAATTGATCATCGGACGCTCTCGTCTGCATCGTCACCCGCTTGTCTCCCGCTGGAGAAGGCCTGACCGTCGACGCGCTGAGGAGCATCCACCGGTGGGTTTCCCGCCACCTAAAGATCGCAGAGACACCGACGACTCAACGCCCTTGCTGGGCCACAGTTCTACATCATCTCTTTGCGGTCCAGAACTATCATCACCGAGGTGCCCCACAAGCCTCTTCCTTGCACTACACCAAAGCTCTGTCGTCGACGAGCACCGCTAGGAATGAAGCTGCCACTTCCCTGCCATAGTTCACCCTGTTCACCGCCGAACGTTCGACGACCCGTGACTCCTGCCTTAAAGGGAGGGCACTCAAGAAGGGCCGTCGATTCCCCGACACCGAACGCCAAGTTCCCCGACACCTCTCACGATCCGTGGCTCCCGCCTGAAAGGGAGGCACTCGAAGGATCGGTCGACGCATCGTCAGAGAACTCTACTCCACCAGGTACATTAGGGGGGTAAAACCTTAATAGGACGAAGTGAGACTATTGAACATATGGACTGGGCTTGTGCGATATATCTTTATTTACAGGTTGCCCAGGTGGGGGGGATCTCCACACAGAACTGTGCCTAGTGGTAGGGATCAGCATTCTGCCTATTGTTTCAACCATCTTACGTTCCTGCCTATCTCTTTTGCTGGTTTCCTCGTTATTAATCTGTGTGACATTTTAACCGTACAGTTGATGCACTTTAATGAGATTTGATAACCTTGGTGGTACCACTTTAGAAATGTATATATTTATCATTATTGACTTCCAAGCACAAAGTGCGTTATTGTGATCGTGTACATACCTTTGAATATTAATTATATAAAGACTGTGTTTTCAGTAATACAGTGTGTGGACATTCCTTTGTGGGGGTTCAGGGACTACACTGTACTTAAGAACCAGCCTGCATCACCTCCTGAGAAGCTAGGCCTTGATTGCTCGTCCATTGCTACCTTATAGAGAATCTTGGCTGGGGTCCGCTGTGCCTCTCCTCTACCATATAGAGAGCGGAAGTACAGACACCTCTACCAGTCTTTACAGTGATCAGACCAGTAGCAACAATGGGGAACACACAGACCTTCCCATTACCTTGAAAGGGTACACAGAGCTCTGTGAACAGAACAGGGTCCCAAGCCTGAGATGACCCACTCTAGCCAATCCAGAAGCTCCAGTTATGGGGTGGTATAAGATGTTGCATGGGTCAATGGTCTTCTTGCAATCCTGCAGCAATGTAATAGAGTCTTTTGGGGAAGTAAAAAAAAGGCAAAGCCACATGACATGGGAAGACCAATAAAGACCTTAATGTATGGTGGCTCTATAGGTAGTAGACCCGAGCTAACCAATGGGGATACCGTGCACGTTTTTAGGGAGGGCCTGATGTGAGTGATGTCATCTAGGTACAAAACCGGGTGACACAGGCTGAGGAGCTGTGATTGCTTGAGATTTGTGTTTTCTTGTATGATCCCTGTCTATTGGAGAATAAAAGACAGTAAACTTTGCCCCATGGCTGAGTCTTCTGTTTTTGCATGGGGGAGTTTGATGGGCCCAAGTTACTCTGCTGATCTGTAATATTATTGATGCAAACCCCCATCCCTCTGGCATACTACAGTGTAAACCCTCCCTGGTGTGTGAACCCTCCCTGGGGTGTGAATCCTGCTTGTGGTGTAAACCCTTGTGGTGTAAGGCCCCTATGGGGCATGGGGCCACCTTGTGGGAAGGCAGTTACGATGGCTCCTTCTATGCTTATTTTAGCCAGTTTCTTCTACACTAATTTTGCCTCTGCCTTTTGAGACTCCTCTATCTTCTTTCTATCCCAGCCCTGTTTTGCCTTGCAGTGGTTTACGATGTTGGCCTGTATCTCTGACCATCCCTTATTTTCTATTCCCACTGCCTTCCCTAGTTGGGTCTGCACCTGTGCTAGGCGGCCTCTCAACAAAATGTGGTAAAAAACAGGTATGTTAGTGCCCCCTGTTTGTCATGTATCCAATCAGCATTTCTCTTTAATCTCTTGAATGGTGTCTACTGGGTCTTCATCTGAACCCATTGTGCGACCAAGGATAGATTGCAGGTCGGTCAAATCTGGGTACATTTCCCTTAGTGTCTTCCATACATATATGGCCTGCAATTATTGTTTGGCATGCCATTGTGAGCATCGTATTTGTTGTCACCCACTCATACCCCACCTTTCGCCATAAGTCATTAGCTTGTTCCCCCAAAAGGCTGGCGAGCAAGCTCTTCATGTTGCCCACTGCCAAAGTTATCCCTCTTGTCTCCTTTGCTAGGGCGAAAATCCTTTTCCTTGCCTCAGCGGTGAGGGATGGCAGGTTTTTCATCAAATTTTCTTTGTCCATATTTGGCCAAGGTACATACTGAGTACCCCCACAGCCTTTCTGTAATAGGGGGAACTGCATCTGCAACTCTCTGATCTTCCCCTGCTCTCTGCTCCCTTTGCACGATGCCACCGCTGTACGGGTCAGTCTTCTCCTGAGTCTCGCTGCCCAGGGCCTATCGTCCCATTGCTCCCCCTTCTTCATGCAACCATAACTCCCCATTTCCTCCTCCTCCCAGTCCCCGCATCTAAATCTTTTTCAAATTGCCCATGTGGCGGCACATTTTTATCGGCAACAGGCTCACCGTCCTATTTAAACATTATCTGTTCATATCTCCATTGGTCGGTGGGGTGTGGTCATACATTGCCGCTCCTCTTTTTGGTCCTTTGCTGTGTGCACAAGCACCTCCTCTGCCTCTTTCAGCACCTCATCTATCTGTCTCTGCGTGCTCCTCCCTATTTCTGTAACAAGGGTAGCACTAGCTGTTACGCTCACCTGGTATCCACGGGGACACCACCCAGCCCTGGTTGGATGATTTGCACTCTTGAACCCTCTCCCGGTCCCTTGGTAAGGCTTCTGGTTAAAGATGGGTCTGCAATATAGGAGAGCTGGATTCAATACCAGATTGTCTTTATGTTTTCCCACCTCCCTTGGCCTCAACTCCTTCCTCCCCCTTGGGCCTTCTCCTCGCCTTAATATTGTAAAAGGTGGATTCTCCGTCCTGCTCCTCGTGGCAGGGGTGCGTAGATGTGGGGGGCGAGCGGCGACCAAGTTACTTCACTGGTGTAAGCCCCTCTGTGGGAATCCAGGCCTGCTGCGACTCCATAGGTTTGCTGCTTTACAGTCTTTATATGCAGTTCTTATGTTCCTCTTAGTTCGAATAGTAATGTCTTGCATCTTTCCTTTTAGGTATGGAAAGGTATTTTGGTGTTGTCATGCAGTTTGAAGATGAGCATGGGCCGGTAGGCGAAAGCGCAGTGTGTGTGATGCTGTCCGGTGAGTAATGCATGATGCACGGCGCCGTTTTGCTTTTTATATTGCTAACCTGTGTCTTTTCTCTCCTTGCAGGGTGCGATATTTCTTGCCGGGTGCCGTGATGTTCCAGCAATGATACTGACCAGGAGATGACTACCCAGGTAAGAATTGTGGGGCTTTCTTCATTCGGGAGGAAACGTGAGTAAACGCTTACTAATGCTGTCTTTCAATCTCCTCCTTCCAGGTTATGGTATTCCAGGGTGCATGCTGTGCCAGATGATGGAGTTCGTACCTTCAGGTGAGAGTGGAACTGAAGTCAGCGATGGATTGAAGACAGGATACTGTTCCAGGTAAGTTTCGTAGTGTTCTTTCTCTCTCGGCAGGTCCTTGGTTTCAGGTAAGCTGGCATCAAAGAACTGGACACAGTGAGCGTTACGCTGCCCACGGCAGAATAACACAAAGCATGTTCAGCTGTTTGGGTGCGGTTTAAACAGTCTCAGGTAAAGTAGTCCAGGTAAAATAGTCCCAGGCCTGCCACACCCAAAGTAGTCCAGGTAACGTTGTCCCAGGCCTGCCACACCCAAAAGACTAGACCGCGTAGCTCAGTTCCTAGTAACTGAGCTATGTGTGTGCCTCCATGTTGGCTGATCCCCCCAAGTTAAATAGTCCCAAGTAACTAGTCCCATTCTAATGTTGGTCTTCATGATGGTTATAAGCCTGGCGCCAAAGGAGCCAGGACTGACTCCAAGAGAGTCTTGGATAAGGTTTTAAGGCCTTTGACCTGGCCTTAACTGGAAGGCTGACTTGCCAGTGAGGGCCAGGGGCAAATGTCATGACACTAGCTGAGCCTCTTGATGTACTTCTGCCATGTGTGGTAGTATTTATTACTGTATCTATTTTGTCTGTCTGGGGAATATAGGGGGATGGTATACCCGGAAGCAGTCGTTAGAGGAAAGGACCCTGCTACAGGCAGAGCTGATGATGCTGCAGCAGCTGCTGTGCTCACTTCAGCAACAGGGGTACCCTTGTCCATGGTGCTCACTCACACCTTTGTTTGTGGGTGCCCCCTCTTCTTCATATAACTCACACAATTCCAGAACATCCTGTTTTTCCTTCAGCTTTTTCCCCTTGCACTTCCCTGTGAGATAGGCATGCATGTGTCCTATGATGTCTAGCTCGTGGGTGCTCTTTCCAGGCCAGGTTGTAAACAGTTACCCTGTTGTGTCCCTTACCCCCTCAAAGTGATATTTCACTACATTTTCCCTGTGCTGCGGGAGTATCTCACACATGTGCTTCAATGTAGTCACCATGGTGCTGATGCATCTCTCTCTCTTACTAACCCCTTTTAACACTGTATCAGCAGTGCCCAATACCCCCTCCACTTGTGCGCCCCCCCTACCCCTTGTCAATATTCATACAATAACATTAAAATATACATTTTCTATTCCAAAAGCCAATTTTACCTTTCCCAATTTCACAATATAAATTGTCAACCGTTTTTCTTCTACACCATTACGCCACGCCGTCTCCCTACGCCTCAGGAGAGACCCCTTTCCAATCTGCATGCACTACTACACAATACTGCCCTTCCCTTTTATGGGGAAGCTCCACACTAATTGCACTACTCCATAATAAAAAGAGAAAGAAGACAGATTTACAAAAACCAATACCACACTGCACCCTGTGCTTTCGTGTGAGGGTGCACTCACCTGTGTGTCATCCTCCACCTCCCTCAATACTGATTCTCTCCTAATTGCCTTCATGACCCGCAGGCGGCCACGCCCAAGGGATCAGGCAGACATTTCGGTAACTCGTGATCTGCTAAGCCTCCTCGGTTGTGAGCACTCAAACTGATCTCTGTGGCCTGACCCCACCTCGCCGAGTATGCAGTAGAGAGCGCTCAGCTCCTCAGGTTCTGGTGGATCTCACTGGGCCTCCAAAATGTAGAGCTATGGTGCTCCTAACTCGGGTCCAAGAAAACAGGGGAAAAAGCAATCCACAAAAAGGATTGCACCTCATGCAAGAAAAACACAAAATGTATTGATAAATGGCGGCCGTTAAGATGAACAGAACAAGCCACAATGAGATAAAGTGCATATGTTAATATAAGTGTAACAAAAATATCCTAACAAGGTGATTGGCTGGTTGTCACCAGCCACCTAAAACCTCTATATAAATTGTTAAAATAATTACTGGCAGTTTCCATCTCATCATACAAAGATCACCACCCACCCCACATAGTCACACCCCCTTGAATAATGCACCAAACCCATTTTCACAAAAACAGTTTGATAAAGGGTTTCAACTGGGCCATATTACCTCAGTAAATTGGGGCTGCAACGTCCCACCGAAATGGGGCAGTAGGCAATGAAGCAACATGGCACACACCTCCATTCATTCCGTTCCCACCGTCTGCTTCTGCTCACAATGTTGCCCCCTATCTTGTTATATGTTGCCAACCCTGGTACACTGCCTTCGAGCACTCTCTGCGATGAAAAGCCTTCTAGACAAAAACGTGACTGGTCCACTGCTGATCACTGTTCCGGGACCATCATTTCTGCTAATTTCACCATTATTCAGTATATTTCTTATTGTGACTGCTTGGGCGTGCTTGTTGTGGCCTTCACAAACATTATGTATTCCTTCCAAATCTGATGACAGTACGTGTTGCCTGGGACCAGGCATTCATCCCATGAGAACAGCTTCCATTGCACTAAAGAGCTTGCAATTACCTTACACCCCTCCCACCTGCCCTAGATGCTCAGCCTGTTTGCAGGGTGAAACGAAATTCAATCAAATGCTTCCAGCTAACAACTATGGCCTAATACACTACCATAGCAGCTTGAGCCCCATTCCAAAAAATGCAGAGCTCCTGCTTTTACCCCTAATATTCCTACAGACACAGGACCTAACAGTACTGTGTAGAGAAATAAGAGTTGCACATGACATGTGTGAGGAAAAAAAACATGGTGAGCTGTGCTTCTGTGCAACAAGTAAAAACGTGTTGAGTATGTATGTATATGTGCTGTGCAGCTTTTGTCCAGCTGCCATCCAACCCAGAAAAATGTGGTGTCATGCACTAGGCTAAGGACAGGGGTGATACCCAATATGCTGTGTGCTCTGTATAGAGTATGATGTATGTGGGAACGGGCACCCTACACTAGTTATTTCCTGCAACCTTGTCATACAAGCAAGGGGTGAAAAATATAGTGTCATGCAGGGGGGTAATGTGCTATATATATGGACTGCAGTGTATGCAAGCAATACAATGTTATGTGCCACACTGCTGGCAAAAGCAGTCTCCTAATGCAATCACTTCCTTTGTTATGTAAAAATGAAAAGCACAAAACTAAAATATTCCACTATGTGCTATATTGTTGCTTCTCAGTTTCAACCTACCCTCATAAGCCCTGCTACCAGGGGTGTTGCTAGGTATTGAAAGGATCTGGGGCTACGCTAATGTTGGGACTGTCGGGACTCGGGGCTCACTGGCCTTTTGGTTGCAGCCTCTGAGTTTCTATCCGGGGCTATAACCAAAAGACCTGGCGCTATAGCCCCCACGCCCCTCTAGCAACGCCTCTGACAGCTACTGTTCTCGTGGCACATGGTCATTACGTCACTTCCGGGGCCCAGATGCACTGTTAGATGTTCCTCCTCAGGCGGTATCTCCGCTCCCGTAGGGGGCAGTGCACCTGCATTTGAAGAGAAGTGTGTGACAGTAAAAATGTCCTCACTCCAGAAAAACAGATATGGGTCTAAAAAGAGTCCCCTTGATATGCTAGGGTCCCAATGAAGTTGCTGGTGACGGTGCAAAAAGAAAAAAACTGTTCTAGTTTAGCTAATCTGAGAACAGGGGGAGTAAGTGACTCAACAGTTTAGGCCTTCTCAATTGTTCTGTAATTCCCAGGGTCAGAGGTTTGATCCAATCAGGCTATCTGGCTCTTTGCTTCTTTTGGGAACAAATGGTGGAAACAACAATTTTAAAGGCCACAAGGATTATTTGTAACCAGCTACGCTTCCCATGTCCACTAGACCTCTATGTCTCCGAAAACAGCTAAGGAATATGGCTTGTTCGGGCTGTGTACTTAAATGATCCAAACCAGGTCTGCAGAAACCTAATCTACTTGGTTGTGTTCTTAATCAGTAGAGATCTAGATGGGGTTGAACACAGATGGTAGGGAAACAGTCCCAGCAATATGCTCACATATTTGGTTGATCAGCGTTATACTGTGGA
Source organism: Ambystoma mexicanum (assembly GCF_040938575.1). Taxonomy (NCBI): domain Eukaryota; kingdom Metazoa; phylum Chordata; class Amphibia; order Caudata; family Ambystomatidae; genus Ambystoma; species Ambystoma mexicanum. The sequence goes on from NC_090923.1 coordinate 550,730,440, forward strand.
CAGCACACGTGCCATTAAGGACTTATCTAGCTGCCAAGTGATCCAGAATAATGCGGTCAGGCTTGTCAAGAACTTAAAGAAGAAAGATCACACCACAGCAGATAGACTATCATTACACTGGCTCAGGGTTGAAGAGCGTATCAAGTTTAAGGCCCTCTGCTTGGTGCACAAGTGCTTCTACGGCTCAGCGCCGGTATATTTGAAAAAGAGTCTAGTGCCCTACATACCGAGGAGAAGTCTACGCTCGGAGGGTAAATGTCTGCTGTCAGTCCCCAACTTTAAGTTGAAATCTGGCTTGGGCAGATCTTTCGTGGTGATGGCCCCCAAATTATGGAACAGCCTGCCAGAAGTGCTGAGATCAGAGGCAAACCACCTTACCTTCAGGAAGCACCTGAAGACATACCTCTTCAGATGAAGAGCCTGGGGAAAGCAATGTTTCGGGGTCCTTAATAGACCGCAGTGTTTGTCACTTTATGTCTGTCTTGTTGTTGCTGTTTTGTAAGTGCAAGCGCCCTGATGCCCACAGGCTACCGGCGCTATATAAAATAAAATACAATACAATACAATACAATTAAATATGTGGATTTTAGTGACGTATCTTATAGGTTAAATTGGCACACACTTCAAATCTGTGGGGGCGCTGCAGGTCACAGATCTTAAATCTGTGCCAATTGAACCAGCACATGCATTTGTGATGCATCTACAAATTTCAATTGATATTTTGCAATGAATACATGGTGTATTTAGAATTTTGATGTAGAGGCCTGCTATTTCAAACAAACACATTGCTTGCTGAATATATCGGACTCACATTTACAACGAAGCTACTTACATACACTCTTCTCAGTAAGGTTTCGTGCAACAATAATTGTATTTCCAATATTGTTTTTAATGTATGAAAGACAACCGACTGATAGTTTTAGGTTTTCTCTGCTATTTCATTGTGACTACTAATGCATATTTGATGTTAGTTTGTATACATTGTATAATTGGTCTTCCAGTCTGCCCGTCTAGATTTTCATTTCCGCTTTTTTGCCAGTTATTATTGTTATGGATTGTTTTATTTTCACTTAGTTTTGTTCTTAATTTTTCATTGTTTTTTGTTCTCTTCATATTTTCTTTGGGCTTTGCAAGCATTCTGTGCTCTTGGTAGCAAGGACTTACTCACCTGACAGTTTCACTCGTTACGTTGCGTGGAGAAGTCATTACGTGTTTGGATGCTGTTAGATTATTTGGATGCTGATAGATGGGCACCTTTTTAAATTGTGGGAGCTTTGCGATAGACTCGTTTTGTTTGTAAGACGAGACTTAACCTCTTGGAAATTATTTTGGTTTTGCTTCCTGTTTATCAGGATTTTGAGGCCTGGAAGGGTGAGTTTGAAGTAACATTTGTTATGTTATGTTATGCTACGTAATAAGAACATAAAGGTTTTCGGATTCGGTCTTCCCCAAAGCAAAAATCTAAAAGTAGGAATTTGGTTCCCGTTCTTGCCGTAAATGCCTGTAGCCAGAAAATGTAACCAATCAAAAACATTTAGGATGGCCAGTTTCAATATCGTTGGTTTTTGTGCAAATCTGTATCCCTTCATGTGTTTTCCTGTTTATGCATGAGGACATGATTACTTCACGGACTATATTAATACGGACAATTACGTGTCGGTATTAATATACACTTTGTATGATTACACAGATATAACTATGGGGCCATCATCAAGACCCTTATATGAAAGACGCACCCATCTAAGGGTTGCAACATTAATAAAGAAGAACAACGTTGCGAGTGCCTGAACTATCCAGTTAAGTACGAGTTCAAGAAACTAATGAGGTACAGAAACAAGGAAAGATTTTTCAGAGTGCCTCTTGTTGCAAGGATATGTTAATTAAATTAATAGAAAGAGAGGATTTTTTCCTAAGACAATGGAGAAACCCAACTATACTCCATTGCCTTCTTTGAGCATTTGTTTGCATTTGTGCATTGGTTTGCAACATTGTTCTATTGCTAAGAAATCTTAAGCATGAAGTCCTACGGTCCTAAAACCTGCTGTATGTGAAAATGTGCCATACTTGGGGGCATGGCCAGCAGCGCAATGGAGCAGACGCAAGTTCGATCGGCTCCGTGGCCGCTGCAAATATCCTGTCTTTTATAGCCTGATTCCTGAGAGTTTTAAACACTTCTGATACCTGCATCGATAGCTGACACACTGGGGCACCATCGGATGCAAAATTCAGGAAAAACCGGAGCCCCCGGCGCGAACCCGAGGAGAGTGAAGAGCGAAGCAGAGAGGGCTACCGCGCTCCCAAGATGGCCGGCGCATAGTGCAGTTCGGCGCCTGTCGGGCTGCGGGGAGCGACGGTACTGCAAGCAGACTTGACGGAAAACGCCAGACCATCTCTGCCCCCGTGGTAACAGCAGGGACGGGGTAGAGAGCTGGCCCACTCGGAGTCAACCCCGTGTGGGATCGTGGCCCCGCCACTCGGAGGCCCTGCGACTCGACTGCCTAGCCGGGAAGACTCCCTTACCGCAACATCCAGCGAGCCTGCTGAGTGCCCCCAGGCACCAGCCCGAACCCACACACCGGTAAACCCGAGGTGGAAGCCCCTCTCCGAGCCACACCTGCGGGAGACTTCGGATGAAGAACTCGTCTGACCGGGACTGCTGCGGCACACGCTGAACTACCCGATCCACAGCGTGCCTCGAGTCCTCCCGGGTTCACACAATCCCGCGAAACCCGCGGCCACTGGGACTAAATACCACCACGAAACCGGCGAAACTACCTCTCTCCAAGGATGGGCAAAGACAAATTGAAAAAAGCCTCTATGCAAAGCAAGATGGACCAATTTGCGGTGGCACAGGCCCAGGCCTCGCAGACCCACATGCCACAGACACCCCCCCTCCGAGGACGAGACTGCCCTCTCCCTGAGAGATGTGATGGCCGCCATTGCCAACTCCCGCTCCTCGATGGAGATAAAAATTGACAGTATAGCGCTGGATGTCTCCTTTCTACGCCATGACTTACAGAAACTCTCTGCTCGTACGGGGGAGGCGGAACAACGCATCTCGGGGACTGAAGATAACATTAGAGGCATCAATCAACAACTCTCACAGACACTAAATCGTCTGAAAATGTTAGAGGCCCGTGTGGATGAGGGGGAAGGAAGATCACGCCGCAACAATATACGCATCCTCGGCCTCCCGGAGGGGGGAGGAAGGGCCCAGCATGGAGCTCTTCTTGGAACAATGGTTGGTGGACATCTATGCGCTTCACCCCTTCTCTAATTTCTTCTCGGTGGAGAGAGCTCACAGAATGCCATCGGGCAGGCCTATACCAGGCGCACCTCCCAGAACGATCATAGCCAGATTCCTTAACTATCGGGACAGAGATGCACTCCTTCCTGGCCCGCTCCAAGGGCACAATCACCCATAACAGCTCCCGAATTGCCTTTTTCCCTGATTACACCCGGGAGGTGCAGAGGGTGAGACAGTCGTTTGAACCGCTGAAGAGGCAACTATTCCACATGAAAGTAAGATACGGACTGCTGTTTCCGGCTCAACTCAAGATCCACCACAAGGGAACCACAGTTCATTTCACGAATCCGAAGGAGGCCTGGAGATGGGCGGAAGCGCACATTGAAGGGGACTGTACGGCAAGACCGACGGATCGGGGAAAGAGACCCCGGCCTGGGGCTGGTCGCCCCCCTCCCGGGGGGCACCCGGATGCCCAGGAACTAGCGATCCTGGAGCAGGCGGCAAACCCCGCCAACTAAGGCGAGGACAACCAACTAACACTAAGAAGCGATGGAATACCGAGCCGAGGAGAGGCCAACGTCACACGTGAACCCTAAGAACCACGGAATGTTCAAAGGCGGTAGGAGCTGCGGACCCAGGGGGACCCCCTCTGCTCGCCTGCCAGCCAGGACCCCAAGTTTAAGCTGACACTCTAGTTCCGAGTGTCAACGATGTTCGGGCGACAGGTAGTTCGTGTTGGGGTGGAGTATAGGGAGGGGGGATGGGCGAGTTTATGTTGTTCTTGTTTTAGTATTAATACCCCAACACACCCGACACATAAACAACTTCCTGAAACAACCCATAATGTCTACAAACCTGGTACTGTACACAATAAATGGCGACCACACTCACCCACGCACCAACCCCTGAGCGCCCCAGATCTCTCAAAATAATTACATGGAACGTGAACGGGTTGGGGTCCGGAATTAAGCGACGCCTTGTTCTGCGATTTTGAACAGACATTCTCCCGACGTCGCCCTGATAAATGAGACACACTTAGCCGGGAACAGCTGCAGTTTCTTTCGCAGAACCAACTACCGATTGCCCTACATGCGGGATACACAATGGGATCCAGAGGGACTCTTATGCTGATACATAAACGCGTCCCATTCACATCGCTAACGGTTGAACAAGACCCCCGGGGTCGCTATGTGGTGGTCATAGGAACACTGGGCCAAGAAACACTGGCTATTGTGTCAGCGTACTCCCCGTCAGGACTGGGAGAGGAACTCCTAGATGAGTTGGTCATCCTTATGGCAAAACACCAACCTGATACATGGTTTTTGGGGGGCGATTTTAATTATGTCATGTGCAATGTAAAGGATCGCACTCACATCAGGGACCGCAACCTGAACACTCCCACCAAACTAGCAAAATTTGCATCGGCCCTGGGCCTTCGGGATGTGTGGCGGCATCTCCACCCTGTAGACGAGGCCTACTCGTTCCACTCGGGAGCACACGGGTCCATGTCCAGACTGGACTACCTCTTCCTCCCAGGCACTGATATACATAGGGCGACCGCTGCAGACCTACTCTCCTGAGGCATCTCAGACCACTTACCCCTCATGGCGGTACTGCGCATACAAAGTGAAACCCCACCCAGATCATGGAGGCTGAATAGCTACTATCTGGGCTCCCCTGATCTTGTCGACCACCTCACAGAAGTAACTACTGAATATTTTGAAATGAATACCTCTACGGTCGATGACCCAGTCACAATATGGGAAGCATACAAAACGGTGCTGAGGGGGGAGGCGATCTCCTGGGTAGCGAATAAGAAGAGGGAGCGACTTCGGAAGTTGCTGGAGGCAGAAACTGATGTGGGCGATTGGGAAGCCAAATATGTTCGTGACCCAAGCCTGGAGACTCTCAGATCCCTTAAGGGTGCTAGAGAACGCCTTCGACATATCGAATTAGACAACGCCAGGCAAGCCCATCAAGACTCCAGGGCAAGGGTCTATGAACACGGGGACAAAGCTGGAAAAATGCTGGCCTGGCTCGAGAGAAGAGATGAGGGTCAACGCCACATTAGAGAGATTATTACCCCGCAGAATAGGAAATGCCACTCAGACAGGGATATAGCACAGGCTTTCGCTGACTTCTATGCTACTCTGTATGCCCCCCCCAGTGTCCCCTCTGGATCCCTCCCTACTAGACAACATCACCCTATTATTCCTATCGGAACAACAGAGGGCACAACTGGACTCGGCTCTCACCGAAGTGGAGATTGCTGAGGCTGTAGCCCAATTGCAGTCGGGGAAAACGTAGGGCCCCAACGGGTTCCCGGTCGAGACCTGGAAGAAACTGGGTGGGGAGAAACTGGCACCATACCTTCACAAAATGTTCCTCGGGGCCCGCGACCAGGGCGCTCTCCCGCCAGACCTGCGCAAAGCCATGATAGTCGTTATTCCCAAACCAGGTAAACCACCCGAGCAATGTGCCTCCTATAGGCCTATCTCATTACTCAATAGCGAAACTAAAATCCTTGCCAAGATCCTGGCCAACCGGTTGCAAGCGGTAATTACCTCCCTGGTCCACCCGGACCAATGTGGGTTCATGCCACATAAATCAACACGTATGAATTTGTGGCGCCTCCACCTACTGCTGGAAAGGGCCCCTATCATAGACAAACCGCTTGCACTACTTGCCATAGATTTTGAGAAGGCGTTCGACTTGGTTCGTTGGGACAGCCTCTGGGAAACTATGTGAAGAATGGGATTCGGGGACAACTTCCTGGGATGGGTACAACTTCTCTACACAGATCCACAAGCAGAGGTGAAGGTAAATGGGTGGCCCTCTGAGCTTTTCCCCCTGGGCAAGGGCACACGGCAGGGATGCCCCTTGTTCCCCCTTCTCTTCGCCCTCGCGATAGAGACACTCGCCCTGTGGCTCTGCCAGAGCCAGGACTGGTTGGGATTCAGGTGGCCGGAGGGGCACGAAGACAGGGCGTCTTTGTACACGGATGATCTCTTGGTATACTTGGGTGACCCGATACGAACCTGCCCCATAGTAACGCAAATGCTCATCCGATACAGTGAATTCAGTGGGCTGAGAATCAACTGGGACAAATCTATCCTTTTCCCCGTAAAGGGCGGTACACAGGCCATCCCCCAGGAATGCCGATACAAGGTGGAACCAAGCGGCTTCCGGTATCTTGGGATTTGGATATCGGAGGACCTGATGCGCTACGCAGCCCATAACCTCCAGCCGTTCATGGACCATTTTAAAGACGATGTCCGCTACTGGAGGCTTCTCCCCCAACACTAATGGGTAGATCCGCCCTCTTTAAGATGATTACCCTGCCCAGATTCCTCTATGTACTACAAAACGCACCACTGGAGATACAGGACACAGAATTTGATCGCTTTGACTCCCTCCTTAGAGAACTCATATGGGGAGGGGGACAGCCTCGTATTGTACAGGCTACACTCCAGAGATCGGTTTGAGAGGGGGGTATCGGCAGTGCCCTGTCTCCGAGCTTACTACTAGGCCTCCCAGCTGGCGGTGGTTAACGACCTACTACACGGGTACAGGGAACTCCCGCACATAAAGGCAGAAATTGCAGCCATCCACGACGCTGACCCATTACACCTACTCTACCAGCCCCTCCAAAGACCCCCACCCCAAACAATGGCAGCACATGTCTCAAGGGTCTGGAGACGGGCCCACGCCTATGTGGGATGGAAAGACAAGATCACCACGGCACAACCCCTGTGGCACAATAGTAACCTGGCCGAATTGGGGCAACTCAGTCCATGGCCCAAATGGGAGGAGGCTGGAATCACACAGATCGGGAGGAGGCTGGAATCACACAGATAGATGGGGAAATCGCCTCCTTTGCAGCACTGCAGCAGAAATTCCAGCTGCCAGCAACTTAACGCTATCACCATACTCAACTGACTCACGCCCTACGGACACACATCCAGTTGGACCCCGCTATTCCCGAGTAGAACGCAATATACTTCCAACACATATCCCTACTAGAGTCACTTCTATATTGTATAATGCCATGTCCTCCTTTGCTACTCCGGAACTTCCTCGTCTTAAATCCAAATGGGAGGAGGATGTGGGAGCCATAGACCCGGAAGACTGGATCCAGATCCTAATGCATCCTAGGGAGATTGCTATCTCCTACAGACTCCGCTTGGCCCAACTAAAAATCCTCCACAGAATATACTACCCAAGAATTATGATGCACGGCTGGAAATGAGCCCCAAACCCGAACTGCCTCCGATGTGGGGGAGAGGTTGGTACATTCATACACATCCTCTGGGAATGTCCGCGGATCCAAACTATCTGGGGGAAATGCTGCAATGAACTATCCAGGGTGCTAGGCCGCAATAGAACACTGGACCCGAAGGTGGTGTTGTTGGGTTCTCCCGACGAGAACACTACTAATAAATGGGAAGGACTGCTCCTATCCATGACCGCAGGACTGATGAAGCGGAACATTGCACAAAAATGGGGAGCCTCAGAGTGCCCAACATTGGAACAATGGACAGACGATATGGACCCACTTGCAATGTTATAGCACAGAGTTTATAAAGCAAGAGGCTGCCCTACCAAAGCTTCTACGATCTGGGACAAATGGGTGGAGAGGCAATCCCAGTAACTTCATGATGCCCTAAGACACAAGACTAAATTGTAGATGGAACGGGCGACAAATGGAGACCAATTGACTCTTACCATGCCTTCACTTACTGATTCGTTCCTTGAATGCGTATGTTTTGATTTTGTTTTTCTTTTGGTTCTCGTTGATTGTGTTGTTGTTTAAATGCAATAAAATGCAATATAAAAAAAAAAGAAAATGTACCATACTCGGTGCTTAGTTGAGGTTGATTAAATCATGTTATGTAAAGTCATGTAAGTTTCTTTTTGAACACTCGTGAAATTTGAATTCAAATCTCGCCATGATTCATCAAGTCTGCCTTTCGCTTTGGTTTTAGAGATTGTTTTGCCGTTTTATACCATCGGGGTATGAAAGAGTAATACATTTTGAAAGCAATATTCTTCTCCTGAAGAAGGCCAGCAGAATAACACTAAAGGATATTAGAGATAGTGTTCATTTGGCCGAGTGGCCCGAAACATGTCGACTATCTTAAAAGATCTTGTAGAATGTAGAAAAGGTTCTTGTTTCATCTATGTTTAAATAGGACACGCAGTTGCATAGTTGTCTTTTCGCAAACATAGGTGTGACATGGTATCCAACTGCAATATCAAAAATTCTTTCTCCTTCTTTTGCCCATTGAAGTGCAAATAGAACATGAATGGACATTAGGTGTGTAAAACAGCTTATATGTGGTAAGGCGCTGTCTAACCATCTCCTCTGAAATTATTGGTCAGACGAAAGGATTGCAATGTATACCTATGTTGTGTATGTATACCCCACTATTCTATGACAAGACAGGAGGCTCGCATTATGCAATACTTTCTTTATTACTGCCACAACAGCTTTTCAACTTATAACTTTTAAAACTACAACATTTATAACTTTTTTCTGTCCATTTTAGAAAAAAAATGTAAATTTGGATTTAAAAGTTCTCAAAATCAGGAAAGTTCTTAAAATCATGCTTCAAAACCACGGTTCCCATGATCCTCTAGGTTTAGGTAGTCCTGACCTCTACTCCTGCACCTATCAGCTTGCAGGTCAGTCCATAAGAATCCCTCACTCCAGGTCCTTTCCTCTTTCTTTTTGCTGCGCAAGGAAAGATAAGTACCTCATGTTTGACAAGCTTCTATATTGGGCTTAATTGGTTTCATATTTTCTCAGAATTCATTATATAGCACGCGCGGGAGGCGTACTTGGTGCTAGAATGCTGATATCATATACTGGCATTAGTTTTAATATCGCGTGATTGCCAGAGAACCGCATATCTTTCCGCGTATTCGAAGGAGTGCAGGTGAGTAAACCCGCCGTTTGTGAAGTGGGAGGCGGGGCCGTTGCCGCGAGCGAATGCGCTCGCCTCAGGCGTTCGGCCCTGCTCCTTTCCATATTACGTAGCCGCACCGGCGAACCCGGCTGGCATTAGGACCCAGGGGAGCAGGAGAGGATTATTCTCCCGGCATCCCCTGCGAGTATAACGCTTGCACGCACAATTTGTCAGTGCGATCACGAAGCAGACGGAATTCCACAGCCTCACAAGCAATTCGTATATAAAAAAAAAACAAAGGGGGAATTATAAATCAAAGGACAGATTCCTTCCAAGACACTTCTCAGTAGAACATAGCCTGTCAGGCTGACAGAGCCAGAGACAAGGCAAGAAATTGTTCAATCCCCTTGGCTGACAACACAGATTTGGCACTGCCAACTACAGATATGGCTCAATGCAACAGCCCTGGTCAAACTCAATCCACTTCACTAGAGTGGTCTGAAGAGGAATGGGAAGAAGGTCCTTACCAGCAAGATACTGACCTCTCCCAAAGTTTTAAGCAAGTGCTGGGAGACTCACTCACCAAAGCAGTCTCACAAGGAGTACAGCCTATCACACAAAGATTGGAAGTCTTGTAGGCTATAATGGCAGAACAGCAAGCTCGCCTTGCCAGAAAAAGAAGAGCAGATAGCCCCGGAGACGGCCCATCAGCCAGACACCCCGCTGGGGTTGATTTTGAGGGGCGTAAAGCAGCTCGGAAGAGCAAGAACTCTTTGACCCCCCCCCGAGCAACGTGGAAAGGGAGAATACTGCTCCCCAAGGAATGAGCGACCCTGTCGCGAGGCTAAAAAGAGCCTTCCTGGAAAAGGAAAAAGAATGCCAGGACAGACCCCCTGCCCCAGGGGTGAACAATTCAGGGGCCAATGATGAAGGTTATATGCCTGACGATGAGGGAGATGAGAATGACACCTTTCAACATGTCGAAGAGGATGTCGACCCTCAAGATGGAGATACCACTGCTGACATGTTTGAACCGGAGGCCATCAGGCACCCGAAATCTTCTGAGTGGGTGCCATTGCCTAGAGTGGCAGCTTACATGGCACAACACATAAGTAAACCACTAGAACGAGAAGTGCGATCACGTTTGCGATCAGAGTGCCCCAGGACAGACTTGCCGGGGAAGTTAGCAGATACACCAGACCTAGATCCTAAGATGGTCACATTTGTAACTAAAACCGCACGAGACATAAGGAAAGGAGTTGACTGTGCATGGCGAGGGTGCCAGGACAAGCTCCTCGATATTGCAGGTCCATTAGCCAAAATAATGGATCTAGCCTAAAAGGCAAAAGATACTGGGTCCCCAGTGGATGTTCCCGCTCTGGCAAACTGGGCCCAAAGGGTGGTTTGTCTCCTAGGGAACGCGAACTGTGCGCTCTCGTCAGAAAGGAGAAGAGGTATTTTGCTGAAAATTGAAAGCAAACTAAGCGACCTAGCCTCTTACGAGGCAGGCGAAAGCGCCAAAGGCCTGTTATTTGGCGAAGCATTCGCTAAGGAAATGTCTCAGATTGTGGGCACATATTCAGCACTGGAGAGAGCCCAGAGTTCGATAAAGAAGATTTTCCCGAGTCGAGTTTTTAATGGGACCGGACGACAGAGGGGTCGTGCGTTCCGGTCGCTTCAATTATAACCGTAGACCCCAGGGGCCGCACGCCCAATACTGGGAAGGGAAACAAGACACCTTCTTCCCGACCAGATCCAGGTTTCCCAGAGGCCGCAGAGGGAGCGGGTCCTATCGTCAACCTAATGCATCAGGAGGTGAGTGCAGTGAGCATGAGAGTAGGAGGGAGAACCCTTCAGTTTCTGAACGCATGGCAAGCTTTGTTGCACGATGCATGGGTGTTGCAAGCTGTAGCAGGTCTACGTCTAGATTTTGTGGGAAATACTTTTCAGAGTTCAGAACCACGTCCCATTCACATGTCAAGCGAGGAAGCAGAACTGTTGCACAGCGAACTGCTCAAATTGAAAAACAAAGACACCAATGAGCGAGAGATTCATGGAGGACCGGGGTTCCTCAGCAATATGTTCCTAGTACACAGAGGGGACAAGATACGGCCAGTCATAAATTTAAAAAGTTTGAACGAGTGGCTAGTATACAACAACTTCAAGGTGGAAGGTATCCATCTGCTCCGAGACCTCCTTTGTGCAGGAGATTGGTTGGTTCGCCTCGATCCCAAGGACGCTTACCTGACGATTCCGATAGCTCAGGAATTCCGGAGGTATCTCTGATTCCGATGGAACGGAGAAACATGGCGCTTCACATGTCTACCGTTCGGCCTAGCATGAGCTCCTTGGGCGTTTACGAAATTGATGAGACCTGTTGCAGCGGCCATAAGAGAGAGAGAGGGATTCACATTATTATTTACCTAGATGATATTCTCGTGCTAGGCCCGGACAAGGTGTCTGTCACCAAGAGCGTCCAGTGGATCTTCTCGGTCCTGTCATCACTCGGATTTGTAGTGAACTTAGACAAATCCCAATTAGCACTCGTCCAGAACCTAGAATTCCTAGATTTCAGCATAGATACCCTCAAAGCAACGCTTGCACTTCCACAGCGCAAAGTAAGAGCAATAAAGAAAGAACTCAAGCTAGTGATAGCAAAGAGAGTGATTTCACTAAGCCAGAGTAGTGGGTCTGCTTGCAGCCTCTATTCAAGCGATTTTTCCCAGTCCCCTCCACTATCGAGCCCTTCAGAGATTAAAAATAAGACACCTGCAAGGAGGACTCGGTTATCATCAATTGGTGACACTAGATGCCGACGCCATTACAGAGCTACACTGGTGGCTCCAGAATATGGAAGCCAGGAATGGCCGAGCAATTTTCATGGACTCCCCAGACCTCATCATAGAGTCAGATGGGAGCAGATCAGGCTGGGGGGCCCGATGCGAACACATAGAGACAGGAGGGAAATGGTCAGAGCAAGAATTGTGCCTCTACATAAATTGTCTCGAGTTATTAGCAGGCTCATTTGCGGTCCTCGCATTCACGAAGGACGGAGTCAAATGTTGCGTGCTGCTCAAGATGGACAACAACTCCGCAGTGCGGTATATCAACAAATTAGGAGGAACGCAGTCCAAACTGCTAGCAGAACTGTGTTAGGCAGAAACCTGTGCAAAAATGTTTCAGACTACAGGTGTTAGCAGTAAACCCAATTGGTAGCAGTCTGTACCACCCAGATTTACCTGGTAGCTGTGGCTGAGCAGTCATACTTCTCTCAAGAAGAGTTATGCAGTGCCTAATGTGTATAGAGTATACACATTAGGTACTAAGAGACAGTAGCACAAGCAAACACTGACCAGAGCTTTGGTATAAATATATATAATTATTTATTTAAAAACACACTTGTAAAAATACACTGGCACTAATATGTCAAGCAAGTTCAAACACAGTCACTAGAAGTATATACACCTCCCTAATGAATTATTTGACAAGTCTAGGTTAGTACACCACTTATTTAGCAAAACAGAGGTGAGCGCGTAACCATAGATGGCACTCCAATAATGATTTAAAAAGGGAGAGAAAAGGCAGAAATAGGAAAACAGACAATACCAACACTTTTAAAGAGCCACAGCAAGTCAAGAAAGACAGGGTCTACTGTAGAGCAAAATGTTCATAGACCAGGCCCACTCTTGGAGCGAGCAAGGAGGAATGTGCCCAAGATCACACAGTTGAAGTACATTTTAAAAGTCTTTGCAGATAGTTCAAAAAGGAGTTGGATCAGTTCAGAAAAGTTAGTTAACAGGTCCGAGGTCACCCCAGGATAGAGAGAGTCAAGGATTTACGCAACACCTTGAACAGTCTGTTGCAAGGGAGACCAGGCGGGACACAGTACCTGAAATGGTGAGAAAGCTCCAGCGGAGGCAGTTGTTCCTGGCAGCGGGTGCAAGTCGGTGCTTCGTCCAGGGGAAGACAAGATCTCGACGTGGAGGAAAGCTGGAGGTCGTTGCACTGCCAGGGAAGAAACCAGCCGTGGAGTTTCCCGGTTAAAATTTACTACCCTTTTATTCGCGGTAGTGGTGAAGCATGGCTATCCGGCCGCCGGGGTGCTTGGCACGGTTGATTCGACCACGAGACGATCCAGGAAGGCGAAAAAGGCGAAATGGTTAACCCCAACAGCTCAAAGGAAGAAGACTCTCCTGGAAGAAGATCTTCTCTGTCGTTGGGAAGTGTTGAGTTCGGTTCAGCATTGCTCCACCGGTGGTGTCGTCGTTGCAGGTCGGCTCAGCTGCTCCCTCTTTGGATTCTTTAGGTCCTGTGGCGACTTCTGAAGTTCCAGTCCCCAAAGCCCTGCTTTTATTCAGAAAACCCCCATTCATCAGTCCCAGCTGTCACTCAAACATGCTAAGTGGTGAGCCGGGGGGCTCACCACTGGGCCAATCACACAAGAGTGCGACTTGAGTTGCCGAGGCAACTCAGTCCAGGGTGCCTATTCCCCCCTCCCACACATCCTGTAGACCCAGACAGAGTGGCACCACTTTTGGAGGCTTCTGTGCAGAAGCCCGCCAAAAGTGGAACAAAGGGCTCGACTTGGGTTGGAGTTACAGAGGCGAACACAAACGCCATTTTTATAACCGAATCCTGGCAAAAAGACCCAACCGGGGAATAAATATTAAATAAATAACCCAGCGGTATCTTTAACATTGCACCAAAAAAGTGGTGCGTTTAAAATGAATGGGAAAATCCCATAGGAAATATTCCGGTGGAATATTTCGTGTGGTAACCACTGCCACCAGCCAGAAACTCGACAAGGGGGGACTGGACAGTGCCCCCTTGAAAAACAGACCCAGGGGCAATCGAATTACCCCTACCAGTACTTCCACAATATGATGGTTTGTACTGGTTCTGTTCATAATTTAATACTAGTAAAGTCAATGGTGACTTTACATGCCCGGGGAGACAGTAGTCAGTCCCAGGGTATGGAGTCTATGTTTGGGGGCCACTATGGCACCCCTGTGTTACTGCACTGAGGGCGCTGGGTAACACACTTACCAAAAACACATGAAGCCCAATGGAGTAAAAGACCCCATAGCCCATAAAACACATTACAAAGTCAAGGACATTCTCAAATCATGCCGAAGAGTGGGAGAAAAAGAGTCTCCCTCTTAGCAGGAGAAAAAATGAAACCCCAAAAATCCAGCAAGGCTGCTGGGGGACTCACTAGGTTTGGGAAATTAGCCTTAACAGAAAATCCTCCCTAACAAACTGGCAAAAGACTTCTGGCATTATTGCCTCCAGAATCAGATAACAGTAACAGCAGAATACCTACCAGGCACTCTCAATGAGGTAGCAGACTGGAACACGCGATATCTTGTGGATTCCAGCGACTGGAAGCTACACCCGCAAATCTTCAAGGAGTTGCAGAAACTCTGGGGTCCCTTACATATAGATCTATTTGCGTCCAGACTGAACGCCCAGCCCCAGATATACTTCAGCTGGAGAATAGACCCGGGTGCAGCTGGCACGGATGCATTCCTCCAACCATGGAGCGGAGCGATCCACTATGCCTTCCCTCCGTTTCTCAAGAGCATTAGCGAAACTTTGCAGAGAGCAGGCGGAGCTAGTGATAATACTCCCCATCTGGAAATCGCAGCCCTGGTTTCCAGTAGCGATGGAACTTTCTATGGATTCTCCACGGACAGTTGCTCATCAACCGGACCTCCTGCTCGGTCCTGCTGGACAGACACACCCGCTGATAATGGCGAGCACATTGTAGTTGATGGCCTGCAAAGTTTCAGGAGAAAGTGGGATTTGCCAGGCATTTCGCAACTCGCTGCAGATTGCATCAGAGATTCCAGGACGCCTTCCACCATGAGGAGCTACAACGCTGCATGGAACAGTTGGACCAAGTGGTGCACAGAGCACAGTGGTGGACAAGTGGTTTCTTCCCTTGTAGTACAGATACTCAATTTCTTAGCAGAAAAATGTCAAGAAGCGGCTTTAGGACTATAGGTGTGTTTAGATCAGCTATTTCAGCAGGACATAACAGAATAGAGAATGCCACTGTTGTCGAACACCCCACAGTCCTACGACTACTGAGAAGGATGAAGCTGAAAAGGCCTCCCAAACCGAAATACACAGTATTGTGGGATGTCAGAGAAGTTTTCACACTGTTCCTCACATGGCCAGAGAATGAACATCTTTCTCGCTCCCAGCTATCGGGAAATTAGCAATGCTATTATGTCTCACGGCGTGCCGTAGAGTATCTGACGTGAAGGTACTAGAGATTGATAGAAAAATATTCTACCCAGGTGGAGCAGCCTTTACCATCGCTAAACGAACAAAAACAGATTCTAGAATTATCTCCTACCCCTACTTTGTTGAGAATAAGAAGCTGTGTGTAGCACAACGTATTAAATATTATGAAACCGCAACAGCGCACTTAAGACCTAGAGGAGTAACTCAGCTGCTAATAGCGCGTAGAAAGCCTTTACCATGCAGTAGCAACAGCGTCAATTGCCAGTTGGGTGCGAGAGGTTATGCATTGGGCAGGGATAGACCTAGCCCAGTTTGGCACGCATTCTGCTAGGGGGACGATGGCATCTAGAGCTTTTTCAGCAGAGGTGTCCCTTCAGTATATCATGAAATCAGCCGATTGGTCCTCTGAGTCGACTTTTAAAACATTTTACTTCAAGCCTGTGTCTGACATAACTAATAGAGTGGTGGCGAGCTTTGAACAAGCATAATGCGAGCCTCCTGTCTTGTCATAGAATAAAGATTGCCCACGCTTACAGCTCAGGAAGTCTTCATTCTATTAAAGACAAGGAGGCGAGGATAATATTCCACCGAGATAATGGACGAAACCTGAACTTGTGTGTCATGTATTAGATGTTCAACTTTGTCTGATACCCTCCCTGATGTATTATTCTCCGTTTTCTCATAGCAGACGACCAGAAATCGACCTGATCGGAGACAAGGGATTGAGGCGTGTACACGTAACAGTCGCCCGTGAGACTCTGAGCCATGGCATTCGGAAGCACAGTTACAGTTCTGTTGAAGGGTCGTTGTTGATGGACCTTAAGACTGTTAGATTTCTTTACGAAGTTTGAAATGGAAAAAGAAAGAGGAAAGGACCTGGAGTGAGGGGTTCTTATGGACTGACCTGCAAGCTGATAGGTGCAGGAGTAGAGGTCAGGACTACCTAAACCCAGAGGATCATGGGAACCGTGGTTTTGAAGCATGATTTTAAGAACTTTCCTGATTTTGAGAACTTTTTTTTAGAAACTTCTTTTTATTGAAGGTGGTCACAACAGATACAACATCGCCACTCCACTCCCATATCAAGTTTCAAGCATCATATACCGGTACATCACATTAACACAATATTATATACAATGAGTTACATGGTGGTTTCATCATCTGACTGCATTTCGCGCAGGTAAGCTCGGAAAGGACCCCAAATGTCTTTCGGTTGGCTTGAGCCGGGCCGGTTCATAACATATTGCTCCTCACACTAGTTGACATAGGTCAGTTCATGAAGGAAAGTGTTCATGCTTGGCAGTGTAGCTCTTTTCCATGCCAGTAGGATACTTTTTTGCCACCGCACATGATACATTAAATAGTCTTCTGTTTTTTTCAGAGCACTTACCAATGTCACCAAATAGATATTTTTGAGGAGTCAACTGTGGGGGGGTATCTGCGTGATTTCTGCCAGCATGTCGGCCACCCTTCCCCAGAATCCCACCAGTGCCAGATACCCCCAGTACATATGAAGGGGGCCCGCCTGTGGAGAGCTACATTTGGGGCACTCGGCAGTACATTCTGTTGCAAATTTGTCCACCTTAACCGGTGTATAATGTAGTTTATTTAAGATTTTAAATTGGAGCAGGCGTAGCCCGGCATTTAGTGAAACTTTTTTCGTAAGTGCCCAATATCTGTTCCATTTATCATCAGGTATGGCCATCTGCAGGTCTGTTTCCCATTTCTCCCTGACCCTGTTTATCGTTAGGGAACGAGGCTGTACTGATGTGTAGAGTTTGGAGATTCCCAACCCCCCTTTTGTGGTGATGAGTTGTATACTGGGATGTGGGGGGGGGGGCTCATCAGAGAAGAGCTGCCACCGCTCCTGAAACTCATATCTCATCCGGTAGTATTGCAGTGTTTTAAGTTGCCCTCCACCCATCGATCTTTTACATTTTTCCAGTGTCGCAAATGTACCATTTATGTACAGGTCCCCCACCCTCATCTCGTTGTTAGGGTCCCAGGATTCTTGAATACGAATATCGAACGTTGGGGGGATATCAGGAAAGTTCCACAGAGGGACCTCCGAATTATAGGGTATCTCTATTTTCAGCCTTTTAAATGTAGCGCTCCAGGCCCGGACCGTACAGCTCACCGGGTCGTATTCACATGTATCTCTGTGCCGGGGATTAAAGAGAAAAGATTTTATATCTGTTGGGGATGTGGTGTGCGCTTCTATCCACCTATGGGGTGAACTGTCGGCCTCATCATACCAATGTTCGCAAACTGTGCCTGAGAAACCAGATAGTAGAGTTCGAAGTCAGGGGCAGCAATGCCATAATGTCATAAGGCTCCGTCATTTATTCCCACCCAATTCTGGCCGTTTTTCCATTCCAGAGGAATGTCACCACCATTGAACGCAGTTTGGAGAAGAACTCCCTGCCAGGCCATATAGGGACATTTAGAAAAAAGTATAGGAGCTTAGGGATGACAATCATTTTAAGGATTGCGATCCTGCCATGGAGCGATATGGGGAGATGCCTCCTTATCTGTAGCTTAGTATTGAGTGTTTGTAGTGCTTGGTCATGATTGTCGGTATACAGGGTGTGTCTGTCCCTGGAGACAGGACTCCCAGATATCTGATATTGTGCTCCGACCACTTGAGTCCACAGGTATCGGCTGGGCATTTAGTGGAGGGGGTAAGCGGGAATATTTCGGACTTAGCTTCATTTATAGTGTACCCCTAGTATTCAGCAAATTCGTGTATGTCAGCCATTATGGGTGCAATGTTTTTATCTGGTTCCCGAATATATAATAATGTGTCATCAGCGTACAGTGAGATTAGTTGGGTGGATCCCTTCATTTTTATACCCTTATCCGTGTGCCTCAGTCTGACGGCTGCTGCCATCGGCTCTATAGTCAAGGCAAAAAAGTATAGGTGAAAACTGGCAGCCCTGCCTTGTGCCCCTACCCAATTGGAACAACTCGGAGACTGTCCTGTTGGTGCACACTCTGACCCAAGGGGCGCTATACAACAGTCGAACAAACCTAATGAAACTGGGCCCCACACCAAATGTTTCTAGAACCGTGATGAGGTAGACCCATGACACCGAGTCAAATGCCTTTTCGGCGTCAAAGGCCACTGCTACTGCACTTCTGTCCGGGTCTATCTGTGCCATTATACCGAACAGTCTGCAGAGGTTTAACACGGTGGACCTTTGAGGAATTAATCCATTTTGGTCCGGATGTACCAGCGTAGATATGATGGGTAAGATCCGGTTCGCCGACACCTTCGCAAACATTTTGGCATCCACGTTTATGAGCGAAAGGGGTCTGTAAGATGACGTGTCATTTGGTGGGCATTGGGGCTTGGGAAGTACTGTTATTATGGCTTCTCTCATCGTCTGGGGCAGTATATTTTTCTATAGTGCTTCCTCCCAGGTTTTCAGCATTATGGGAACCAATTCTGCTCGGAATTCTTTATAGAAATCGGCACCCAGACGTCAGAGCCCGGCGCCTTACCTGACGCAAATTCTTTAATTGCTTCCCCAATTTCTTTTGCGGTAATCGGTTCGTCAAGTGCCAGTTTATTTTCAATCGGGAGCTCCAGTAGATTAAGTGTGGCCAAATGTGTCTTTATTTCAGTGGTTGTTTTTCTGTCTCTGTTTTGCATAGAGTGTTTGGTAAAATTTAACAAATTCACTATTTATGTCTTCCTCGCTCGTCACCACCCCATTTTGTGCCGTTTGGATACCCGTGATCGGGTGTGATTGCCTTTCCTGTTTAACTAGATTGGTCAATGTCCTGCCTGCCTTATTTCCCTCACCATATCTGCGTGCCTTGATCGGGGCCGTAATATATCGTATTTCTCTGACGGTCAGGTCATCGAAATCCCTAATGAGCTTATGAATCTCAGCGAGGGTATCCTTGTCATGGGTGCGGCTGTAGGTTTCCTCTAAGTTGTTTAATGCTTTTTCTACCCCTTCGAGTTCCCTCCTTACTTCTTTTAGGAGGCCAGTGGATTTCGAAATCAGGACCCCTCTGACCCAGACCTTGAAGGTTTCCCAGACTGTAGCCGCCAGTTCTACCGACTCAACATTATCCATAAAAAAGTCAGCTATCTCAGCATGCAAGGACTCCACCACATTTGGGTCTCCCAATATCCCAGTGGGCATTCTCCATCTCCGGGCAGGACTAGGGGTGTTTCGTAGCCTAAGTTCCAGTAGCAAAGGGGAATAATCAGACAATGTACGGGGTAGGATATCACATTTCTTTAGTGCTTCTGCCATGCTCGATGACATGAAACAATAGTCTATACGTGACTCACTGCCATGCACAGAGGAATAATATGTATATCGCCTGTCGCCGGGGTGCAGAGTACGCCACGTATCTATCAGCGACAGTTGTGTGAGGAGTTGGCCCAGTGTTAGCATCGTTTTAATGGGGACCCTTGTTGTGGTGGTGGATCTGTCTAGTGCGGGATCAAGTGCCACATTAAAGTCTCCTCCCCATATTATATTTGACGGGTCTATCGCATTGAGGGCCTCATATATGTTTAAGTAAAAGTCTGGTTCATCTATGTTGGGGCCATACATATTCACCAGTGTTATTAATTTACCTGCTATTTCCCCCCACACAAAAAACATAACTTCCAAGGGGGTCTATTTTATGCCCGTTGGTATGGAACCCCAGTGAGGGGTGTATCATTGTGATCACTTCTCTAGACTGAGACGAGTAGTCAGTGTGATATCGTAATTTGTACCATTTGGGCAGCATGTTCATGTTTACATTTCCTAGGGCATGGGTTTCATGTAGCATCAAAATCTGAGGGCTATGCCTTGTGACATACTTCCCAACCTTCCTGGCCTTCATCGGATTGTTTAGCCCTCGCACATTCCAAGACATCAAGTTTAACCTTAGCCCTTCACCTGTGCTGCGCACGTACGTATTATAGGAAACCAAAACTCCCAATAAGTCTTGTACAAATTTGTCAGGCGTTGCATCAGTACCCATGTGACCCCACAACTTTTAAACTTCAAATATGTATTTCCCCAACTTCCCCTCCAGGGGCCCAACCCAAAAACATTTCCACAATTCCCCCTCCCACCCGCATCATCTGCCCCAACCTGATGATGTCTCCTCACAAACTTGTGGAGATCTCCAGGGGTAGACACGATGCGTCACATGGTCATCTGCCCCGGGCTCACTGCCCCAGTCAAGAGTGACATGAGGGGCCACTTGTTTACAACAGCTCCAGACACACTCGAGCAAAAAAGGATATAACATGCGTCATTCGACTGCCACCTTGTCTTATCCCTGGTCCACAGGTCGGGACCCAGCGTTCCAGTCAGGTCTGTGATCTTTTGGGGGTAGAGGTATGGATGCCTCAACGTATGTCATGGCCTCAGCCGGAGTCTCGAAAAAATGTGCCCTTCCTGCATGTTGGATTCTCATTTTGGCCGTAAATATCAGGGCATACTGTATATGGTGTGCTCTCAGGAGTTTCTTGACCGGTTCATACGATCTTCTGCTGGCTTGCACACCAGCCGCAAATTCCAGATATGTGTGTATACGACTTCCTTCGTGTTGCAGTGTGCCATGCTCCCTTGCCAGTCGTAGGATTGTGTCCCTGTCTCTGTAATTTAAAAGTCAGTCAATAATCGTGCGTGGTGGTGCTCCGGGTTTGGGTACCGGTGCCAGAGTGCGATGCGCTCTTTCTATCAAGAAATGTTCCAAAAAGGATTCCATTCCAAACAGGGACTTTAGCAGGCCTTCCACTTGTTTCTCCATCTGTCCTTTCCCAAATGTTTCGGAAACACCTACTATGCGAACGTTGTTTCTTCTTGATCGAAATTCAAGATCCTCGCATTGGTTCTGTAATCTGGTCATATTCTCCTTCAGTTGGGTCATGTCTCGGCTGTGGTGTGCAATGGCGTCCTCGTTGGAGCCGATCCTGCTTTCTGCTTCGGTGATTCGTGCACTTTCCTTATCCACTCTAGCTTTCAACGACCCCATGGTGGCTACAATGTCGTCTAGCTTCACAATGACGGCGAGGAATCCATTCTGGACTATTGATGTTAGCCGGTCCTCTCGGCTGTCTGGTTCAGCCTCCGTCGCCATGTTGGGACCTGTGTGTATCTCAGCCACTGCGGTTTGGATCTGGCTATTCGCATATGTATATGTGTCCATGGGGCCCTTTTTCTTGGGGTCAGTGGCTTTTGTGTTTTTTCCGGATTTCGTTGCTTCCCCCATTTGTGTATTGCAGTTCCCAGCGGCGAAGGACTCGTGCTGTGTGGGGTTGTGTTCCACTATTGCTGCAATCGCCACAACTCACAGTTTCTCCTCTCTGTATCTCTTGTGGGATTAGTTCCAGTGCTGTGTGGTCAGGGGTACTAGTTTTGTTTGCAGGGCAATTTGGGCGAATCCAACCCGTTTACCAAGACCACGAGTGGATTGTATCCTCCCACATACGATGGTGTTGGGAGTGTGGAACGTTTAATAGCCTGTGTCCTGCTCTTTTTGTGTTAATCCCTTCGCTCCGATCAGCTCCGCTACAGTCTAGCAGATCATATGCCTTAGCCTCATTCCATTCTCCCCCGACAGCATGCGCACCATGCACATCCACCAGTATCCTCAATAGAGAGATGTGTCTGAGGCTCCTCTGCCTACCATAACCCCGACCCAGGGCCGGCTGTTGTGGCTCAGATTTGTTCGGCCTCTCAGGGGGGATTCGCCTCGTAACAACTTGGCCGCAGCCCCTCCGTAGCCCTGTTTCTCAGCGGACAGTCTATCTTATGCGTGCCTCTTCCCCTCGCCACAAATATGCAGCTGCCCCCTCTCCAAGGCTAGAGCGTTGTGTTTCAGTTGTTCACAGTGTCCCTCTATTCTATGCCTCGCCACCTCTCACCTGCTTGTCTTCCAGCCTGTACCGCCACCGGGGTCCGACGGGACTGCAGTGGATTCAAACATGTTTGCCTCTCTTTCGTGTCACCGTTCCTCCGCTGCACTAATCTGCGTTCAGCCGCATTACGCAAGCGTACCGAACCGGCGGCACCTCCGTGAGTTGGTGCGCGCACTCGTCCTCGAAACCAGTATCTGGTCCGCTGACTGAGTCCCAGGGGTCCGGCGCTATCGCGGATTCTATGTCGAAGCGCGAGGCTGCCTCTCGAGCAAATTTCTTCTAGCTACGTCTCTGTCGGCCGTGTAGTGCCGTGCAGGGCTCCGCGCACCCAGCGCCGTCTCTCAGGGGCCGCCGTTCGGTCTGTGTTTCAATGCGGCCTGCAGCATCAGCCTTCCAGCGGGCTTCCTCCTTTTCGCACCCCAGTCAGGAGTCAGGCTATGCCAGGGCACTGCACGGGGAGTTAGTTTAAGTCGCTCATTTATCGTGAGTTGCTTTGTGGCGCGCTTTGCTGTTCCAAGCTCCGCCCATCTGCGGCCCTTCGCCCAGCTGCATCCCCAGCCTGTCTGCGGTCAGTGCTCTTGCCTCATGCTGCTGGGATCTGTTCCAGGTTCTATTTCGGCATTCCTTTGTCGTGGCACTCTAGGATTTCTGTCCAGTGTGCCTGGGTGTTCCAGTTGTTAGATCACCAAGTCTCGAAGTGTACGAGCAGCTCCTTGAGGGTTTATTTAACACAGGATTTTCATACAGGCAGGTGCTCCGGTATCAGGCAGCCATTTTACCAGTGCGCAACAACGCCCCCCTGATTTTGAGAACTTTTAAATCCAAATTTACATTTTTTTTTCTAAAATGTACAGAAAAAAGTTATAAATGTTGTAGTTTTAAAAGTTATACATTGAAAAACTGTTGTGGCAGTAATAAAGAAAGTATAGCATAATGCTTGCCTCCTTGTCTTTAATAGAATGAAGACTTCCTGAGCTGTAAGCGTGGGCAATCTTTATTGTACTGTTTTCTAGTGTTTTATAAATTATGTCTAAATTTGATGTTTTTGTAGGATTTTAAGCTCCTGTTGTTTCTCTAGTCCTGGGAGAAACACATTTTATGTGTTTTTTCAATAAATTGCAATTATTTAGAAATGGCGGTTGATGTCTCCATGGCGATGGTTTATTAATTAATTAAACAAACCAAAGGGAAGAAATCCTTCTTCTCTCTTTTTCCTTCACATAGCACCCTTTTTTTGCAAGTTTTTGGACCTAGAGGGAGGTAGTCAGTTTTTGTATTTTTGGACCCATCATTTAAACTTACATAAAAGGAAAGCACCAAATGTACACTTTTCCCTTGAACATTGGCACTGTTATTTGACATACTTTCTGTGATCCTCACATATCCAATTCCATGTGTGCCTTTTTTTTTTTTATAAAACTTTATTTGTTTTTAGTCAAAAATATAGACCTTACAAATAATTAGTGATTCTTTCAGACAATACAAAATTATTAAAATCAGACAACATAAGATATTGTAATATGAACAGAATCAATGTAACATGTTGAACATAAAATGTCAAATTCGTAAATTAAAATTTGTACAAGAGTACACTAGATTTAAGCACCATCAATTCTCAAAATTCATTAGCTCTCTAAAATTGAGATGCATTTTCCAATTCTTTCTCAATGGTATTTACAAAGTTCGTTGTTTTTACTACAGAGTGTCCGTTAATCCCCACATACATTTAGTCCAAATCCACTCTCTAGCTAGAATGGTATTAGCTTACACAAAGGACTTTATAAGAATGCATCGTACATTTTCAAAATAACAGCAATATAAGAACAGATG
This sequence comes from Ambystoma mexicanum, assembly GCF_040938575.1. Taxonomy (NCBI): domain Eukaryota; kingdom Metazoa; phylum Chordata; class Amphibia; order Caudata; family Ambystomatidae; genus Ambystoma; species Ambystoma mexicanum. The sequence continues at coordinate 550,754,561 of NC_090923.1, forward strand.
TTTTAAAGTCTCCAGAGCTTGATTACAAAAACGACAAACCTCTTTGGTGTCAGCCAATGTATCTTTAGACCAGTGTTTCGTTCTAGATCGAGTGTGAATTAAATCTAGCCTAAAGCGCATAAAAGTGCGACGGTCCTTAGAACAGGGGCAAAGTGTTAGATGAGACATGCATGGTTTCTGCTTATGTATGAATTCACGATATTCCGCACAAGAAGGGTAGATTTCCATTTTCATACACGTATCGCCTCAATCCTGTAGCAATAGCTTTTTCTTGATTTTCTCTTGAAAAAGTTCCAAATCTTCCATTGGGCGATTGATCTTATCCAGTAAGGTTAGCATGAGTTCTTTAAATTGCACCATAGAGGGAGGGTTGTTATCTGTTAACATTCTGTTTAGCCCTATGTAGAGCGAGTTTCTAATAGGAAATAATATTTTAGCAAAATTATTTAACATGCGCCAATTGTATCTGGAGGAGAGGGAATTAATCCCCAACTCGTGTCTTATCACAACATTAGGCATAGATAAAGGTAAGCCTAATACATCTTTCCAAATAAGCCCTTGAAGTTGGTCCAATAATGGCCCTAGGTCATGTAAGGTAAGTTCAACTCCGTATAATAAAATGGCTTCACCTTTTTTGAATAAAATTCCAAAAGTGGCAATAGAGAAACTTTGCACATTTTCTTTAGTAGGATTTTCATTTGGCATTTTAATGGAGCAATTTTCGCAATCAATTGTTCTTTCATGAATTTATAGGAGGTATTTTTAGAGAGAATCAATCCTAAGTACAGTAAAGTGGGACTAATTGTAATTGGAGAGACACCAATTTTCCATACAAACTTACTTACTTTTTTCTTATTTGAAAAAATAATAATGTTAGATTTTTGAGGATTGACTACCAAATTATTACAATATTGCATGAAACAATCAAGTTTAGCTTGAAGACCTAACTGAGTCCGATCAAAAAATAAGATGTCGTCAGCGTACGCTAACCAAGACAAGGTAACGGCTCTGATACGAATTGCAAACGACTTCTTAGCATTCCATAGATCTTCTATATCTAGTAGGTAGAGATTGAATAGTATCGCTGCTAAATTACAGCCTTGTTTAACACCTGTAAAAGATGGAATAGCTTGGGTTAGTGAGCCCTCCCTGTTGATTCTAACTTTGAAGTTAGTTCTAAAGTGCAACATTTGAATAAGAGTAATGAGGTATTGGGGGAATTTTGCTTTCTGCAATTTTTCCCATAATTTGCTCCTAATAACCCCGTCAAACGCAGCTTTCAGATCTAGAGAGGCAACAAAAACGGGGCCATGAGACGGGCAAGTAGAATGAGATATAATATGAGCCATCAAACACGCATTAAGGGGAGTTCCCATCCCTTTGCGAAATCCCACTTGCGAAGGACACAATGAATTGTGGTTGCGTGCAAGTATTTCAAGCTCTTGTAGAATTAGAGAAGCAAATATTTTCGCAGCGACATCAATGATCGCTATAGGACGATAATTATTTGGGTCTTCAATTGAGCCTTTTTTGTGTAAGGGGATAATAATTGAAGTATGCCAAGACTCCGGCATCCTTTTAGATTTGAATATCTCTTGGAAAATCAAAAGAAAAATAGGGGCCCAGAATAAAGGATCATCCTTTATTAAACAGGGAGGGAGTCCATCAGGACCTGCACATTTAGAGCTTTTTCATTTCTGAATAGCCTCAAGTATGTCATTCGTTCCCCAAGGACAAACATTAGGAAGTAGATGGCAATCAGGTGGAGTATCAAGCACGCAAACATTTTCTGGGAGAGCATATTTGGTGAGAAAAAAAGAAGTCCAGGTTGCACTATCAATGCCAGAGACAAACTCACGCGCTGGTTCTTTGTCTAGAGATCTTAACGTATTCCATATGTCTTTAGTCTTGCGATTGCAAAGAAGAGTTACTATTTTTTGGGTTTGAAGCAGTTTGTTAGCATCATGAATCTCCCTTACTGCTTTTTTTATATGAAAATAGAACCTTTTTTTTGCGCAAAATACTCGGCATTGGAGCACCACGTAGACTTCTTTAACATCCGTATATGAGCGTTTTTCTTACTTTTTAGAAATGCTATCTTAGCACAAAAGTCCTCTCTGTTATATTCACAGGAGAGTTGCTCAGACTTACGAAAAACACCTTTAGCCAAATGTGTGGCAATCATTTCACAATTCCATTTTAGGATTGCAGAATTAAACATGCCATTTTGTGCTTTATCTTTACAGAGGTCTCTATTGACAATAAATGTGAAATCTCTGCATAGAGCAGAAGACCAGTTAATTGAGGCACCTGGTCTGTGACTTTGAATTAATGCTAACTGAGCTACTGGAGGACACAAAGTAAAATAGTTCCGAATTGAGGTGGTGATCATCACATGATCTCCCATATCAGTCCTAACGGTATTTGTTTTAGTCATAGAACGAGAAAGTCCATTTGAGGCAAATATGTGATCGATCCATGAACTTGCATTTCCCCTTTTCCAAGTGACATTACAATGAGTGTCTGTGTGGGCAATTAAGTGTATATTCCAGGTTTTAAGGAATTTACACCAAATCTTTCCTTTTAGACTAGAGGCATGATGATGGTGTGAGTAGGAACTCTTAGAGATGCCATGGTATCCCATATGGGAATTAAAATCTCCTCCGATAAGGATTTCTGCATATGGAGCTTTGCAGAGTGCAAGGTTCAGGGCATCACCTAAGATCTCAACCGCTTTTTCAATTTGGAGTTGAACGGGATTCCAATAAAGGGAGACCAACAATGGATTTTCATTTGTTTTAACCATAAAGGAAATGTCCAACATGATGAACATATCTGATTCAAATATATTATTGATGGTAAAATTTAAACGGGTGTCAATCAAGATTGCAATGCTACCAGTAGGTCTCCCTTTCACCCCTTTTTTAGCATGGTGGGAATAGGTTTTATAGCCATCAAATTGGATGTCTTTCGTGGCCATAGACTCCTGAATAAGTAAGATGTTAGGTAAGATTTTATGTTCTGCCGCTCTTCTCCATTTCAGTAAATTAAGTAGCCCACAACAGTCCCACGACACACTGGTAAGGTCATGACTTTATGAAGAGGCTGTAGATGTACTTATATTAACAGCAGACTTCATGAGAGGTTCCAGCCATTTGAGCCCATTTAGGGCATTAGTCGAGGCAGAAAGTTGTTCCGACATGTTTTTGTTCGATGCATTATCCACAGATAGGGAATCTGTGTAGTCACTGTTTAGTTTCGGAGGAGGTGGTTGGTACTCCAGAAAGTCCATAGCAATTTTTATTTGTGGAAAACCAACCATAGCCAAACCAAGGATCAAAAGATCACTTTGGTGATCCCACATCAGTTTAGCAATTATGGGAGAAGACATTTTAGACAGCATCCTGCTGTTGTTCATATTCGGCAATCTAATCCACTCTGTCATTTGTAACCAAATTTCTGAGTGGAGGAATTTTATATAAGGCGTTCATAAGGAACGATCTGTTAATGCGAGTTGTCCCATTGATTTTGACGTCACTGATCCATCCAATGGTATTTTTCATTTCCGAGCGGATATTCTGGAATTGCTGGATGGTTTGATTCTCTTCTACTTCATTAGGGCACTCTTGTTGAAAAGCCTCATCAGCGCTCTCTTTCAATTCTTCGGGCAAATCACCCCCAGCATGGTAATTTGTTGTTATAAGTTCAGCCCTTGTTTGACCATCCTGGTCTTGTTTTATGATTGCTTCTCGAAGGATGTTTTTAGCGAGGGTAGATACTGTGGAATCAGATATAGATTGACTAGGATCCTTCGTCTGCAGAACCTTTTCAATCAATTGACCTTGCATTATGTGAATATCTATGCAAGAGCCTTCTTCTTTGGGGATTGATTCTAGTAATATGGCGATTTTTTCTAACACTTCTTTGCTATGCATGGTTTTTGAGTGTTTTTCTTCTTCAATCGTAGTAGACGCAGTCTCTCCATAACTGTCCTCTTTACTTTTGAGAGTTATGTTTCTAGTGAACCCATCTGATTTTTTTGAGGAAATGTCGGTAAAAAACGAAGTTAAATGGGGTTGAACCATCAACTCAGACTGCACCTTGGATTTGATTTCCGTATGAGTTTTTCCTTTCATGTCAACGACTTCCACATTAGAACGTTTCACGAGCTGCTTCTGTGGGTTTTTTTTTTGAGTAACCAGTTGATTCAGAGCAATTTCATGAGTAGGAGATGGTTTCAATTGCAGAGCATTTTTGCTCCCCTCATTTAACTCATTTAAGTTTATTTTTTGTTCCGGAGAACTCACCAAAATAGCACCTAAATTAGTGCTTATGGATTCTTTATTTCCACAAGAGAGTTCTTTTAGACAGATCATGCATTTGTTTCTCGTCTTTGAGGGAAATTCCTTTATTTTTGTGACGTCTTTTTAAAGCTTTTAAGTGATTTTTCTTGGATCTTCGTGACGTATAATAGAACTTTGCTTGAGATGCAGCGCTTTCTTGAAGCTCTTCTTTGGCTGTGGCTTTATCCATTAATTCAATCAAAATTGTAGGACTGTCCGATGCAAATTCTACCAAGTCTTTACTTTCATTGGGGGTTTGATCCTCTTTTAGCATGTCTAGAATATTATTTTTGGAGTTCATCTGGACCAAGATGTTCTCGACTTGTATCAATCTTTCGTGTTGCAGTTTAGCAACTTCCAGATAATCAATTTTAGCAAACCGACGATGACGCCTTATCCTCTTCTTTTTCAACCTTACACTGCAATATTTGTGCAAAAGACACTGGTACACCGTTTAGTAGCATTGGTTCATCAGAGGTTTGCATACCCATTTGTTTTTTTTCAACCTGCGGGATGTAGGTTTCTGCAGCATCCTTCACTTTGCAGTTCATGTGATAACCCTGCCATGCTTCTTGTGCCAAGATGTAACCTTCAATTTTGGTGATGTGGGAAGTGTTTTTTTATCATTTCCCTTTGTAACTCTTGCAATAGAAGATGTGAGTATTCATGACCACGATCCGACAAGTTTAAAATTTTCATGAAGATAGGTAGATCATTGATTTTTTGTTCAAAGCAGTCCTCTTCAATAGTTCTTTGAGTCTGTGGCATGACGGGCACATTGGAAACAGGTTAAACACAGGAACCGAAGTATTCTTCTGCTTAAAGAGTGGGCTTTGTGTGAGTGGATTAGACACGGATCTCTTTGAAGGCGAACTGGTAGACGGAAATTGCACAACAATTTTCTCTGTGATATTTCCTGAGTCTGTACACTGATAATTGAACTCTTTGATGTTGGATTTGTGAAAGTGTACGTGCTCCATCCGCATGCCTTGAGTAGAAACTGGAGTGGAGGGGCCAAGTGATAAACGCACTCTTTTATCTAAGTCTGACATAATTACAGGTGCAAGCATAGAAATGTCAGAAATCGGTAAATATCTATTGTCATCGATGTCAGCGATTATGTTTTGAATGTTGCGAGTGTGTTCCTCTGTATCAAAAGGATCATTGGTTATATTATTGTTTGCTTTTTTTAACAAACAAACTTCATCAGACCCAACGGGCACGATTTGTTTTTCAGACATAGTGTCAACTTCAACAAATGGTTTCAACGCATCGTCATGATTTGACATAGATAGAAACGATTGTTTACCATTAAGTGAGGTTACAGGGCTACATTTTTTCTTTTTGTTTACGTTTTTTGGAGAGTCAGCGGAGGGAAGGGTTTTAGAGGAACACTCCCTCCTCTTTTTCCCCATTTCTTAAAGCCAAATCCATAATACAACAGTAATTGGCACAACGAGCTCTAGAAGTTCTTGAACTATAAATAACACAGAACAAGAATAATTAACCACGTGGTTTAAACAGGTAGAAAAATCAATTTCCTACCCCAAGTTTAATACTAGATAAAGCAGAGAGCCAGTCCCCGCGAGCCGCACCGCGCACAGCGAACAGCCAACAGTACTTCAGTGTACTTCACGGTGTGCGGCGCGGGTGCGCGAGGGATCTGGTATTTAATTCCAAAAAGGAGGCGGTGACCACCAGGAGGGCGGATTGGCAAATTAGGACACACCTCTAGGCAAAAGAAAAGAGAAGAAACAATCAGGGAAAGAAAAGACAAAAATAACAATTGTCAACGTGACTTACGTATGTACATGTGTGAAAGACACGTGCCATAGAATTTTAGAGCAGCACGGGGTCACAACGTGAAAAAATAACACGGGGGCACAACGTGAAAATATTGCGTGACTTGTGGCACTTGAACAACACAATGTGAAGAGGACACGAACTATCAGGCTAAGTACGTAAACACTATGAAAGTAGTGTTGTGTATATTAACAATAGTCCAGTCAACTTTTGGAGGTCAGGCAGCACAGTGTAGCAGGAAAAGACGTCCGCAAGGTTTCCGGCTCACAAGATCCTGGCAACTTTTCAAATGGGGAGAGCGCCCGCACGCAGCCCGCAGCCAACAGTACTTCAGTGTACTTCACGGTGCGTGGCACGGGTGCGCGAGGGATCTGGTATTTAATTCCAAAAAGGAGGCGGTGACCACCAGGAGGGCGGATTGGCAAATTAGGACACACCTCTAGGCAAAAGAAAAGAGAAGAAACAATCAGGGAAAGAAAAGACAAAAATAACAATTGTCAACGTGACTTACGTATGTACATGTGTGAAAGACACGTGTCATAGAATTTTAGAGCAGCACGGGGTCACAACGCGAAAAAATAACACAGGGGCACAATGTGAAAATATCGCGTGACTTGTGGCACTTGAACAACACAATGTGAAGAGGACACGAACTATCAGGCTAAGTACGTAAACACTATGAAAGTAGTGTTGTGTATATTAACAATAGTCCAGTCACCTTTTGGAGGTCAGGCAGCACAGTGTAGCAGGAAAAGACGTCAGTAAGGTTTCCGGCTCACAAGATCCTGGCAACTTTTCAAATGGGGAGAGCGCCTGCACGCAGCCCGCAGCCAACAGTACTTCAGTGTACTTCACGGTGTGCGGCGCGGGTGCGCGAGGGATCTGGTATTTAAGTCCAAAAAGGAGGCGGTGACCACCAGAAGGGCGGATTGGCAAATTAGGACACACCTCTTTTGGAAGTCAGGCAGCACAGTGTAGCAGGAAAAGACGTCCGTAAGGTTTCCGGCTCACAAGATCTTGGCAACTTTTCAAATGGGGAGAGCGCCCTCACGCAACCCGCAGCCAACAGTACTTCAGTGGACTTAACGGTGCGCAGCGCGGGTGCGCGAGGGATCTGGTATTTAATTGCAAAAAGGAGGCGGTGACCACCAGAAGGGCGGATTGGCAAATTAGGACACACCTCTTTTGGAGGTCAGGCAGCACAGTGTAGCAGGAAAAGACGTCCGTAAGGTTTCCGGCTCACAAGATCCTGGCAACTTTTCAAATGGGGAGAGCGCCCGCACGCAGCCCGCAGCCAACAGTACTTCAGTGTACTTCACGGTGCGCCAAGTGTGCCCCATGTGTGCCTTTAGTTATATTGTTGTGTACTGCAAGGTAATACGCATTCCTAGAATTGTTATTTTGTATGATGTATTCAATATCTTATATATTTGCTTAGTTTATTCTCTAGCTATGTTTGATTTTCCAGACTACTTGTTTTTATACACATCTGTAAAACAGCTCGTTTTTTTTACCCTGCTACATCAGCAACTATTGGCGTATGAGCTGTCACGTTGGGTTAGTTCGTATGAAAGAGATCACTTCTATATATTCTTTAAGTTATTTTTAGACACGCCCTGGCGAAGGACCTAACTGGTCCGTATTGCATTGGGCAATATCATCTGCATTGTCCAAGACAAGGATTCTGTTGTTTTAAAGATTGTGACAGTCACTTTTTGATTATTTTTGTAATTTCAAGTTCGAACAATAACATTATATTATAAATGTATGAACAACTGTAGTGTTTGTGTACTTCTATGGTTCACCAAGTACAAAAGAGGATCTCCTTACTCTTTGCTAAAGGATCAGCCTAATCCACATTCCAGTAAAACACATAGCCTATATATTTAATAAATAAAATGAAACAAAACAAAATAAACCCTGCCCATGGAAAGTGAGAAGGGACATTCTCCACAATTACCACTAATAGCAAAACTGATGCAAATATGTATCCTAAAAGGAAATAATGTATGCATTTAATGTCAGACATCAGCTTAAACCTGATAAACGTTTAGGTAATCAGGTGTCATCCTGCAGGCAGAAACTGCATGGAGATAACAGAAAAGTAGGAAATAGTACTGAATCAATAGAATACCTTACAGCGAGCGTTGACAAAGTGTGTCATTGATATCAAGAGTATGTTGCAACTGACGGAAAAAACTGAAGAGGGAGAAAAAAGTGGCAATTATTGCCACGGCTAATAAAGAAGTTAATAAAGGATAACAAAGTAAAACAAATGTATGAACTAAAAACTGAAGAACAAGAAGAGATTTTACAAGCCGTTAGGAAATATTATGAATAAATATATTAGAGAAACAAACTCCCCAGCAAAAGAAGACCTTAATAAATATATAATACGTTTAAATGTACTACCACCTACATTTGTAAATATATTTTCCGAACTAATGCAAGCACTTTTAGCTAAGTTTGGTGCAGATGAAGAGGAATTAATCACACGTTCAGAGTGTGTAGGAAAAAAGTTACACTTATGACTGGTCATGCACAATCGATACTTTAGGTAATTATAGCTTGTATCAGGAATATGCTCGCTTTGCGCAGAAAAGTACGGAACGTTGTATATTGGATATGCGTACAACTATGTCCTTGCAATAAAGCATGAGAGTTATAAATGCGGGTTCAATCATTTTCGAACCAGAGAGCGGATGAAATACTGGAATCCCCTGGTGACAGGGATCGATAATACTAGGCGCCGTTTCTGCCCTAGCGAAAACCAAAGTGAAACTCTCAAACATCTCATCGAATTGTCCCTATTTTGAATCCGATAAGTTAAAAATGCTTGGCACAGAGAATATTGGCAACACCGAAAACTAGACATTTTCTTTGGATGAAATGTGGGGAGAAAGCAATCTGATAGTTATTGCCCTCACCGTCTTTGTGACTGTCATTAACATGGAACTGTTGCCAATTGTGACTTAAGATGATCTATTGTGTACATTGTCTGGGCAAAGTGCAACTGAAAACCTAAAATCGCTCGATGGCATTTTTTAATGCCGCGATCACTGTAACATGTAAGCAGCCCAGAGCTATCGGACACGTATTGATTTTGCCATGATGTTATGAGAAAATGTGCTGAGAGTGCTGACTTTTAAGATATGTTTTATTAGACTATCCTCTCTCTTGCTTTATGGTCATTCTTTTCATTTAATTGTATGACTTAATATACTAAATGTTTTAAAGATATTTTGCAAAGATTTTGTAAAAATCAGATGCAAATAAAATAAATGTACTAACGCTTTCATACTCGCAAATGAAGAGATATATATGTGCTCTGTATTCCTCATCTCTGGGTAAAAGCGAATCCACACACTAGTTCACCGCAGCAGCTCCAAAGGAACCTGTAATAAATATTACCTATGACAGAATAATCACCTGCTGTAAATCCTTCAGAGCAAGCTTTCCTCTCACCAAAGGTCTTAAGAGGAGACTGTGTAGAGGGGCACTTTGTGTGGCTGTGCCTGCACGTGTGCATTGTCTCTGGAGTGTACTACGCTGCACGTGTCGCGCAGGAGCATCCTTTGGAGCATTCTTTGAATGCACCTGAGGGACGCGCTGCGTACGGGACGGCAGCCAGCAGTTGCCTAGGGACTCGGGATGCAGATGGTACGGCTCCCTTGTAAGGAGCATCTTCTTTCACCTCCAGCCCATGTTGCCGTCTGTCGCCCCCCCCCGGGGGGAGGGTCTCGTCTCAACACATTGGTGTGAGCTGGAAAACCCACGCCGTGCTCCCAAGGAATTCGTTCCGGCAGGGCGACGATTCCTGACCGTCTGCCGCCATCACATGTAGGACGCTGGTATTGAACATTGGAATTACCAATGCAGGATTCTTAAAGGGCTCTTGTAGGTGCCTCGCTGGTATTTAACGTCGGAATTACCAATACTGGACTCTTAAAGGCCAGGATTGTCTTCTGGGACATTGGGGAGCCGCACGAGGAACATAACTGCTGAACCAGCGATTCCATGGATAGAATGGGAAATAATTGTTTACACTTACATCATTGCAATAGGGGGGTGAAGGTGTTACCACTGTCTGTGTTCTGCCTCCCTGGGGCCCGAGGCCTCGGCCCAGTACTCGCAACACATGGACACACAGACAGTGGATTCTACAACATCCTTTATTGCCCTCTACATCGTTCTGCCTTCCCGGACTATAGGCGTCTCTCCTCTTCCTCCCCTGTCCCTGGTGTCAAGTCCCTCCTCCTCCTCTTAAGGTGGCCCCTTGTTTAAGGTGGCTTGCTCTATTCCTCTACAAACCTCCCCCCTGCTGAACATCTTTGTGGGGTCAGCGACTTGTGCTGCTTTCTGGTGGTCGCCCTTGTCTGCGTCTTGGTCTTCTTAGCTGTTGCTCCTGTGCCCTCCTCCTTTACTTTCTCCGTACTCGTAGATCGTTCCATATCCGTCGATGTCCTACGGCATTCTTTGCGGATGGCGTTCTCCCCCCTCAGGATGCTCACTTGTCTGCTGCTGATGTGTGCAGGGTATGTTTGTGACGTGGTCATGCACCCTTTTGTGACCTCCTGCCTGGAGAGCCTTATTACATAGTGCTTTCCGTAGTTTGTTGGGGTTTGTTTTTCCATTGGCACTTCTCTGCTCTGTTCCTGTAAGGTGCACTGTTGTGCCGAGTTGTGCTCATTGCCTGTCTGATTTGTCTGCGCACTGCTCCGGCTGTTGGCGTTGGTGCTAAGTGTCGACTCCGAGTCACTTCCCTGTCGAGATGTGCAAGGCGTCACACTCTGAAATAAGACACAGACGCAGAGCCTTCATTCAACACATCCTTTATTCTCCACACGATACCCAGAAGTGCTTACCCTACGTCATATCCCGTCCCTCCCCTTCCTGCTGCCCCGTGTTCCTTCCCACGTGACTAGGGAGTCATGTGACGACATCACACCCCCCCGATACTAAACATTAAGTTCGTTATCAGGGCATCTCCTCAATGAGACGCGGTGGTCGACGTCGAGATCTCTGAGGTCTCCAGTTATTTCTTTCGCTCGATTCCTGAGGTAGCCAACGGGGCTCATCAGTGTCGGAATCTTCTTGGTCTCCTTCATAGGGTGCATCCCGCACCAGAGTGTCTCTTGGCATGTAATGTTCGACTAGGGGTATGATCCCTGGCATTTTCTTGAAGTGAGAGCTGTTTCTTGTCACCGTGTGCGTTGTTCCCTCAGCCGTGATGAGAGAGCCTTTCCTCTGTGTGATGGTGAGGGGCTCTTCATTGAACGATGCCATGTTTTTGCGATGTTGTGGCTGTCTCGCAACGACGATGTCTCCTGGCTCCAAACTATTCTCCTCGGCCCTCCTTTTCTTATCCGCCGTGGTTTTCCTATTCATTTTCTGGGACGCATCTTGTTGTCTCATTTCAGCGTCTCCTTTGTACCGTTCTTCCTCCAGTTCTATGTGCGGTAGTCTAGTTCGCACATTTCTACCAAACATGACTTCTGACGGTGACTTGCCAGTGGTACTGTGTGGGGTATTGCGGTAGTCTCTCATTAACTTGCACAGTAATTTTTCCAGTGGTTCTCCAGTCAGGCGAGCTATCTGCGTGGTGCGTTTGATACTTCCCATGAATCGTTCAACTGTGCCGTTCGCTTGAGGCCACAACGGTGTTACTGTTCTGTGGTGGAAACCCATGTATTCTGCGAAGGTTTTGAAATCTTGTCCGGTGAATGGGGGTCCATTATCTGATTTCACTACTTTTGGAATTCCGTATATGGCAAACATTCTGTCCAATGCAGGGATGGTGTGATATGCTGCTGTTGACGGTACAATTTGTGCATCTGGGAATCTCGAATATTCATCGATGGCCACAAAGACATATTCACCCCCTTCCAGAGGACCATAGTGATCGATGACAATTTCTTCCCAGGTTCCGTTTGGCAATTCAGTCATTCTGAGTGGTTCAGGTCTAGTTTGAGGGTTAAGAACCACACACGTGGGACAGTTTTTGAGCAGTTCTTCCACTTGTGTGTCCATTTGGGGAAACCATACCCTTTGTCGCAACATCCTTTTTGTGGACATTATTCCCCGGTGTCCTTCATGTGCAAGCTCAAGGACCCTTTTTCTTAATGACCGAGGAATCACTAGTTTTGTTCCTTTCAGTAAGAGTCCTTCTGTTTCCGCAAGCTCTTCCTTTACTGTGAGCAGACAGGTGATGTCTTGCTTGGTTTCTTCTTCTGCACCTTCTTTGAGTTGCTTTGCCTGTTTCCAGTGCCCTGTCTCAAGACATCTCATAATGACCTGCATTGCAGGGTCCGAGTTGGTTTCTCTGGCTATTTGTTCCATGTCCAAACCTTGTGGTGTACTTTCTTGGACCACATACATGATGTATTGATCTGCAATGGATGGATCGGAGTTGCAATCTTGACTGGGATGACGCGAAAGGAAGTCTGCAGGATTTTGTTCTTTTCCTGGTCGATGAATGATGTTGAATTGATAGTCTTGTAGCCTTAAAGCCCATCGAGCTATTCTGGGAGGCATCTTGGCCTGAGCATTTCCATAGATGAATAATAGTGCCTGGTGGTCGGTGACTATAGTGAAAGGTTTCCCATATAGGAAAAGATGAAAGTGCTTGCATGCCCACACGACCGCCAAACCTTCCCTCTCCGCTTGTGAATATGCTTGTTCAGTTTTTGAGAGGCTGCGACTGGCATAGGATACTATGTGTATGGCCTGGCCATCTTTGTGATCTAGTTGAGTCAGAATGGCTCCTAGGCCAACTGGACTAGCATCCACTATTAATTCTGTGTGCTTCTGTGGGTCAAAGTATGCCATATTTTTGGCATCAGCGATGCGATCCTTGATGATTTGGAACGCCTGTTGGCATTCATCCGTCCAACGGAAATCGGCGTTAAGTTTGGTGAGGGCTCTCAAGGGTGCACTGACGGATGCAAAGTCCTTAATGTATCTCGTGCAATAGCTTGCCAGACCTAGAAACGATCGCAGATCGGTGGCGGAGGTTGGTGGTGTTGTGTTTGTGAGTGCTCTGACCTTCTCAGGATCCGGTGTCATTCCATTTTTGGAGAAGATGTGGCCGAAGAATCGCAGGGTTGGTTTTCTAAATTCACATTTGTCCTTGTTCAAGGTGAGGTGTGCTTCCTCCAGTGCCATGCAAACACGCATAAAGGTGTCATCGTGCTGTTCTTGATTTTGTCCAAATACTAGGATGTCATCACTATAGTTTAAGCAATTTGGTACGTGTTTTATTATGTTATGAATTTCCGACTGAAATATTTCTGCCGCTGAAGAAACTCCAAAACTGAGCCGCTTGTATCTGTAGAGGCCCAGGTGAGTAGCAAAAGTGGTGATGTATCTGGACCTTTTGTGAAGTTCTAGTTGATGGTACCCCTTATTGAGGTCCAGTTTTGAAAACACTGTGGCTCCATTGAGTAGATGCACCATGTCCGTTATCCTAGGAGATTGGTGACGTTCTCTCAAAATTGCTTCATTAGGTCTTCGCATGTCCACGCAAATGCGAATGTCAGCGGAGTCTCTTTTCGGGACTGGTACAATGGGGGATACCCAAGGAGTGGGGCCTTCAGCAGGTTCAATTATGTCCGCTTCTAAGAGTTTCATTAATTCGGTTTCCACTTGTTTTTGTATATTGATGGGAATGCCGCGGTAGTGTTGCGCTACCGGAGGAATGTTGTTGTCTATATGTAGTTCAATTTGTCTGTCCTTCAATTTTCCGAGTCCTCTGAACAGTGCAGGGAAAATCTTGTCAATGTTGGCGGTGGGGTCCAGGTGTTTGTGCATCATGAGTCTATATAGAACATGAATTAGACCCATGTCGACCGCAGATTTGTAGCTGAGAATGCATCCACTGTCAGTGGCAGCTTCAAGAACATGCATGGGTATTTCCTTCACGTGATCTTTGTATCGACATGATGCCGTGAAGAAGCCTTTACATGGTAGCGGCGTCTTGGAGCCATATGGAAAAATGAGTGCTCTAGCTGGTTGCAAACGTGGGGCATTTGGCATGTTGTTGTACACTTCCTCACTCACCACGTTTACTGTGGCTCCTGTGTCCACCAGAAATTCGGCAGCCACTTGGTTGACATTGATGATGAGAGTAGGGCTATTTTCTTTTGCCCTGGGGTTTCCAAGTGCATATAGGTAGCCTTTTGTCCGTGGTTCTCCTCTATGTGGATTTGATTCCTTCTTGGGTTTGTCCTCTGAGGAGGTGCTAGAGATGCTGTCAGAATGTGATTGTTCTACTAGGCACCTGACATATCTCCGGGGACGTCTTCTCCGTCCGGAGGATGAAGATTTGTTGTCACGCCATTCATGTGTGGTCTTTGATTGTCTTCTATCTGACGGTTCTTCTCGTTGTCGGCGGCGTGTTGCGTCATTATGGTAGTGTGACTCACGATTGGGACTCATCCGCCTCAATTCTCTTTCTGGTGTGGAGCGTCTATTTCTTCCACTTCCTCGCACTTTGCTGCGATAGATGAAACACACAGCCTTGTAATGATTTTCTCCCCCGCAGGCAGAACAAATTTGACCCGTGGCAGGGCAGGTGCCTTCATGAGGATATTCATGTCCACAGCGATAACAAAATGGATCTGTGTTTCCTCTGGTGGTGCTTTCAAGTTTGTGTAGATTTTCATGCTTCCCGTGAATGATGGTGATGCCATCAAGACCTTCCACCTGTGCTGTTAGCGCCGCCTCGGATCGAGCCAGGCGTAGAATCTCTTCCAGATTTCAAGGCTTTTGTAGAAGTCGTTTTCTGAAATCACTGCTTTCACACCCTACAATTATCTGTGAGCGAAGGGCTTCCTCATTAGAGTAGTTGTTAAAATCGCAGTGTTTCATCTTTATTCTTAATCTCATCACAAATGCATCCATTGTTTCACCTTTTAGTTGTTTAGTGGTGTGAAAAATGTGACGCTCATAGTCCACGTTTGTGTGTGGCGTGAAGTAATTGGTTAGGGTTGTCTTTAATTTGGTGTAAGTGTCTATGTCATCTTCAGGAATTTCATCTAGAATGTCTCTCACATTTGATCCTATGGCATGGGTGAGCAAACTGTGCTTCCTTTCATCCCCCAAAGGCCCTACCGCCTTGAGACACACTTCGAAATCCCTCACCCACTTTTTCCACCTTGGTCCCAGTGTGCTGGTGTCGCTCAGGTCAAAATTGGGGGGCAGTTGTGATATCAGGCCGTCCGTCATGCTTGTGCGTGTTGTTTTGGCGGGAGTTACTTGAACTGTAAGTGATTCCTCAGACGAGTCATCAAGCATGACAGACGATGTATAACTGCGCACTCACTAAGTGTAGTGGATGACAGATTACTACGTTACACTTGAAGACCTGAAGATGGTGGATGTTCCGTGTGACGTGAAGGTGTTTGTACAGGGAGCCGATGTGCTTGATTCGATCGTACCTGTGTGAGCGTGGGGAGCCGATGCGCTCCACCCACTGATGTCACTGCCTTTTGGCGGGAAAACGCTGTGAGGAGCCGACACGCTCCACTCACATGCTTCAGCGCGAGGAGCCGATGCGCTCCACTCATGGGCCAAATCCCTTTCACGGAAGGGAGACGTCGCAGGGAGCCGATGCGCTCCACCCGCGAAATTCCTGCACGCCGTCGGTGAGGGAAACGCTGTGAGGAGCCGACCCGCTCCACTCACGCGCTTCTGTGTGAGGAGCCGACGCGCTTCACTCACGGATGAAATTTGCCACTCAGGAGCGGTCGCAAGGAGCCGATGCGCTCCACTTGCGCAACACACGTGACAATTGCAGCGAGCCGCCGCGCTCCACCCGCTGATCTACCCGTCGCCGTTGACGGATGCTTGCGAGACCTTGCTCGGACTTCTGGGGAGAGTCTCAGCCGGCGGCGAGTATATTCACTCCCACCCGCCGTGCGCCGTACGCTGCCGTGTGTTTTCTGCGTGAGTTCCCTCGTCGCCAGTGTCGAGATGTGCAAGGCGTCACACTCTGAAATAAGACACAGACGCGGAGCCTTCATTCAACACATCCTTTATTCTCCACACGATACCCAGAAGTGCTTACCCTACGTCATATCCCGTCCCTCCCCTTCCTGCTGCCCCGTGTTCCTTCCCACGTAACTAGGGAGTCATGTGACGACATCACATTCCCCACCCTCTGTGGCTTCTTGGTCCTTGCTGTTCCTCACCATGTGGATCTTCTGACTTTGTGGGTCCTGTACTATCCCGTGGCCCACCTTTCTGGACGTCCTCCAATTGTGGGTCTCCTGACCCCTCCCCCTGTTCTTTTTTTTTGTGTCCCTCCTTTCTGGGTTTCCTTTCCTGTGTCCCTCCTCTTCAATGCGGGCGGACTGCCCCCTCTTCACTGCGGGAAGACTACCCCCTTTGTACTGAGGGCAGACTGCCCCCTTGTCACTGCGGTAGGACTGCCCCCTTGTCACTGCGGGAGGACTGCTCTTCCTCCTTCCACCTTTGCTTGGCCCCTACTTTGAGTAATATTCTCTTGTGGCCGTCTTGTTTGCCGGCTCCAGCTTTCCGGTTGCCTCGGGGTCATCAACATCCCTCCCATCACATGCACATCGCTGTCGATTCGTTCGCCTCCTGTCATGTCACTCTGTGCCTGGCTTCTTATCTCCCTTAGTGGTCCCCTGGCGTCGTGCTCCTGGTTTGCAGCAGGCCATTTTATGTCCCGATTTGTATGTCGTCAGTGGTCTGCTGCATGCTGTGTGTATCATGAATCTGCTATGGCAATCGTCCCTGCGTCGCTCTTGTGTGAGCTCCTCTGCATGGGTGTAATTTTAGGGGGGGGGGCGGGGGTCTTTGTCCCCCCCAACTTTCATGGCACACCATTTTGTCCCCATTCATTTAGCTGGGGCACCTTTTTTGCAGATGTCATGTCCCCCCAACATTTTCATCCAAGTTACTCCACTACTCCTCTGCAACAACGCTGTGCTACAATATTCACTGTGTCGTCCCTAGACCGCCTTTCACATTGTCAGCTCCCAAATCATAACTGCGTTACTGGCAGCACTTAGATGAGCTGTCACTAGCATGTGTGTCTGTGGTTCCTTGGACTGTGGCCTGTGTCGGTGCCACGCTTACAGGCTGCCTGTTTTGTCCGTGCGCGTTCTCTCCCTTGGAGCCCTTTGTTCTGGGCTGGGGCACGTGCCGGTACCACGTGATCTGGTTCACTGTGGTGCTTCTCTTTACCGTAACTGTTTTCATCCAGGCCCTTTCCCCTTTGGATGCTACTGGTGCAGGGTTTTAAGGTTGGCATTCTATGGGCTGTGACAGGCGTCTGCTATGCATTCTGAGGCTGTCTTGCAGCTGGGCTGGGCTTGCCTGCTGCACCTCCTCCACACAACGTCTCTGTTGCTGGGCTCCGCTCACCGGCCACTCTTCTCCTGCGGTGCGTGTAGCCAGGCTCTAAATGCCCACCACGCGGTCCGCTCGGCCGAGGTATCCCCTGCTGGGTTCTGCCTACCGGCTGCTCCTCCTCCGCGGTGCGGGCTGCTGGGCACCTCACTGTTGGGCTCACGTCCTGCAACGCCTCCTTCTACGTGCTGCTCCTCCTCAGCGACCTGTGCAGCTGGGTCACACCCTCCTTGGCTCTCGCCGTTCGTCTGTCCGCATGCTGCACCTCTGCCGCTGTCTCCACTACAGGGCACACCGTACTCGACACCCTGCTGGGCTCAGTTCGTGTGGCCGCACACCGAAGGCATTCGTGGGACCTCCATGGTGCTTTCTCGGTGGACAGGTGCACTTGCGTATGGGGCTGTGATCCTTTCACAGGTCCATGCTGCCTTCACGATTCAGCTCTGGCAGGCAGGCACAACCTTGCGCACTACGTGGAGCATTTTGCCTCATCACCAGCTTTTACCACTGTCTGTGTCCCGCCTCCCTGGGACCCGAGGCCTCTGCCCAGTACTCCCAACACACAGACACACAGAGACAGTGGACTCTACAACATCCCTTATTGCCCTTTACATTGTTCTGCCTTCCCGGGCTCTAGTAGCCCTCCTCTTCCTCCCCTGTCCCTGGTGTCGAGTCCCTCCTCCTCCTCTTAAGGTGGCCCCTCGTTTAAGGTGGCTCGCTCCTTTCCTCTGCAATAGGAGGTAGCAGTTCAATGTGGAAAGGAAACGGGCCATCCTGCTTAACTGGCTGGGTGTGGAAGGATGCAGGATTTCGAGACCTTGCCTGTAGTTCCTGTTGGCAATGGTCAAAATGGATGCTGCAGATGTTTATCAGGCCACTGAGCAGGCGCTAATCGCCCAATTTGGTCCCTGGGTCAAAATTGTTATGGAGAGACACTTGTTTTTTCCCTCATGCAACAACCTGGTGAGAAAGTAGGAGTATTTGCTACGGCCCTTCGCAGGTTGATGACAAATTGTGGATTTGGTACCCTCGCTGACAGTCTTCTGCATGACCAAATTGTCAGATGCACCACGGACAAAAAGCTACAGGAACGTTTATTGATGATTAGGGGCCTCTCCCTGGACTAGGCCATTAACATGGCCAGGCTGACAGAGCAATCCTCGCACTACTCAGCAGCCCTGCACACTTTCAAGGGCGTGGTGAAATCTGTGAGCAGCAAACCATCAAGGAACAAAAGGGCGCAGCCTTCCCTTCCTGCATCAAGGGCTACAAACAGGTCTGTTGCCCCGCAGGGACTTTGCATGCAGGGGGCGAGGGTGAACATTGCATGCAATGCTTGCGGAGAAGGCAACCACTTTTCTACCATCCCTGCTGTCCTGCTAAAAAATACTGTGTGCAGAAATTGTAAGAAGAGAGGGCACCGTGGCAAAGTATGCAGGGCTGGCGGTGATGTGAGATATGTGGAGAAAGAGAATTTGTTTCAGGAGGGAGTGACTTACTTATTGCTAGTATTGATGGGGGTGACGTAGATGCCCGATGGTGTGAAGTGTGAGTTGATGGTCACGTACTGAGGATGATGGCAGATTCTGGTTCCAAATACACTGTGGTAGGTATGGATGCCCTGGAAACCTTGGGCATTGCAGTGGATGACATAGATGACCCTGACATTTGCCCTAGGGGATATGCAGGCACACTGATCAAAACTGTTGGTTGAAAGCATTTTGAGATCGCAGTCAAAGAGAGGGCAATCAGAGGTGTATTTTATGTGGCAGATAAGGGAGTATCACTGCTTAGCTGGAGGCACCTGAAAGAGCTGCAAATAATATTGAACCCAAATGCTCCACAACCAGTGATGTTCATAGGGCGGGAGGTGTGCCAACAGTTCCCAAATGATTCACAGAATTATTCCGAAGAGGGGAGCTAAGCCTGTAGTGCACAAGGTTCGCACTGTACACTTGCCTTTGAGAAAGTCAAAGTTGTACTTGACAAACTCTCTAAGAGTGATGCAATTGAGCCCATAGAAACGGCAGAGTGGTTGTCCCCTGTAGTCATTGCTCGGAAAGGGGGATGGCAACATAAGAATGTGTGTAGACCTCCGGTTCCCTCAACAACATCTGGGTAGACAGACACCCCATCCCTAAGGTGCAAGAAATTATCTCATTGTTGCATGGTGTCAAATATAAGATCTTTCCAGTGCATACCAGCAAATTGTTTTGCATCCGGATTTGAGGGCACAAACTTCTTTTGCCATGCCTTTTGGGGTGTACTCATTTAAGAGGATGTCCTTTGGGCTTGCCTCAGCTGCCTCTGTGTTTCAGCATGTAATAGAGAAACATTTTAGGGGATGAGAATTTGTCAAATGCT
Source organism: Ambystoma mexicanum (assembly GCF_040938575.1). Lineage (NCBI taxonomy): Eukaryota > Metazoa > Chordata > Amphibia > Caudata > Ambystomatidae > Ambystoma > Ambystoma mexicanum. Next base: position 550,774,447 of record NC_090923.1, read on the forward strand.
TTCAAGATGATATCCTGATGTTTGCGCCAGATCCTGAGTGTCATGAGAGATAGGTGCGCTAAGTGCTGTGCATTTTGCATTGGGCAGGATTAACTGTAAAAAGTACACATTTGGGTTGACAGAAGTGTCATATTTGGGACAGGTCATAGACCAGAGAGGGATTAGGTCTAAAACAAGTTTAGTGGACGCTGTGTTGCGGGCGCCCGCGCCACAGAGCGAAAAATAGTCTGAAGAGTGTGTGGCAGATGCCGAGTTGGCTACGGTCCGCCATCTATTGGAGCATGCATGGCCCAAAGGGGCCGCTGGTGTCAGAGCCCAATTTGAACAAGTCAGCACAGAATTGTGGATGGATGGGAATATCCTGTGCAGGGGAGAGAAAATTGTACCCCCAAGGGGGATGAAGGCTTGCATTTTGGAAATTGCTCATAGGAGACATTTAGGGAGAAACGCCACTAAAAGGAGAGTGAGGGGGGACGCGTATTGGTGGCCAGGAATGGATACTGAAGTGGAGCACTTAGTGTGAAATTGCTTACTGTGTGCTTACACATAAGTCCCATGTGTCGACCGGGCCCCACTATGCCCAGAAAGGTTTCCCACAAGACCTTGGGAGAAAGATGCTTTGGACGTTATTGGCCCCTTACCAAAATGTTATCAAGGAAATTGTCCTGATGGACTACTACACTAAATGGCAGGTTATTGGTTGGTTGGAGACAACTTCCATGTCTTGACGGAATTTTTAGGATAGAAGTATTTCCTGCTGTACTGTTCACTGACAATGGAGTACATTTCAGATCTAACATGGTGGCCGACTATCTCAACGGAGCAGCTGTGCGCCATGAGACGACAGCTTTGGATGGTTCACGCCAGAACGGCATGGTGGAAAGGTTTAATAGAGTGGTGAAGGGAATGCTGCAACTAGAAAAAATGGCCAATCTGAGCATTGAAGGGTTGATTGGAGACATGCTTTGCGTGCGTAAGGGAGTTACACCTTTTGTGACGCTCAAGGGGCCTAAGCCAATTGACGAGCTGACTCCGGAATGGCTCGGAACGTTCAGTCCGGTCAAAGTGAATAGAGAAGAGTTGATTAGCAGAGCAGAGAAGTGCCAAAAGAGATACAAGAAGTGGTTTCACAGTAGGAAGTGCATAGATAGGAAATTGATTTGTGTGGACAGTTGGGTCAGGGTAAAGAACCCGAGAGTGAGAGATGCAGGAGATCCATATTTGTAATCTCTGAAGAAAGTGGTGAAAGTCATGGGCACAGTGGTGTTGTTGGACGATGGCTCCAAATGGAGTATGAAACAGCTTGTGAAGTGCCATGATGTCGACAGCAAGGGAAAGGATAGAGGTGGGGTGACACTCGAAGAATTGCCCCTTGATTATGTTCCGTTTCACACTTTGGAGAGGCATGAAGAACCTGTACTTGTCAGGGTCCGACTTGACTGAATTCCACAGGAGCTGATGCTGGCTCCACAGACCCTTCTCATCCTTAGTTAAAGGACCTCTCACTTTATTTACTCTCTCTGCATTCCCAGTTCTCAATTCTTTATTTACACATTCTAATCTTCCTTTATCAACTCTAGGGAAAACTCTGGGTTGCTCAACTCCTCCTCTTCTACGCTCAGCCTTGCGTTCCCCAATCTATAATCAATTTGTATGACTAGTTTAATTAAATCTTCACATGAAGTGGGTCTATTAACAATTGTAGATAAAGCATCTTTTAACTACTCCCTCAAGCATCTATAGAACAAAGATGATGGCTTCTCTTCTGGCCAATTGCTCTCTAATACTAAAGATCTAAACTGTGTGATGTAAGACACTAAATCTTTGGTTCCCTGTTTTAACTCTTATAATTCTCCATCAACTTCTTGAGATAATTGTTGTCTGTCAAACATCTTTTTAAATTCTAACTTGAAGGCTAACAAGTTCTTTAGTATAGGATTCTCCTGACCAACTAATAATACTGACCAAGTTGCCGCCTCACCAGTAAGGTAAGACAGCATAAAAGCTATTTTAGAAGCATCTGTATTAAAAGCTTCAGGTCTACAAAGGAAATGAAGTTCACACTGTGTAAGGAAAATTTGGCATTTCTTGGCATCTCCACCAAAACGTTCTGGAGGTGCTAAAGGGACTGGACCTATAGGTAGATTCAAACTTCCCCTACTTCTCCCCTGAGAACTTGTTCCTTCACCCAAATCCTCTCTAACACTGGTAATTCTCTACTAGGATTCTTTGAATCTCTTGACTCTAAAGAAATGTCCTCATCCCTACGGGTAACCTTAGAGTTTAACTCTTCAAACTTGACTTGTAATTCCTGGTTTTCTTTTCGCACAGCCCTCATTTCCTCCTTTAACTCTGAAAACATGTCCCTAATGGAACTTGCTAATGCTTCTGTGGGATCCATATCAGCTCAGGTGGAAAAAATTATCGTGTGCCTTTCATCCTGTCAGGGTCCGGCTTGACTGAATTCCACAGGAGCTGATGCTGGCCCCACAGACCCTCACCAGGAGTTCACCTCTCAACCCTTAAGTATAAGCTGAGCTGATAACCCCAAGAAAGGGAATTTGGAGAAAACAACAACGGAGACACTGCAGCCCTGCAACCTTCTGGTAGGCTCTGGTATCTGTAGTAAACAAATACACTTGGTTACTTATATGTTAATATAAACTTCTTTTCTAATATTATTCTAAAACAAACTCTAACTTCTTTACCTCTTAAACCTCAGTAAAAGACTTAGAGGCTAATTATCTGTGTGGAATATCTTGTAAATTATTATCTTGCTTTGTGCATATAGTTTCAAGCCATTCAAGTCTCTTTAGAATCCTAAAGTAATGACCCTTGCAAGCACCTTACAGACTTAGATATTCTTCTTGCTTTTTAAGTTCATTTAACTCTATGAAGTTTGTGTTTTAAATGCTTTTGTAAAATGCAGTCTTTCTCTGAAGTATTGAATTCTATTTGCATAGTTACATTAAAAAGAAACTCATTAACTTTCTTGAATGCTGCTTTCCTTCTGCGTGTGAATCATTTTCTTTTTTACACATAAAAACGTATAGATTCTTTCTCGACAAGCGTGTGCGATAAACACGTGAAATCACCAGACGTGAAGAATTGTCCTCGTGTTTGAAATACACACGCGCATCTTAACCAAACACGTGCGCGTGAAAATACGTGTACGCGCTAAAAGACAACTCATGCTAGTTAAAATGGACTCGTGCTCTATCGCTACCGAACGCACGCGGTTATACGAAACATAAATCACGTAAAAATAGTACACGCATTCAAAACAACTCGCTCTTAGTTAAAAATGGACTCGCGCTCTATCGCAACCCAACACGTGCTTTATCAAGCAACGTCTCTCACGTTAAAGTTGTGCACACGCTAAAAAAATACTCGCGCATTTCATTTGGACACGCGCTCTATCGCTCTGAATACCCGCGCGCTCCCATAAAAACGCCAACGACGTCACGCAAACTCACACACGCGTTAAACAGTCTTGAAATACATTACACGTAGTTAACAACTTTAAACTTGAGCGCAGTCTTCAAACTTGTTTCCTTATAGTAACTTAACTGTAAAATGTCTTTTTTCTCAGTAAACTTTAAAACTTGCCAACTCTTTAAGCTTTCTTATGAAAAATTAAAGTTCACTGTGAAAATCTTAAAGCCTTTAAAAAGAACGATCCCACCTGATGTCTTCTTGTTCACTCTGGCTGAGCAAACGATTTTCTTACTTCTTTGGTAAATCTTCTGAACTCTGAAAGGCCTTATTTAAGGAGCTTAACTAATGTACAACCAGCCACTGAATTTCTATGGATGAAAGGCAGTTTAGAATCTTGCTCACCTCACAAGAATCAAACCCATTGTCCTTTCCACCAATCAGGCAAACCAAACATATCATTGTTCCTTTAACCAATCACATTAAGTTTCTTTCTCTCTATCTTGACTTGGGCAAGCACAATGTTAATTCTATGTACAAACTCTTTCTGACTACTACACAGCCAATTCTATGTACATACTCTTTCTGATTACTATTCCAGCCAGCCCTGACAGTAGTGGATGAAAGCAATAGTGTGAGAACGGAAGTGCGTGAGGGCCCTGATGGTGGAGGGACAAGTGGCCCGGTAGGGGCCCTGCAAGGAGTTGTGGGCAGTAACATGAAAGTGAATTACATGTGGATGGTAGGCATCATGCTGTGGGTGCTAGGGAATAGTGAGTGGTTGGTGAACGTCTTCTCGGGAGTCAACCCTTTAGCGTGGAGCGAGATTGCAACGCTTACCGAGCAATTTCAAGGACTTTCTGCTAAGGATATTTGGTTGAGGGAGGTGTGTAGAGGGTCACTTTGAGAAAAGAAAGGAGGGTCACTGGGAGTTTGGTTGCACTTCCTTGTGTCTCAGTTAATAGCAGGACTGTGCTGAATAGCATATTTAGCATTCGGCCGAATACTGAATAGTTGCTTTATTTAATAAATCATGTTCCAAACTTGAAAAAACACACTTATTTGAAGAAAAAAAAGCACTATTTTGAATGCATTCTATACTTTTATTTCTCTTCATTGTAACCAATGCAGCATCTTCATTTAAAGTATAAAAGCCAGAAAAAAAGCAGATTTAACCAGAATGAAAGGAACAAATGTACAGAAGGTTGTTGCATATTCAAAACCAGTGCCAGTCAAAGTATGAGGCTTCACAAATGCAAAATGACTAGTTGCAATAAACACAATGGATATGCAATTTGCAACTGCCATTGTGAATCAGACACATTGCATTCTCTATCCAGTTGCAAAGTCGCTGCGGTGGAGTTTCGAAACTTATTTGCAGCTCACATAGAAATGTATAAAAATGGTTCATGTCGGCTCATGCAGGACACAAGTCAAAAGGAAATCTGAAATGCATGAACTCCATCTCACAACTATTCACCCCACCCCCTCATAGGCCAAACAAAGGAGAGGACACTCCCAGAGAAGCCCGATGGTGTTTGGTGAATGGGTAAGCATCCGTTCATTTATTACAAATGATTTTCACATCAGGTCTAACTATTCATTGCCATAAAGAAATATACATAAATTACAACAATTCTGGATCATACATAGGGGAAGTGTGTTTATGTAACTCTGATGGCCACCAAAACAATTAAACAAAGTATACCAGTACTAAAATATACTTTAACATTTACTTCATCCTTGATCGAAATATAGTCCTAGTCTAGCCAACATATTTGCTGCAGTTTTCCACTGAAATTTTCTGTTGCTTTTGTCAATTTCGTCTTTTGGCCTGTGTAGTGCTGTTTTTGTTTTGTTTTGATTTCTTTGGGCAATACAGAAAGCTGCTTGGATAGTCTGTTGTGTTAAAGCAGCGGTGACACTGAATTAATCTGAGTGGCTTGCAGGTCTCGCACGATTCAGCCTTTCATTCTTCAATGAGTAATTTCACAAGCATCACATTTTTACTACAAAGCAATATATTTAAAACATAGACATGTGTGCAAATGTACAAGGAAATCTGCCCCATATATTGAACTGCAGCTCGCTGGTTGCTTTGAGAGTGCGCTTTGCAAGATCCTCCTGATCCACTCCGTCATACAGAGCGTTCACACCCATTTCTTTAAAAAAGGCTAGTCTGACCTGGCCCCTTTTCCCAAGCGCTGCAGGTATCCCTCTTGCCCCTGCATTCAAATGCTGCTAGAAGTGATTAAACAGCAATTGTGACCTTCACCCATTTCTGAGTAAACAATGCTGCGCAATGGGGGCGTGGCTTGGCAGCCATGGACTAGGCGGCTTTTCCTGTGAGCTCCTGGATCCGGACATTGATCCGTACAAGCGCACGCATGTGAACCGAAAATTCCGACAAGAAATTAAGATCGCACCGTTATGAATACAGGTGGACTCCAAAGAACGTTGCTGTGTGCTGCCTAGACTGATACATCAAAAGTTACAGAACTTTGATGCTGCTGGTGAGCGCTGCGGAGCCGATATCAAAATGGCGGCGAGACGCGGACAAAGGAACCCACGGGAGTGAAGACCGTGCCCGTTGCTCGGGCTGAAGTGGTCAGAGGAGCCGGCGCTTCCCAGGGAGGTGCGGATAATAGCCAGGCACCGTGAAGCACACACCCAACAGGGCACTGGGAAGCCCAACAGAGTAAGCCTGCTCGCACCGGAGCACCCGCGAGAACGTGGTGGCGGGGGGCTGCCCCGGAGGAGTCTGAGACTGCAAAGCAGGCTCCCCTGGAGGAGGAGCGAGCACGACGTGCCGCGGTGCCTGGGGGCCCGCAGTGAGGGCATGGAACGCCCGTGAACTGGGATATATTCGGCGGTACCGGGCGCGTCCGGTGGCCACCTCTGCAGCCGAAACGAAGAGCGGCTGTGAAAGACGAGGGATCGTAGCGGGCGCACGCATAATGGATACACAGGAGACGTGCCCCATAAGAAACAAAGGGAACTCCAGCCAAACGGACCTAACGGAACAAGGATACCGACACTGCCAACCATTATGACCTGCCGGTAAAACGAAGAAGCGGCAGATGCAGCTTTACTACGAGGTGCCAATCCCCCTGCAGGTCAAGGTGCACCACACAGCGCGCCCAGAACGTGGATCAGGGTGCAGTACGATAAAGAAAGGAATACTGGGTGGGTGTCGCAAAAGACTACGAGGTGCCGAGTTGCACTACTGCGCTAACCCCCCAGCAGGTCAAGGTGCACCACGCATCGCGCCCAGAACGTGGATTAGGGCGCAGCACGATAAATAAAGGAATACTGAGTGGGTGTCGCAAGGAAGCAGCCCCTCACAAAGGAGATGGCAGGCCTTGAGGCACTAGGAGGCTGCCACTGGAAGATGCGCTGAAAGGGCATGGAGAAGTGAGAAGGGCACCATCGGCGAAGTACGGGTGGAATGCTGGACTGCCTAAATGGGCGCTACAACACAGGTTGCCCCGCAAAAAGCCACCATGCAAGCGAACTAACGCCTAGCCCGTCCCATGATGCAATGAGCCCAGCCACGACACTACTGGGAAGGTGAGCCAGCGAGGATACATAAGTGGGGCCGTGGGAGCATGGTGCATGGTACTGTTGTGCTGGTAGGCGCTGCCAAATGGTATATTGAAGCGTGTTAAAACAGAGCCTAAGTGCAACCAGCATCACAGCGAAGCACTGCACAGGGTAAGACATACCTAACAGTGCACATTGGGCGGAGGGCCCTAAAGTTGGATGCCTGCGACGCGAGGAGAACTTATCCCTGCGGTCAATCCAATGAACCAATACGTGGGAGAGCACAACCCATTCCAGGAATAGTCTGGCGAACGCAGGCCTGTACGGAAGCTCTCCTGGGCAGCTCTCTGGGACCTGGGTCTGCAGTGATATAGTAGTGCGGAGCCGACACGTCAGAAACCAAGCTACCGCAGGCAAGATGACAGGAAGAGGGACTGCAACTAAGAGTAAGGGTAGACAGTCCACAATGGAAGCATTTGCCAAGACGCAGTTGTCCCCGGGGACCGCAGCACCAAGGGGCGCGTCAGCACCAACGGAGAGCAATACAACGATCGAAAACCACCAAATTTTGGCGGCTATCACGGAACTAAAAGATTCATGGGGGTTGGCGATGGCGGACTTGCGCACTTCCCTGGAAGCCAAGATAGATGCAGTGGGCATCGATGTCGCCTTGCTGAGACAGGATGTTAGAGCGTTGGCTGAGAGGACGAGTAGCTTGGAAAGTGCGGTGAAAATCAACACGGACATTAGTAGCAGCAATGCGAAGGAGGTTCACGTGCTAAAGCAACAGGTAGCTAACCTGGAGAATCGGGCAGAGGAGGCAGAAGGATGAGCGAGGAGAAACAACATTCGCGTGGTCGGCCTTCCAGAGGGGGAGGAAGGCCGAGACCCCACTGACTACGTCGAGAATTTACTCTTGCAGGAAATAGGGGCCGAAAATCTCTCGCAAGGTTTTGCTGTGGAGCGAGCGCATAGAGCCCTCATGAGGAGGCCACAACCGGGGGCTCCTCCCCGGCCAATAATAGCGAAAATACTGAACTATAAGGATCGCGAGAAGATTTTAGAATACTTCCGTAAAGGAGGAACCATTAAGAGGGCGTCATGCACTGTCACGGCGTATCCAGATTACACAGTGTTGGTCCAAAGGCAGCGGTACAGCTACGTGGAGATCAAAAGAAGGCTACGTGCGACAGGGATTAAATATATGCTGCTGTATCCCGCGAAGCTAAAAGTGATACATAAGAGCAAGATGTTTTTTTTCCACACGCCCGAAGAAGCGACGACCTGGCTAGACCTTCAGGGCTGTTCGGAACAAGAAGCGGATCAAGCGCAAGAGTAATACGATAAGTGGCTGAGACATTACATGTAGCGGGCATGATGTGCAGTGGGTATCCATTTGAAATGTGGGTGGTGGCTCTGGTTAAGGGACATCACTGGGAATGGGTGGCACTTGAAGTAGATCTCATGGACTGGAGCGGACACAAGGACTTGAATATAGCAAAACGTAAATATATGGGGTATTTGTACAGTTCAGTGTGTTGAGTTTATAGCAAATAGGAGCGGCAGGATGTGAGCACCCTATCCCCCCATAACAGTCCTAGCAGGCTAGCCAGTAGGGCGGCCTTACCCCGCGGAGCAGTGAGTACAGGCGGGAGCCAGGAAAGTGCTAGATGCGGGGGAGCCTGAGATCCAGGGATGGAGCTGGGCAACAGTTGGGGAGGGAAAATGGGGGGTGGGAGGCGTGGGGAGTTGGGTGTGGTTGGGTGGGATGAGGGGAAGGGAGGGGTGTTTGGGGTGTGTGCAGTTAAGGGAAGTTTGAACTGGGATACGAGCCTACGTAGACGAGAACAGATACGAACAGTGGATTGCGCGGCTGGGGTGGGGGTGGAAAATGTAACAAGCCATGGGGGACCTTAAAATAATCACGTGGAATGTTAGGGGTCTAAACAGTTATCTGAAGAGAAATAAGGTTATGTTATACTTGCGAAGACAAAAGATAGACATCGCGCTATTACAAGAGACCCACTTGACAAAAGAGAGACTGGGAATGATCAAGAAGAAATGGAAAGGAGTGGTGGTGGGCTCAACATACTCAGCCTATGCTAGAGGGGTCCTTATCTGGGTGGCCCCGCATGTCCCCTTTCATGGGTTAAAGGAAACTGCTGAAGGGGACGGGAGGATGGTCATACTCAGGGGCCTGGTAGAGAACAGAGAAATAAGCATAATCAATACATACGCTCCCAATCAGAATACAGCGATGTACTTTAGAACCCTGAGTGCTAACCTTGGTATGTGCATGGGAAGTGCGGTAATCTGGGGTGGGGATTTCAACTGTGTACTAGACCCAAGGGTGGATAGATCGGACCAGAAGTTGGAAAAACCAGCCCCGGCGGCACGGGTGTTGCGAGCGTTACTCAATGATTTTGACTTGACTGATGTATGGAAAGTGAAGCACCCCCAAGAAAGACAGTACTCTCACTACTCGGCCCCACAACAGCTGTCCACCAGACTAGACTATGTCTTTGCTACGTCGGACATAATAATGGAAATGGGGCGGGCGGAATATAAAGCGAGAGTCCTGTCGGACCACTCGCCCTTGATTGTTAGCTGGCAATACTGCCCTCCAAGAGCAAGGATCCCGACGTGGCGTCTCCGAGCGGAGGCGCTTAAGGATCCTGTGTTTAAAGAAGAGGTAAGGGAGGAGATCATAAATTACTTTGAGGAGAATACGGGTAGTGTAGATTCGGCATGCACGTTATGGGAGGCCTTTAAAGTAGTGTTGAGAGGCGTGGCCATAGCAAAGTCCAAAAGTCTGCAAGGCGGTATCCTGGCTGATCTGCAGGAGGCGGAGGGGGATTTGGAAAAAGCACAAAGAGAGGATGGCGATATTGGTTCAAATGCGGAGCGGATACTTCAACTTCAACAGAAATGTGGGGAGCATTGGGATAGGTTGTGCAAATTGAATTATAAGAAATACATAGAGAGACAGCACGCGGGAGGTGATAAAACAGGACGGCTTCTGGCGTGGTTATACAAGAGCGAAACCCCCAGATCCACCATCAGAGCAATAACAAGAGATGATGGCAGTGTAGCGGACACCCAGGAGGGAGTTAATCAGGAATTTGCCATGTATTACAGAGAACTGTATGGGGACGTTGAGGAGGATAATCTAGGGAGGATAAAAGAAACACTTGAAGACATAGGTCTGCCCAGGATAAGTGCTGAAGAGAGGGAAGAGCTGGATGCACCAATCATTTTAGAAGAGCTGGAAGCAGTGGTGAGACAATTGCCTACTAGTAAAACCCCGGGGGCGGATGGGTTTCCGAGCGAGTTTTATAAAGCATACATGGCAGAGGTGCTCCCTCCGATGCTGAATATGTTGAATGAAGCGTTTGAGACGGGACAGCTGCCGGAGTCGCTAAGGGAAGCAATTATAATCCCGCTCCCTAAACCGAATAAGCCTGGGGACAGTTGTGGCTCCTACAGGCCACTATCAATGCTGAATCAAGACAGCAAGATTTTAACAGCTGTTTTGGCGAGCAGACTGCGAAGAGTCATAGACAAACTTATACACCCGGATCAGACAGGGTATGTTCCAAACAGGAACATAACTCACAATCACAGGCGACTCCACCGAGTCATCGAATGGGCGGGGGGAAATGAGGGCGACTTGGCAGTAGTGTCCTTGGATGTGGTAAAGGCTTTTGACTCTGTTAAGTGGCCATGGCTGCTGTCTACTCTGGCGGAATATGGGATGGGGCCCGGATATGTACGATGGGCAAGGATGTTATACAGTGCGCCGCTCGCTAGAGTTAAGACGGGAGCTGTTATTTCAGAGAGATGGCAGTTAGGCAGAGGTACTAGACAGGGATGCCCGTGGTCCCCTATGTTATACATATTGGCATTGGAGCCTTTGGCTATATACCTCAGACAGCAGTATGACACCATAGGCATCGAAGTGGGTGGGGAGCGACATTTGATCTCTTTATATGCAGACGATATGTTATTGTATCTGAAGTATCCGGAGGAGAATCTCCAGTATATTTTGGAGGTTATGGATCGGTATGCGGGGCTGTCTGGAATAGCTGTGAATCCACAGAAGTCTGTGATTTTCCCGCTGGGTAAATATAGGGGTCTCCCTGTGGAACAGCTGCCGGTGTTGCAAGCCCCTTGGGCCGTTGATACCTTCCGGTACCTTGGGATAGACGTGTATCATACGGTTGAACAAGAACATAAGCACAACACAGAGGTAGCCGTGGGGAAAATAGAGAAAAGTATGCAATTCTGGTGGAAGCTGCCGCTAGCTATGATGGGACGTAGTGCAATGCTTAAGATGATGGTTTTGCCCAGACTCCTGCATTATTTCGGGAACATCCCATACCTCATACCTGGGAAGTTTTTTGTCAAGCTTAATAGTATATGCAGGGACTTTTTGTGGCAGGGAACTAGATGCAGGATGGCATTGTGGAAACTGCAAAACCCTTACGAAAAAGGGGGGATACGGCTCCCCAATTATGAGGCCTACTATGTAGCAGGCCAACTGCAATACGTTGCTAAATGGCTCTCGGATGAAAGTACCCCCGAATCCAGATTGTTTAGTGCAGACTGTGCCCCATTTTACCTAAAAGAGATGATCTGGCTATCCGAAACAGAAATGCAGGGGCGCCCCAAAATGATGTTGCTTGGGTGGAGGATTTGGCGCCGCGCGTGCAGGATGATGGAAATCCCGGCTCCGTGCTCCCCGCCAGTGCCACTGGTTGCACTGGCTAAAGGAGATGTGCAACTGCGGAGGAGGATTAGAAACCACTGGGAATCAGTGGGGGTGGCAACGGTGGGAGATGTTTGGCGGGAGGGAGCCATCATAAGTTTTGAGGAGTTGGGCGAGGACACAGGGCTGCACGTAGGTCAATATATTACATATCATAGACTGGCGCGGGAAATCAAGAAGACTTGGCCCGAAACTATTCTAGAAGCAGAGCCGGATGGTATTATAGACACTATATATGACGTAACAGAGGGAGGGCACGAGATTTCAAGATTGTATGACATGCTGATGCTTAGGATTGGTAAAGAACCAACGCAACTCAGATTAGAGTGGGAAACTGAGGTGGGAGGCCCGATGGAGGATGGGATGTGGGAGAGGGCTCTGTGGTATCATCAGAAGGTGTCGAGAAATGGTAGGCTGAAACAGATACAATTATATATTACGCATAGGGCGTACATGACTCCCCTGAGGATATCAAAGTTTAAAAACGCAGGTAGACAAGCATGTCCCAAGTGCGATGAAGAACGGGCTGACATGTTACACATGTTTTGGTCCTGCCCGGTGGTTGGGGGATTCTGGAGCGAGATAGCGGCGAAACTGGCGGATAGAGGAGTCACGCTGGTCGTAGAGTCAGCTTGGGCCTGCCTATTGGGGGGGTTCCCTAGATCGCAGAAACTGAAGCATGTGAACAAATTGAGGGACTTGGCGTATGTGCTGGCTAAGAGGAGGATTGCCATGGGGTGGAAGGCTTGTCATAAACCACAGGGGGAGATATGGTGGAAGGAATTGCAGAAGTGGGCGGAAGCAGAGACCATGGTATGGCAGGAGTCCAGTATGATGGGAGGGGAAGAAGAGGTGGGAACCCTGCTGGCTTGGAAATCACTGATAGCGGAATTGTTTGGAACGATGCCAGATCTGGCAGATTCTAATGGAGAACAGACCCCACCGCGCGGTGTGAACACAAAGTGAACAGACCGGATGGGCTCGTAGGGGGGTGGGTTTTGGGGAGTAGAGATCAAATTGTATGGTATATACTCTCGAAACTATATTATGGCGTCTTGTACTGTATATTTGGTCTGTATTGTTTTGTTGGTTGAACCTTAATAAAAAACGTTTAAAAAAAAAAAAAAAAAAAAAAAACAATGCTGCGCAATAACTCGTGCTGATGGAAAGGTGTTGTGTATCAGCCTGGTCTGTTCCTTTGTCACCCTGGCAGTACCTAGACCAGCTGGTTATAAGTTTGTCAAAAGAGCACAATGCTCATTTTGAGAAACAAGCGTGTGAAGGGGCTTAACATTTAAGAGAGCCAAAGCACATATCCAAATCACTTTCATATATTAACTAGACAGAAAGGGCCTAAACACACATTCTCATTAGAGAAATGCTTTATGTCAGAGTTGAACCCACTGCCACTAGCCAAACCAAATTAAAAATGCTTTAAAGGAAACATTTCAGAGGAAAGGTCCTATGTTTTGCAGAACAAAAAGGCAATTTAATCACTACTTCATGATCTTTTTTTGTTTATTCCTCGTTAAAGCAGAATCATTTTCCGGCCCTGCTTTCCTTCACTGTCTGATTGCTCCAAGTGTAGGGCGTTGTCTCTCTGCATGGTATGGGGAGGTGTGAGGCCATGCAGGGGATTTATGTTTAGTAGGCATGGGCAAGCAGAATTCCAGGTAGGGGATTTGTGTTGTGATGGGAGGTGGAATGCCATGTATGGTATTTGTGTTAGGGGGCGGCAGGCCCCAAGTAGGAGGTTTGTGGGGGTGTTGGGGAGGCAGGATGCCAGTAATGGGGGCGTACACTGTATGCCGGCAGAGTGTCAGCAATGGTGTCTTTGGTTCCAAGACTTACATTCTAATTTTGCTGGTTCAGCCCGCTTTTGCCACTTGGAGCCAAGCCAGACTCTAAGGCTCGGCCCTGACTTGGCCCATCCCAGGAATGATCTGGCTCTCCTAACTCTACATCCTACAAATTCCACCAACAGTGCATAGCTCTCTGACTGTCTCATACAGAGTCCTCACACCTATTTTTACCTGCTGTCACACACTGGCCCACTTTGAAACTGAAGAGAGTACCCAACATAAATTCCTCTGAGAGGCCTGTTAGGTGGGGGCATATTACTCTGCCTGACATAACCGAACCCTGCTAGTCTCCACTACCTATTGTGAATTCTTAATGTTTCAGCATGGGCATGGTCCATAGGAACAAATGCTGCTCCCTTTTCACTTATCCTTGCCACTCTTCGCCCATACACAAACATATGCACCTTATCATTCCTGATAAAATATCACATAATGCTAAACTCACCGCTCAAGTCCATAAAAAAGAAAAGGGGGGACTATGGCATACGCAAAGGGAAGTGACATGACAGGAACTGAATGTATCCTTAAGCGAAACATGCACATTTCTTTCCGTTTCTTTTCCAACTGAAGAAAGTGCACATTGCATATAAACATTTGCCAAAAGAAAAGATGTTCCTGTATTGTTGCTGGCTAAGTATAAAAGGTGAGCACCTTTAATGTCTAAGAATCTGTAACAAAACATGCCCTAAAGAGCACATTACAAAATAAGATACTTTACAGCTGTGTGATAGCAATTTGTCTGGTCTTGTGGCAAAGTGTCTGATCTAATTCTATTCAGCTTTGCAACCTAAAGTCTGTATTTGCCTTTCTGGTAACAAAGTATTCAGCAAGAGCCGAATAGCAAGAAACTATTCGGCCAAAGCCGAATATTTTTTTTCAGCTGGAATTCCGCCGAATACTAACTGGAAGCCAAAGTATGGTACACCGCTAGTTAATAGCAATTTTAGGATCCGGCATTTACTATTAATCTGATTGGCAACGGTTTTTCAGGGTCAGCAAGTCAGAGCACACTCTGACCGGCTCAATTTTTAATAGCGTAAACCTAGCTCGGGCAGGACAGAGTACTGTATATGTCATTGGGGTTAATATATGTGATAAGGCAGGAGCTTACAATATGAGGCATGGGATGTTCCGTCCATGAGGGTGGGATGTAATGCAAGAGTGCAAGGAGTCAACCATTGGCGACCATTAATAAACCACAGTGGGCCATCCCTGAACATTGGGAACCATTGCTAGCCATGACCTACCATGGTTTGCCATCACCAACAATAGTTTGCCATTGCTAGACTGGCTGACGATTAGCAACCATGATCAACGACTGGCAAACATGGTTGATCATGAACAGCCATTATGACCATGGCCAACTATCCCCCAGCATGCCCGACAATTGCCCAACCATTGTTGGTCATCGCCAAGGTGAAAGAATGGCCCCAATCATACTCGGCAGTGTGTGCGTTTCATTACACAGGGTTCAAAATTGCCAGGAGCTGGGGGCTATTTTGCTACTGCCTTTAGCCTAGAAGAGCCTGGATAGCTTCAGAAAAAGAGCTGCCAGGAGCTACTTTCGACTCCAGGCTAGCCAGTGCCATTCAAACACATCTTTCTGACATCAATTCTGTGTGTTGGGAATATGCATAAAGGAGCATGTAGAAGACATTTAAAGCATATTTTGTCATGAAAAATTGACAAACGATTATAGTGTGGAAGTTCGATTTGTAACTGGCTGTGGGCTAGCACCTGGTGCCCTAGAGGTAGCTCCTGCTTGCTGGGTGATGCGCAATACCCAGGAGCTACTTTTATTCCCTGCTCATCAAATCCGTATTTCGGCCCCTCTAACTAAGCGCTGTGCTAAAGGTCACTAGAACCATCAATTGTTAACTTTGTAACAAAGTGAAAGGCTACGTTACTCCTGCTAGGATTCAAAAATACGATTATAGTGGGTATCAGGCTCATACACAAAGCTAGCTGAAAAATCTTAACAATACTCGCCACTCCAGCTATCAAGTGTCGCTTGCTCACCTCCTTGAAGTGTTCCATCTTGGAACACTTGCGACACCTAATAGCCCAAACTATTGCATTCAAATACTGATTCATGTATACATAGGGAGAAGGGCTTTTGAAGGGGGGCATATAGAAATTACATTGAGGAGGGATACGCTGTTTGGTTATAAGCCCATCCATTCCTTGCCCATTGCTTTGCTAATCCCTATGGCCAATCCCACCCGTTCCTGCCTTTACCCGGCGGCAAGTTCTCTGCATGGGAACTCTTTGAGGTCTGAGCTCTTCTCTGCTGGCGGCCATATTGGAGATGCACTTAATTGTTAGCTCCCGAGGAAAATCCTTGATTTACCAAAACCAAGTCATTTGTTTTGAAATGTAGGGCTTAAAAATAAAATTGGTCATTTTTCATTACGTGTTATGAAAATATTTGCTCATATTTTTAAAATATTTTACTTTTCCACAGAGAATATGTATCTGTTAAAACATGTTTCCAAATTGTAATGTGTTAACAGCTCCAAAGATTTTAGTATTAATTATCAACATTTCAGTTACTTTAGTAATTGACCCGTAGCAGTGGGTCACAAACATTCCTTTTTAAGATGACAGCTGCGTTCACTGTGAGCCGCATGAAAACATCATGTTGCACTCTCTTTGGTTGATCAGGCAATGGATAGTGGATGTGCCGCAGGTCACTGTTGTGGGACTGCTGAGCTGCCAGGCTCCCTCCTCACCTCCCCTCACACCCACTGCATCACACACAGAGGGCAAACATGGCTGCTGTTACCGTTCTATCAGCCTGCCAGTAAGGTAGTGTTGGACACAGCACTGTCATCACTGCATCAGAGGGCAGAGAAAGCAGTGTCACCCATCGTACAGCCTCACTCCATCAGAGGAAAGGGAAACCTGGTTATGCATCCCAAGAGGAATAGGCACAGCCCCTGCACTACAGGCAGAATGTACACGGTCACGGCACAGGCAGAGTCAGCATTGAGGAAGGAGTCGCTGACCTACTCAGTGTCCTTGTTGCTAGCTTTCTTCTCATTTTAATTGCATATTTTACATTACCTGTTTTTAGTAAGCCCTTGGTTTTCTAATATTTGTGCTCTTCTCCTGTTATTGTAATATCTCTTGTGCCCTTCGTTGCTCTAACACTTTGGTTGCTGTCCCTCCTCAGTGCGATTTGAATCAGAAACCATCAGCGTTTCAGCACGCACTCAGAGAGAGAGAGAAACTACAATACCCATAAGTATTGTCGTTTTCGTCTCCATTTCCATTGGAACCCGGCACGAATGTGCCGGCACGAAGGGGGCAAACCGGTCTGTGGCAGTCCATGGCGCTCCGGGGACTGCTGGGCAACTCTGCTGTTGCTGGTATTTTTGCCTTGATTGCTAAAGAAAGAGCAGAGTCAGAACGGAGAATGGCCCGCTTTCTAGAAATGGCTGCGGAATCAAGCTCACTCTTGAGAGACCTGCATGGGAGACCTATCCATGGGAAACTTTAACAGACAGATGTCACGTGTGAAGGAAACTCGTTTAAAAGTAGAACCTATGTGAGTGAGGGATTACAGGGAAACTCTATTGATGTTAATTCTTTAGCTACAACAGAGGACATAAATATTCAGACAGGTCCTGCTGATTATCATGCATTAATTAACAAAGAGCAAATCAACTTTAAAAACAATACTGTTAATGCAAATCACATAGTGACTACGACCCCTGCTGAGAGGAATGCTAATCCCGTATGTAATCTAAAATGTTTATTACTCAACACAGGGTCTCTCCTGAAACCTGCACTAGAGGTTTCCTCCTATATTTCTACACATAACTATGATATTTGCAGTTGGGATTGATCCCAGTTATTACACTTCCAGTAATGATCAAGAGAAATAAAGTTGGATAAGCCCTGATTTGAGAAAGGCACCTTGCCGAAACACGTGTAATCCATAGGGCAGATCAATCAAACTTTCTTATCACACAACAGCAATTGGACTTAGTCTCAAGCATAATTTTTTTCTGGCGCAGTAATAAGGTGTGACCACAGCAGCCTGGTTTCCTAATTAAACAAACAGAGTTGAGGAACTCAAAGTCTCCGTTCTATGGCACAACAATGCGACAGTGCAAATTTTTGCATTGAATCAGGTCGCGGGGGTGCAAAGTGATATCAACCCAAAGGTTCCTTCAAAATCTGTCTAACATTGATATAGGTTTTTTAACAGAAACCTGGAATTATATAGCAGTGTGCCCACGCTTGCCCTGACCATACCTCAAGGCTATAACATATTCTGTCAGGACAGACACAAAGGTAAAGAGGGAGGAGTGGCGATAATTTTTAAAGACTCCCTGGATGTATGGAGAATTGATACCACGACTATAGACAACTGTGATACTCTCCATATCAAAATAAGAGTTCACGCTGAAAGCACTATGAATATCATCCTCGTATACCGACCGCCCATTGTAACGAAGGATTTTACTAACCAAATAGCTGATCTTCTCT
This sequence comes from Ambystoma mexicanum, assembly GCF_040938575.1. Lineage (NCBI taxonomy): Eukaryota > Metazoa > Chordata > Amphibia > Caudata > Ambystomatidae > Ambystoma > Ambystoma mexicanum. The sequence goes on from NC_090923.1 coordinate 550,792,552, forward strand.
TAACCTTCTTAAAACCTTCCTCTAAAGTCTTACTTCTTGGGGATTTAAATTATTGGATAGGTGACAATAAGGATGTGCAAGCTAAGTCACTTGATAGGACCTTTTCTAACCTGGGCTTCTCCCAGTTTGTCAGGATACCCACACATGTGAAAGGGAACATTCTTGACTGGTTAGTAAGACATAACATCATCCCTACCTGTAGGAATGTTAGTCCGTGTCCCTGGTCCAATCATTTTTTATCCATTTTGAAATCACTTCTGAAAAGATAGTAATAAATAAGAAACCAACTACCACCATAATTCATTGCAGAAATCTAAAAAAGCTGACGCTAGAAGCCATGGATCCATACAATGCAGGAAAATCTGAATGATGAGTGCTCAGTAGATGTAATTACAGACAATTATCAAGACACTCTGCAGAAAACAGTGGACATTTTAGCACCCTGGTGAAATAAAAAGGTATTACAAGGAGACCAATTATTGGTTCGCTCCTGACCTGCAAAAATTATAAAGTAATACAATTAAAGCCTTATACAAGTGGAACAATTATCTAGCAGATCTTGATAAAGAAATATACAAAACACATGTGGATAGCTACAAAAAGGCGCTCATTAGGGCTAAGAAAGCCTTCCTAGATGATCGCATAGCTAAGGCACAGTCCCAACCCAAAGAGCTCTTCAAAGTCTTCAAGGAGTTGGAAACAACAAAAAATAATAATACGGATTCAATTGTCGGAGATGCCAACTGGTGTAATTTAGTTCAAGAGGCCATGGAAGCCAAACTTAACAAAATTAAAGATGGAATCATGTTATCAAACAAAACTTTAACACTAAAAGATTCCAATACTACCAGTCCATTACCTAAGAAATGGAAACCAGAAGAGTTATTCTCCTTTAAACCCATATGTGAAGCTGAACTTACAATGATTACAGAGAAACTTGAACCCACAAACTGCAAAGGGGACTTATGTCCCACGTAGGGGTGTCACGGTATTATATGACGGTATGATAACCTTCTTGCCAAATGACGGTATATCATGGTTATCGCGGTATAGCAGGTGGAGTTAACTAATCTTAACAAATATTTTCTAAAAGGTCATAAATTGACAGATTTAGCATCACAAACAAAAGCAGGCACCCAGGGCCAGAATTGGGCTTTTCAACATACTTTCCACTGAAATTAATTGCTTCCACCAAACACAAACACACATGTGGAGAGGAGGAGGGGGCGGGGGAGCCCTGCTGCAACTGGCAAAGCAAACTGAATAGCTTTTCTTAAGTGGTCATTTAGGCTTTATGCTCCCCCACTGGCTACTGGTGAAGATGAACATGTTGCCATCTTGATAACCTGCATGCCACCGATCAATGGAGGCTGATGGTAGTATAAGCTTGTGCGCATATACACACACAGAAACACACACACACACACACAGACGCACTCTCTTTACGTTACAGCCTTTAGTTTACTTGCGGGCCAAAAGGTGTTCAGTAATCACGGACATGTTACCCTTTGGTATGGCAGCAGGGAATACCCACAGAGATGAGTGAATTTCGCAGTGTGACTTATTATATGTAAATTCAATGATGGAACCAGGGAAATCCCCCATTGCCATATGTTTAGAGAACATTATCCATTATAAATATATAAACCCCAAAGCCGCCAACCCAAAGTAAACCCCTTTCCTTCTTGGCACTGTATCTATTCTTCCTATTGCTAACATATTGATTTTGTGTCAGGCACGTGTGGTTTATGGAATGGCATTAAAAACTGCTCCAACTGAAACTACTTGGCAGACGGCACATCCAACAGTGCAAGACCAAGACTGCGCAGCACTTGCTTACTGCAGCCTTTCCAAATCAGATTGAAAAGCACACTTTACGGTATGAACGGTATAACGGTATAAACAATGTGACGGTTATTATTGTTCAATTAAGTGGTTCACGGTATCTTTAACGGTATACCGTTATACCGTTACATCCCTAGTCCCACGTTATCTATTAAAGCATGCTCCCCCGCTGTGATTACCACACTGCAGGTTTGTGAACGTGTCTTTTAGAGACTGTTATGTGCCAGTATGCATTAAGAAATCTTGGGTTACACCTCTCTTGAAAAAACCTGGCCTATCACTTTGTGATCCTCTGAATTACCGACCTATTTCAAACTCGCATTTTCTATTAAAAATCTTAGACAGGGTGGCGTATATGCAAGTGCTCGCCCATCTGAGATCATATGATATACTGACAGGATTCATAGAAACGCACAAGACGGAGACAGCATTGCTGGACTTAAAATCCAGACTTCTGCGTCATATGGACCAGGGAAATACAAGCTTGCTTATGCTTTTCGACCTGGTGGACCATACAGCTTTGGTCACCAGGTTGGAGGAGGTTGCGGGTTTCACCACCTTGGCAGCTCAGTGGGTCAAGTTATTCCTTGGGGGTCGGCAATGGAGAGTGAGTATTGCCAAGGCGTGCCTCAGGGAGCTTGTCTCTCCCCTATTTTTTATAATATTTTCAAAGTGCCGTTTTGGGATTTTTTGGATAATAATGGCATTGAGTTTACTAATTACGCCGATGACACTCAATGTGTCATCCCCTCTACTGGTGCCTTTGCAGAAGATGAAGCCAACATCAATAGGATTCACGGCCTTATCAAAAATTGGATGTGTGCTAATGGCCTATCACTTAATACGAGCAAGACGGAGCTGATGCTTGTAGGAACAGAAACCAAAACACTCAAGCTGGAACAACGGTACGCCCAACTTCAGATTGGTGGTTGCACTATTGAAGTTAAAAGGGTGAAAATGCTGGGGGTCTACCTGGACAGCAACCTGAACATGAAAGCACAGGTTAGCAGTCTGGTTGCCTCCTCAGCATATTATATCAAACTTCTGTCCCATGCCGGACCGTTCCTTTCTAGGGCAAGTAGGGACACCCTAGCGCTTGCTTTAAAGGGATCTTCAATAGACTACTGTAGTAGTCTCTTGATTGGGCTACCTAACTGTGAGATCAATAGACTTCAAGTGATGCAGAATAATGCAGTCAGAGTCATTGTGGACCGAAATTAAAGGGACCACATCTCGGATGCAAGAAGGGACCTACATTGGTTGCCAATCAAGGAGAGAATTCACTTTCAGCTGATGGTGATCGTGTTTAATTGCATGAAAAATTATGGGCCTACATATTTCAATGATGAACTAATTCTAAAAGCCAGTAAATATAACTTCAGCTCTAACGACTGCTCTCTACTAAAGATCCCCACATGCAGGCTGCCACAAGTAAAAAATTGAGCATTTTACTCGTCGGCACCAGCCTCTTGGAATGGACTTCCCATTAATCTAAGAGAAGAGTCCTCCGTCATGGTTTTCAAAAAGGGACTGAAGACCCTCCTGTTCAACTAATATAATCCCTCTGACATATCGCTACATGGCGTTAGGTTGTTTGTTTTGTCCATGTCATGTGTAATAGCGCCTTTAAGTCTCTGGGTCAGTGGATGCACTGTATAAATTATTAAAGTAAAGTCAGCATTACATTTGCAAGGGACGCGCTGCCATTCATGTGGCTGTGTGCGGTCAACAATATGAAGTGTAATCCCAGCAGTATAGGGGGTACATGTCTGTATGGGATTGGGGAGGGTGGGTAGCCCTGTCACTGCTTTGGGGGCAGAGACAGCACTGTTAGAACAGGGTGCCTACAGTGTAGAGGTGAACAGTGAGCTCTGCTAGTGTGGTTCCAGCACCTAGAAGCATAGAACGCGCTATATGAATGGTGTACACATGCTCACCTCCTTGAAGTGATCCATCTAGGAGGCTCCTTCCAATGGCTTGGCTCCAATCTGGGGTTCCGGCCCCTGCTCTAGTCCTCGTACCGCAGGTCAGGTTATATTATTCCAGAAAGCCTAGTGGCACCCACGGGCCGAAATTGTGTCCCAGGGCTTGGGAGTGCACGTCTGTTCCCCCCACATACGTGGGAGACCACCCATCCCTGAGGGGCAGCTGGGAACCCCTATGGCAGGCCCCTGCTCCTCACAGGGCCTTTTGTACCCGAGGTTTGATGTAACCACGACCTGCCTATTGCCCAACATCTCCCCAGTTCATGCGCAGTGCCTCATGTGACTTACAGATGCACAGGAGAGATCCAGAGACCCCCCGCAGAGTCCGTAACAGTGGGCATCCAGGGACAGACCTGTTCATGCTCCCCTCCTGGGACCCTGCTGAAAGGGCACCGAGGAACAAGATCACACAATGCTGCATGACAGCACCAGAGCTGAGACGCCTCTTTAATCCAGGAAACTGACGGCAAGGCACAAGAGACTCATTGATAACAGTAGAATCAAGGTGTATTGATGTATCCATAGAAGCAGTGCCTACAGGCGCACTGCAGGTGTCCCCAACATGCTCAGCCATTGGAGCATCAGCCCTGCTTTCGAGTGGTTAGTAATCATTTCTTGCATTGTATTAGTTGACATGGCTTTCTTGAGATGCTCATCTAGCCCTGTTTTTGTGTGCCTTTTGGGACTTGTAGTCCTGGATTTATATGGGGATTAGTTTAACTACAAGTCCCAGATAGCCAAAAAAAGGGCAGAATGGATGGGCATTCCAGAGTGACATGGGGCATATTGGCATCTATGGCTGTGGTGTTGAACGTTAAGGGATTTTACTGAGGCGCAAGGGCCATAAAAACACCCAATATGACATGAGATCAAATCCCTTCTTTCCCTCACTCCCATTCGTCTTTCCCAATGCCAAACCACTTTGAAGTGTTCTAAGGGCAGCAGAAACAACCTATCAGCAACCAACATGCCATACAACCAACCTCCTTAACTACCTCTCTGATTCTTTATGTTCCCTCCTTTCATCTTATCCCTCACCGCCCAAAACATGTTTGAGCTTGCTCTATCCAGCAGAAACATCAATCTTTAGCCTGCCAGCGCTTTTTCTATGCAGTCTGCTAAGATTTAAGGGCTTAATTACTGCTGTAAATAGCTACTTGTGTAATAAAAATTCCTTAACCAGGTGGTCCTTCAGTCACGTGATTTATATCTGTTTTAATGTATTTTTATCTGTTCTTTGCACTGTAGTCGTGTTAAAAAAAAACGCATCGACAAAGCCAGCAGTTGGGGCTATTGTATAAGGCATTAGATATGCCTTTGCGAGCCACTTCTGTCATATGTCCAGGTAATCTCATCATTTCCCAGCTGTTGCAATCGTATGAGCAGGTAGTAACATTGTATCAGTCCCTAGCAAATGCCGATCATATACCTAAACCAAAAAAGGCCAAAATGTTGGCTTTGCCAATGATGGTTTCTACTGCTTTCTCTTGCATTTTACTAAACCACTCAATAAAAATACCGACTTTCCATGAAAAAACAGTAACGAAGGTTAGCTAATTGGCACCGTCTCATAGCTGGGTGCGGCATCTTCACGTCCAGTGCAGGGAAACGTCCACTACAAGAACCCGTTAGAACTGTAATACTATTTTAATGATTCGCTCTTTAGGTAATTGTGAAATTGAGAACGAATCTATTTCGTTTGTAAGCCATCTTAGTTAAGTAGTCTTTCTGTCAGTGATAGTGAATAGCTCACCTTGTGCCAAGCTCGAATCCAATGGTAGACAATAAGGAATAGGTGGAGGACAAATAAATCGATGTAGGAGAGAAGGGACCGTATCGCCTCTAGCAGGAAGCCATCTGCCATTCTCAGGTGATCACCAGCTTCCTCCTCGCGGTAGCCGGGATCATCTACTTCCTGTTCAGCAATGCTTGTCATCCCTCCTCCTTCACCGAGAAGGACTTCGGGTCCGTCCCCCCTAAAAGTGTCTCGCATGAAGACGTGGAGTGTACTAGGCTCCCATTGCTTGTAGGTGAAGTCGTCGCGTCCGCTCATGTTCAGCACACCGATCAAGAGCAACAGTGACCGGGTCCAGGCGCACATCCTGCTCTGGGATCCTGAGACGATTCGCGGCTGGTCTAGAACCTTCTGTTCCACTGAAGCGTCTATGAGGTCAAAAGGTTCGGTGATGTCACACGCTTCTTTCACGTCAGCAACCGCAATCTAATGTCACCAGAAAGCTGCTTAGCAACCGTGCCTCCTCTTCTGTGACTGCCATTTCCATCCGGAATGCTGGACAATGAAAACCGAAGAGACCTCCATCTAACTTAAGATAAGGATAGGCCCTGCAAGTGTATTGGTCAGTAAATCTGATCCGGGCGGACTGGGTTGGGGGAATCAAAGGGGCGCCGAGGAGGCTGTCAGTGCAGGGATGAGGCCAGGTTAATGGTCCTGGCTTGCAGTTCACCGCATGGGCGTGAGGGTACTAGCAATTTGGTGGAAAATCACACACACAGACATTATTGAAGGAATATCCAAAGGAGCTGCCCAGGAGGAGGTGACTTTCCGCATCAACTCATTTTCCACTGCTGTACAATGAGCTGAGATCTAGAGTGATATTATGGTGGAAAGGGTACCCAAGCTTGCGTCTAAATGGGAAGACCATGCATTTGAATGACGATGGCTGGCATTGTGATTCCGAGGGTCATTATTGCTCAACCCCGTGAGCACCTGTTTAGCAGACTTTTAATTGAACTGACATGATGCATTTTATTTCAAGCCTAGTTATAGGAGCCATATTCCATCAGAAAAGGCGCGCTTTTCAATGAACTCAGGGCCCTGCAAGTGATGTGATGTGTGTATTATGATTTCTCAGCACTCAAGCACCCACACCAACAGGGAATTTCTGCTCTACCCCATTTGCCTTTAAACACAATGTTTTCACATATGCAACTTGATGCTTTTACATTCTAAATAAACACAAAAGCTACCTTAATGTTGAATTACCCAAAAAAAATAATTATTGCAGCCAAACTGTCTACAGTACAATTTAAATGGAGCACACAGTAAGGATTATTAAAAGCACAAGCAGTGCTTGTTGCATGTTTCATGAGCCCAAGAGCACCAATCAATATATCCTCTTAATGCATGTACTATGAATGTGCATGTCTGAGTGGTCACAGTTGTGTCATGCTCCGCTTCAATGTCCACAAATGGTGTGGTGTCGTCACTATTTACATGTTTAGAGGATGAGTCCTCTGTCTGTGTTTAACAATCAGTGGGCTGCGACCCACGTGTGCATGAGGGCGGGGTTACCGACCACCGAGCAGTTCGAGATAGTTATCTGTTGAATAAAGAAGTGTTGCACCCCAGCTCCCGTGTCGGCCTATCCTTGTGCGTATGAGGGTGGCTGAGCGGGTGCGTGAGGAGGTCCACTCTTTAGACATTACACTGGCGACGAGGCGGACACCTGCCTCACAGTGCCCGCCATCTCGAGTTCCAAGTGCTCGTGGCGTGCGATCAAGCACCACTGGAGCGGCGGAACATCTCCCGGTTCGGACTCCCGGAGACAGTGGGTCAGAGCGGGAAGGCTCCCCACCGTCTAAAAGAGCCCTGCGCGTGTGATCCGGATGGGCTCCGATGCACGAACCACGCGGGTGGAGCAACCGCAGCAGCTCCCCGCGTATCTTTCCTCGGGCGCAGAGGAAGAAACTCGCTCCCGCCAACGGCAACGCCAGCAGGCATCCTATCATCCGCAGGTGGAGCAGCGGCTCCCTGCACAGAATTCCGGGCGGTCGAGGAGCACTGGCCTCCCGCCGATGGCAACGGTCCGAAAGAAACTTCTGGAGCAACGGTAAGGGCACGACCCTCCCACCTTTCCCCAACAAGGCTAAGGTCGCGTGTCTTTAATGCGACGCATGAAAAGGCGCCAACAAGCTACAACACGCGCCTCCTAGGCCCCAGGCCTCATAAGCCCCAAATCTGCACCACAAAGCAAGGCCCCACGAACCAGCCACGCACATCTTGCCCAGTACCCCGCCAGTCACGAGGGCCTCACCACGCCTAGGACACAAGAGTCACTGCAGCACGACAAAGCCGCAAGAGGGGCTACCGAATTCAGCCCATGAGCGGGTCAGGATGAGTATCTTCAACGGCCCCAGGGATCCCAGCCAGAGAGAGTGACTAGGAAGAAGAGTCACTAACGGTCCCAGTGACTCCGGCCAGAAGAGAGCACAGGAAAATGACAGGCAGCCTACTAGCTCAATTACCAGCTAACTTTGACCTCACTGACACCGGCACCCTCGGATCAAGATGGAAAAGATGGCTGAGAGATTTCGAAGTATGCTTAAAAGCAGCTGGACCACTAGAGGATGAACAAAAATTAAACCTCCTAAACCATGCGGTAGGATCAAATGTGCGAGACATCCTCGACGAAATACCAGAAAACACCATAGACACTTATACAAAACTAAAAATTATACGGAAAACCTTTCATAGTCGTAACAGACCACCAGGCACTCACATTCATTTATGGCAATCCTCAAGCAAAAATGCCACCTAGAATAGCCAGGTGGGCTCTTCGGCTGCATGACTACCAATTCACGATCATACACAGGCCAGGGAAGGAACAAAACCCTGCAGATTTTCTCTCCCGCCACCCGAGAGAAAAGAGTGGACCAGAAACATCCATCGCGGATCAATATATAAGATATGTTATCCACAGCAGCACACAGCAAGGACTTGATATGGAGCAAATAACACGGGAATCCAATACAGACCAGGGGATACAAACCATCCTAAGATGCCTAGAAACAGGGCGATGGAAGCATGCAAAGCAGCTCCGCGAAACCATGAATGATGACACCAAACAAGACATCACATGCCTCTTAGCTGTGAAGGAAGAACTCGCAAAATCAGAGGAAGGACTACTACTGAAAGGGACAAAACTTGTAATACTGAGAAGCTTACGACAGAAGGTGCTAGAACTAGCACACGAAGGACACAGGGGCATCGTATCCACTAAAAGGATGCTAAGACAAAAACTTTGGTTTCCCCAACTAGACACATCCGTGGAAGAACTACTGCAAAATTGCCCCACCTGTGCCATGGTGAAGCCACATACAGTCCCTGAACCGCTAAGCATGACCGCACTACCCGAAGGAACATGGGAAGAAATAGCCATCAACCATTTTGGGCCCATGGAAGGGGGTGAATATATATTAGTAGCTGTGGACGAATACTCAATATATCCTGACCTGCTGATAGTCCCGTCCACCTCAGCCCATCACACCATACCAGCACTGGATCGGATGTTCGCAATATACGGAATACCCAAGGTAGTCAAGTCCGACAACGGACCTCCATTCACTGGACGAGACTTCCAAAGATTCGCAGAATACATGGTGTTCCGCCACAGAAAAGTAACACCTTTGTGGCCACAGGCAAACAGGACTGTTGAAAGGTTCATGAGTAACATCAAACGCACGACACAAATTGCACGTCTCACAGGAGAACCTGTTGAAAAATTACTTTTCCAACTGATGCGAGACTACAGAAACACCCCACACAGCACCACAGGAAAGTCACCATCGGAGGTAATGTTTGGGCGAGCGATCAGAACGCAACTACCCCACGTAATAGCCAACGAGGATCAATACGAGAATGACACCGAAATGAGGAAGAAAGACACGCTCATGAAAGAGAACATGAAGCGAAGTGCTGATGCCACTCGCCGGGCCAAGGGAAATGGCCTAGCACCAGGAGACCTGGTAGTGGTCAGACAACATCAACAGCGGAAAAACGTAGCCTCATTCAGTGAAGAGAAACTCATCATTGTCAAGAAGAAGGGATCACTCATCACCGCTGTGGGGGATCGCCGGTCTGTCACCAGAAATTCGTCTCATTTTAGGCGGATGCCTGACCACCCATCCTCTGGTGTCACCAACATGAATGACACTTTCTCTCAATGGGACGCACCTTATGAAGGAGATCGAGAAGACTCTGAAAATGACATGGCAGTAGAAACATGGACTGACATGGCGGCAAGAGCGGATTGTCGACCCCAGAGAACAAGGAAGAAGCCTCACCACCTCATCGAAGAAATGAATTGAGGGCACCACTAAATGTTTAGTAACGGGAGGGTATGGTGTCGTCACTATTTACATGTTTAGAGGATGAGTCCTCTGTCTGTGTTTAACAATCAGTGGGCTGCGACCCACGTGTGCATGAGGGCGGGGTTACCGCCCACCGAGCAGTTCAAGATAGTTATCTGTTGAATAAAGAAGTGTTGCACCCCAGCTCCCGTGCCGGCGTATCCTTGTGCGTATGAGGGTGGCTGAGCGGGTGTGTGAGGATCTTTAGACATTACAAATTCACACTTGCTTGAAATTTAGCAGCATCTGAAAGCTATTTGTTTCAATTCATTATTTTTTTTTTTAAGTGCCCTCTGAATTACCTTTGACTGATATCCGTTTATTTGAACAGTCCCTTAAAGGGGCTGCAGATCGAGAAAACATGACCACAATCTTTGCGGAAACCCCCATATTCGGGAATGGACTGCATCATTTATTCCCATCACCAAGCCCGATGGGAGAACATTACTATTTATATTGTGACATATTCCAAGGGCCGCATTGAAAAGTGCCTTAATGTAACCATGATTAAGTGGATAAAAAAATTAACAGAGAATGTTGATAATGTATATGTGGTGTTGCAAAGGTTCTGGTTCCCACAAATTTGCCTTGTGCATTCGCCATCGCTTTACAGTATAATGTGTTAGATGTGTCATGGTGGCTATAGAATGGCACCTCACTCATATTAACCGCCACATGGATACTGTGATTGGTAGCATTCAACTTTCACATTTTCAAATGCTGGCCGATTAGGAGAGGAAATTTGCTACCAAATTGAAAACTGTTGTTGGGACAAACTCCCAGGCATGTTCGAGGGCTACTAGGAGTTGACGGACTCAGAACTCATGGAAGGCCCGACACCTTCCCTCCCCAAACGGAACGCAGGCCCTGAAAGACAGCCAGTTGAACTGTGGTTTATTATAGCCAAAAGCAACAGGGATCCGTACAAAGAAAGAAGGACCATCCGTGGACGTCTCAGTGTTCCCTGGCTTGCAGGCCAGGTTTGAGGGCACATTTCGTCACACTGATGCCACAACCTGGGTCCTTCTCCAGCAAACCTATCATCGCCTAGGATTGGGCATTGAGTGGCAGTCCACCTATAGTGGACCCTATACATGTTAGTTCACTGGCTCTCGCATGTGAGGTGGCTGGCCCGTCCCCAATTATCTAATTCTACAAAAATACACAATGCTCTCAGACTGTTTTCCCCATTACCAAACTATGAAAGAAGGGGATAAGATTTGAGTGGACGGAAGAAGCGGATCAAGCTTTTAAAAAATTGAAGAAGAGTTTTACTTCGGGACCAATCCTGTTACATCCAGATCCTCTTCAACCATTTATTGTGGAAGCAGATGCTTCCAACTCAGCAATAGGAGCTGTACTTTCTCAAAGACATCCAGAGACAAGTCAACTACATCAGGTGGCCTATTTATCCAAGAAGTTACTTCCCGCAGAGATGAACTACTCAATCACTAATACAGAACTCCTGGCGATTAAGAAAGCTTTTCAGGAATGGAGGCATTTTGTACTGGGAGCAAGATTCACAGTAACAGTTTTAACCGACCATAGGAATCTCCTGTTTTTGAGATCAGCTCGAACTTTATCGCCTCGACAGCTTAGATGGTAGTTATTCTTCTCTGACTATGATTTCTTTATAACCTTCAAACCAGGACGGTTGAATGGTAAAGCGGACGCTTTATCTCGATGAGGTTCTTCAGAAGAAGTCGAGAGTAAGTTACCTCCCGAGCCTGTGTTTGCTGAGAATCGATTTATTCTGTGTGCCACAAAGGAAGATGATTTGTTTCTTAAAAGGTTTCTAAAGGAGTTGCCAGAGGAAGAAATTCAGTCTTGGCTAGCAGAAAAACCTGGAAGACATTTATGGATGGATTTCCATGTTTTAACTCTAAGATATATCTTCCTAGTAAGAAATTGCAGATGGAGATTATGCAAGAGTATCATGAAGCAGAGTTGGTTGGTCATCCCGGAATTCGTAAGACAGTGGAATTAGTGGAAAGGAAGTTCTGGTGGGACGGTATGAGACAGGATATAGAAAACTATGTGAAGACCTGTGAAGTCTGTGCTCGGTCTAGGTCTGTTGGAGGGAAATCATCTGGGCTACTCAATCCGTTACCTGTGCCCCCAGCCTTTGGTTTACAACTTCTATGGACTATATAGTAGATCTTCCCAAGGACTAAGGTTGTACCACGGTACTGGTGGTGGTAGATTTGCTGACCAAGGCTGGGCATTTCATTCCAATGAATGGAAAGGCCTCAGCAAGGAATCTTGCAAGGAGTTTTCTGCAGGAGGTGGTGCAACTGCATGGGCTGCCTACGCAAATTGTATCCGATCGGGGCCCCAGTTTATCTCCAGGTTTTGGCAGGCTTTTTGTAAGGAGTTGGGAATAGAAGTACAGCTTTCCTCAGGCTATCACCCACAGACTAATGGTCTGACAGAGAGGGTAAATCAGGAGCTAGAAAAATATATTAGAGCTTACTGGCAAGAGAAAAGAAGCTGGGTAGATCTTCTATGGTTGGCGGAGTTAAAGACTCTACTAGTTATTCTCCTTTCTTCAGTAATTATGGTTTCCATCCTCGTTTTTTGAAGGAAGTTTTACCATTAGAATAGTCAAATCCAGAGGTTGAGCACAGATTAACTTTCTTCATGTTAGTTTGGTGAAACCTTGTGTATTGGGAAAGCGATTGGGAAAACCACCACCAGCAGTTATTACAGAGGAGAATGGGGAGAAATTTGAGGTCAAGGAGAATCTAGATTGATTAGAGGAAATCTGCAGTATCTTATTGATTGGAAGGGTTATGGGCCGGAAGAAAGATCTTGGGAGGATCAGGCAGATGTGCATGCACCTCGGTTGATAAGAAGGTTCCATAGGAGGTTCCTTGCTAATTGAGGCCCTGAGACAGGGCTTTGTGGAGAGGTTACTGTCAGGGGTGGCCAGAGTAGGTGGGCTGGCAGCTGGAGAAGGCCAGTAGTGATTCACAGGATAGGAAGGTGCTTTCTTAAGTATTAACATTGTAGGTTGCTCAAGTCAAGATGAAGGTAAACCTTATCTGATTGGTTGAGAGAACAATGATATGTTTGCCTTATCTGATTGGTGGGAGGTTAATGGTTTGGGTACTTGGCAGGTGATCAAGATTCTAAACAGAGTTCAGCAATCCCAACCAAGAAGTAAGAAGACTACAGTGGCAGTGGGACTTTAAAGACTACAGGTGGGAGCATTTTATTTTACAGTTTAAAGATTTTAAGGAAGCTACAAACCTAATAAACAGTAAGGGCAAAGAAATATCCTGATAAAAGTAAGTTAAGAAGAAGTTATTTGTTGAATGACAGCGTGAAAAGCTAATTAAGACAGTATATTGTACTGAAGATATTTAAAAACTGTGGAATTCGTATTAGCGTAATGCCGATTGATTAACAGCCCTGAGAATTGTAAAGAAACAGAAAGTTTGGCTACGCAGCGTGTTGATTCACAGTAATTCATTTAAACTGCTTCAGTGTTTAAGTAAAGCTGCGCGTGTATTGCAAAAGTTGCGGTGTATTTCTAAAGGTTAAGACCAGCCGGATTAAGGGAGCGGCGTGTTGCGAAGTCACGAGTTGAAGTGTGCGAGCGCCATATCACCTTCAGCGTCGTTAAGGAAGGCGGCGCAGGTGACAGCACATGTCGGTGCGCGTGTTCGTTCCAAGAAAGGAAGTGCGTTGTGTTGAAGCGCAGTGACAAAAAGTCTAAATCAATCTCCTGATGCGCGCGAGTTAAAGCGCAGTGTCGTGTAAATAATATCCATGTTATTTTCAGATGCGCGCGAGTGGAAGCGCAGTGACTTGTAATATCCTAATAAAATACAGGTGCGCGTGGTTGAGGAGGAATTTACGCGTGTATGATCAATAAAGCATTACACAACAAGCAAGGTGTTCGCGTGATTTCCAAGTAGCTCGGGTTACTAACATTAGCGTGTGAGATACTTGTGTTCTAGAAGTAGTGAAAAGCATGTTCCGTACTTACCATTTCATGGAGATTTCAGGCAGCATGTTTTCAAAGGAGTAAGCCACAATAGTCTCACGTTCACTTTCAGAAATTCTAGCAAGGAGCTTGAAAGTGAATTCATAAAGGTAGAAATAGGACTACCTTTTTTTATTGCATTTTGCTGAAATTTAATCAACTTTTTCAATTCATTACAAAATAGAAGGAAAAGAATTAACATATTCAACAGCAAAACAACAAGAAACATTGCACTAATTCGAGACAAAATGTAGTGAAATCTCGAAGTCCATCTAAAGAAGAAAGAACAACACTTAAAATGATCTTAAAACAATAACACACAATAACACACAAATAAATGTCAAAAAGAGAAAGCAATAAAAACAGTAAACTATTTCTAAAGCACTCTTATAGTGGTGTTCTCTTGAAGTACAATCGACAATTTTTCCATATAAGTTGCGATAAAATTTCTCTCAACATTTCTCTTTGTGTGAGATCTTTACAATTAATATACATGTTATAATATTTTTAAAAAGAGAAAGAAAATAATCAAGATTTATTAGAGCAAGTTTACAACTATGACTCTAGTTTTAAAGCTTCCAAAAAATTAACTGTGGCTATTCTGATGCTCATGATGTTAGTGGCTATTATTGCAACCCATCTATTCTCAAGCTCCATTTCAGCAAAATAGGGCAAGTGGTTGCAAAAATGTATTTGTCGCAGGTACTTGTGTTCTGGGCAATCAACAATTACATGCTCCAGGGTTTCCTTGATACTATGGTTGTTACAGAATCGACACCAATTGTTCTCATTACTGATCAGTTTTCTACGTGCTTGTACGTCACGAGTTGGCCATAGGTTGAACCGGTAACGTAGAATAGCGTTTCTTATTGAAGGGGATGGGACCTTACAAAGATATAGTTCCATCTCTCTACATTTTTTTGGGCCAAATAAATGGGGATTGAAATCTTTATACTTTAAACAGTTAGCTCTTGTGTCAATCCAGTCCATCATGTAAAGTTTTTGTTTTGCTCGGTCTGGATTGAGAACAAGAGTTTCAATTGTAATGTCTGCATTATTCATCACCATCATGATCTGCTTAGTCCACTGTTTCGGAAATTCATGTGTGGATGACAACAGGTAGCTCGATACAATTCCCAGTGTGGATTCATTTATAGCAGAAAGCAGACATTTCCGGAAGAGACTGCACAGTCGCCAGTTGTACATGGCCGCTAGGGATGATAACCCTAGCTCATAACGCATCCAGGAACCTGGGATACACTGAGGTAAATGAAGCACTGCCCGCCAGAATTTTGCCTCCAATTGATTCAAGACTGTTGGTGGAATTATTTTTTGGGTCTCTAGACCATACAGTATAGTAGCTACCATATTTTGCGCCCAGTATATAACAGCCGACTTAATGAAAAATTTACTGTACTTAAACAGATTTATTTTTGACTGTGAAAACGCTGATGTTAGTTTTTGTTAAATTTTAGACATTTGAGAGCGAGCAGAAGGGGATCCATCAGAAATGAGACCCAGGTAAACATAAGTTGGTACGACCTCAATTGTGTTCTTGATTTTCCACTGTAGCTTGTTTCTCCGTGAACCAGTTGGTGCATAAATAACAATTTGAGTTTTTTTACTATTAACCACCAATTCGTTAATACTAAAGTAGTTGCATAAAGTAGTTAGCAAATTCTGTAATCCAACAGGGGTTTTTGAAATCAGTACACGGTCATCGGCATACCACATTGCTTTCACTTCGACACCGTTCAATTTCGGTGCATCTGCGATTACATTGTCAAAGATCCATCTTACATCATTAATGAAGAAATTAAAGAGCGGAAGCAAGAATACATCCCTGCTTCAGCCCACATTTTGTGTTTATTGCCGCTGATAACAGGCCTTCGGAATTCAATCTTATCTGTACTGTAGTGTCTGAGTGGAGAGCAAAAATAATATCACTTAACGTGGGTGGGCATTCCGCCTTGATGAGTTTATTCATTAATTTGGATCGAGAAACTGAATCAAAGGCGGAATGTTAATCAACAAACACAAAATAAATTGGTTGCTTTGTTATTTGTGCCTGTATTTTAATAGCACTTAAGGTAACTAAATTAACGGCAGTCCCTAAACCTGCTACGAACCCCGTTTGCTTTGGATCACGCTGATGCATCTTGGCGGTCCATATGTTAAAATTTCTTAGAACCAAGCGTGAAAATATTTTTCCAGGTGCATCTAACAAAGCAATCGGGCGGTAACATTTGGGGTCCTTGCAATCTCCTTTTTTGTATATTGGAACAATCAAGGAGGAACGCCAGGACTTCGGTATTTTTCGAGATGACAAAA
Organism: Ambystoma mexicanum; assembly: GCF_040938575.1. Classification (NCBI taxonomy): domain Eukaryota; kingdom Metazoa; phylum Chordata; class Amphibia; order Caudata; family Ambystomatidae; genus Ambystoma; species Ambystoma mexicanum. The sequence continues at coordinate 550,808,854 of NC_090923.1, forward strand.
TATAATTAAAAGTATTATTGAGGATAGTGGCCCAATGTTGCAAATTTTGTTTAAACATATAGTTCGACAGGCCATCCGGGCCTGCTGCCCTAGAGGATGATGATTTATTGATGAAATTCCTAACAATGTCTTCAGAGCAGGTTAAATGCCAACGTGAGATGGATCTATTTGTATATTAATAGTCACCCATGCTATCATCAGCATAAAGTTCGGAGAAATGTTTAAGCCATTGTGCTTCAGTTACTCCATTAATTTGATGGTCTACTTGGGAAGTGGAGTTGCATTTGTTTAGTAGTGCCCAAACCTGTGCCGATGATTTGTTGTAACATGCTGTCAGAAAAAGCTCACCATCGTTCTGGAAGAGATAAGCCTTTCTAGAACGTACCCAATTTCGATATGTACACTTAGCCGCTTTAATTGCATTCTCTCGTTCTGCCAGCGGTAGTTTATGCAAAGTTCGCAGATTTCTTCTATGATCCGTTTTCCTTTGTTGGAGAATCATGTCAAATCCATGTATGTGCATGTTAGATGGTCTGTTGATGTTTGGAAGAATGTTTCTGAATGTATCCAGAACATCTACATACGATTCAAACCCATTTATTTTCTGGCTATTTGTAATCGAGTAATTTAGTGATATTAATTTATCTTCTGACCACCTAAAAGGGTTTTTGGCATTATTGACCACTAGCATTTGTTTGTGCCACTTCTGTGATTTGTCAATTTTTTGGACTAAAGCAGTGCAATTTAGTGATAGTAAATGATGGTCACTTTTATTTTGTTTGATGATTGTGAATTTATTGGTAGTCACGAAAATGCTATTGCTCAAGAAGACGTAATCAATTATGGATCTAGATTCACCTCTCTCCCATGTATGGTTTGCGGGAATGTCTCCCTGAATGGCTCCATTGGCAATTCTGAGATTTAAATCATTCATAAACCTAGCCCATCGCTGGCCTTCTTTGCTGGTTTTCTTGCCTTCTACCTGAATACACATGAGGTTTAAATCCCCCACCACCAATGTACCTGAGATGTTAGTATTTTTAGCAATTTCTTCAAAAAGCATTGATAAATCACGATAGAAAGCATCATCTGTGATCCCAACTGGATTACGATATAAGATGATTAATGCATAGATGTGTGTTGTGTGAGAGATCTTTACTAGTTGCATAAAATTATTCGGAGACAACCAGGCACTGATTTTGAAACCTCTACTCGATTTTACTGCAACCAGCAAGCCTGAAGTGGGTCTACCTTTGCCTGCTGTCATCGCTGGTAACAAGACAAGATCATGATCATCCCAGACTGGACTTTGTGCCATCCAGGTTTCTTGTAATGCCACAATGTCAAAGCAGTTCAGTTGATCATTTGTAGCCCATTTAAGATGTTGGAACCCCCTCGTGTTCCAGCTTGCTAGTGAAAATTCATCTTTTTTCTCGCTGACTGATGGTAATAATTGGGATTTAGAGGATGAACCCTGCTTCAAGTTGTTATCTCTCGTGCAAAATGGACACAAACAATCTGGCTCCTGTGGTGACTTAGTTTTGGGCAAGCTATTTTCATCCAGATTGTGCGGTTGTCGAGCAGGGTCAAGGGCCAACAGGAATCCCATATTAAAAAGTTCAATTTTAGCTTTCCAAAGTGCGTTTCTTACCAGCCCTGATTTGATCCACAAACGCACTATGGACAGATTTCTGTCACATAGAAACTCAATTTAGTCAAAATCACTTGAGGAGAGATCTTCTAGCGCCTGAATGTCTCCAACAATATTTAGGACAATCGAACGGCAAAGATCATATTTTTCAAATGGTCCATCACGACACTTAAGTATCAGTGTATGGAAGGAATCAAATCTATTTTTTTTAGAGTTTCTCTGCTCATTTTGACCATGTTTGGAATTTAAAATATTATCGACTCTTGATAATGGAGCCGCATTATGAATACTGCCATGATCAGGATTTCTGTACTATGGTTCGCAGTAATTCTGCAAGCATTTGGGCTGTATTTCATGGCCTGCATGACATGCCTCAGTCGGTTATGCATCCTTTTTGTGTAAGGGCCGTGAATTGGTGTTCATAGGATTTGTCCTTGGTAATGCCTCGTTTATTCTCCTCTGTATGTAAGAATCCAATGTGGATTTGAGTACGGCCATACGATCTTCAAAGCCCGACTCACAATCAACTGTTAGGGATACAGTGATTATCTCGACCAGATGAGTCTTCACGCACCTGGATGATTGGATTGGCATTGGTAGGAACAAATTGTTTTAATAGATGAGGATTAGTTGTTTTATTTTCAAGTAATGCTACAAGATCATTCAGTGGTTCATACCCCACTGAGGGACCAAGAGCAGAAGGATCTTGTGTCAATCCAGAATTAGTTGATGATGGCAACAGAGTTAAATTCGTAGCCACAGACACAGCCTTATTCGGCACAGCTGAAGCAGTCCCTCCCTCTGATTCTGTTGGAACGTAGATTACATCGTCTACTTGGGTTGTTTTTGACAAAATATTCACTTGAGGTTGTGAACTTGTTTTCTTTTTCAGGCTTGCTTTTACTACAGGCAATGTTTTATGGTACAATGTCTTTAGTTTTTTTTCCTACCAGTATATTCCGTTTTTTTTTGTGAAGCTGTTGACCGGATGTTTCACCAGAAATGGTTTGAATATATTGAACATCCTCATTGGAATCTGTTTGCAACGGAGAGTCAACACTTATCCATGAGCCATTTTTTTTGGCAACGTCTTCCTCCACACATTCCACAGGAAGAATAATCCTGGAAATCATGGGCAGAACCGATGTCAAAGGCTCGTGAGACAGATTCTTGGTGGTCATATAATTAGACTCTAAGATTGTCAAACGCTTGGCCATGTTTGCAAGTATTTCTGCATTCAAAGGGTCATTTCGAACATCTTTCTCACATGGAACACCTTTCATCCATTCCCCAAGTTGATCTATTTTTGCAGATTGAAGCGAGATCTTAGAGTCCATTGCTTCGAATAGCTTAAACAGGCTGGCAATGGTGGTGTTTACAGCCCCTAGGATAATTTCAATAAGTGCTCGATTATCAACCGCCTCAATGCTTTGGCCGACTGATCGAGCAGATGACAAACACTGTCTGGGAGTTGGCTGTATATAAGATTCGTCTGTGGCATGTCTAGTTAAGTCCATAGAACACGGGAGGTTGTAATCAGTAACATTTGAACACCTAGAACTTTCAAGATCCCTAATGCTTGCATGTAGGGATATAGCACCTGCGGGGGAACCACTCACGCTTTCATCGGAAACGTCCACAACATCCTCACAACTAACACAAACTTCATTTTCACTCATAGTTTCTTCTTGAACTATAGAAAAGGTTCTCTTGGGATGTGTGATTTTCAGGTGGGTCTGTGCAATCGTTAGAATAGTTTGATCAGAGATGACAGCGCTAGGATTACCCACTCTGGAATCAGGGACATCTGCATTCATGCGTCGAGATGGTAGTACAGGGGGTGGGGTAAGAGTGCTGGAATTACCCACTCTAGAATTAGGGACATCTACATTCAAACTTTCAGATGGTAATACAGGGGGTAGGGTGGGGACAACAGACTTTGATGCCAGATTGGACTGTACAGAAGGTGACAATTGATTTTTTCTTTCATACATTTTACAGATATCTCGATTTTGCAGAGGGGTTTGAGTCACAGGAGTGAGAGTAATGATTTTTTTAGATGTGCGAGTAGCCCGTTTGGGTTTATCACACGATTTAGCCAGAGAATTGGTGACCAAAGACTCACTCATGTTATTTTCATTCACTGTTTGATTAGTTGGATTAGGCATACCAGATTTTAAAGTGTATTCAACACATGACATTTCAACATCCGATGTCTTTAAGCCTCAACACAACCAGAATAAACAAATAAACACAGTTAGAGGACAACAGAAGAAAGCTCTTAGCTCGTGATATAGTAAAGTAAAAGCACGACCATGCTGTCATAAAAACAACAAGGCACTTATGGTGGACCAAGTGAATAGCACCTGGTATTTGAAAGAGAGTGTCAGTATGTCTCAACAGATCACTTGGCTGACTCAGGGTGCAATAATGCCTCGAATACACCTGGAGACACCAAATAATTCAAGACCAAAGTGGCCCAAGCCCCATTTAAGACACTAGAATAAAATAAACTTATATATGGATCTCCTTCAAAAAGATGGGTAAAAACTGATAATAAGCATAACAGCCGGTATGTCAATTGATTGTTCCGATACAAGGGTCAAAGATTAAAGGCATGGTCCAGTAAAAAATGTTATTGTCTCTACGGGTCGGCCATGTTTTTTTAAGCCTAAGTGGCTCGATTTTAGAAAACTTTCCTATGGACCTTAACCGAGTTTTCGTCCATTAAACGCACGAGAAAACAGGCACCAGGGAGCCGCCATTTTGTGATAATCCTATCACTTGCCGCATCGCCCTGGCTGACCTGCTTCTGCGGCACTAAATCAAATCCCCCACCCCTGAGCCTGACATTATCAAAACATTCATATTCCCCGCCTCTCTCCGTGATGTTTCTGTGCTGCGTAGGCAAACGCGCCCAGTCGTCTTCTACGCGACTCCACACAGAACCCGGAAACCAACACAGACCATCTCACAACACAGCGCGCCACAATTCGGAATATGAAACTGTACTTTAAAATCAAACAGCAACACGGTACATTTGGTAAAGTACATTTATTTGACATTAAATGTTTAGAGAATATTCAGCAATTGCCATATGAACTCCGAAAGCCATTTATTTTCTTTTATCTGTATCCGCAAATCCGTCTAAGTTGATAATGAGTCACGCGCTGATCCTTTATGGTACATAGGGTGTTGCTTTTCGTTAAAAGAAGCACTTTGGAAGCACAGTGAACCGCAAGGCTGTTCCATCAACTAGGCACCAGTCCACCGTAAAGGTTGATATGTTGCTTCTAGCCACTAGTACAGCGTAAGGGCATGTGGGCCCTTGGCGATCGTCCCATAATATGGTTAACTGCTCCAGTTGTTCACATGAAGCTGCAGGTGTCTATTGAAGAATCCGTCTGCCGGTGTCTCAAACTGATGACAGTAGCAGAAGGGGAGCAAATACCTGTAATGAAAACAAAAAAATTATAATTAGTCTCGCCAGCCGATCTTCATTAATATTACTCATTTTATTTATTACGGCCGATCAGAAACTATTTGCTTGCAAGGATAGTTCAATGGAGTATGTTCGGCTCTAAAATCAATGCGAAAAGTAACGAAATAAATCGAGGCCAACACACAATGAGAAAGGACAGTTAGTCTACATGCGTGTGGAATGATATGATATATCATATGGCATTTGTAACGCGCCTATACTCAAGTGTTTCAAAGCGCGACGAGGCAGGGGGGGAACAAGGGCAGACAGACAACGATCCTACTAGGCCAGGTGTCTTTCAGATCGCGCATGGGGAAGGGGAGAGGGGGGTAAAAGTGCTGTACATGGTTAGTAGAATACAAGATAAATAATAGGGCCAGCTGGTGGCAAGTGCAAGGTAAATGCCGGGAGAAGGGGCTGAAGGATACAGAGACAGTCCCGTAGTGCAGGTAGGCAGTGCAGGGAAAAGTGGCTGGGCCAAGAACCGGGATCAGTGAGACCAGTGGACCTGCATGCCCATGTGCCCACTACGAACACGTTTTCCTTGCTTTTCCTAGCTCTTCATTCATTCATGCATCCATTCATTAATTCTTCATTGCGGTATAAAAGCGTCTAAAGATTTACTCACATTATATTTGAAATTTTCATTGTGTCTCTGCGTAATGCAGTCTGTAAATCGGACCGTGCTCTTGACAACGATTTTTCGTATACTGAACTAAAATGAAACTCTGTCTAGTTTCTGAATTTTCTGCCTTATCGTCTCTTACGTTATTGCACACCCCCTTCAAATGAAGTTTTTTCGGCATTGGTCCCTGTCTCAAGGTCAAAAAACAATAGACCCTTATACTTCCAGTGCGACTTGTGGGCCTCTTCTGGGCGCGAGCTGAAAATCAAAGCCGCTGTCCTTCGCATTCTTTATTTGCAACATCCCGTAGTAAAGGCATCTGTGAGAACTTGAAGTTTAGAATCCCTCTATGTAGTGTGCCACAATGTGCAAATGCGAACTGGCTTTTCTCCCAAATGCCACGGCCCGCTTGGCGCGTTCTAAGGCCCCCAATTTTGTCCCCGTTGTCTGCGAGATTTGCAGCCCAAATGGAGACATTTAATTTTTGGCGGAAGGTCAGGGAAAGTATAAAGTACCACAGGAGTTGAGTTAAAAGTGAGATTTATTGTGTGTTTGTTTTATTATTTGCAATATGCAAGCCTCCCCTCCGTTAACAGTGCGCAACAGTGCGCAGCATTTACATGAGATGAGACATGAGAAAAATATATACATACATGAGGTGAATAGAGAGAATTCAAAGATGACACCCAGCTTGTTCGCCACCCATGATGGTGAAGGTAGGGGTTAGGGTTACATGTACAATGTACAATAACATTTATTTACAAAAAGGCAATCGTATTGCAATTATTTAAACCGGGATTTGTACTTCACAACCAGCTGTGCTTCTGGTGGACATGGCACAGTTGCAATGTTCGGTGGCAATGGATCACTGCTCTGCACAGAAATGTCCAATAATCCATATCTGTGCTTCTCTAACACAGCAACAATAAGGCCTTTTACAAAGTCTAACTGTATTTCATCATAGACTGGTTTGATCACCCATTGCTTACTTCGTTTTGAAAACACCTTAGTGTAGCGAGGAATCCTTACTTTACCCCTTGTCCTAGATTGTTCACGTCCGACATTGCTGTTATGGGCCAAGACCGCTAGTAGAGTGGGATGTTTCATGCCCCGAAAGCTAAAATGCAAGCGCTTTGGCCTGTACTTTAGGCACATATTGTGGAACACCTCCAAATCTCCTGTGTGACAGAATTCTGTCAGTCCTCTCAAATCTCTTGATAGAGTTTTGTCGAAAACAATCTTCTCAATGGCTTTGTGTGTCGGTGAAGATGGAATCAACCACTTCTTCTTCCTTGTCTCCTCTGGGGACAAAGGGTCATGTTGACATTGGTGGAAATGTAGGTTTTCTGACCAGCGGTGAACGTTGGTAGAGTGGTGCATCAGTGACCGCCATTTTTCAAGTAGTATTTCCACTGACTCTTCACAAGTTTTTGCGCTCCACCAAAGATGGTTGGTGATAGACTGGGACCACTGCAAAATACTTTCAAAACCTTTTTTTTTCCTGCAGCCGAGATTTTCTTACTGATTGATTTAGCAAGATGCCATACGTCAAATTGATGATTAATAAGCGGGAACTGCTCTCTCATTGTCTTGGCAATTGAAACGTGTCTGTCCGTGGCTATGAGGTCGATGTGCATTCCCCTTGATTGTAGATATTCCACTGATTTTATAAATCCTAGTTTCTCCATGGCCACTGAGGATGTACATTGTGTTACCTGCACGACCACCGAACTCACAATTTTCTTACTATCCATGAGAACCTATGATTTAATCGACAGGCGGCATTTATTTTGACGTTACTGCCTTTTATTTGACGAGTTACATTAATCAATGGCTTCCCACATACTTTCCCTCTAACTGAATGCCCACATTTCAGCATACTTATAATTTCCATCAAACAACTGTCGAATACAATGTATTTGCTCTCTTTCATTAGACTGTCATCCTGCGTCAACGTTGTTTCGGCCTGTGACGTTGCAGAGATTTCAACACATTGGAAAGTAATATCGCTGCTATCAAGTTCTGATGCGTCTAGTTCATTCTCTGTCATTTCGACATCTGCTACTTCAACATTGATGGGAGAACATAACAATGTCGACATGTTTTTGGGTGGCAATTTTTTGGCGGGTGTAGATTGTGTGAATTGATCTGCAACTACTTCAGAGCTATCTTCAATACATTCAATATCATCTTCTTGTGGTGGTGCGGTCGCACTGTAGCAATGGTCCAATGCAACTTTGCTGTATTCTCCAAACACAGTTAATTCATGTTCTGGCCATTGGACATGAGCATCTCGAGCCTGAACACACCTTGGCTCAATTAATAGTTCCTCCATAGTGTACATGGTCTGGCAAGCAACATCTCTCATTCGCTTCACTGTCTGTGTATGTATAGTTCTGACACCCACGGGTAACTAGAGGAGAGATTGGAAAAGGGATGTTCAGTTTAAACACAAGATACAGTGTAGTCCAATTGACTGGAAAAAAACATACAATAGTCCCCAGCACAAACATTTTTTTAAAGTCATTAACTGTTAGTAACTAACCTTTTTTGTGTTTTTTTCTTTGCAACTTTTTTGACTCGACCTTCAACATCTGCACGCTGTAGCTCCGATTAGTTTCCGCATGTCCCCCTTCCTCTTGCGCTGCAACAACTATATTTTCTGTATCCGCATAGACAGCACGGAATGAGGCTCCATCGTCTCCCTGAAACATAGTACTTTCATTACTATGTATCAAAATATTGTTAGCATAAAACACACGTGAGGACGAACACACAGGTACATCTCAATAGCCAAACATGATTTAAACATTGTGTGCAACAATCAAACGACAAGTATTCAACCAGTGATGATCTATTTCGATGGAGCTGTCAGTATCCGTACCTCTGGCTCTGCATGGACTGCCATGAATGGTTGTATTGGAGAGGAGGCATCAGCATCTCCCTGAAACACAGTACTTGCATTAGTATGGTTTTCAATATTGGAAACATAACACACACTTGGGGTCGACGGCACAGGTACATATAAAGAGATAACCACAAATGATGCATTGTCTAAAACAATCAAGGAAAATATAAATATGCAGATTTCATCGACTTATTTTCTTCGATTCCTTTACATCTGCATCATCAAAATGGGATGTTGTGATTGTAGTGGAAGCTCCGTCGTCTCCCTGAAACACAGTACTTGCATTAGTATGGTTTTCAATATTGGAAACATAACACACACTTGGGGTCGAACGCACAGGTACATATAAAGAGATAACCACAAATGATGCATTGTCTAAAAGAATCAAGGAAAATCTAAATATGATCACATTTCATCGAGTTATTTCTCCGATTTATTTACTTCTGCATCATCTAAATGGGAAGCTGTGATTGTAGTGGAAGCTCTGTCGTCTCCCTGAAACACAGCACTTGCGTTAATAGGGAAGAAAGTATAGCTGCTGAAGAATATCTATGGGTGTTGCAAATGTAGTGCGCACTTCCGAAAGCTATTGCGCCGATTCGTATACGCATGGTCCCGCTTCCACTTCCCCTGGAATTACTTGAATGTCAGGCTCCGCATCAAGTGCACGGGTTGACGCTCCATCAACTGCCTGAAACATAGTACTTGCATTAGTGAGGATTACAATAGTGAAAACATAACACACACCTGGGGTCGACAGCACAGGTACATATCAACGGCTAACCACGAATGAAACATTGTGTAGAACAATCAAACGATGGAGCTGTCAGTATCCATACCTCCTGCTGGTGAAGAACATCTAGAAATGTTGTAGATGTGGCGGACGCTTCAGCATCTCCCTGAAAGACAGTACTTGCATTAGTATGGATAACACTAATTATAACTGAAAACAAACAACAGTGGACGATAACTAAGGTGTATATCAATTGGAAAGCACTAACCAAACATTTGGTAAAATAATAAAACGATAGAATAAAACTATTACTTCACATGCATAAAACAAGTCTGTAGCGGATTAGCCTAGTAAGATTACCTGATACGCGCTAGAAGTGGTTGATAACTGCTAACACGTCAAGGATGTAGAATGTTCTTGCTTCAGATTCAAGGGATAGTCAAGAAGTTGTAAAGGTAAATTAATGATTGATAATGAAATGCCAATATTAAAAATAGCCATGTAAGACGACAGAATACTTGAAAAATGCTCAATACAGCACAGTTCCCTGTTCCCATATATATACATTTCGTTTGTGGGTTATGAAATCGAAAAAGAATATATTGATAAATGTCATTATTCAAAAAGCTATACACTCATATCAATATCAAAATTATTACAAGGGATAGAACACCTACAATATCAATGAATCCATTCGCCTAGCTACACACTACCGCAAGGCCTAAAGCTAAATCCGGACACTTGACTCACCGGTGGCGGAATGTGGACGAATAGAGTGGGAATAGCGTTTGAGCAATTTCCGCGTCGTTCACCGTTTATTCTTCTTTGTTACCCAAGATGTTGTGTACATGTCCAAGGAAAAGTGCCGGCTGCAGATGCGGTATCGATCACCCCTCTTGTCCTGTAAGACTTGTTGGACTCTACTTTCCAGCTCATCCAGTGGATATCCGCAATGTCTGACCCATTCTCTTATTCGATCAACAGTTTTCGGGAATACATGCATTGTAGTGCCTTCAGATTTCGCATGGGTCTTCGTAGGGCAACCGCTAATCGAACAGGCAGGCATTGTTGATAAATCTGAAAAGTAAATATCGACATTATTATACAATCTTCATGAATAAAGATTTGATACAAATGTAAATGAATCATACAATGATCAATTCAAGGTTTGTTTTGGTCGCCGGAACTATACCAGTTCATTATGTGCGGCTTAGTATTTGCAGAAATGTATAAATGATGTGACTAAAATCTGAACATGTGACTCGTCCCTTGGATGTTCTTGTCATGATGCCTACCTCCAAGGAGCCAGGTCCGACCCAGCAACCCCAGAGGCAGACATCATTTCCCCCAGGGGAGTGCCAGCGGGCCCAAGCTGGGCCCCTTTGGACGCAGTCCTGGCGCCTTACGCGCCAGGCTCATGTTGGACCCCTGTCCTGGCGCCTTAGGAGCCAGGCTCATAAAGCTAGACATGTGTTAAGTGTTTTAATGTGCACTTACCTGATGCAGACCATGCTGCCACGTCCAGGCCCTCTTGAGGCCTGAATGGAACTACTTTACCTGTGGGACTACTTTCCACCCGGGTGTGGTCGGGGAAGGATACATACCTGATCGGTGGAAGGATACACACTTGGAACTTCTTCCAAAGCTATTTAAACCACACCCGATCAGCAACTCACGCTTCGCGTTGTTCTGCTCCTCGCAGCTGGACGCTCACCGTGTCAGCTCCTGCATCTGGACCTCAGCCACGCCTGTCAGTATCCTGGGTCACCTGCAAAGGGAGACAAAAGACCTTACCTGCTAAATCAGCACCACGGAGACATCACACCGACGATCCTGAAAAGGAAGACATTTTAAAAGCATTTCGCTACGATCGCTGCAGCGCTGCATTTCACTCACCTATCCTTTACGCCACCATCTTCAGCAGCGATCATCCGGATCCACAGCCACTTCCCAAAGCCTAGAGAGAAAAAGACAAGAACAAGGTGAGAGAAGGAAGGGAATAGGAAAAGCTCAGTTTCCTTCTAAGACTTACCTGTTGGGTCATTCCCATTTCATTTCGGGTCTTGCCGCTTCCAGGCATTTTCCGGACCCCGGCCCCTATGGGGAAAAAAGACAAAGACATTGAATGAGCGAATGCAAAGACATTACCCGAGCGCTCATCCAGAACTTACCTGTCATTTACTGGAACTGCACGTTTCACTTCGGGTCGGCGCCATATCTCCGGCATTCCGAACCCCGGCCCCTAAGGGGAAAAAGACAATGAACATTATTATTAAGCTTGGACTTTTGAACTTGCAACATAACTTTTACAGAGCCTTACCTGAATAGTCAAGCTTACCTGAACTCCCATCAATCCTCAATCCAGTGAAGTAACTGGGTTTCAACGCGCCCCTGCATCAGAAGCAGGATGGAGAGCTCATCCTTCCTGACCCTAAGGGGGAGAAGCCAGAGTAGAGGGGCCCTTCCTGTCCATCTTCAGAGTCCTGCGCTTCACCATTGAAGAAGCATCAGCACTCGAAGCCAGACCTGCGCCTCCGTGGGAATCAGGTGAGCGTTACAGTTCTGCCTTGCACGAGAAGGAAACATGCTTACATTATAGACTGGACCCCCGAAGGATGCAATTCGATGACAATAGACAAAGATGAAAATAAATAGATCTATTGATAGCATAGCAATGGAAACTCAAGTCAATAGCAATGAAACCAATGAACATAGCACTATTGTGTACTCTACTCGCAAATAGATAGAAATAAAAAAATCTGTGAAATATGACTAGGATACATGGCCTTACCTTGACCAACAAACAGTTGGATTCAGCAAGCAGAGCAGTATGTTGCAGGAGAATAGGTGGGTGGCCACAGGTAGCACACTGATGGGTTTGCTCTAAGCGGTCACAGAAGTTCATGGATAGCATGACGACGAGCAGATTAGCGTAGATCTCAGTGGTTGCCAGGTAGCACGTTCAGGAGTTGACTTGCAAAGCACAAAGATGTTCTCATGAGACATATCAAGTGGTTTATAAAGTATTAGAAACAGGGGTGTGTTTGTGAATGAATGACGTATGTATGTCGTGGTCTTAGGGGGGTGGCCTGCTTGAAGGGGAGGCCTGGCTGGAGACACGGGGTCTGAGGAGGCCATGTGACCGATGGCCCCTTGGCGTGGGATACCTTTTGAAGTGTACATGTAGTTTGGCACCTTGGCCTTTCGCGCCCCTGACAGCGCGCATCCACTGGCGCGAACCGCCTTTGATAAGAGGGTGGGTGGGATGGAGGGGCCTGGGGCGTGCAGATAAGGCACAGGAAGACTGCTGAATGGAGACACACTTATGTGGATTGCAGGGGGGTGGCCTGCTTCAAGGGGAGGCCTGGCTGGAGACACGGGGTCTGAGGAGGCCATGTGACCGATGGCCCCTTGGCGTGGGATGGAAGTGTACATGTTGTTTGGCACCTTGGTCGTTCACGTCCCAGCCAGCCCCACATGCCAGCGCTCATCCAAGGGTGCGAACTGCCTCTGATAGTATATTGTTGCTTATCAATAACAAATGCCACATATCGGAGATTCTTGTGAGCACAGACCCACACTTCGACCGGTGTATTATAGTGGTCAAGACCCTAAGGCCTGTATAATCCAATGGTAATTGTTAGTATAGATATATGTGTGACTTTTATAGAGACATAACCTACTGAAAGACCTTGAACAAGTGTTATTTAGTGCATGCATTATCGAGAATATGTTATGTTAGCTTAGATAGATAGTGACCACCCTGCTTCACAGCGACCAGACCTTCACCCATTCGGACCACAGATGTCTGACGTCCATCCTTGAATGGAGACACACTTGATTCATTTTAAAAAATCGAAACAACCGTTGTTAAAATATATGTGGTGTTTTATTTTGTATCTTATTTTCATGACACAAAAATACAAGACTTTAAAGATTATACAGGTCAGGTTGCAGCACAGCGAGAGAAAATCCCCTGTACTGACCGCTGTCACTCGGGAACGTTTCTCTTATGGCACGAACGGCACAGGCGGGTATCACTCTTCGAACGCGGTGTCCAAGCCTCCCGTGGAGCCACCATGTAACGGAACGATAGGCCACCCGACTTTACCACCTGTGAAAAGGAATGAAACAAACTGTTTTTAAATGACCAAGATAAGTTTAATAAACGTTTGTTGTCAATGAAAATTCTTGTAACTAATGGCATTCTGCACGGACAAATGCTATCTAGACAATGCACACTATTGAACGACGTTCATGCGTTACTATGATATGAATATATAATTTTGGATATAGTAGAAGAACATGAAATAGGAGTGGCATGACAAGCAGAGTATACTTACTCGTTACTCGGATTACGAGGACGAACAGTTGCGCGAAGTTCGTGCATAAGCACCATCATTATTCTCAACACAGCCCGTGTGAGGCAGGCTGCCCTGAAGTCTGGCAGCTCGGTGATGCATTGCGGTCGTGGCTCGCCTTCCGAAATGTAGGCCAGGCATCCCGAGTTTTCTCGGCAGCAGCAGTTCTCGTCCTCGGTTGGCATTAGCTTGCACCGATTGCATGTGCACCAGGTGGAGACGCCGTCCAGGCGACTAGGCCCAGACTCTTCATCTGTTGAATCGTCCTCCCAACTGCCGTCCGAATCCCCATCGTTTTCGCGTGGTTCCCTTTCCAGTAGTTCCTCCTGGGTATACTCAGGCTCGTACATGTAGGGCATTATTGTAGCCATTGTGTGGTAAACAAAGTAAAATAATTTACAGAGATGGTACAGGTGTTCACACGGGCTACAAGCGGCGAATGTAGCTGACCAGAGCACAGAAACGAGTCACAGAATACTCAAAGTAACACAGAGAGAGGAATGGAATCGAAAATCTGCTGCTGTGTGTTGGGAAACGGTCTGTTTATACTTATTGAGGAAAGAGGCGTCCTGCCATTTCCATGGCGACACGTCATTAGCTGAGGCGCAGCGATTGTTGACACGAGACGTGCTTTGGCGTTGGGAAATGGGCGGTACGAGTCTGCTGATGAGGCTCAGGGGCGGGGGATTTGATTTAGTGCCGCAGAAGCATGTCAGCCAGGGCGATGTGGCAAGTGATAGGATTATCACAAAATGGCGGCTCCCTGGTGCCTGTTTTCGTGTGTGTCTAATGGACGAAAACTCGGGTAAGGTCCATAGGAAAGTTTTCTAAAATCGAGCCACTTAGGCTTAAAAAAACATGGCCAACACGGAGGGACAATAAACATTTTTACTGGACCATGCCTTTAATTAATAGAACCATTAGGGAGCGTAGATCTTGAGGAGCTCCTGGTAATAGGGTAAGGAACGCCCAACAGCTAGAGGAGCGGCCAGAGTCCGACTCTCCCCCCCTTACCCTATGTGCTATTTGGTATTTGGCTGATGAAGGAGGGTAGAACCTTAGTCTGGGTTACTCACAAGGCTGTAGCACAGTCACAAGTCACAGCCAAACAGCACAAGCCCTTTTCGCGCCTTGAAACACCTGTGTATAGGCGCGTTACAAATACCATATCATATCATATCATATCTTCTGCCACCAGGGCTTACGCCGCAAGGGTGTTCGTGGCCGGAAGAAATGCTTCCTTTCAAGTCAGGTGCTCCATCCCATGATAGTGTGTAGCTCCTCCCCACTCACGACGCTTTGTAAGGGGCTGTGGGTGTGGCAGCAAGAGCAGATGCTCGCAGTTCAGCCTTTCCAAAAAACGAACAGCAATGTTGAATGAACCTCGAGGCTGCACGTTTCCAAACTAGCACAGCACACCAGCAAAAGCAAAGTTAAACGCCACTCTAGCGTTCGTGGCCGGAAGAAATGCTTCCTTTCAAGTCACGTGCTCCGTCACGTGACAGTGTGTAGCTCCTCCCCACTCACAACACTTTGTAAGGGGCTGTGGGTGTGGCAGCAAGAGCAGATGCTCGCAGTGCAGCCTTTCCAAAAAACAAACAGCAATGCTGAATGAACCTCGAGGCTGCACGTTTCCAAAATAGCGCAGCACACCAGCAAAAGCAAAGTTAAACTGCTACTCGGCCACCAGTCATTCTTCTGGTTCCCATTTACATGTACAGCCTGTGCTCCTCTTGAGAGCCGTTCGGTCGATGCATCTGCTGCAAACTGCGTTCCCAAGCTCTGTCGCTCAACTTATGCACCGGCGCATTCACTCCACTCTAGGACTACCATACAAGAGGCAATAAGGAAGAGGAATTCTTAGCCCATTGATTGTTGTATTGGTTGCTACTACACCAGTTACTCAGCGTCTTGCAGGTTTGGTGGGAGTGTCTTTACTGAAGAAAGAAAAAGCAAAAGACTTTAAGACATTTAATTGATGCATATATTCCAAGGGTTTTCTGATTATTACTCACTACCTGCTTAGGGTGAAGTCACAGTACATTTCTCCTAGCTAGTTCGAAGAGCAAAATATCTAACTAAACTTCAACGGGCTACTTCAAAGAAATTGTCAAGTTCCACAGTGTGTTTAAAAAGCAATCATTGGAAGCTTTCAAAAGTGATATTAAAATCCTCTAAGCCATTGCAGAGGTAGAGCAGGTAAAGGAAATTATCTTATTGTTGAATAAGTTAGAGTAGTAATTTCTTCATTATGCATATGTAATCAATTGCATTTGTCTTACTACAGATATTAAGAGACACCCAGAGGTTGCAAGTTTGTGGTATCTCGTTTATTATTTTCTCCATTACCCCTTTCCCTTTCTTGGGGTTCTTGACTCAGCTGTTACATATAGGTTGAGGAGGGAACTCCTGGTGAGGATCTCTGGGTCCAGCATCAGCTCCTGTGGATTTCGACAAGACGGACCCTGACAATAAGAAAGAATGAGTGGAAAAAGGCTGCACTCCTTCAGGATTTCAGAAAAAGGCCCAGAAGTCCAGCAAGAAGTGCTCGGGGTCTCACTAGGAAAGGGGATGAAGCAGAACACGTGATAAATCTCCCAACACTCCACCAGAATATGCATTGTCTTTCAACTGCCTTGTATTGTCCCGCAGCTTAACTATAGCAATTTCATCCCTCTGGGCCTTCAATTTGTATGCAAGGAGACGCAAGGCTTTGCTAGAGGTGCTAAAATAAAATTGTTTGGTCTGGAGTAATTTGTGGGAGATATTTAACGGCCATAGAACGTTGAGCTCAGCCCTACCTACCTGGAGCTGTCTGTAGATCCTACGAGCCACTCCCCTTTTATAAGATTTCTCTAGCTCCATCACACGCCTCTCCATTTGCTCATGCTGGGCCACCAGGAGCAGTTTCCTAGCCGGGAGGCATACTAATAAGCTCTCCGTGCAGTGTGGGCTTCGGTGTGTCCCAGATGGTTCCAATTGGTAATTCCCCAGTAATGGTTTCCTGAAAGTACAACTATTCGTTCAGAGATAGCAGTGCAATAGGCTACACCGGCAAGCAACAAGCCATTTATCGGCCATAGGGAAGCCCTCCTGGCCCCTGGCACCAATATATCCATCTCGAGCATAACCGGGGCATGGTCAGAAACCACCGCCAAACCAATAGAAGTATCAACCACTTTCGGGATCAGGCAGACACCAAAAAGAAATCAACACGCGAGTGACTGTGGTGTATGTGGGAAAATGGGTATAGTTTCTCTCTCGGGTGTTGCAGTCTCCAGACGTCCACCAATAGTAAGTCATCAATGGCTTGCCTATGTGATTCAGACCTGGTTGCATCAGCCCCCCTGCCAAGCCAGACCTGTCCAACCCGCCGCCATGTACTACATTAAACCCCTCCCCTAAAAAGCTTGCCCTTCTGGAATTGTGCAATGTGTGGGAGCGTTTGAGCATAAAAATGTATCTTGTGATTGATAGGACCATAAACCGAGAAAAACGTAAGGCATACACCCCAACCCAAACATGCAGGCCCAAATATCCCCCCTGCGGACCTTTAAGTGACTTCACCACTGTAAAATTTAGAGAGTGAGCAAATAGAATAGCACACCTGCCCGTTTAGTAGGGGGAGAGGCAAAACACTGGCGAGGGAACCATTTAGAATGAAGCCTTGGCCAATCCGCCCTCAGTAGATGCATTTGTTCTAATAGGACGACGTCGGCTTTCAGCTCTACAGTTTAGCAAACGTGCTTTTCCTGGGGGAAATAAGCCCCTATACATTTAGTGAAATCACTTTAGGATCACCGATTTACTCCGTTGCTCCAGAACTTGTCATTTTTCTGAGTTCCAACATAGTTCCAGACCAAGAAACCAATCCCACCTCCTACCGGCGCTCCTGCGCAATATGAACCACCTGAACATAAGTGAGCCACAAAGAGTAGACCACAGTGCTGTAATAATCAAAAAACCAAAAAGCATAAAAACAGGAAAATACTATCTTGCATGGTACGTACATCGTGTCACCAATGAACTCAAGGAGATGGGTACTTCCTTTGCCCTGCCCATATAAACATGAACGCAAAAATATGAAACCGCTTCATGAACGTCTTCAAGTGAAACCAACAAAGTAGTATCAACAGTAGAACAGCCTCCAACCAGTCACCTCTAACCAATGGAGGGAAGACTAGAAGTAAATAAGGCCATCATACACAGTGAGTGTGGGCCCTCAGAGTCCCCACTTATTTCTTGTCTGTCCATTGAGGACTGTCCACAATTCCCATCTGCTCTTTCTAGAACGCGCCCTGGACCTTTTGGTTCGGGGGACATTATGTTCAGACCCTTCTGGGAGTTGCAGCGCTGCACGAGGGATTTTTAACACCTCCAACGCAGTGTCCAGTGAAGTAAATTAGTGCTGGATTCCCTCACTGCTAAACGTAATAGGAAAGGGATACCTTCATCCATACTGAACGCCTTTCTGCAGCAGCCATTGAGTAAGCAGCTTCTTCTGTCTCAGCGCCTCTGGATCATTCCCTGGGCCAAGTCCTGGAATATTTGCAGTTTGACATCCCTGAATGTGCCCTGGCTTTTTGGAAAATGAGCTCCTTGGTACGGAAAAAATTGATTCTAGATAGCACATCCGGAAGGAGGTTTTGGTGCTGCTGCATAAACTCTATGGTTGAGGTCTAGAGTCAAGTCTGCTTGTTCCGTTACTCCCAGGCTATGGCGAAAGAGGTCAATCACATACATCTCCACATCCCGGTCTAAGACTTCCCGTATCTCGGCATCTTTTAGCCGCTCATCTGTGACTGCTTTATGCCTCTCCAGCACCGCCACTCGCAGTTCAAGTTGGTCCTGGAAGTTAGCATGATCACAGAAGGCAGTCTCAAAGTCACTCACTTGATGCTCTGCCTGTTGAACATTATGGGATAATTCCTGGAATGATCCTTTTTTTTCCTGCAGGGTGGACACCATCTCCTTTTGAATGGACTGCAAAAGCTGTGCAAAATATCTCCCTTGGTAGGTGGCTGCGAGTCATGGTCCAACGCAGAAGGCAGATCCATACCTACCGACCCAGATGTGGCGGCCTGGACGACTGCAACAAGTCCTTAACAGAGGCAGCAGACTTCTCTTTGGTTTACCGGATTTCATGATCAAATGAGCCTTGTTAAGCACCTCCGAGGCCCACCCCGTGGAGCCTGCTCACCACGCCACAAATACAAGCACTAAACCAGGGAAGGGAAAGGCAGCGAGACCAGTGTCGACCAGATGGCACTCTGAAATCCAGCCTGTGCCCCTCAAGCGTAGTTTAAGTCCGGGTAGATAGGCACCTAAGATTGCAAAGTGCCGGGGCTTAACAGTGCACAACCCCCTAACTGGTTATAGAAGATAGTATCAGATAGCATCACAATCCATAGGCGAATGGAGCAGTTGTTCCCCAAGCCAGAGATAAAAGGGGAGAAGCGCCAGCCCGGATTTACATATTAGACTGTCACAGGGGTTTTCCCACACATATAAAATGTGCAGAGCCTGCCTTGCAATAAAATCAGTTTCACAGCGGAGCTGGAGGAAGAGCAGACCTCCCAATGTGTCTGAACCTTCAGTATACCCACTTTGACAGAGCGGTGCTTGGAGCTCTGTCACCAAACAAGTGAGTCCATGTATGCCATTTATGTGGGCCTGCTGCACCGCGACTTCATGCAGGCCCAGTGAGGGCAGCCAGAGCCCAACCCTAGCCACGCCTCAACGCAGGGACCGTGGAGTGACGTCCTCTGCCAAGCAGATCTCTTGGGGAGCTGTGCGCTGACAGTGCCTCCCCAGCTCCGCTGTCACCCACCGCCTGTGGCAGCTGCTGCAGCGTATGTCACCTCTGTTCCCAAGAGGTGGATCCTCACTGTGTCTGGTCCTCAGAGAGGGAGCACAATCTGGCCCGCTGACTCCCACAATATGCTCCGGCTCCCCCACAGCATATATCTCGGCTGAATGCCGCCCAGGGCAAGTTCACCTTATTCGCCGGCGATCAAGGGGATGCCGCCTTCGTGGGCATCCTTCCTGCACTCCCAGGGGTAAGCACTGTCAAACCCTGGCTGCGGCCGCTCCTCTGTCACCAAAGTTCTACCGAACCCTCACCAGAGTCTACTGGATCGTGGACCGCTGTCTTTAGAGCCCACAGTGGCTTTAGGACACAATGAAGCAGCACATTCAGTGCCAGTGCTGAGGAGCTCACAGGTTCTAGGACTCCATCAGCCGCCTGCCAGACCACGCTCTTCCCCATCATATTTTTGGTTACAGCGGGTATGAATTCCCCCATGAAGGCACATGCCCGGCATGAGGACAAAAATGCGCAGCACTCAGACAGGATGATCATTTTAGAGCAGTATGTTGGTTTGCCCCTGCAACAACACCACAAGTTTTGTCACTGAGAAGTGGAAGAAGACACCCGAAATATTGCGCAGATGACCAAAAACCGAGCTGTGAATACAGGAAAAACCGATAGCCAGAGGAAGAAAGTGACAAGTACCAGTGGAGACAACCTTATAGATCCCCCAAAAAAGAAGGGGTTTGCACTGGACAAGAAGTCATTTAAGATACATAGAAGTTCAGTCACAGTCAGGGAGTGATTCATCCTCCTCCCCGGATGACCAGCTGAAAAGAGTACATGTGGGCACTGAAGTTGCCAAGGAACACAGTCCCATGCTCATACTACAGGTGAACAACACACCAATGGAATTCCTGATGGACACTGGTGCAACAGTGAATGTAATGAGTGAAGAGGCCTATATAAATCTTTAATACCCACCAAAACTAATACCATTGTCTGTGGAATTGTATCCTCACGGATCGAAAACCCTATTGCCTAGCCAGGGCATGTTCACTACACTATGCTCACACAAATCTCACTTAGCACGCATACAGTTGCATGCACTCACCACCAAAACAAACAGCGGATGCATATTGAGCTTTAGACTGCCATAGACATGGGGCTGGTGCACATCCTATACAGCATCATGGTGCACAAATACATAGCTTAAAACTGCGATGTGGTGAAAGCATTCCCCAACTTATTCAAAGATCTGGGCAAGCTAGCTATGCAGTTGCAAAGTACTGCTGCACATTGATCCATTGTTCAGACTTGTAGCCCAGCATTACAGAGGCATATGGATTAACATCCAGAAACAAGTGGAGGAAGAAGTCTACCATCTGCTGGATCAAAACATAATTGAATCGGCGACCACGCCCACTCTTTGGGTTTCCCCAGATAGTGCCAGTTCCAAAGAAAATGGCGGAAGGGTCCATCAGACTATGTGTAGACATGTACCGGTCAAATGAAGCCATCCAAATGGAAAGACACCAGGCTCCCAGAGATATAGGCATGATCCATCTCCTCAATGGTGTGACAGTATTCTCAAAGTTAGACCTCAACAAAGGTTACCATCAGCTTGAACATGCCCCTGAGTCCCGCTATATTACTACATTGGCAACCCACATGGGTTTATACAGATATAAAAGGCTAAACGTTTGGATATCCGTGGCAGAGAGATTCCAAGAAGAAATTCATGAGGTCATTAAGCACATACCAAATTGTCTAAATTATAGCATTTACATTTTGATATTTGGAAAATCAATGAGTGACCATGACGACATGTTACATCAAGGCAGCCTGACACTAGAAGCAGCCAGAATGACATTGAACAAAGAGAAATGTGAGTTCCGGAAACTGAAATTCTATGGCCCCATCTTTTCAGAGCAAGTAATACGGCCAAACCAGGACAAAGTGCCGTATTGATTGACGCTCCAACGGCAAAAAACATATCCGATCTGAGATCATTCTTAGGCTTAGCCAGCTACTGTTCATGATATCTGGAGAGCCAGCTACTGTTCATGATATCTGGAGAACTATGCCACGGTGAGTGCCCCGCTGCGGGAACTCACAAAGGATAAGCAAGAATTTAAGTGGACTCCAGAGTGCCAAACTAGTTTCGAAACCATACAAGCAAACATTGCGTTAGCTGCAGACATGGCATATTTCAGCTCGAAGTGACAGTTGATGCTGTTAAGACGGATTCTGAACTCTGACCTGGTGGGCAGAGGTTCAAAAGGCCAGCCTAGTTCTCTTGGAACAGGGTAACCTTCTGGAGAAGACAGACCAATCATGGTAGCATTGGCGGCGGTCAAGACTAGGTCTCAGGAGGGGTGACAGTGATCGAAAGCCCACAATGAGCACACACAGTAAACAATACCACAAATTACTCTCAGTCAGGTGTGTATCAAAAATATATATACATTTATTAAAGGCCTTTTAAGTAAAACACAAAGGAAATATTCAGCAGTAATAACAAAACCAACACAACATTAATATAGTAAACATATATACATCAACTAATGGCCAACAGGGATATTACTTAGTACAGTTCCACAACCTGTAAAGAAAGGGGTTATACAGTGCAAATATCTCTGTGGCAGTCCTTCACAATTCAAACTCTAACTTGAGAGGCAGTCCAGTCCCTAAGAGGATTGGAGCCTTCAGCGCAAAATACTTTCGGTGCTGGCGCACGCGATCGTGCGGTTAAGTCAAAACAGGGTCTCTTTCAGGGGCTGTACTGACTCAGGAAGGTGGGTGAAGCAGTGAAGAATAAGTTCCCACTAGTTCGAGGAGGGTCTCCCCAAGAGGGCAGAACAGGATCCAAGATTTGGGAATAACTTGGTAGCACAGGCTACCTCGATAAAGAAGAGTGGCCCTCAGGGGACATTCATGTGTAAAAATGAAGGGATGAGCCATGGCCACCAGTAAGGGTTGCAAGTATTCACTGACCTTCAGCGCACTTTGGAACAAACTTTGGTTCAAATCCTGCAGTTGCGTGGCTCTGTGGCTTTCAGGGGCTGCGTTCCAGGAAAGATTCTGTGGTGGGACTGTGGAAATATCTCCGCTCCTGATGAAGGGATCAGGCCAGTTCTGCTGCAGTGAGTATTAGAGCATAGGGGGGCACAATAGCAAGGCACCCACGAAGTTCGTCACCACAGCTGGGCGACATGTGACCGTGTATGCTCTGGTTCAGGCGTACTCTCCTCATTCCAGACCTAGGAGTGCTAGGCATACGAAACTTGGCAGGAGAGTGCCTTATACCCAGAGTTTACAGTCTCTAACGTCTCAAGTGTCAAATCGAGACGGCAGTGGTTCCACTGCAAAGATCCCGTATGAGCTGGTCAGTTCACTGGGAGGTCCAGGAACACTTCTGAAAAGGCTTGCTTACAGGTTAAGTTGGAGGTGCCGAGAATAGTTGGTCCGACTATTCCAATGGGTCGAAGCTCCCTTGCAGGCCTTTTAGGTTCAATCAGAAACAGGTAGTCCGACGGGACAACAGCAGGCTGAGGGTGCCAAACTTTCCAGCTGGTCACCGGCGGTTCCACAGATCTGCTTCGTTGATTCAGGATACTTGGCTCCTTTACTAAGTTTGGTGTGAACTCAGAAGATCGACCTAGAATGGTTGTAAAATGCCTTCTCTTATCCCAAATCTCCTTCGCGCCAAAGCAAAGAGAAACCTGTAGGAGATCTGCGCGCATACAGCCATCCCAGACGTGGACTAATCATGGACCACGCTGGTCCCAGTCATCCTGGCACACCACATATCCTGGCACCCAGGATGTGTATTGGAACTAGACGGTTCCAGCCAACATCCTAGAGGCACACACACACGGCAAGCAGAAGCCCACAAAAGCTTTGGTTTGCGCGGGGCTTTGCATGACCAAATAAGGAATTTCCCGGGTCTGCTTGACCTGGGGAAGGCAAAGGGACAAGATGGCTAAAGGACAGAACCAAGGCCCTTGTGGCATGGCTATTTTAGGCACTGGCCACTGTCCTGGGCCAAATGCAGTAAATGCGGTTTGGACGATTGAAAAGAGTTGAAACACGTAAAAAGTAATAGCTGCCACCAGCTCTGTCCAAGGCACACCTGTACATTCACCAAAAATCTTCAAGGGTGCCTAGGGCCTCTAAAATTAAAAAGGGGCCCCAGCGCACTGTACTGCAAGGTACCTTGTGCACTAATAAAATGTTACTAAAGAATAGCAACAAAGTGAAAGACTAAGGGAAACAAAGTCTCCCAGGACTGACTGTCTTAAGGACATGTCCGTTTCCCCATAACAAAATGAGCAAAAGCCCAGCGGAGTACAGCAGAAGGCTGGGCTCCACTGGGAAATGTCAGGCTAGGATGGTCAGACAATAGCAAAAAGTTGGGGGGTACACAACTGGAGGGAAAATTACCCATAAATGCAAATGGAAAACTTTCCTAACAGATGCCAGTCCAGTGGATCTGGGTGACATTTGGACCGAATATGACAAAGACACCACACACACCCCAAGCTGATTGTGTCATACACAAGTCACAGTTTATTGCCCACCAAACAGAATTACTCGCAGGCAGAGAAGGAGAGACTGGCAGTAGTCTGGGAATGCCAGTATTTTCATCTCTTTCTCTACGGTAAAGCTTTCACAATCATCACGGACCACCAGGCACTCCTCACTATATATGGCAACACAAAGGCCAGGATTCCTCCGAGAATAGCAGGAAAGGGGCTCTGACTTCCAGACTATAAATTCACGATTTGCCACAGACCAGGAAAAGACAAGAATCCAGCGGATTACCTGTCCCGCCACCCCACAGGACTAGCACGATCAGAACATTTGATTACTGAACTAAGTTATCCATCAGATGAAGCCTTTACCTATTGCTTGGGCAATGCTCCAACAAGAATCGGAAGCAGATTCAGTGTTGGCCATCATTGCACAATGCATTACTACTTGAAAGATAAGACTTGCCAAGGACATGGCAAAACAACTCGACCAAGTCACCCAGGACGGGGTCAGGTGTATGACCCTAATACAGGAGGAACTCACGGTCACGGGTGACCACATCGGTTGCGGTATCAGGCATTAATATCGCCACATATATGGTCGCCGTAAATAATATCGCCGGGAAAATGTTGTGGCGATATTATTTGGGTGACCATATATGTGGCGAAAGTGGCAAAAAAAAAAATTACCAAAAGAAAACCAAAAAAAAAAAATAATTGGGGGGTTGCGGGGGTGTCCCCCGCATGTTCCATGCAATAATGTCGCCACAAAAATCAACCATTTTTTGGCGATATTTTTGTATGGCGATATTTTTGTGGCGACATTATTACATGGAACCACGGTTGCAAGATTGTGTTACCCATGTCATTGCGCCAGCAAGTCATTGACTTGGCACACGATGGCCATCAAGGTGTTGTCTCCACCAAGAAACTTCTTAGACAAAAGATATGGATCCTGAAATTAGACAGCTGAGTAGAAGAGGCACTGAAGAATTGTACCACATATTTTGTAGTATCCCCGGCCCCCCAGGCTAAACCCTCTACCAATGTCGCCATTAGCTGAGGGTATATGGGAAAAAGCTGGCTATTTACTTTTTTTGGCCCACTCATTGATGGTTCCTATGTCCTGGTGGTACTAGAAGAATATTCGAGGTTCCCAGAAGTGCAACATATATCCTCCACCGCAGCCACGTCTTTCTAACTGGCACTAGACCACATTCTAACTTCTTATGGCATCCCGAAGATCATTAAATAAGACAACGCCCCACCTTTCATGAATAAAAACGTTGCCAATTTTGCCTAGTACATCGGGTTCAAACACCGAAAGATAATGCCTTTATGGCACCAGGCAAGCGGCATGGTTGAAAGATTCATGAAAAATGTCAAAAAGTGACCCAGGTCGCAGGCAAATCACTTGAGCAGGTGCTCTACCAGCTCCTGAGGGACTACCAACACACGCCCCCACAGCACCACCACTGTGTGCCCAGCAGAACGTTTGGCAGGAGGATTGGGTCTCGAATCCCACAATGTCAAGGGCCAGGTGGGAAGACGGACTGACACCGGCGGGTTCGTGAGAAGGACAAAGCAGATGAAAGTGATTGCTGACTCCAGAAGGGGTGCCCGGGAAGAGTCCTTTACCACCGGGGGCAGGTTGTTGTTGAAGCAATTGAAACACCAAAAGGAATACTCCACATTTGCACCGGACATCCTGACAATCACTCAGAAGAAAGGCCCCATGATCATGGCGGGAGACAAGGAAGGAATGGCAATCACAAGAAAACATCTCACTTCAAAGAGTGCCGGGAGGAGAACGACACAGAGAACGCCCAAAAGAGACAAGAGTGCGTGGGACTCATATCAACGAGACAGTGAGGCATTGGATGAAGAGTGGAAGGTGTCAGAACACAACACGCTGAGTAGAAATCTGGGTCGTCAGAGAGAGGGGCGGTCTGTCAGGGCCAAAATAAAACCTGTAAGACTAATTGAAGAGATGGGTTGATTTGTAACTCAATGTTTAAAAAAGGGGAGATGTCATGTTGGTATTCAGCCATATTATGTTAGAGCCAGGAGTTCGGGGTGGGTGGATATGAAGGGAAGTGACGTGGGAGGGCGGAAGTCCACGGTAAGAGAATAAAGGAGTTTGTGATAAGTTTACATTTGAGTGGCATCCTCTTATTCATGTGCAGGGCCTTATTGATGGTGTCAGCTATCGTCCCTTGACGTTAAGAGAACATCACACAGAACTTCACCCAGTCACTACACCTACACATTGTCACTACACAGGAGTGTATGGTGCGTCATGGTCTATAGAAAGGGAATGTGTATGGGGTCCTCTGGAGACTGGATAACAGAAGCCAGGATAGGCGGGCAGAGAAATCATGCAATTTGAACAGTTGCCATTGTACATATTTATCCGAAAACATACAAACTATTTCAGATATGGGGACGAGGGGTACATTTATTTGCCCAGGAGCACACGTTTTAGGGTCAGAAATAAAAAAATCACTTTATTCAACAGAAGCCTGTACAATATGAAATAAAGCAAAGGAAACGCAAACGGAAATGGTAGAATAACAGCAGTTGCTAAGCTTCGGTACTGTACATACATGCCGGTACAGATATGGTGCCCGTGTCAATCACTTAAACCATTTCTTCCATTTTTCATGGGCATTGACATGAAGCCCAATAGGCTGCAAGGGAATTAATCGGGCCCACCAGGACGTTTCTGGGCCATTCAGATCCCAGTTTGGGCCAAGTCAGCTTGTTCCATTCCTTGAAGCATTGTAGTGTTCATCTTGTTTACCCATGAAGCCAGTGATCAAAGTGAGCGGGAATGGCTAGGAGCAGTGTTCCACTTTCTGTTTACATCCCTCTGCTTTTTACAACCATAGTCACCAGTCTACATAGAGGATTTGTCCATTCGCCCCCCTGTGCAAGTGTAAAGTTGTAATAGGAACCAAAGTTACTATTCACTTAGTCTACTGGAATGCCCTCCCGGCAAAAATTGTCACATGTTACAATATGCTTCCACCTAACTTCTCCTATGCCGAAACCACAATTCCACTAATTTTTCGCTAGACTTCTACCACTGTGTGAAGCGAGACAAGAGATGTAACTCAAAAGATCCCCCCCCCCCCAAGACAAAATGGAACAGCTCAGAAAGGCGAATGGTTGCAATGCTTCCAAAAAAGGTCAGAGCCAAAACATGAAAAATATATAGATACATTATGTATCAGTGCAAGGAGCGCAGATAATTGTTCTGGCTTCTTGGGCAGCGGTCGCCGGAAGAGCAAAATATGAGGCTGTGGTTCATGAATCATATAGTGGACCTAGCCCTGACTCTGCTGTACTCCCAGGTTCCGCCACTCAGTCTCCATCATAAAGTGTGTTTTGGGTACCAACTTTGAAATGCCTTTGGGCAACATCATGTGCCTCGTTACACCCCACAGTACCTGGCTGCGTGCTGAAGAGTGCCTTGCCCTGGCACGGTCCTTGACACTCCCCCTGCATGCACAAGGTTTGGTGTTGTCAGCTGTCTTTAGAGACCCTCCTTGCTGACATCTGAGACAGCAGAGAGTAACCGGAAGTTGACAGTGATAGGGTTAAGAAATGAAAAACGCTATTAGAACCCAGATCTGCAGGTTCCAAAGCCACTAGAATAGTCACAAGCCCACATCTGATGAAACGTTGTTTTCAAACTTGTGGCAGAGAAGACTAGAGACCCAAGTGCTTGTACACAAGCTTGTTTGGAAAATTGCAACAGGAAGAGTGTATGGCCTGAGTATACTGCTTAGTACTCCACAATATTAAAACTTTGTAGAGACAGATACATTCACGCTGCGCACATATCAAAATGTTCCAGGCGTGATTGCAGGTGATTTATTGAAGTGAAGATCAGCATAACACGCGTTTCGAGCCACTGCTCTTTTTCTGAGGCTGAGTTGTTACGTCACAAAAAATTAATTTACCAAATACAATGTATTGACATAAGCAACAGCACAAACCAGTTGCAGAAGGGGGTGGTTATACAAAAGCCTATTGTCCCATACCAAAAACATATATGTATATACAACAAATTGATGTTACATTGTTTTGAGTGAAATGTATTCCCATCAATAGCACTTTTCAATAATACCACACCCACTTCTCAACACACTGCGCTACCTCCAACTCCCAAGCCAGAGGAGCACTCTGGCACACCAAACACAACCTCGAAGCCACCACAACAACATCTGCAGCTCCCCCATAAACACCACACCCAATTCCTCAACACTCCCAGATCCGCTGCGTTCATCCCTGCCCACATCAGCCAGAACACCACACAGTACTACATCCAACTCCCAAGCCAGGGGGCACGCTGGCGCTCCATATACAACCACCTTGCCACAACCATTTCTTCTGCTCCTCCCCACATAAATTCACCTGAAGGTCATCCCCACTGCCCACATCCCTCCACACCTTATCCAGAACCCTACAGACCCCCCACCCCTTCAAACCACACCAATCGCTCATCCAGAAAGGTCCATGTCCCTCCACTAACCCCCTCAACCTGCCGACACACCCACCCTCCCACCTTTCCAACTCTGACCTACAGCACCTCGCCATTCCCCCCTTCTCACCCTCAACAGGCCCAACTCGCTCCCACCGCCTCCCCCCTCAACCTCCCCTTAGTCAAACCCCTTTTCCTCTCTACCGGTTATGTCTATTCCCCCCACCCCACACACACCCCCAGCATCCACTCACCCTCCATCTCAAGACCACCCCCTTCCACCCCTTTCCCTTCTCTCAGCACGGCACGAATTGTTCTCTCCAAAACCATCGCCTCATCTCCTTTCCCCTTCGTTCCTCCTACCCTCTCACACACCACCTGCTCAAAATGCAATAAACCCAGGAAAAACGACCGGCCCGCTGTCACGGTTAGCTGCCCAGGAGCACACATGCTCAGCTATCCCCGTGTGGTGGTGGGAGCCTTAGGGCAACCCGAGGGACCAACCAGTGTCATCCCCATGGGACACAAAGGAGAGCCATCTGGACCTTGTCCTGGCGCCTCTGGCGCCAGGCACATGAATAAAATGAAACGTTGTCTTCAGGCCTCTTGTGCATGTGAACTGAGCTGTTTGGGTGTGGCCAAGTATGCCTGGCTATATAAGCCCCACCATTACATTGGGCCGTGCTTCGAGTTACTTTGCTTTCAGCAATGTGAAGCTCACTGCAACTGCCGCCAGCAACAAGAAGACAAGAAATGCAGCATTGACACCATTGAAGATTGCTTTATACTTACCCGCAGACCCGACTCGGGACTCCAGTTCCAGGCTCCTCGTCACGCTTCTGCTGCCTTCACGTAGTTCCGCCACTGAAAGAAGAAAAAGGACAGGTTAGAAGCTGAAAACAGAAGAAGCACACGCTACTCGCGTGTCATCCCCGCATACGCCAGTCACCCTTGTATACCTGTCATCACGGTCCCAGCATTCTGCCTGCACAATTCACCTGCGCCGGACAGGACTGGCGCACACACTCCAACACCTGCAAGAGAAAAAAACACAGAACAGGTGAACACGGAACGGCCAAAAGAACAAGACAACACGGAAGGAACAATCTAAGGACAACACAGAACGGATGACACGGAACTGGCAACAGTACAGAACACACAGAAAGGACGATCTAAAGGAAAACACAGCACGGATAACATAAAGAAGGGGAACAAGCAAGCAACTAGGAAGGAGTTGCCAGTCAAGAAAGAGACTATAGCCGGCAAGACAAATAACCGGCAAAGACTGGACTACGCCACAGCTGGTCTGGGCTAGTCCCCACACGGGACCAGTGAAGCAACTAGGTCCTATTAGGAAGAATAGCGCCCCTGCAGAGAACCAGCAGGACGGAGAGCTCATCAACCAAAAGCATCAGGTGAGCCTTCCAGCAAAAGATCTAGTAAGGGGTTAGTGGCACGGGGAGGAACGGGGGAAGGTAAAGTCACAGAGAACCCTCATTCACCGCCCTTTTCCTCGTCATCATAGGAGCAGACCCCGGAAAAGCAGACCTCAAACCGTTACCAGCCTACCAGAGCGGGGAGATAAATCACGGCCCCGGAGCGGACCAAGCAGCGTCCAATGCCCCCACAGAGACAAAGTGAGCGTGATAGAATGCAAAGCCCCCTACGAACCTCTGCCTGGGCGTTCTGGAAACCTCGGACACTGACCAGTTAGCCCAGCTACTGGGGGAGTTACGGGTTGAGGTACACGCTGCCCGAGAAGAGACCAATGCCGTGAGAAGGGAACTGATTGTGAACCGGGGGCGCACTGACGACCTAGCAAGACAATTGCTCCAGACACAAGCCGGCCAGGCCCCCCTGCCCGCAGCTGCTCCACCTATCACAACCTTGCAGACCACACCAGTACAGGAAGTCCTACCAGGGGCGGTTCCTTTGGCCCCACCCGAACGTTTCACGGGCGACCCCAACAAATACGCCATATTCATGAACCAGTGCCGTTTGCACTTCCTGTGCAGACCAGGTGCATTCCCCAACAACCAGTCGAGGGTTGCGTTCGTGCTCTCTTACCTGGGAGGTAGTGCTGCAGACTGGTTGATACCCTTGGTGAATCGGGATGTTCCATTGCTCCGTGATTTTGGGGGATTCCAACACGAGCTTGAGAAATTGTCTGCTCGACACACCCGAGGCCAGGCCCTGGATAACGAGCTGTTGTCACTCCGACAGGGCAACTAAGACCTACTGACGTACATAGCCACCTTTAACAGGTTGGTGGCCGAAACCAATTGGCCCGAAGGGAAGAGGACCACGTTGTTCTACCGAGGCGTGCGAGGGGAGTTAAAGGACGTGTTAGCCCAGGTGGTGAACCCTCCCAAAGGATGTGCGCAGTACATCGACTTGGCCGTACAGCTCGACCATAGGCTACAGGATTGGAAGCCCAATCAAGCCCGGTCAGAGGGGCGAATGGTTTGTGTACGACCCCAAGAGACACAAACTTGAAAGCCTGATCACTCCGAGCCCATGCAAATCGGAAGGGCTGCGGGGCCCACTCACCAAAGCAGAGAGGGAAAAGAGGAGGCAGCAACAGCTCTGCTTGTATTGTGGCAAGTCCGGTCACTTCCTCTGCAAGTGTCTGGTGAAGCCGCCTAGGAAGACAGTAGGAGCCACTGACAGGGAAGATGCAGGACCCGACTGTAAAGACTGGGGTGTCTGTACTTCTGCTCTCTATATGTAAGAGGAGAGGCACAGAGAACCCCAACCAAGATTCTCTATTACGGTAGCAATGGACGAGCAATCAGGCCTAGCTTCTCTGGAGGTGATGCGGGCTGGCTCTTAAGAACAGTGTAGGCCCCAAGCACCCACAAAGAAATGTCCGCACACGTTATTAGTGAAAACACAGTCTTTATATAATTAAGTTTCAAGGTTATATAAAATCACAATAACTCACTTTGTGCTCAGTTAATCTACAATGGCAAATATATACAGTTCTAAGTGGTAGCACAATTATCATCAGATTTCATTAAAGTGCATCGACTGTACTGTGGTCAAATGTCACACAAATCAATTAATAAAGGTAACGAACAATAGACATAGGAGGAAAACAGTTGGTTAGAACAATTGGCAGAATACTGGCCCTGTTACCTAGACACAGCTCTGTGTGGAGATCCCCCCACCTGGGCAACCTGTAAAAAAAGGATATACTACAAGTCCAGTCCATATATTGTTCAATGAGTCTTATTTCCTTCTAAAGTGTTTCTACCACCCCAATGTACCTGGAATAGGCAGAGTTCGACGACGGATCTTTCTTGAGCAGCTCCCTTTAAAGCAGGAGCCACAGATCGTCGAGATCCTACGAAGAAAAGGGTGAACAACGGCGGTGAGGCAGCAGCTCTGGTCCTGGCGGTGCTCGTCGATGGTCGGTTGTGGACGTCCTTAGAGGAAGAGTCGTGCGGGGCACCTTGGTGACGATAGTTCAGGACCACAAAGAGTTTGTGAAGAACTGTGGCCCAGCAAGGGCGTCGAGTCGTCCGGCGTCTCTAAGGTCTTTGGGTGGCGGGAAACCCACCGGCGGATGCTCCTCGGCGTGTCGCTGGCTTGGCCTTCTCCGGCGGGATAAGGCGGTTGGCGGTGGACGAGCGCATCTGGAATCAAATGTCTTAATCAATGGAGCGTTGTGGCTCCAGTCCTCGACGTCATGGCGTCAAGCAGTCCCCATTTCTGGGGAACTAACTTCGACGGGCCTTCAGCGGTTATAGCAAACCTGCAAACCCTGGTCGACGACGGTGGACGGAATGTCTGGTGCTTCTCTTCATTTCTCGTCGGCGGTCCCCGTCTCCGGCTGACAGTCTTTCGTAGGCTGACTTCCAGGGTGCTTCGGCAAAGGTTAGCAGTGCACGATGGTCCCTCATAGCTCTGGAAGAGGGCGCCTAACCAGGTCCTCTCTGGATCCGTTTTTGAAGACACAGCAGCTTTCAGATCGACGAAGTAAAGCTACAGCAATAATTCTTTTCAAGCTGGGCTTCAAGGTTAAGCTTCAGTTTTAATGTCAGTTTCAACTCCAGCTTCTGAACGAATTCTATCAGTGAGAGGCGCCCAGAAATACTGTTGATCTCACATTCATTCCGCTGGGTCACACTCAGGCAACCAATCACTCAGAAGGGCATTCAGGCAGTCAGTCAGCCAGCCAATCAGGCGCACAGTGCATTCAGGCCATTCTTCTCCATCCAGACACTCACAACACAGAATGTGGATTCAGACAAGTACCACGCCATGCAACACTACACACTGCATTCATACCAGTTTTGGGCAAGGCTGTCTCAGGCATTGTGTCAAACACCAGATACTAGACATCCACAACACAGAATGCATATTCGTCACATGCTCCATTCACCCAGGTCCTACCCACAGGCGTACCCACAACATACAGTCGTTGGGAAGGCTCCAGCCAGCCTGGTCAACACTTCCCCACACTACCATATAGGGACCTTCCACCCACTAGCCAGTCAGGGGGAAGGGACAGAGTCAGGGCTTCTGGGACTTCGGGAAAACCAAGGTAACAGGTGATGGAAGGCAAGAGGCCACGGGTACCATCTTGTTTCCATCAGGAATCAACTGATTCCAATGACAGGGCCTGGGCATCCCAAAATGGAGGAAGCTCAGGGCACCTGTCAATTCAGCGTAGAGCTGCCACCAGCCCATACCCTGCTCTGTGGGCCACACACACAGGTGCCCAAAAACTTACACTAGGGGCACAGGGTTGTACCCCCACCCATGGGTGCCATAGGGGTATCCCATAGGTCTGTACACCAAACCAAAAGAGCTGCACCGCCAGGAGTCCCACATGAATTCCTGCGCAGAAAACACGACAGAACACATGATAAAAAGCAGTAAAGGACAAGGATACGGAGGCCCTGTCCCTCTGATGGATTTCCAGCATCACACCGACTCAGAAAACTTCTGTCATGATGCCTACCCCCGGGGACCCAGACCAAGTCCAGCAACCCCGGAAGCAGGCATCAAGTTATACTAAGCAAACCCAACAACCACTGCTAGGGGCTATTTGGATGCAGTCCTGGCGTCTATGGCGCCAGGCTCATATGGAGAGTCAGTCCTGGCGCCATAGGCGCCAGGCTCATAGATTAAAACTTACCTGATGCAGACCATGCTGCAAACTTACCTGATGCAGACCATGCTGCAAGAGCTCCAAGCCAAAAGAGGCTTGGAAGGGACTACTTTACCTGGGGACTATTTTTTACTCGGGTGGGGCTGGGGAAGAATACTTACCTGGGACTACTTTGGAGGCTATTTAAACCACGCCCGAAGGGCAGCACACGCTTCGCGTTATTCTGCATACAGCAGCGTAACGCTCACCGTGCCTGCAAGTCTGCATCCAGTCTTCTGCCACGGCCGCCTCGAGTCTGGAGCTCCCAGAAAAAGGGGAGAGAAGGAGAAAAGGTTAGAACAAGAGCAATACCTTTGATCCTTACCTGAATTCCCGAACCATCGTGCCTTCGAGCTGGAAGAAAGAAGTTATTTTATGCTTGTGGCCGCGCCTGCAGCAGCGCCGCGCTGAACTCACCGGCCTTCGCAGCATCTTTACATTCCATCGCATCCTTCTGCATGCTCCCGCCGCACTCCGGCACTAAGGAGAAGACAAGAACAGCAAGGTGAGCCAAGGGAATACACAGAGGCAATATTAGTTACCCCCCATACACTTACCTGATTTTACCACCGGGGGTACTATTCCTCTTCACGGGTCGGCGCAGCTTCCATTGCATCCTCGCCGAACCCTGGCACCTAAGGGGAAACAAAAGCACAGCAAGGTGAAACAAAGGGACAAATAAGGGGAAACCTCCTCATCACAATAGACTTACCTGATTTTACCGCCGGAGGCATTATTCCCCGCGACTTCATACTTTCTCTCAGCACCTGAATAAGGGAGAAAGCAACAGGTTACATATTGACATTATTTTATCGAACTGTGTTGGATAATACAAATCCTTACCTGAATATTACCGGGTGCCACGAGGAACTCTTCGCTAGGGTCAAGCTGCAACCTGCAAGGAATCGGACAAGAGTGAAAGTCAGACATTTGACTCTTACAAACTACATACTTACGGCGTCTTGCTGGGAATCTCAGAGTCAATATTGTTCTGGAACTCACCAATTCCTTCGAGCCAGTGAAGCAACTGGTTATCTACGCGCCCCTGCGCTCAATGCAGGATGGAGAGCTCATCTTTCCAAACCATCAGGTGAGACTATAAGAGGGGACACCAAAGGTGATCAGTGGGAAGAACAGCAGGAGTGGGGGGGGGGGGTTAACGCTCAACTCCACGGGTGGTTAATTCCCTTTCTTCATTTGCAGAAGAATATTCCTACGGGCCAAGCAAACGGAGATGGGTGGGCCAGTCCAGTCCGTCATCTCGGCACTACACGTCACATTGGTGGAGACCGCAGCTGTCCAGTTCAGATCGACGCCCCTGTGGGAGCCAGGTGAGCGTATCACTTCAACACCCGGCAAGCATAGGGATCCACTTGTCGAGCCGTGAGAAGGAACCACCACAGACCACGCACCTAGTCATATCAGTGATCTTGATCAACCACAAACAACCATCTAAGCTACACGCACTGAAGGCGTACATAGACAGTGGAGTGGTTGGCAATTACATAGACCAGGATCTGGCAAGTAGGATGGGTATGCCCCTTTGCCAAAAGCTGACATCGGAAAACGTCACAGCAGTCGACTGTTCCCAACTGTCCTCGGGTCCCGTGACACATAGCACAGATGAAGTTACTCGCTTTTGTCTGGACGGCCATCGGGAAGACATCACCTTCGACCTAATCAGCGCCCCTCAATTCCAGTTGATTCTAGGGATGCCCTGGTTGGAGACCCACAATCCTCAAATTGACGTGTGCAAGAGTTCTGTTCTTCTACAAGGACTGCGCCGGTTCCTGCTACGGCGCGGGATCTCAGCCGGGAGGACAGGTGAAAACGATACCGAAAGGAGGAACAATATTGGGCCTAACAGGCACACTACCACCAGAATACATGGACTATAGTGACGTGTTCCAAAAAGAACAGGCAAATACGTTGCCCCCACACAGGCCGTACAACTGCCAAATAGATCTCGTACCAGGAACCCAGGTCCCTTACAGCCGGATATACGCGTTAACAGCAGGAAAACCTCCACCTAAGAACATACCTCGATCAGTACATGGCAAAAAGCTTTATCCGCCCATCCAAGTCGCCTGCAGCCTCGCCCCTCTTCTTCGTGCCTAAGAAGGAGGGGGGATCTGAGGACCTGCTTTGACTACAGGTCGCTAAACCAGATAACGGTTAATAACCGTTACCCCTTACCACTCATCCCAGAACTCTTCGACCAAGTCAAGGATGCTCGGATCTACAAAAAGCTGGACCTCAGAGGGGCATATCACCTGGTAAGAGGGAAAAAGGGAGACGAATGGAAGACTGCCTTCCGCACGAAATATATCCTTTACGAGTACTAGGTCATGCCTTTCGGGCGTTCCAGTTTTTTATGAACGGTGTACCCTGGGAGCTGCTAGATGTTTGTGCGCTAGTGTACATCGATGACATCCTGATATATTCTGCCACAGAAGAAGACCATGTCATCCACGTCCGAGCTGTCCTGGAAACACTCTGACAAAACCAGCTATATGCCAAGCTGGAAAAGTGTTTCTTCCACGTGACCGAGTTCCTGGGTTTCATCCTCACCTCACAAGGCATCCGAATGGATACACGCAAGGTGTATGCCATTCTCAACTAGCCTTCACCGTCATCCGTAAAAGAATTCCAGAGCGTGCTTGGATTTGAAAATTCCTACTGCCGTTTCATCCCAGGGTTCTCCCA
This sequence comes from Ambystoma mexicanum, assembly GCF_040938575.1. Lineage (NCBI taxonomy): Eukaryota > Metazoa > Chordata > Amphibia > Caudata > Ambystomatidae > Ambystoma > Ambystoma mexicanum. The sequence goes on from NC_090923.1 coordinate 550,845,310, forward strand.
GATTGTCCATCCGATCACCTCTCTGCTGCAAAAAAACAAGCAGTTCACCTGGACCGCAGAGGCGGAAGAAGCCTTCCATACACTGAAGCAATAGTTTACCTCGGTGCCGGTTCTACAGCACCTCTGGCCTGAGCACTCATACATTGTCGAAACTGATGCCTCCAATATAGCCATGCGAGCGGTCCTCTAGCAGAGAAACCCGGACACCAGACAATTACACCCAGTGGCGTACTGGTCACACACATTCTTGGCACCCGAGTTGAATTATGCGATCACAGATAAAGAGCTCCTGGCGATCAAGGCAGCATTCAAGGCTTGGAGGCATTACCTCTGGAGGCCAGGCCTACGGTTATTGTGATCACAGACCATCGCAACAAGCAATATCTGAAATCGTCCAGCTCCGGTGGGCTCTCTTCTTCGCCGAATACGACTACGTAATCACATACAGACCAGGGGTGCGCAATGGCAAAGCCGATGCCCTGTCCCGCATGGGTGAAGGAGAGGATGCGTATGCAACGCCTGATCCGGTGGCCATCATCCGGGAGGACAAGATCCTAGGCGCTCTCACTGCAACTTCAGCCCTGGGGGCCCTAACGACCGAACTCCAGCGTCTTACAGACACTAAGGAACAGCAGACATGGATAGCAAAGGGGGTGCTACACACGATAGTCGACGGGTACCATACTACGTCTTGGGCGTCTTTATGTCCCAGACAGGGAACTGCAGAACCAGATTATCACTAGCTACCACGACTCTCTAGTAGAGGGGAACCCGGGAGTAATCAAGACCCCGGCCATGGTCAAAAGATATTACTGGTGGCCTACCTGGCGGAAGGACGTGATCCAGTTTGTGCTGACATGTGGAATCTGCGCCCAGAACAAATCACAGAAACAAAACCCTGCAGGCCTCCTACGCCCATCAGCGGTGTCACCCACACCCTGGCACACGATGTCACTTGACTTTACCACAGATCTACCTCCCTGCAATGGCTACAACACCATCTTAGTTGTAGAAGACTTATTCTCAAAGATGGCCCACTTCATCCCACTGAAAGGCATGCTGACCACCTCCATTCTGGCTAAAGTATTCCTAGAGCAAGTCATTCGGCTACATGGGTTCCCATCAGCCCTGAGCCAGTTTATCTCCACCTTCTGGAGAAGAAATTGTGAACTCGCAAAAATGGACCTTCGGTTATCCACAAGCCATCATCCCCAAACTGGTGGTCAGACCGAACGGACTAACCAAAAAGTGGAGCAATACCTGCGGTGTATGCTACACCAAACAGAGGACACCTGGAAGGATGTGTTATGGTTAGCTGAGTATGCATACAACAACTCCACCCATAACAGTACAGGACAAAGCCCTTTCTACACCGTGTATGGACGGCACCCACGAACATCCATTTTTGATCCACCGAGACACTGGAAATGCCGGCTGTGACAACCCTACACACTACCATCACCCGGGTTCTCAAGGAGGCCGTTGAACACTTAGCCAAGGCCAAAGAAAGACAGAATAAGTTTTCAGATCAACACCGGAAGGTGGCTACCGCTTACAAGGTTGGGGATGAAGTATGGTTAGCGTCCAAACACGTCCCCATAAAGGGGCCTTGAACATTCCGCTCAAGATATTTAGGCCTGTATACTATCAAGGCCGTGATCAATCCTGTTGCCATGAAACTAACTCTACCATCCAACATGCGGATCCACCCGGTGTTCCATGTTTCTCTCTTAAAGCCAGTTCGGCCCGGTACTTGAATCAAAACACCCCCAGCTTCTGTGATCGTGGATGGTGAACTGGAGTTTGAGGTCAAGGGTATCCAAGACTCTAGGGTAGTCAAGTCCAAGCTGTATTACCTCGTGGACTGGAAGGGTTATGGGCCTCAAGACCGAACCTGGGAACCCAGCGACCATATCCATGCCCCACGGCTAGTCAAACGTTTTCATCATGACCATCCAACCAAACCTGGACCCGGGAGGAGACCGTCCTTGAGAGGGGCCTTGGGGGGAGGGTGTACGGTCATGGTTAGCCGCCCAGGAGCACACATGCTTAGCCATCCCCATGAGTTGGTGGGATCCTTAGGGAAATCCTGAGGAACCAACCAGTTTCATCCCCATGGGACACAAAGGAGAGCCATCTGGACCTGGTCTTGGCGCCAGGCTCATGAAGAAAAGGAAACGTTGGGGAAGCATTGATCCAGCCTTTGTCTTCAGGCCTCTTGTGCACGTGAACTGATCTGTTTGGGTGTGGCTGGGTGTGGCCACATGAACTGAGCTGTTGGGTGTGGCCAAGTATGCCTGGCTATATAAGCCCCACCCTTACATTGGCCCGTGCTTCGAGTTACTTTGCTTTCAGCAGCGTGACGTTCACTGCGATTGCCGCCAGTAATAAGAAGACAAGAAATGCAGCATTGACACCATTGAAGGCTGTTTTATACTTACCTGCAGACCCGACTCGGGACTCCAGCTCCAGACTCCTCATCACGCTTCTGCTGCCTTCACGGTGTTCCACCACTAAAAGAAGAAAAAGGACAGGTTAGAAGTTGAAAACAGAAGAAGCACGCGCTGCTCGCGTGTCATCCCCGCATACACCAGTCACCCTCGTCTACCTGTCATCACGGTCCCAGCGTTCTGCCTGCACAATTCACCTGCACCGGACAGGACTGGCGCACGCACTCCAACACCTGCAAGAGAAAAACACAGAACAGGTGAACACGGATCGGCCAACAGAACAAGACAACACAGAAGGAACAATCTAAGTACAACACAGAACGGATGACACGGAATTGGCAACAGTAAAGAACACACGGAAAGGACAATCTAAAGGACAACACAACACAGCACGGATATTGTTAGAAGGAAAACATAAAGAAGGGGAACAAGCAAGCAACTAAGAAGGAGTTGCCAGTCAAGAAAGAGACTATAGCCGGCAAGACAAAAAACTGGCAAGGACTGGACTACGCCACATCTGGTCTGGGCTAGTCCCCACACGGGACAGTGAAGCAACTAGGTCCTATTAGGAAGAATAGCGCCCCTGTAGAGAACCAGCAGGACGGAGAGCTCATAAACCAAAAGCATCAGGTGAGCCTTCCAGCAAAAGATCTAGTAAGGGGTTAGTGGAACGGGGAAGGTATAGAGTTACGGAGACCCTCATTCACCACCCTTTTCCTCGTCATCATAGGATCAGACCTCGAACTGCTACCGGCCTACCAGAGATGGGAGATCGAGCACAGCCCCAGAGCGGACCAAGAAGCGCCCAACGCCCCTGCAGAGACAAGGTGAGCGTGATACCCGCACCCTCGGCTCTTCACTCGCATGCATCAGTCATCCGTCCCAACCATCCATAGCTGCCATGATTCCTGCCCCTCCAAGATGTCAGGCTGGATCCAGGCCACGATCACCTACATGGCCCTCAAGGGCCTCTCCATCACTCCAAAGACCCACTTGGAGTCAGACTTGGCGCTTGTGGCACCAGACTAACTCACTCGCATAGGATAACATTGGGGAATTGGACTTGTAGTGCATTGATGGGGACAAGATGGATGCCCCCACATATTTCGGTTCCCAGAACTGCATGTGCAGTCTAGTCTTTTGGGTGTGGTTCAGCCCAGAGACACCTGGGATACCCAGAGACTATTTAAGCCACGCCTAGGATGAGAAACATGCTTTGTGTTTTCTGCACCTGCAGCGTGACACTCACAGTGTTCGGATCGGTCTCCAGTAGGCCTGCATCTTTCTTCTGTGCTCAACTCCTGCAAGAACAAGAACACCGTTAGGAAAAGCCTTACCTTGCAGCGCTTCTGCCCATCATTCATCGCTCCTTCTGTTCTGCGGGCATCTTCAGCAGTGTCATTTCCATCCCGACACGCCGCTTCCTAAGAAAAAGGGAAAAGAACAGAAAAAAGGCATTAGTAAGCATTCAGCAAATCTTTGCTTATTTTTAAAGACTGTACGAGCTTCAAACGCTTACCTGAATCCAGGCGCTCTGGGGGAACTCTGTCTCCGGAACTTCTCATCTATCTGCAAGAAGGAAAAGACACTCCAGGTTAGCGTGAAAACATCTAGAGGCGCCGCATACAGCGCATACTCACCGCATTTCTTCTTCATAACCGCCATTCATGCTGAAAACGTTGCAGCACCTAAAAGACACAGAAAAAGAACTCAGTTCAATACAAATACGAAAGGGTCGCATTGCGCATCGCGCTCTCACTCACCTTCAGCGCTACTCATCTCAGCAGCATCATCTAAGGAAGGAAAGGAACGAAGTTAGAGAACTGTTCAAAAGACTCATTATACTTACCTATCGGACTCTTGCCAGTGAAGTAACTAGGCAGCAATGAGCCCGCATCAAACAACGCGCCCCTGCGCTGAAAACAGGACAGAGAGCGCACTTTCCAAGAAAACAAGTCTCCAGTCGAGTAGACTCCAGGGAAGGGTTCGAGGTCGTAAGAGGCCAGAACAGGCTGAGTGACGTCCCTGTGGATACCAGGTGAGCATTACAATAGCCTGGCTTTCTGGAACTCCCTGCTCGCCACCCCCAGATTGTCCCACTTTTCACACTACCCATCGCCTACCACCTCTACACCTCCACTTCCCTCCAGACTAGCAGCCATCCATCAACCAGCCGTACCCACAAACCACACCGACCCCCTGCCCCTTTCACCTACCTCCATCTGATGCAAACCAGCCACGGAACGCTCTCTTCCTGCTCCCACCTGACCCCACTCCCTCTCCCCCTCAAACATTATCCCTGACTATCCCAACATTTCCCACTACTCAGCCTCCCATTGCTACCGACCCCTCCCCACCAGCCACCCAGACCCGCCATGTCCATCCAGCCACTAGCGCCAGTGGAACTGCTTCCTTCCATGAAGTCACCTGCCTCTTATTCAATGTCCACTCCGTAGGCAGAAACATACAGCATCTTTGACCTACTATCCTTCGACAACCCCAATCTCCTTTTCATCACCGAAACATGGTTCACTGACAACTTTAAACCAGTCGCACACTATGCACTCATACCCCACAACAGAGCCACCAGAGGTGGCAGAATAGTCATCCTCCACAAACCCCACATATCCATCTCACTCACCGAAACCCAGCCATGCACAGCTAACTGAGAAATCCCTGCTTGTCAGACTCTTCCTGGTGCCCACTTTCTCACAGTTTCCTACTCATCTACAGGCCATTGGGGTACGACAGACATTTTGCCAACAATCTCTGTGACTCACTAGCTACCATTCTGGTTAGCCATCCCTCACTCACTCTGCTGGGGGATTTCAATATCTGGTTTGATGTACCCAGCAACTCCAAGACCCAACCCCTGGTCGACAGCCTAGAGGCACTCAACCTCTCTGGGCATACCACAGGTCCCACCCACACTGGAGGCCACAACATCAATGCAATATTCAGCTCCTCTGACCTTTTCTCGGTGTCCAACCCCAAACACCTCATCTGGACAGACCACTTAATGATATGATATGGCATTTATAACGCGCCTATACACAAGTGTTTCACCCTAACTTTCTCTATCCACACACCGACCACAACACCCAAGGTCCCCCCCGGTCTCAACACACCATCACAAATGCTGGAACACGGTCACGGTTCTGCCTGACCTGGCTGAAGCCTTGCTACACTCCCTCCCAAACACAGACACACCTCTACCTATCGAATCCTTTGATTCTTGGCTCAACGACTCACTCCTCCCTCTCAACCCCACCCACACCCACCAAGGACCTAGCCCCAAATGGTTCACGCCCCACCTGAAGACTGTCGAACCCATAATCGTTCCCTCGAGCGCAAATGGCGAGTATCAACAAAAACACCTTAGCAAATCCCTGTCGCCCATCACCGTAACTACAAATCCGCAATCTGAAAAAGCCTTCTATAATAAAAGAATCCTGAACTGCTGCAACAGTAGTAAAGAGCTCCTCAGGATCATCCCGGAATTCGTGAAGCCCTCTTGCACCACTGCCCCAACGACACCCACATAAGCGCTCTGCAACTCCCTCTCCCATCACTTCCACAGTACAGTACTGGATGGCCACCACACCCACCCCTCAAGATCCCACGCCCCTGCAGTGCTGTCCTTAATCTCCTTCAAGACGATTGCAAGTGAGGAATTCCTCATACTGCTGTCCTGCAGCAGACCCTCCGGGTCCCCCCCTTGACCTGCATCTCATCTTCTCCACCTGAGCAGGAGAACGGGTTAGGTCCATACTCAAGGAGCCCCCCCCCCCCTGACCTGCATCTCATCTTCTCCACCTGTGCAGGAGAACGGGTTAGGTCCATACTCAAGAAGTCCTTCACCTCTGGTTCCTTCCCAGACCCCTTCAAAGTAGCGCACGTCAGCCCCATCTAAAAAAAAGCAGGTCTCTTAGCTTTCCATTGGGTTCAGACCAGCCAGGGGGGAAGACACAGCAAATATCCCCTAACACCGAGAAACTGGGTGGCTCAGCAAGACAGTTCACGCCCAGGGACTATCATCTGACAAGCAGGGGGGGGGGGGGAGATGTAGGGGATAGCTCAACCATTGTTGAAATGTTAGGTTTAAAAATGCAAATAAAAAGTTACATTAAAAAATAAATAAATAAAAGCAGGTCTCAACCCCCTCCAACCATCAAATTACAGGCCCATCTCCAACAGAAGATTCCTGGCGAAAATCATTGATCGCTCTGCCTACTCTAAACTCAACCTTTTTGCTGAATTCAACAACCTACTAGACCCCGCTCAGTCTGGCTTCCGGGCCCCGCCATGGAACTGACACCAGAATGATCTCAATCTGGGACGACCTCAAAGTCACAGCAGACTAAAGGATGCACCGCTCTGGTTCTACTTGATCTCTCAGCTGCCTTTCACACCATTGACCACTCAATCCTCCTCAAAGGCTCTACTACCTTGGAATCCGAGACTTGGCACTCAGCTGGATTGCCTCCTTCCTTAACAGAAAACAAATCACTATCCTCCCCCCTTTACCTCCTGAGCTTGCCAATGAATACCGTAGTACCCCAGGGTGCCTGCCTCTTCTCGCTCCTTTTCAACCTCTACATGACCCCCCTGCCAGGGATCATCCGCTCGCACAACCTCACCTGCTACAATTATGCTAACACCCAAATTATCCTGAGAATTTGCAAAACAAGCTCTGATGAACGCCCCAACCTGGCAGCTTGCCTTAGTGATATAGACCAATGGATTACTAGAAACCACTTCCTTCTCAACACAGGGAAAACAGATCAAGGTGTGAGGCAACACTGCTCTTCTGCCACCACCACTCCCATAGCCTCCCTCCCTCTGCATTCCCCCCACCTCCAACAGTCAAAAGCCTTGGCTGCACATTGGACCCGGGCCTAACACTTTCCCACCAGATCAATAATGTATTTAAATCCTGTCACTGCCACCTCAGGCTCCTGAGACACATCTTCCCTTATCTCACCTTCCCCAACAGACTGACTTCTATTATGCCCATTGTCATGTCCAGACCTGTACCTGGGTGCTCCGGCCTACCAACTTAAACTCCAAAGAGTCCAAAACGCATCTGCTAAACTCCTCCTTGCAATGGGACGAAGGGACCACATCTCGCCTGCTCTCTGCACTATCCACTGGCTACCTATTAGTTGAAGGACCACTTTCAAAATCTTGTGCATCAACCACCAAGCAGTGCATAAGTCCGGCCCGAAATACCTCCAAGAGAAGACTATGCCCTACCGCCCAACTCGCAACCTAAGGTCAAGCACAGCTCTCCTACTAAAGATCCCAGCCTCCAATTCAGCCTGACTTGGAGGGTCAGCATACTCTACTTTGGCACCAACTCTGTGGAACTCACTACCTCCCCATTTTCGACACAACCATGACTACATGGGCTTCCATTAAGCGATAAAAACATGGCTTTTACGAAATCTGTAAAAAGGGTCCGCCTAAGGCCATAAATCCATCACCCAATAGCCAAAGTTCAGAGAGAATCAACATTAACCCGAAACAAAACACAAGGCCCACAAAAGACAGCTAACCAATTAATGAATTACTTCAGCCCGGAAAGCAGGAACAGTCAGGGCACGGAAGACGGACTATAGAACAAACAACTTCCGGCCTAGGCAGCTGCGGGTTGCACACACCCAGCTTGACCACCAAAGCATAACTGTTGTTCTATGATAAATAGAGGCAACCCGTGCCTTATAGGCAGAACCTAGAACCCTGCACTGGCGGCATAGAAGCAACTATGCTTGGCTAGTCTCTCTGGAGAATCATGCAGTAACCCAAGAAGCACCTGGCAACCAATCTTTAATTCCACCAGGGACCGGGAAAATGGGCCCAAGTCCCACTACAAAGCATCTGGAAAAAGACTGCTTGGCCGAGATAACACAGCATACCCTCACCCGCCAGTTTACCTCTATGAAATCCACTACCGCAGACCACCGGGACAGACATAGTCGGCGCACTGAGCTCCGAAAGCATCCCAAGAAAGTGGGGGCCACCCACCGATAACCACAGACACTCATTCCTACCATAATGCTCACTCTCCACTCTACATCAACAAATAATAGAACGCCGGTACACCCCTCGATCAATTCGGCATAGCTGCACACATACCAACATCGCTCATAGAGCACCTCAACAGCCATGTAGAACGCAGCTATACCCCACGAATAATAAATTTTAAAAAAGAAATCGGCTTAGCTGCGCACAATCTCCTACACAGGCCTGACGGCAGCCAGAATGCAGTCTCGGAGAACACCCTCCTTGCTGCGCACATTACACTGATCTCTCAAATCCACTGCACCACACATAGCACTAGAATGCAGCCAGCCCGTGCAAACCACTCTGGCTGCACACATACCAAGTACACTCAAGCACGTTATGCTACACTACTCTCTCCACTGATACAGAGCATGGGCCCCCAGGGTGTTCAACCCACAGCGCTTTGAGATCATACCAATGGTACATAGCGCGCTATACACCAGCCTCTCCCCACTCCTCTCTCCTGCAGTGACCACTTTTTCCTTTCCTCTCCTCCCTGTTTCTCCACCCCTCAGGCCAAACCAACACCCACACTGCCGCCCACCTTCTCGGCCATTCGACCCATGAAGCGTGTCAGGTGAGGCTTTTGTCGCCTCTTTCTCTCCCCCTCCTGCACATCTGGCTGACTCACACTCCGACACAGCCCTTTCCATGCTCCACTCTGCTATCTCTGACACGCTTGATGTACTTGCCCCTGTCATGAGGATCCGCATAAAGCCTAAAGCCAAGTGCAACTCCTGGTATGACTCAGGCCTCGTCACCCTTAAACGCAAGTGTAGGGTGGCTGAGAGGAAATGTTTGGCATCTTGTACATCCTCTGACAAACTGGCCTGCCACCTGCTTCAAAGGCAATACTGAGTCTGTCCTCACTAAGAAGATAGCTCACATCCAAGCCCGCGTCTCTGCAGCATCTAACAACTTTGCCGAACGTTTTAAAATCTGCAAGGAGCTGGCCAATCCTGCCGCAGTCTCTACCTCTCCTGTCCCCTCCCAGGCCCTCTGTAAGGCCGTGGCTTCTCATTTCATCTCTAAAACCCAGGACATCCTGTCATCATAGGATCAGACCTCAAACTGCTACCGGCCTACCAGAGATGGGAGATCGAGCACAGCCCCAGAGCGGACCAAGAAGCGCCCAACGCCCCTGCAGAGACAAGGTGAGCGTGATACCCGCACCCTCGGCTCTTCACTCGCATGCATCAGTCATCCGTCCCAACCATCCATAGCTGCCATGATTCCTGCCCCTCCAAGATGTCAGGCTGGATCCAGGCCACGATCACCTACATGGCCCTCAAGGGCCTCTCCATCACTCCAAAGACCCACTTGGAGTCAGACTTGGCGCTTGTGGCACCAGACTAACTCACTCGCATAGGATAACATTGGGGAATTGGACTTGTAGTGCATTGATGGGGACAAGATGGATGCCCCCACATATTTCGGTTCCCAGAACTGCATGTGCAGTCTAGTCTTTTGGGTGTGGTTCAGCCCAGAGACACCTGGGATACCCAGAGACTATTTAAGCCACGCCCAGGATGAGAAACATGCTTTGTGTTTTCTGCACCTGCAGCGTGACACTCACAGTGTTCGGATCGGTCTCCAGTAGGCCTGCATCTTTCTTCTGTGCTCAACTCCTGCAAGAACAAGAACACCGTTAGGAAAAGCCTTACCTTGCAGCGCTTCTGCCCATCATTCATCGCTCCTTCTGTTCTGCGGGCATCTTCAGCAGTGTCATTTCCATCCCGACACGCCGCTTCCTAAGAAAAAGGGAAAAGAACAGAAAAAAGGCATTAGTAAGCATTCAGCAAATCTTTGCTTATTTTTAAAGACTGTACGAGCTTCAAACGCTTACCTGAATCCAGGCGCTCTGGGGGAACTCTGTCTCCGGAACTTCTCATCTATCTGCAAGAAGGAAAAGACACTCCAGGTTAGCGTGAAAACATCTAGAGGCGCCGCATACAGCGCATACTCACCGCATTTCTTCTTCATAACCGCCATTCATGCTGAAAACGTTGCAGCACCTAAAAGACACAGAAAAAGAACTCAGTTCAATACAAATACGAAAGGGTCGCATTGCGCATCGCGCTCTCACTCACCTTCAGCGCTACTCATCTCAGCAGCATCATCTAAGGAAGGAAAGGAACGAAGTTAGAGAACTGTTCAAAAGACTCATTATACTTACCTATCGGACTCTTGCCAGTGAAGTAACTAGGCAGCAATGAGCCCGCATCAAACAACGCGCCCCTGCGCTGAAAACAGGACAGAGAGCGCACTTTCCAAGAAAACAAGTCTCCAGTCGAGTAGACTCCAGGGAAGGGTTCGAGGTCGTAAGAGGCCAGAACAGGCTGAGTGACGTCCCTGTGGATACCAGGTGAGCATTACAATAGCCTGGCTTTCTGGAACTCCCTGCTCGCCACCCCCAGATTGTCCCACTTTTCACACTACCCATCGCCTACCACCTCTACACCTCCACTTCCCTCCAGACTAGCAGCCATCCATCAACCAGCCGTACCCACAAACCACACCGACCCCCTGCCCCCTTTCACCTACCTCCATCTGATGCAAACCAGCCACGGAACGCTCTCTTCCTGCTCCCACCTGACCCCACTCCCTCTCCCCCTCAAACATTATCCCTGACTATCCCAACATTTCCCACTACTCAGCCTCCCATTGCTACCGACCCCTCCCCACCAGCCACCCAGACCCGCCATGTCCATCCAGCCACTAGCGCCAGTGGAACTGCTTCCTTCCATGAAGTCACCTGCCTCTTATTCAATGTCCACTCCGTAGGCAGAAACATACAGCATCTTTGACCTACTATCCTTCGACAACCCCAATCTCCTTTTCATCACCGAAACATGGTTCACTGACAACTTTAAACCAGTTGCACACTATGCACTCATACCCCACAACAGAGCCACCAGAGGTGGCGGAATAGTCATCCTCCACAAACCCCACATATCCATCTCACTCACCGAAACCCAGCCATGCACAGCTAACTGAGAAATCCCTGCTTGTCAGACTCTTCCTGGTGCCCACTTTCTCACAGTTTCCTACTCATCTACAGGCCATTGGGGTACGACAGACATTTTGCCAACAATCTCTGTGACTCACTAGCTACCATTCTGGTTAGCCATCCCTCACTCACTCTGCTGGGGGATTTCAATATCTGGTTTGATGTACCCAGCAACTCCAAGACCCAACCCCTGGTCGACAGCCTAGAGGCACTCAACCTCTCTGGGCATACCACAGGTCCCACCCACACTGGAGGCCACAACATCAATGCAATATTCAGCTCCTCTGACCTTTTCTCGGTGTCCAACCCCAAACACCTCATCTGGACAGACCACTTAATGATATGATATGATATGGCATTTATAACGCGCCTATACACAAGTGTTTCACCCTAACTTTCTCTATCCACACACCGACCACAACACCCAAGGTCCCCCCGGTCTCAACACACCATCACAAATGCTGGAACACGGTCACGGTTCTGCCTGACCTGGCTGAAGCCTTGCTACACTCCCTCCCAAACACAGACACACCTCTACCTATCGAATCCTTTGATTCTTGGCTCAACGACTCACTCCTCCCTCTCAACCCCACCCACACCCACCAAGGACCTAGCCCCAAATGGTTCACGCCCCACCTGAAGACTGTCGAACCCATAATCGTTCCCTCGAGCGCAAATGGCGAGTATCAACAAAAACACCTTAGCAAATCCCTGTCGCCCATCACCGTAACTACAAATCCGCAATCTGAAAAAGCCTTCTATAATAAAAGAATCCTGAACTGCTGCAACAGTAGTAAAGAGCTCCTCAGGATCATCCCGGAATTCGTGAAGCCCTCTTGCACCACTGCCCCAACGACACCCACATAAGCGCTCTGCAACTCCCTCTCCCATCACTTCCACAGTACAGTACTGGATGGCCACCACACCCACCCCTCAAGATCCCACGCCCCTGCAGTGCTGTCCTTAATCTCCTTCAAGACGATTGCAAGTGAGGAATTCCTCATACTGCTGTCCTGCAGCAGACCCTCCGGGTCCCCCCCTTGACCTGCATCTCATCTTCTCCACCTGAGCAGGAGAACGGGTTAGGTCCATACTCAAGGAGCCCCCCCCCCTGACCTGCATCTCATCTTCTCCACCTGTGCAGGAGAACGGGTTAGGTCCATACTCAAGAAGTCCTTCACCTCTGGTTCCTTCCCAGACCCCTTCAAAGTAGCGCACGTCAGCCCCATCTAAAAAAAAGCAGGTCTCTTAGCTTTCCATTGGGTTCAGACCAGCCAGGGGGGAAGACACAGCAAATATCCCCTAACACCGAGAAACTGGGTGGCTCAGCAAGACAGTTCACGCCCAGGGACTATCATCTGATAAGCAGGGGGGGGGGGGGAGATGTAGGGGATAGCTCAACCATTGTTGAAATGTTAGGTTTAAAAATGCAAATAAAAAGTTACATTAAAAAATAAATAAATAAAAGCAGGTCTCAACCCCCTCCAACCATCAAATTACAGGCCCATCTCCAACAGAAGATTCCTGGCGAAAATCATTGATCGCTCTGCCTACTCTAAACTCAACCTTTTTGCTGAATTCAACAACCTACTAGACCCCGCTCAGTCTGGCTTCCGGGCCCCGCCATGGAACTGACACCAGAATGATCTCAATCTGGGACGACCTCAAAGTCACAGCAGACTAAAGGATGCACCGCTCTGGTTCTACTTGATCTCTCAGCTGCCTTTCACACCATTGACCACTCAATCCTCCTCAAAGGCTCCACTACCTTGGAATCCGAGACTTGGCACTCAGCTGGATTGCCTCCTTCCTTAACAGAAAACAAATCACTATCCTCCCCCCTTTACCTCCTGAGCTTGCCAATGAATACCGTAGTACCCCAGGGTGCCTGCCTCTTCTCGCTCCTTTTCAACCTCTACATGACCCCCCTGCCAGGGATCATCCGCTCGCACAACCTCACCTGCTACAATTATGCTAACACCCAAATTATCCTGAGAATTTGCAAAACAAGCTCTGATGAACGCCCCAACCTGGCAGCTTGCCTTAGTGATATAGACCAATGGATTACTAGAAACCACTTCCTTCTCAACACAGGGAAAACAGATCAAGGTGTGAGGCAACACTGCTCTTCTGCCACCACCACTCCCATAGCCTCCCTCCCTCTGCATTCCCCCCACCTCCAACAGTCAAAAGCCTTGGCTGCACATTGGACCCGGGCCTAACACTTTCCCACCAGATCAATAATGTATTTAAATCCTGTCACTGCCACCTCAGGCTCCTGAGACACATCTTCCCTTATCTCACCTTCCCCAACAGACTGACTTCTATTATGCCCATTGTCATGTCCAGACCTGTACCTGGGTGCTCCGGCCTACCAACTTAAACTCCAAAGAGTCCAAAACGCATCTGCTAAACTCCTCCTTGCAATGGGACGAAGGGACCACATCTCGCCTGCTCTCTGCACTATCCACTGGCTACCTATTAGTTGAAGGACCACTTTCAAAATCTTGTGCATCAACCACCAAGCAGTGCATAAGTCCGGCCCGAAATACCTCCAAGAGAAGACTATGCCCTACCGCCCAACTCGCAACCTAAGGTCAAGCACAGCTCTCCTACTAAAGATCCCAGCCTCCAATTCAGCCTGACTTGGAGGGTCAGCATACTCTACTTTGGCACCAACTCTGTGGAACTCACTACCTCCCCATTTTCGACACAACCATGACTACATGGGCTTCCATTAAGCGATAAAAACATGGCTTTTACGAAATCTGTAAAAAGGGTCCGCCTAAGGCCATAAATCCATCACCCAATAGCCAAAGTTCAGAGAGAATCAACATTAACCCGAAACAAAACACAAGGCCCACAAAAGACAGCTAACCAATTAATGAATTACTTCAGCCCGGAAAGCAGGAACAGTCAGGGCACGGAAGACGGACTATAGAACAAACAACTTCCGGCCTAGGCAGCTGCGGGTTGCACACACCCAGCTTGACCACCAAAGCATAACTGTTGTTCTATGATAAATAGAGGCAACCCGTGCCTTATAGGCAGAACCTAGAACCCTGCACTAGCGGCATAGAAGCAACTATGCTTGGCTAGTCTCTCTGGAGAATCATGCAGTAACCCAAGAAGCACCTGGCAACCAATCTTTAATTCCACCAGGGACCGGGAAAATGGGCCCAAGTCCCACTACAAAGCATCTGGAAAAAGACTGCTTGGCCGAGATAACACAGCATACCCTCACCCGCCAGTTTACCTCTATGAAATCCACTACCGCAGACCACCGGGACAGACATAGTCGGCGCACTGAGCTCCGAAAGCATCCCAAGAAAGTGGGGGCCACCCACCGATAACCACAGACACTCATTCCTACCATAATGCTCACTCTCCACTCTACATCAACAAATAATAGAACGCCGGTACACCCCTCGATCAATTCGGCATAGCTGCACACATACCAACATCGCTCATAGAGCACCTCAACAGCCATGTAGAACGCAGCTATACCCCACGAAAAATAAATTTTAAAAAAGAAATCGGCTTAGCTGCGCACAATCTCCTACACAGGCCTGACGGCAGCCAGAATGCAGTCTCGGAGAACACCCTCCTTGCTGCGCACATTACACTGATCTCTCAAATCCACTGCACCACACATAGCACTAGAATGCAGCCAGCCCGTGCAAACCACTCTGGCTGCACACATACCAAGTACACTCAAGCACTTTATGCTACACTACTCTCTCCACTGATACAGAGCATGGGCCCCCAGGGTGTTCAACCCACAGCGCTTTGAGATCATACCAATGGTACATAGCGCGCTATACACCAGCCTCTCCCCACTCCTCTCTCCTGCAGTGACCACTTTTTCCTTTCCTCTCCTCCCTGTTTCTCCACCCCTCAGGCCAAACCAACACCCACACTGCCGCCCACCTTCTCGGCCATTCGACCCATGAAGCGTGTCAGGTGAGGCTTTTGTCGCCTCTTTCTCTCCCCCTCCTGCACATCTGGCTGACTCACACTCCGACACAGCCCTTTCCATGCTCCACTCTGCTATCTCTGACACGCTTGATGTACTTGCCCCTGTCATGAGGATCCGCATAAAGCCTAAAGCCAAGTGCAACTCCTGGTATGACTCAGGCCTCGTCACCCTTAAACGCAAGTGTAGGGTGGCTGAGAGGAAATGTTTGGCATCTTGTACATCCTCTGACAAACTGGCCTGCCACCTGCTTCAAAGGCAATACTGAGTCTGTCCTCACTAAGAAGATAGCTCACATCCAAGCCCGCGTCTCTGCAGCATCTAACAACTTTGCCGAACGTTTTAAAATCTGCAAGGAGCTGGCCAATCCTGCCGCAGTCTCTACCTCTCCTGTCCCCTCCCAGGCCCTCTGTAAGGCCGTGGCTTCTCATTTCATCTCTAAAACCCAGGACATCCTGTCTGCCCTCTCGTCCTCTCCTGCTTCTCCATCCACTCTCCCCTCTACCTCCAGCCCATCTGCAGCCACCCCCTCCCTTCTATGCCTTTCCTCTCTTCACCCCAGACAAGGTTTCTAGACAAGTCCGATCTATGAAAGCGTCAAAACAGGTTCTTCCAAAACCATCAAGGACCACATTGACACCCTCTGTCCAGCCTTGGCCGACTTCTGCAACCACTCTTTTGCCACTGGAACCTTCCCTTTCCCCCCTGAAGCACTCTCTTGTGCACCCTCTTCTCAAGAAATCTCAGCCGACCCCTCCAAATCCTTGAGAGTCAGGCGCTTCTCCAAGCAATGAGTTGGGGGCAGATCTCTCTCTTCGGCTGGCGCCTCCCTCTGGAACAGCCTCCTTGCCTCTCTGAAACTTGAGCAGAACCATCTCCGGTTCAGGAAGCATCTCAAGACTTTCATCTTTGCTTCTGCCTTCAGTCTTCCTCTTCCCTGCTGATCTCCTGTCTGATACTGCACTGGTCACCTGGCTACCTTCTGAACCTCGGGCCCAGGTCCCTGCCTGCCCAGTTGCACACCTGCACTGCCTCCTGGCAACCCTCACACTTGGGACTGTATCTGCAATCCTACAGTCCCCTTAACTGCATTTATCAGACACTTGTCTGCACTTAACCCTTGTACTGCCACCTGCTGGCTGCACTTGTTTTTTGATCCTGTGTCTGTGCACTTGCGCTTCCTCCCCTTCCATTTTTCCCCCCCTTCCCTCTCCCCTGCACTTGCGCATCTTCGGTGTCTTGTCATCCCTTTGTTTCCCCTCCCTTGCGTCGTTGCGCCTTGAAACACTAGTGGATAGGCGCGTTATAAAAGTCATATATCACCATAACATAACTGGTAGACTGAGCATTGCTGCTACAGTGTCCACTCGGAACCCCAAGAATTCCATTGTGTGTGCTGGTACTAGTTATGACGTCTCCCAGTTTATCAGGAAGCATGTCTCCTGTAGGAGGTATACTGTTGCTAGCACCTGAACAGTTAGGAACTCCCTGTCTAGGGGCAGTAAGATCATGTTGTCTAGATATTTAATACAAGACTTCGGTCTTGCCACAGAATTGAGATTCGAGAGAACGTTGGGCAGAGAGGTGGTTGGAGGGCGAAGGTAAGCAAGTCACCGTTTTGTAATGCTGTGAATCAAAAGTGGATTAAAGTGACCTAGCCCTCAACTCACCCGCTTTCGGCGGGTGTCACCCGCCTTCAAAGCAGACGAAACACCCGCCAAGTCCCTCATACGCCCATTCACTTCAATGGGCCTCTCTCCCGCCAAAAAGAAAATCGGGTGTTTTCACCAGCCTAGGTGACAAAAAAGGTTGGCAGCTATGAAGTGATGTTACACTCACCATCGTATCTTGATTTGTTACCAGATACAACATACTTGCCAATATTCTGTGACCAAAAAGATGTAGGATTTTTCAAGTTTCAAAAATAATAATTACCATTACAATGACATCACAGGAAAATACAAAACATAAAAACAGCACACATCATGGAAAGATGTTGAAATGTAAAAAATGTATAATTCTGAATGTTAATTGAATACCTTATTGTCGGCAGATGCTGTTACACTCTGCCACTTGCTTTCACTGGTGGTTCACCTAAGGGTTGTCAAGAGTGCAGGACCGAGACAAGTCGCTTTCAGGTCAGTGGATTGGTCTGAATCCAACCAAAGTAATCACCTACCAGTCCGCTGTATAGACAGACTAATTAATGTGTTGCTGAAGCCTGCCTTAGAGTCACATAAATTACTTGCCACTGTAAAAAAGCAGTAGGATCTGTCACTGAAATATGTAGGACTGCTTCAAGCCTGCTGCCTAAATCTGTAGGGTTGGCAAGTATGGATACAACACTTACCTCAAAAAACCCCTTTCCAGAATGTGTTACTAACGGTAAGGCAGCCTCCAGAAGCAACTATAAGGAGTCCGGATTACAAAGCTGTTCAGGACTGTATGACACTCAGTGTTAGTTGGTTCGCTCTCAACCTGTCAAAACGGTGTGGGGCGTGGGATTCTGTGGCAAAGGAATGGTAGTCGAACTCGAATTTATATCGACTTGAAACGGATCAGCGTGAATAAGGCACTTCCAGAATCACGGCCTTTCTCAGACTAAATATACAAGTCTGGTCACAAAGGATTTTATTGTTTTTTACTTGATTGAAACACTTTAGTTGCAAATCGTGGACCGTAAACTGGAAGGAAGGGGCGGACCAATGGACACGGAAAGAGGACAGGAGCGTAAATAGATAAAACCACACAACGCCATTGGCCGGCTGTCCTCCATCAAAGCAAGAATAGTTCATATGTACTTACAAGATTGTCCATGACAGATCTATCGAACATGTTTTTTAAAATATTTGACTGACGTAAACAATGTTTGCAAATCTGTATCGTAAATGAAAGATATATTAGTAACGTTACATATTTAAACTACATGTACTAAACAGTCTTTAGTATGATATCATCCATATAGAGGTATAAAAATTAGTAAATATTAGTGGATAATGTTACTTTTCCTAAAGTTTAACTTATACTAATGCTGGAACGATAGAGTTAGTGGGCCCTTTCAAGATGGCGGTCCAGTCCCCGCTTCGTCGTCCCTGCAGCAGTCCCACCTCGATGACGTACCCGTTGTGCCCTGCTCTTGGTTTCAGTGGACTGGTTACTGATTCTGTTGTGGGGGACCGCAGCTTGGCGGTGAACTCAGCCGGGGTGGCGAGGGAGGAACGCGGGCCGGAGATGGCGCTGGACCCACTACGGGAAGATGAATAAAGGCTGGCTGGAGCTAGAGAGCGATCCTGGTGAGTAGTGGGAGAAACCAGAGTGAAATGGGTGGGGGAAGGTAACTGTCATTGTGCTACACCACCACCTGACAGCTGCTGTGTTTTATTTTGGTGCTCTATGTAGCATCTACTTGTCCCTTTTTGAATGTTTTAGGTCTGTATGAGAAAGTTCACCCCATAATTTTAGATTACGCTTGCTGATCCCATATCTCTCACCCGTTTCTTTTACAGTTTCATTCTCTGTACCAAATCCCCAGCCTGTATAGTTTATTTTCGCCCTTGCCAACCTACTGCTTTGTTGTTTTATAACGTGCCAAATTCCCGTAAATCAGCTTCGTATTTTAGTAGTAGGTAATACGGGTGAGGAGAGGGTGGGGTACAAACATCAAAGTTCCACAGCAAATTAAGAAACCCATCTTGTTTCTTTGGAAAGGGAAAAGGGTACAAAGGACAGCACCGGATGTATATTCCTTGATTGGAGAGAAGAGGTTGGGGATGTAGAAGAAACCGCAAAACAGCAAGGAATACTGGGGCTAGTGTTTTTTTTAATTATTATTATTATTTTTTACAAGTGGGCAGGCAATTATTGCATGATGGCTACAATGAGGATTCCAGGGCACAAGTCCTTAAAATAAATAGTTGGGGAGGACTCGTTAACATGCGCAATGCCACGGGATGTCAGAAAAAAAGATGTAAGTTAACTATACACATTTGTTTCATTTGTCTTTTCCACTCGAAGAAAGTGCACCGGACAAATATCCATTTGCCTCTCACGAGATTAATCCTGAACAACTGAAAAATACCTTAAAAGGCACGTTTCCTATAATGTTGCTGGCAAGTATAGTAGGAGTACAGCTTTTAGACCTAACTACTGTATTTAAATATCTCCTGCAGTGTAAAATCCCAAAGAGAGATTTCAATTTATAGCAAGCAGACTGTCATGTGGATCAGTGACTGACCGATAATCCCCACGATCTTTGGTCGAATTCAGACATTGGCACCGTTTGTAGCTAACTGAACATACTAGAGCAAACGAAGGGAGCAAACCATTTTTTTAAAATTACTTAACCTGGTGGGGCTCTGGGATCTCCCTCTGAATAAAGCAGGGTGCGCAGGCCACTCGTACTTTTGCTCGTCTTGAGACTCTGTGGATTTGAATTTGAATTATTGGATGAAGGTATTGGACTGGAGACTTCAGTTAGGAGCATATGCCCATTCAGTTTTTGTAAAAGCAAAGTCTTCAATTTTACAGAATTGTAAAAATGAGATTTCTGATATGCGCTGATAGTTGTTACATTGTTTTGATCCTAAGGCCGCCGGTATTCGGCCACCATGTATGTTTCTATTGAAAATGGAGGTGGACAGAAATGTAAGTGTTGGCAATATAGAAATGTTTCTGTTAGGGGAGTTTTCTTAAAGTCATCTTGAGGTAAGACTTAAAACCTTCCCAATGCAATATAGGTCTCCAACTCTTGGTATCAGTCTGTACCACTCATGGAACCTTGGTAGAGTGGTGGAGCAGTCAGGCTTATCGTAAGAGGAAGTTGTGACCGGTAGGTAAGTACACTGAACCTAGTTAGTAATGCAATTCAAAGAAACACTTAATACATTTATATAAAATGTATATTTACACAATGGATGTTTTAAAATACTTGGCACATTAAACCAAAACACATAAGATTACTTGTAGATCCTTTTTTAAAGGTCACTGCTTAGTTTGTTAGTGTCTTGTGGTTACAATTGTTTCAGCTTTTGACACTAATGACGGTTCTACTGTATTATCGGTAATGACGCGCACATCCAAAGATATACAGTAATTGTGTTTAGTTTGCAAAACCGCATTTTGGAAGGAAAACAGTTGGTTAGTCAAACAGTAGCAGAGCTTAAGGTTCTAGAGGCAGTTTCTTCGCACACTAAGGCTTTTAAAGGGTAGTTCGCAACCCTAGCTAAAAGGCAGTTCAGAGAGGGCTCAAAGTCTTACAAAGCAGCAGAATTGCAAAAGTTCCTGTGGATACTTTCAGTCTCTAGGTAAGGATACCAGAAGAATAACTCAACAAAATGACTCTCAAAAGGGACACAAGTAGCAGCTTCGGTAAGAGTGGACACCCTGGACATCCCTACATGCACTCCAATGCTCTGGAGTGACTTCTGGGATCAAGGTAAACCATACCTTTTCTCCCCACATACCTTTTGGTTAGAAGAAATGTTTGTGACTGGATTCTACTCGTTGTGGCAGCACTGGACCAGACCTCCGGATTCCCTGATCTGGTAGCGAAAGGCAGGACAATGGACGGGATTTCTCAGCAACAGTCTCGAGGGAGGACCTCTGGCATGAATTTCATCAGCTTCTCTGGTCAGTCTGCAGTTTTGGCGCCTTTTCTGCAGCACCAACAATTCACCCGGTCAATATTCTTCGATTCCTGGAGTCCTGCACTCTGGTGAGGGGACCTGGTTGAGTCGGATTGTGTCCGTGGGGGTTCAACGGGCGCTCAGCAAAGACTTGGACGGATTCGGCCTTGGCAAGACGATGCACTACGATTTGGGGCAGAGGTCTCCTGATATTTGTTTTTTTGCAGCTCTGGAATGCCACAGCACCTCGGGAGATGGCTCAGTTTGTAGTTCGTCTCAGGGCTGGTTGGTTCCACCAGTCAAAGGGAAGGATACATCCTCTTAGGAGTTCTTTCTTCTGTCACATAGAAAACGGGGTCAGGACATCAGTGGTCGCTTAAGTGTTGCAAAGGGTCTGCAGGCGTCTCTGGTCGTCGTCTTCGGTTACTTAAGTTTCCATTGGTCGACTTGCCTTTCACCTCAGGACCTTCACATTTTATTCAGTTTCAGCACACACTATTCTGCAGTCTCTCTTAGCAGCTCACAGAAAAGAGCAGATGGCTGTCCATTCAGGACAGTCAGACCCCCAGTGGAAGCTGGTTCCATTCAGGCACTCGGGCAGAGCAGAGCAAAAAACTCCCCCCTTCAGCCCCCCCAATTCCTGCCTGCCAAGACACACTGGAGCCAAGGGCGGGTCACCCAAGGGTTCCCGCTAAAGGTAAAACACACACACAGATGTTCCACCCCCCCCCACCCACCAGAATGGTAGAAGGGCTAACAAAGAACAACCATGCTAGAAATGGTATGAAAAAGAAAGAAGTCACACCAAGTTGGTACTGAGGTGACCCTATTGTGCACAACCGGGACTGTGAATACAGTCTGCAGTAAGAAATAGCACAATAGTCGGTAGATCATGTCCACTGTCATGATGCCTACCCCCGGAGCACCAGGCCAGGCCCAGCACCCCTGGAAGCAGGCATCATGCCCTCGGGTAAAAGCCCAGCGGCCCCTTATAGGGGCTCTTTGGACTCAATCATGGCGCCTTTGGCGCCAGGCTCATGTTGGACATCAGTCCTGGCGCCATAGGCGCCAGGCTCATAAAGGGAGGTGTTTTGTGCACTTACCTGATGCAGACCATGCTGCACGCTTCAGGCCTCCCTGAGACCTGAAAGGGACTATTTTTTCATAGGGACTATTTTTTCACTCGGGCGTGGCCGGGGAAGGATACATACCTAGTTGGGGAAGGATACATACCTGGGACTTTGGAGGCTATTTAAACCACGCCCAGACAGCAGCTCATGCTTCGCGTTGTTCTGCTTCCTGCAGCTTAACGCTCACCGTGTCTGCTCCTGGACTCCAGCCACGCCCGCCTCGAACCTGGAAGACCTGCAAGGGAGGAAGAGAAGAGAAACGTGAAAACCAAGGACTATTTCAAACTTCTTACCTGCATCCGGAATCTTCTCGCCAGCATCCCTGAAGAAAGACTTCCATTTAAAAGCATTGCGTTGCTCGCTGCAGCGCCACGCTTCACTCACCTGTCCTCGAGACATCTCCCGGCTCCATCGCCGGTCAAGTGGCACAGCGAGTAGAGCGCCCGCTTTGACACCCGTGCAGAGCCTGTTAACGCAGGTTCGAATCCCGGCGGGGCCAAACTCAGCCTTTCATCCTTCCGAGGTCGATAAATGAGCACCACACACCGTGGGTAATAATAAGCAGCGCTCAGATACCTGAGGGTTTGTAGCGCTATATAAAAGCCTAATTATTATTATTATTATTTATTATTATTATCGCGGCTGTCAGCATCGGACGCCACATCTCTGCACCTAGGGGAGAGAGGAAGAAACAAAAGGTGAGCAGAAGGAACACATAAGGAAAGCCTGATTAACAGCCATAATACTTACTGGCTTTTCTTCCACATTTCAGGTCGGCGCCGCCCCGTTGGCAGGTACCGTACCCCGGCCCCTATGGGGAAAAAACAAGAGACATTTCTGGGGAATGATAAGGACATTTAGAGGGATCGCCCTCATCACTACTCACCTCAGCAGTTTAACCCCTCGACGCATCGCCTTCATTCTGCACCTGAAATAAAGGACAGATCACAGGTTAGAAAGACAACATAAAGGGGGCCTCACTTGAACTTTGAACTTTCATACTTATGGCACATCGCTCAGGAAAGTCAAGTGGATTTTGCCAGCGCCATTCTGAAAACCAGTGAAGTAACTGGGCGAACGCGCGCCCCTGCACCAGAAGCAGGATGGAGAGTTCATCCTTCCAAACCATAAGGTGAGCTTAAACCGGGGTTTGGAGGAAGTTAGAGAGGAACGAAGGGGGAAAGGGCGGAGCTAGCACACTATTCTGCAGACTGTTAATCCCCTTTCTCATCTGCAGAAGGATATTCCTATGGGCCAGGCAAGCACGATTTGGAGGTCCTGTCCAATCGGTGTTCCGGGTCCTGCACATCACGCTAGAAGAGGCCACAGCAATCCAGACTAGACCACCGCCCCCGTGGGAACCAGGTGAGCGTTACATCCACTGCCACCAGCCGTAACTAGAAGGTTGTCTATGCGACTAAAAAGTCACAGGAGCAGAGGGCACTCCATATAAGGTGGTGTGTGCCATCTCTCAGAATATAATGTTTTAGGAGAGATACAAAGTATCTCTTTAGCCTTAAGAACAATAGCAATTAAGACTAAATAAAGGAAAACCCTAAGGTTTGCCAGCCCACAGCCCATAAGGAACTGTGGGTTGCAAAACACAGGTGCCTTAAAAGAGATATGGAGGAAAGTGGACTTTATAGCACAGGTAAAACACGGAGAACAGTGTTCCAAAAGACAGAGCCCATAAGGACAAAGGAGTGGAAAAAAGCTCCACTCATTCAGGATTTAAAGAAAAGGGTCCAGAAGTCCAGTAAAAAGTCCTGGGGTTCTCACTAGGAGAGGGGATGAAGCATAAACATGATCTCCTAACAGTATGCAACAGGAAGCTATAATGGGACTAGCAGGGGCTTCTGTCGGGTCGATTTTTGTGGGCAATACAAAATGTCTTGCACATGATTTGTTAGTTCTGAGAGAACCACTTGAAGCATTTCATAGGACATGTGACGGAATCCTCAAGGTTTGAGTTTCCTTTTCGTTTTTTAGTAACTGCAAGTGATGGGTCAGGTCCTTGATTAGACCCATATCATAGTAGTTGCAATAAGCCAGACTAGAAAGAATCTGGGCTTGAACCTCTTCAGTTTTCGTGGCATCTCAAGCTATGGTAAGTTTTGAACATGAGGTGTTGGAAGTTTTTTTGTTTATTCAAAACAAATGCATAAAAAAAACAAGCACATAATTGCAGCAGGAGTAAATATTCCATCTTGCAAGCTAGTAACCAGCCATAGAAGGTCACTCGTACCTCAATTCTACACATAAACGCATCACACCAGTTCTTACTCGCCAAGAGTCAATTATCAGTAGCCAGTAACAAGTACAAATGTTGAGCCCTTTGTGGGTACACTGATGGTAAGTACTTACACTGATGGTGAGTACTTACAAGGGAGACCCCCAAAACATATTTTCCACACAGTATACACTTCATTTATCGAGGATAATGCTCATTAAGTCATGTTCCATTATAAGGTAAGTACAACTGAAATGTATATATAAAATAGTAAGGTGTACACCACCCACACCTTGAATAGAAAAGCTACACAGTTTTTATTAGATGTTAAACTGTAGCAATGGAAATTGCTGTTGAAATCGGCAGTAAAAGCATACATTCTAGACTGCTTCAAAATGATGAGGCACACTAGCAAAACCACTGAAAGATACTTGTGCAGTGCAGCCCTACACCCCGAGCAAGTCCACCCACCCGCCCAAAAAAAAGTCATAGGTAAGTAAGCAGTTTCACTTACTAGGAAGTGGTTTTATTCAGTACAAAAAGTTATCCCATAGGCTAGCACAGGATAAAGTATAGAGGTAAGTGTGTTTATTGTGCTGTGCAGTGTTAAGGAGATACTTGGTTCAGAGGAAAAGGGGTGACGTCACTAGTCTTGAGAGTCAGAATAATTCCACACTAGGTTCCTGCCTCCACATTCCACCCCCAAAGACAAGACTAGGGATTGGTGCAGGTAAGGGCTTTGCACCCTATGGAGATTTAGTCTTAGGGCAAGATGAAGTGTATGCAAGCATTCCCAGAAGGTATCCAGTGATTGCAGATTAGTCAGAAGGTTTTGGGAATTCTACTCGCACCAGTGATTATAGTGAAGAAGTTCATGGGTCGTGGGTGCAGCTGTGTGTTTTCAAGGCCTGGATTTAGTCTGGCAGCATCTGTTCTGGTCTCAGTCCTCCTCGTCATGGACGATGGCTTTAGCAGGACTTCAGGCAGAGGCTTTCCTTTGTCAGGATGCTGACAATAAGCAGAAGACAGAGGACTTATTCTATGGGGGGCTAACTCTGCATGGGCTCCACGAGCAACAGCAGAGCCACAGCGAAGGTGCTCCCATTTATTTATATTATTTTTTATTTTATTTGTTACACGGCCAGACCCTCGGTTGTCACGGCGTGGTTATAAGAAAGCTTAGAGATTAATAAAAAAACATTAACTTGGTTATATTACATCATTATTGAACAGTTGGTGCAAAGATGCAATTTACAAATATTCACAGCAATATGCAGTGGAACGGAATCCTATCTTTAGGTGCTAATATTGGTTGAATAACCAGGTTTTTAGCAGTTTCTTATAAACCGTGAAGGAGGATTCTTTTTTGATATTAATGGGTAGAGTGTTCCAGTGTTTGGGGGCTAGAGTGGTGAAACTGCTGGATGGATGTACACCAAATCCATGGTTTGGCACAGCACAGGTAGAAGCTGGTATAGCAGTTTGAGGCCCAGGTTCAAGATTGGGTCCACTCTCAGGATGTGCAGACTTTCCGGTCTGGAAAAGATCTGCGGGTCCTGTTGGGAGATGGAAGTGCACTATAAAAAGACAAGCAGGATGAAAAACCTATTGTCCCACATGTGCTTTTCTTCTAGGTGATACTCCTCCGATCAGGCGTGTTGGGAAGGTGGCATGGTCTTGTTCAGTCTGCTTCCTTCACCTCTTCAGGAGTGGGTGCTAATCTTCCTGCAGGTTCTTTGTTTATTTATTACATTTGTTGTACGCCCAAACCCAGGGGTATCACAGCGTATTTACATGTATGCTTGAACTTAGAGGTTGCATGTACAAATTACACGTATACTTAGACTTTGTTGTATGTACAATAATTTACAAAGGTACAGTGTATTTACAGAGAGTCGGAGACAGGGGTAGTTAATATTTGTTAAAGAGCCAGGTTTTGAGGAGTTTCTTGAATTTGTCCAGGCACGGCTCATTGATGATGTTGGCTGAGAGTGAGTTCCAAATTCTAGGGGCTGCTACAGTGAAGCTAGAGCTACCTGTTCTTACATTTTTGAAGTGAGGGATCTGTAGATTTACGTTAGTATTGGATCTAAGGGTTCTGGTTATAGCTTTGCAGTTTAAGCATTTATTGAGGTAGATGGGGGGGGGCATCACCTGTGACACATTTGTGTGTGAGTTTTGTGGAGTAGGTGTGACTTTGTCTTGCTGCCATCTCACCGCCGTTCGGTGGCCCCGGCACCCTCCACTTTGGCCTCTGTTGCCAGATCCCTCGGTTCTGTGCTGCAGCCAGCTTGCTGTGCGTTCTGTGGCCTTCAACGTGGGCCAAAGCACCAGCTGAGTGTGGTCTCTTCTCTCCAGGCCACACCTCCGAGGAGTAGGGCTCTCCGTGTGGCTCCTCTGGTCTTTCTCTTCCCATCCACTTTGGTGGAGCAGATTTCCCTCCTCCGCTCCAACAATGTAAATAAAATGGCACTCCCTCCTTTGTGATAGCTATGGGGTGGTCTTATGTCCTCCTCTCTGGGGTGCGTTAAGGACGGTGCCGGAATAGGGCCAGAAACCGTACCAGTCATGGATTTATAGTGCAGTAACTCATTATGTGTCATTTTCCATATAACCACATATGTTAATGTATTTTTTTAGACAAGGGAGGATAACGCATATCCTTATATAGGGATTGCCTATCCTCTAAGAGGGGCTCACACCAAGTGGGATTCTGCTTATCCTGTCCACTAGACAGTGTTAAGCTTAGCAGGCTCACCTCCCTAGTCCCAAAGGGACTGGCTCCCCCTTGAGGAGAAGGGACCAATTCCCTGGATTCATCCTAGTCCTCTCAGATTTGATTTGCAGTGGTCGAATGTAGAACACCTCCAAATATTTACCAGATCCATACAATGCTGTTTTGCGGTGACTCCAGCCCACTTATCAAGGAACATGCACTGTTCAAACTGAGGTTATTCAAACCCGAATAACCAGCTAAAGGACACTTTTTTTATGTCCTTTAAGGTGAGGATGTGGATTAGGGTGTCTGGAGTCCCTGAGCACATCCTCAACAGTTCCATGCACACAGCTGCCCTACAGAGCCTGGGAAGTAGTGTGGCCATTCCTACCTCTGAAGTGGAGGAAGACTGCCAGACGAAGGCAATGTTTCGCATAGACCAGACTTGAAATACAAGGTAGCCATTTTGGCCACGGTAGTAGCCAAAAGTCAAATTTTCCGTTCAAATTAAAGGTGCACAGAATTTATAAAATTAGATACACTTCTACTAGCCTGTATTGAACACACTGTAAAAAGACTGTGCAATAAACTTTTTAGTGGACAAGACGTGGGCCATAGGGTCACTGTGCACATGGATCCTTAAGGGATGTTGTAGTACTAGCCAAAAGGTAGAAATGGGGGACAGGGTCCCCCTGTACTGGCAGCTGTGGTGAATGACTAGCACTTGTCCCTGGCAATGAGTTGCTGAAACAAATTGGGTGGACAAAACGCCTCCCTTGGCAAAAAAGGGTCAGGGAAAATAAAGAGCCAGCAAAGTTGTTGAGGGTCTTATAAAGAACAGGCTAAAAAACAGCAAAAGGTGTATTATTTTTTTTTTCTTCTTCTTACTGGTGTGATTGGTGGCAGATCTTCCAGGCTGGGCTGCATCAACGAGTCTACAGGATGGAAGCAGTGGGGGTAACAGTGTTGTTCGGAGCATTGCTGAGAGAATGTGACTTGTGAGTATGGACTATTCCAACCAAGACGAGTAAATTGTGCAGGTTAAGGGCCTGGCTGTGTGCAGGGAAGTTAAACAATTATTACCATATGCAGGATCAACAATGTGAAAATAGAGGGGCTTCAGAGGCTGGGCTCCTGAAAGACTGTGGAAAAGCACAGAGAGAAAGCATAAGGCAACAATCGGAGCACAGAGAGAGAAAGCATAGGGCAACACTGAGAGTAAAGAGACAGTGGATAGTTGGGTAAAAGGACAGTAAACGTGTGAAGAAAGCTGGGGATGAGTGGGAGGGAACCAGCCTAGTAGCTCTAGTTGGTAAACACTCACATTGCTTCACAAGAGTGTGCTCCTGTTGGCTGGTGTTGTATGGTGCCATACTGGTAGTGGTGCAGGCAGAGGATGAGCCCAGTGAATAGGAAAACGGGTGTAGCCCCTAACCCAACTGTCCCTTACTGCAAATGTGCGAGGCTGTCGTGTTTCTGGCATTCCATCTTCTTTGCCTGTGTATGCTTCCCTTTATTTCATTGTGTGGTGTAGGTGGTCTTGCGAGTCTTTACGTTTAGGAAATCTGTCAAGACCTGTCCCTTTTTGTAAGATGCCTTTTGTGACTTCATTTTAGTGCCTACTTGTTTTGTGACTTCTTTTCTAGGTCTACTACTTTGGCGACCCAGTGCATTCTTTGCGCCTAAAAACAGTTTGGTTTGGTGTGCTTCTCCAATGCATTACAAAAAGTCAAACCAATCACCCTGTTTTCTAGCATTCAATCAAATGGGTGGCGCTCTGAATACAGCGTCATGTTCCTTGGACTACCTGTAGCAGGCTCCTTTCAGATGGGAGCATTGAGGCATTCAGATATAGCAAAGCATTTCAAATGGAATTCTGCCATGCTCTTGAAGGATTTACGTTGTTTTCTCACTGTGTTTAGTGGCATCTGACACATTCTTTAGAAAACTATACAATGCAGGGTCATTGGCTTTGCGTCTTACAAGAGGAAGCAGAGGGAAGCGGAACTAGTTAGTCTTGAAAATGCATCCAGACTGGCTGAAGAACAATATATTTGTTCTCCTTCTGTTACCATGTCTTTTATGAAAATTGCTAAGCGCTTCCTTGATTGTGTGCTGAATTCTAGGGCTGGGAGAGATTCGTTTTATACTAGATAGGCTTTTTGGGAACAGGCTAAGAAATCGGTACACTATTGGCAAACCAACTGAAAATTAAGGAGAAGGGTAGACCAGTGCTTTTTGTTGTGGATGATGAAGGGTCGATTTTGAGAAGGAGAGAAGATATTTGTGATGCCTTAAGGCGGTTTTATGTCTTCTTGTATAGTGATGACAGGCATACAACTGAATTGCCTGTGCATGACTATTTTAATCGTATTGACTAACTTCGTCTAGATGAAAAAGATGAATTTTGTCTTGATACAGAAATATCCACTCAGGAAGTTGTGGACTCTATGGAGAGGATGTCACCAGGGCCAGATGAGTTCCCGGTTGATTTCTATAAAACCTTCACCCACATTCTTGCACCTTTTCTAGCGCAATTTTATGCAAAGATTGTTAGGAATTAATCTGTTACTGATTCTATGCGTTCTGCGTTGATTAGTTATTCCTAAACCGGAGAAGGATCATTCTGATTGTGGTAACGTTTGTCCGATATAGCTACTGAGCGCAGTCAAAAATGTATGGTAGGAGACTCAATTGTCTGCTGTCAAAACTGGTCCACAGGAATTAAATTGGGTTTGTTATTGGTAGGAGTAGTTATGATAATCTGAGTGCTGTTGAACGTCGTGGACCATAAGAAACCTTCTGTAGATGCTTGTGCGGCTGATGCCGAAAGGCTTTTGACAGGGTAAATTGCATGTATCTATGACAAGTTCTGCTTAAGGTAAATTGTGTGCCCACGATTTTTTCTGCTTTTTAAAGCTTTGGGTAATGGTGCAAGGGCCGTAGTATCTGTGAATGGCTGCACGTCAGAATTCTTCAACATTCAGAGGGGTAAACGTCAGGGTTGCCCGTCATCACCTTTACTGTTTGATTTGTTTATAGAACCGCTAGCTGTTGTGCGTAGAACGCACCCAGACATAAAGGGTATTTCGGTTGGAGATTGCACTTCGGAAGTGTTTCTATATGCTGATTAACTTATTGGTGTTGATTTGAGACCCAGAATTCTCTTTTCGGGAGTTGATGGTGGTGTTGCATTTATTTGGCAGAGTCTCGGATTATAAGGTTAATGTCTCTTAAGAGCTCATTTTCATGTCATATAATCTTGTTCGATGTAGAGTGTTGGGGTGGTCAGGAAAGGTCCTCATGATGAACAGCGGTTCGTGTTTCACATACCATATTTGTGACGGCGGGTGTGCAGCGAACTGGCCGCGATGTTGAATTTCCATATGTATCAATTGAGTTAAATATGAATGGGACATGTCACTTTAGTGTTACTTTTTGTTTGAATTGATACATATCAAGATTGGCACGTGCATAGAAAGGTAAAATGCTAAAACCCGCCAAATGAAATATAAATGCGATTGAGACATGGTGTGCCATGGAATGCCCAGAAACAGGCAAGGACGGGGAGGCCTGTCCTGATGAACTCTCTGCAAAGGAAGAGATAATATTTAATAAACATGTATGCATACTGAGGAACATGCAGAGGGAATTTATACATTGGTGTAGTGAGCTTTTATGAATTTATTGAGACTTTTCAGCCAGCAGTTCGTGCAGTGAATTTCAGGTGGCTGGGAAAATCTAGTTCTGCAGGATTGAGGGCTTGCGAAATAACAATGGTAAACCAAGCAGATGGTCAGCCGTTGAACAGGACACACTATTTATGGCTTGGTAGGGAGGCAGATGTAATGTCTTTAAGTGCATTGAAGTTTCGCATAGGGACCCGGCCATTTGTTTTGACCAGCAATAAATATGGGGTGAAATAACGCTTGAGGCTGAAGTGATAGATACCCAGGAGTTTCAATTGTATTCTCAGATGTGCCATGCGTGTTGAAATGGTAGTCATTATAAATTAGATTGTTCAGGGATGCCAGTAAAAGTTGAGTCGGAGAAGATGGTTATCGCCAGTTCAAAGGGAACTTGTTTGTTTCTGCTTTCCTCATGTTGTTGGAGTATCCATTTGCAATTACGATTAAGGTTAAAGGGCTTGGGCCAGTTGTTACTTGTAATGAATTATATTTGTACAACAAATTGTCTGTGTGCTGATGTCATGACCTAGCACAGACCAATCCTAAAAGGAGGTGTGTTCTGCACATGAGCTAAAGATGGTAGTTAAGATAACGGCTACCAATGAGAATGGAGTGGCAAAAATGTATATAATGTGTCAACCTATGTGATTCGGCGAGACTTGGGTTAGTTTGTCTCTGCAGTGTCATCTAGCTCCTCCCCAGATGATTGTACAACAAACTTGCTTTATGTACGTACGTGCACTTCTTAAGTGGTGGGCCTGCTTTGGGTTACGTAATTAGGGGCCTGTCCCCACAAGAGCGGAAGTTATGGGCTGATGATGGATTCAGGTATTTGGGTATTCGGGTTGCTTGGGATGTTGACATGCTCCTTGTTCATACTATCGGACTTAAACTTGCGGAGATCTGTGTGCTGTGTCGTAAGGGGAGGGTACTTTGAATTTAACATTTTGGGATGAAGTTGGCACAGTTAAAATGACGCTGCTCCCCAAGTTGTTGTATGTTTTTAGCATGCCCCCCCCCCTTCTACTGTTGGGTAAATTAGTTCAGGAAATAAATTGTTCAATAGATTTATATGGGGAGAAGGTGGTATGCTGAAAAACACCTGGGATGCTTTGGATATACTAGTATAAGATGATGATATACTGCTTTCACGCTGCATACAATACGACACTAGCTCGTGGCATCATGTTGATTGTCTGTCTGCGTCTCTCTGACTCCGCTAGATTGTTTCCTTTACATCGAAATACGGCTTCCGGTTAGCTTGACTCCACAGTCTATTAAACCTGCTTCAAAAGAATTCAAAAGGAGTAATGAGATCCGGAGGGAAAATGATTTGCTCTGTGTGGATTCATGTCTGTGGAAGAACCCAGCTGTGTAGAATGATAATTGCAATCTTTCCTGTATTACTTGGCAAAGAGTTGGCATTTGGTGACTGTGCCAAGTCTATGATGTCCAACGTATGCTTGAGTTCTTGCTTTTCAAATGGAAGCTGAAGTTGCCAGAGGGCTGACATTATCATGCTTTGAAGAATCTTCTTGGTGTTATTTTCGCCCCCAAATACTAGTGTGCATGGTTCACCTACGGTTTTTCATTTGTCTAAGAGAATGTCTCTTTCTACCTCCCTGCTCTATAAACTTCATACACCTTCTGGATTCAACTAGGCGTCTCCACATGGTAGGGTCAATTGGTAGGGATTCAGACCTAGGTTATAAAATGTCTGATCTTGAATGTAATTGGATATGCGCGGTTCACAGCAGGTTTAATGTTGACTTGGAGCTGCGGTTAACACAGAGGATTATTTATTACTCCCTGTGGCGCGGTGTGTCGCTGTGTGTTTGGTGTTGCTGGCGGAGGACGTTATGCTCAGGAGACTCTACTATATTTTCGGTTCTGGAGTAGGAGCACAGGACACTAAAAAAATAAAAAAAAGTTAAGCATGGAACGTGTGCAGGCTGTGTCGCTGTTTGCTTGTTGTTTCGGCACAAGAGTGGATGGAAAGTTTCCTCCAGATTCCCGAATCTACAAGGTGATAGGCTCTGAGCAATCCACTTATTCTAAGAACAGTTAGCGCCCCTCCTGGTTTTGTGTATTGTCTATGTGCACATAAACTCCCAATAAATCATAAGGAAAGACTGTTTCGCCTGAGGGGAACTGGGGACAAGGTTGCTACTCCCCAAGTTAGCTATCAAGGACACAGGCACACTCAAGGCCCCTCCCTTGACTAACTGTCTCTTGACTCCTGTTATTGGCGGCTTCTAAAATTATATTTTTGCGACGGCATAGTCTCCACGTACATTTACAACAGAGGAGTGTGCCAATGTATGGCTTGTTTTGACTCCTGGCATTGGCGACATCAGTGTTTACATTTACGTGACTATTATATACATTCGGCCTGGGATTGAAGTGCCTCCCCGAGGTTTACAATTCTATGGCGCATATGGGCTTAAAGCCTTTTGAGTTGACCGTTTGTATTAACTATTGGATTGATTTGCATTTCTCTAACACACAGTGACTGCGGGGTCAGTAACTGTGTTATCTCTTTACCCTTTGAGCTGAGTGTCGGAGGTGCTGCAAAAGTGACATGGCGGAAGTCACATGTGTTGGACTTGGAAATCGGAAATATGTCTCGTCATCCTTTAGTGAACTGATACGCAGATACTAAACGTGCACATCCAATCATACGACCTGATGTCTACTCCATTGCATGTAATGATTCTTTGTGCACCTTTGACACATAAGGAAAGTAATAGTTCTCCAGTCAAGGTGCCAATTTTGATGAATTCTGCTACCACTTCTGCTCAAGTACTTAGTTCGGAAGAGGCCGTGGGGGACTGTTTGAAAACTCCTACATGTGCAATGAAAAATATGATGGGTAGGGGTAAAAGGTCTGTTAAATTACACATCAATTGTGCCATAAACGCCATTCAACATCCTCCATCCCAGAGTCTGGAGAATTCAGTGATTCTCGAAGTATCCTTTCTAAAACTGTACAAAGATATGTAACTCTTGCAGATGGCTAGATCCATATTGATGTGTCAGCAGGCGGAATCTCCTGTGACGAATCAGAGGACCAATTTAGCCTCTTTGGGATTCAATATTCCCCAACAGGAGGCAACTAAATGCAGATTTTTTTTAATGCCCAAGAGTACTAATCGCCAAAGCCATACAGCAATTTGAGCTAACAACGATTTGATGGGGGCAGGCTCAATCTCAGCTTTACATTTGTTCTTGGAATCTATGTTCAGATTATATGATAATATTGAGGAGATTGTAGCCACCAATGCAGACAAGCTGGGGGTCTCATGAGGGGGAGGGGCATAACATTGGGGTTGGCACCTGTCTGTTATCATCTGTGATTAATGTAGAGTCCATCCTTGATGTGGAAGTGAGCAGTAATTGGTATGTGAACAGCCCAATTCTGGGCCGAGCCCTAATACATTGTCTGCTTTGGTCACGTGTATTACGCGACTAAGTGCATCTCCAGTCCTGTTTGACTATAATCTATTTAACACTTGTAAGGGTGCTATTACACACTCATTGGATCACACTAATACCCCGTAATAATGACACCTAAAAAAACAAAGAATAATGCATAATGCTAGGAAAAAGAAAGCAAAAAATCAGCCTGCTCTGAAGCCGACATCTCGTAGCTCCTCTTTAAAATTCTTAAGGCAACTTCCTTTCGGTTACGCTATAGTAGATCTTAAGACGTAAGATCCTATTGTGATGGATGCCATGCCAACCAAAGTACATTTAGTAGCCAATTGTGGAGGAGGGGGAGGTAATACAGCTAGGATCTACATGGAGCGGATCCCCATACTAGCATGGAGAATATTCAGCACGATCGGATGAGTGAGGGCAGTGGGAGTAATAATAGGACCCTGTTTTCCCTTCCAGAGATATCTATCTCTAAATTGGTCAAAGGTAATCAGTCTAAAATTACCACTTTCCTAATATTGGCTTAAGATATAGCTTCAGCAAGGAAGCAAAACGTATCTACTGGAAGGGAACATAGTGGACCTCATACGGGATCAATAAGTGCTGTCCCAACAATACTACCTATTGCAGATCCGATTGGGAATGAACAGAGTATGGCTCTCATGGGTGCCAATATCATAGTGCCAACTATACGATCAGCGGTAGATTTGACTATACTCGCACCTTTAACATTGCTTGTTTGTATTCTGTTGCATCCTTCGGAGATCACTTTAGAGACTCAGAGGACTGAGTCAATACCAAAGCAGGCAATAGAACAAATGTCAAAAGGTGGCTTCCCAAATTCTAGCCTAGGATACCAATATGGCCATGCATTGGCAGACCAGACTAAACCAACTGAAGATATTGGAGATATTTAAAATAAATCCCTCCTCTTAGAGCTTTGATCTCATAGGATATAGATCTGATTTAATTGCCGTTGATTAATAACGATAGGATTGTCTCCCATTTCCAGTCAGAATTTGTGGCCAATATTTTATCTGGGAACAACAGAGTTAACTTAAGTGCCTAGGATATGGTTTGGTAGAATTGAATTCTACCGATGTAGACAAATCTTTATTTGTTAGCATTGGCGACACACCCCTGCATGCTCAAACCAGAAGAAATAAAGCCCACGAGGGGAAAAAGGCCCAAGACACTCTTGGAAGGGTAACAAGTATTTATTTCCACAAAAATAGGAATGCATCAGCAAAGAACTCTGCTGCCACGAAACGTTCTCAGGTCCGTTGGCATGTGCTGTACATTATAAGCACAAACGGCGTCACTAATTACGTCATCATATATAGTGCAATTCTACAGTACGGATTGGCAGAGGCCTATAGATGTAGGGCCTGCTCCATATGGAATGCCAGGCCATTTGTCCATCTTCATCTTTTTTCAAGTGGGTGCCGCTGGGCTCATCATCCATTGTGAGCATACCTAACAATGAATTGGCTACGCGGACACACAATCCTTAATCATACGATTGTACCAATGCACCTGACAGATACATGGATGCACTGGGGGGGGAGGTGGGGCAGGTCACCACAACGGGCAAACGCACCACACTCATTCTCAGACAGATCGGCAACCCCCAAGGTCCTCTACCTTAGTTTTGAGCTATAACTCTGATGCCATCCTGGTGCGAGGCCTTGTAACTTTTTGAACAATAGAAGGGGTTGTGGATCTCTCCGACCTGGCCAGGGTGGTTGTGGTTTTCGCGCTCACGCAACGGGCTTAATGCTAACATGCAAAATACTGTTCGCCGCGCTTGGACCTGACTTCACACCCGCATCTACCATATAGCTTGTCTTGCATGCACTAAGGTGATGGCGCACCCCTCTTTATGTGCACCCCACTGCTCCCTGGTTGTGCTCTATTAGCGTCTAGTTCTTGTTCGGTATCGCCTAGGGCAGTGGTCTTCAAACTTTTTATGCCAAGGCTCCCCTGAGCTAAATTGTTCGGGACCCCCTTGCCCCGCCGCTCTGTGTTGATTTTATTTTTTTATAGAGATAGCTGCAGAATGCGTGGTGCCATAATTCTGAAGGGATATGTTGTTGGGGAGACATTCCAAGACAGTAGGACATTCACTTCAATCCAAACATAGAAACCGTGCAAGTAACAGAAAATTGTCCAGTAGGGCTTTTATTTTCTCAAAATACATTCCTATTAGTATATTCAGCATAAGGCACTTTGATTGTACAGAGCAAGTACTAATGGGAAGGGTGGGCCTGTCTCTCTGCAGAAAGTGAGTCAATGTGTGGCTTTATTTTTGAGACTGCCATCCTGAGATTGTCCTCCACTTCCAGGCTTGTGTGGTATTTTGTTGTCAGTACAGCCAATGCAGAAAAGCCTATTTCGCACAAGTAGGAAGACCCAAAGGGTAAGGGACTGTATAGCAGACCATGCCAACGTAGGATACTCCAGGATTACCTTCAGCCAAAAGTCACCCACTGCAATGTTCCTAAATTTAGATTACAGAGTAGTGTCTGACTGAACCTCAATCAGCTCCTCCTCAGCATCAAATGGAAGATGCACCACCTCCTCTGCCAGAAAAGGCTGCATCACCCAGTCATTAATTCCAGCATTTTCTTCAGGGAAGTATTTATCAAAGTTGGACCTTAATGTTGTTAGGTGACTTGTGATTGGTTCTAGGACATGCAGCAAGTTGTACTCTGTTTCCTCAATTGTTTCTGCAAGCAATGGGAACTGAATTGCTACCCCAGCTCCAATTGTTCTTTTCCTGAGGTCTAGCTTCCTCTTGAAGGCAAATACTTTTTTTAATTAATTGTAAATGAATTGGAATTGGCTCCTTGCGAAGCCATATTGAGGGTATTTAGCTTATCGAAAATATCCCCAAGGTATGAAAAAAGCACAAGCCAGCGGGGATCACACAGAATGTTTGCTTTGCCAGTGTCCACATCCAAAAGGAATTGCCGGGACAAATGGCACTAATGAGGATTCCTGTATACTTTGCATTAAATCACAGAGCATTTCAGGACTATAACAGTTATCGGCGATCTGTACATTGATTTTAAAAAGTCTGTGATGAAAGGATTGTATGTGTGTATCTCTAAATGCATAACTGATGCATGGCTTGGTGTTCACATTCCGGTTCACAATACTCACCCGAACATTAAAATGTTTGTAACCATACATGCTCATTTGGACAGCTTATGTTTTTGGATGCATGTTTAAAATGGCTGCAACATCAGCAACTCAAATGGGGTACAACGGCTCTTTTGCTTCTTGTTTCTGAAGAATTTTAGAAGAGGAAGGGCTGGGTCTCAGTGTGGGCATGCCCAACCCCAATACAGAAACTTATTTAGGGAATTATATGTAAAGACGGGAGAGGATACCGCACAAGAGAGACCCAATAAACAATGCAAGAAAAGGCTACACAGAAAAAGTTCTACCCCTTTCAAACTTTAGCCTGGCCAGTAACAAGCTGATGAAGCGTTTTAAACAAACCTGGCTTCTGATGCGTGGTATAGGGCCCACAGTTCATCAGCCACTACCTCCTCACCATTGCGCAGGCCTCGGGGATTATTTCAGCAAAAAAGAGCAGGCCCATGCTTTAACAGAGCTGGCATTAGCATCTCTTATTAGTGCAGGCCTGCAGCTAGTGCAAATCATGGTGTTGCAGTGTAGAAAGGGCGTTTGGCCTCGTGGAATTACAATTTGAGGCAACCTCTTTGATTGCTTTATGTGTTTAAGTGTGGGCCCAGTATGGCATGCTCGTCGGTCACATAAATTAAAACAGTCCAGTGTGCTCTTGAATGGACATTGGGCACATCAAACAAAAACATGTATATGTGCTGTTACGTAAGGGAGCACCACACAAATCATTGCTGCACAGATCACTGCATTGATTTGCCATGGACTTCTGTCTGCATGGTGATGCACAATGAACTCCACTTTCCTAATCAAGGTGCCAAGTGACCTTTAGTTGAGAACAGAAGAAATCCAAATCTTGGAAAGCTGCGTCCCCTGCACACTGTCAATGAGGCAATAAGCCTAAGGAGATGTAAAAACAGGTCTGACTGGTTTCAAGAAGACTCTTTGTATATTTTACACACATACAGTGTGTACAATTTTTAGAATGACCGTGATATGTAGTTCTATACATCCAAAGAATGACATACAATGATTCTGTTAGTTTTTGGAGGAAAAGATGTCTTCTCCTTTTTTATTATTTTCAGGTTGGCCCAACTCGTTTCGAGATTCATACTCTCTTCATCGGGCATAAACCTTCAATCATTCTTTCACTTTAATCTACAAATAATTAATCAAACATTAATTACTTTTTACAGAAGGTCAAAAGAAGAATAATTAACCAAGTTAAATCACTTTTTATAAAAAACAGACAATTCTTAAAGAGGGGCATCCCCTTACAAGTTCCTCAATGAACCTGACGTTGCTAGGGTACAATTGTTAAGAGTGCAATGATTTGATTCATGTTGTAAATTTGGTACCGAAATATTATGTCATGTGAGACCAAGTTTGAGAATAATGTAGTTTTAACAAGATTTCTACACATTAAGAACCTTTAATTTACATGGATATGCTATCTTGAGACATAATAATGCCTAGAAAAAATTCAAATCAATAAATCGTGCCTGAATATAAAGTAGGGAAGAGATGGGGAGAAGGAGAACTCGTCCTTCTTCCGGTAAGATAGTGGATAGAAGTCCACGGAGAGAGCAGTGGTTGCTGAAGGTAGTCTAGTCAGGAAGCTCCGTTCTCCTATGGGAGAATAAGAGCATAAGTGCCTGCAGTCCATCTAGGCTTAAGTAATAGCCCTATGATGTGAAAGAGAACTTACTTTCAATTAGATGATAGAAGAAGCAACAGTCTACGGCAGGATTGCGGTCAGGAAGCCCAGCTCTCAGACCACATCTGCCACGGACTGTTTATTTATACTCAATGATGGAGCCGTGACGCCACTCGCGCATGCGCGAGCGGCGTCACAACAACCATGACGTCACTCGCGCGAGCGGCGTAATGTCAGGAATACGTGTGCGCGGGCGGCGTCAATGACATGTCACCCGACACCCTGTAATCAATATGAAGGTAGTAGACAAGACGTGATAACATAACTGTTGTCACGCGCTATTCAGGTCTGTGAAAGTAGAATGTTATAAAGGCTCACTATTTACTGTGTCTCTATGAAAAAAATGAAGAGAAGTAATCTAAAAGGTATTATGTTGCATGTCAAACTTCAAAACGGCTAAAGTTGCATTAATGAAAAAGATAAGAACAATGGTTTGATCATTGCAATAAAAATAATCCAAGTACACTGGAGAGCATTGTTGTGATTCATTGTTGACTATCCAACTTTTACATATCAACATTTCAAAGAAAAGGAAGAACAGACACCTG
The DNA here is from genome assembly GCF_040938575.1 of Ambystoma mexicanum. Lineage (NCBI taxonomy): Eukaryota > Metazoa > Chordata > Amphibia > Caudata > Ambystomatidae > Ambystoma > Ambystoma mexicanum. The sequence goes on from NC_090923.1 coordinate 550,885,057, forward strand.
TACAAATTGTCTAACCCAAAAACGGAAGGGTGTACAATCTATTGTCAATACCATCCTAAAAGGTGTTCTAATCAGGGAATCCTAGAAACAAATTATCAGTTACTAAGGCAAGCATTGTGTGATTGTGAAAAATAGCCATGTTTACAGAAATGGACCTACATAATAGTCCTCATTAAGGCTCAGTGGGGTCATTGCATCAAGTTTATTTATCCAGAACAGTTCTCTCTGGGCCAATAGTTTAGGTAGATTACCTCCCAGGCTGAGGGGATGTAGAACCTCCAGAATCACTAATCTCATTTGACAGACATTGTGTCTTGAGTCACGGAAATGTCTGAACACTGGTGATTTTATGTTCTGTGTCCTGATGCACGATTTGTGTTCCGTCCATCTATCCTTTGCCCTTCTGTTTGTCTTGCCGACATAGTATTTCCCGCAAGGGCAGCGAATTGCGTAGATGACATTTTTGGTGTCACATGTTGCGAAGTGCTTCAACATGATTTTTTTACCAGTATGCGGGTGACGGATGTGGTCTCCTTTAATTAGGTTATTACAATGCAGGCAATGTAGGCAAGCAAAAGTGCCAAATTTTGGTTTACTTAGGGTCTTCTGTGTTGTTGATTTGCTCCTTTCCGCTCTTATCAATTGGTCTCTGAAGTTCTTTCCACATTTATAGCCCATCATTGGGGGATCTGGAAATAAATTGGATAAGGTTTCATCTGATTTAATCAAGTTCCAGTTTTTATGGATGATTCGCTTAATTTGGAAAGTTTGGCTTGAATATTTGAGCATATGTATCAGATTTTTTCTTCTTTCTTTAGATTGGCCTGTAAGAGTACATTTCTGTCATGTGTCTTAGTGCGTATGATGGCTTTGTCGATAATCTCTGGAGGAAATCCTCTGTCTAAGAATCTTTTCTTCATGGTATTGTATTCTTCTTGTAGTGTGTCCGTTTCAGAGGTAATTCTTTTGAGTCTTAACAACTGACTGTGTGGTAAATTGTCTTTGAGATGTTTAGGGTGATGGCTTGCATGATGCAGACAACTGTTCACATCTGTGGGTTTACGGAAGATCTTAGTTTTCATATGCGTGCCAGTATATTCCACTGTGACATCTAGGAAATTAACCGCAGGTTTACCGATATCCATTGTAAAGCCAATTCTTTGGTTACAGGTGTTAAGGTAGTTCCAGAATTCAAGTAGTTCCGCTTCTGTAGCTTTCCAAATATGTCGGCGATGTATCGTAGCTAGGTTTGTATCTTACACTGCCATCTGAGGTTGTCCAGTACGTGTGTTTTTTCAAAGTGGTACATAAAAATGTTGGCATAGGATGGGGCTACTGACGACCCCATAGAAGTACCTGAGATTTGAAAATAGTATTGTCCGTTGTACCTGAAATAATTGTTATAAAGTATGATATGTAGCAGTTCTAGTGCGAAGACTTTGTTGATGTTCACATCTCCGTGAGTCAGTAGGAACCACTCCATGGCTTTTATACCTTCCGAATGAGGGATGGAAGTGTATAAACTATTTACATCCATTGTAAACAGAAGTACAGTCTCATCCTCCAACTGTAGTGATTGTAAGCTCCTCAGGAAGTGAGTGGTGTCTTTAAGATATGTGCTGATCGATTGAACTGCCGGTTGAAGAGCAGTATCTAAGTAGATGGCAAGCGGTTGGAAAATGCTGTCTGTCCCAGCGACAATAGGACGGAATGGTGGATCATTCAAATTTGTATGGATTTTGGGGAGTCCATAGAACACCGGCGTGACGGGATGTTTTTGAAGAAGGTATTCTGCTGTTTTTTCGGAGATCCAATTCATATTTCAAGCCTTGTCCACAGTTGTCTGTATAATTGAGATAATTCCCATGACTGGGTCGTTGTCTAGTGGTTTATAAGTCCGCAAATCTTCCAGTTTCCGACATCCTTTGTCATAGAGTGAGGTATCCATCAGGACGAGTGCTCCACCTTTGTCTGCCTGTTTTAGTGTCAACGTGGTATCTTCTGCTAGTTGTTTTATTAATTTCAGTTGGTGTTTCCTGATATTGCATTTCCTAGTGCGGGCATATTTCAGACGTTTCAAATCTTTCATAGTTCTTTGTTTAAACAGGTTAATGAGAGGGTGATTGACTTGGGGATGGAATGTACTCTTGTTCTTTAACTCCAGATGTCTTGGCGTGTCTTTAGATCGTATATTCTCCTCTATGTTGTTAAAGAATACCTTCAATTCCATTTTCCGTATGAGTTTAAACAAGTTCACTTCTTCTTCGAAGAACGAGGTAGAATTTGTTGGAATGAAGGATATTCCTAGGTTGAGTGTCTGAATTTGAGCAGAAGTCAGCAGTTTGGATTAGCGGTTTTAGGATGGTATTGACAATAGATTGTACACCCTTCCGTTTTTGGGTTAGACAATTTGTACAGGTGTCTGTTCTTCCTTTTCTTTGAAATGTTGATATGTAAAAGTTGGATATTCTGGATAGTCAACATTGAATCACAACAATGCTCTCCAGTGTACTTGGATTGTTTTTATTGCAATGATCAAACCATTGTTCTTATCTTTTTCATTAATGCAACTTTAGCCGTTTACACCATTATTTTGTGGCAGTAGGCTGTTGAAGTTTGACATGCAACATAATACCTTTTAGATTACTTCTCCATTTTTTTCATAGACACACAGTAAATAGTGAGCCTTTATAACATTCTACTTTCACGGACCTGAATAGCGCGTGACAACAGTTATGTTATCACGTCTCGTCTACTACCTTCATATTGATTACAGGGTGTCGGGTGACATGTCATTGACGCCGCCCGCGCACACGTATTCCTGACATTACGCCGCTCGCGCGAGTGACGTCATGGTTGTTGTGACGCCGCTCGCGCATGCGCGAGTGGTGTCACGGCTCCATCATTGAGTATAAATAAACAGTCCGTGGCAGATGCGGTCTGAGAGCTGGGCTTCCTGACCGCAATCCTGCCGTAGACTGTTGCTTCTTCTATCATCTAATTGAAAGTAAGTTCTCTTTCACATCATAGGGCTATTACTTAAGCCTAGACGCAATTCACGCACTTGTGCTCTTATTCTCCCATAGGAGAACGGAGCTTCCTGACTAGACTACCTTCAGCAACCACTGCTCTCTCCGTGGACTTCTATCCACTATCTTACCGGAAGAAGGGCGAGTTCTCCTTCTCCCCATGTCTTCCCTACTTTATATTCAGGCTCTATTTATTTATTTGAATTTTTTCTAGGCATTATTATGTCTCAAGATAGCATATCCATGTAAATTAAAGGTTCTTAATGTGTAGAAATCTTGTTAAAACTACATTATTCTCAATCTTGGTCTCACATGACATAATATTTCGGTATCAAATCATTGCACTCTTAACAATTGTACCCTAGCAAGGTCAGGTTCATTGAGGAACTTGTAAGGGGATGCCCCTCTTTAAGAATTGTCTGTTTTTTATAAAAAAGTGATTTAACTTGGTTAATTATTCTTCTTTTGACCTTCTGTAAAAATTAATTAATGCTTGATTGATTAATTATTTGTAGAATAAAGTGAAAGAATGATTGAAGATTTATGCCCCTGATGAAGAGAATATGAATCTCGAAACGTGTTGGGCCAACCTGAAAATAATAAAAAAAGAGAAGACCTCTTTTCCTCCAAAAACTAACAATCATTGTATGTCAGTTATATGTAGTTCAATACATCCAAAGCATGTCATTCTAAAAATTGTATAGACTGTATGTGTGTAAAATATACAAAAAGTCTTCTTGAAACCAGTCAGACCTGTTTTTACATCTCCTTAGGCTTATTGCCTCATTGACAGTGTGCAGGGGACGCAGCTGCTTTCCAAGATTTGGATTTCTTCTGTTCTCTAGCATATTCCAGCCTAGATAACAAGGCTGAGTCTTTTTCCCCTGCACCTCAAATTCTTCTCTGAAGTTATTTATCATTAAGCATTATAAAAGATCTGTCTTTAATTGTCATTAACAATTTAGTGTGCAAGTGCGTTTCAGCATCTTGGTAAGTGACCTTGAGTTGCCATCTGGTGTGCTCTCTGGGCAGTGGCTGCCTTGTTTAGACAATTAAAAGACCTTTGATGGTGAGAGGATGCATTTACATCATGTCCCAAAGCAGCCACTAGCATACCTAAACAAGAAAACTAGAGTTAACCTTTCCAGGGATGCACCATATGTAACTAAAAAGTAATATTTTAAAAGAATTTTGGTGTGTCAAATAGAGGCACGAAAAAAGTTTTAAACTTTTCTGTGTGGTACGTAAATTTTCTTTTGCATAGATTTGATCAGCTAACTGATACTTGTGCTGGCCTGGTGAATAAAATGACCTGTGTTCTGTATTTAACACTGAAATGTTAAGCATACACTTTATAAAAACAGTGGCTTGCTAAATGAGCCATCACTTATAAATTGCCCTGCTTGAAAGGCTGTCAACACAAAGAATGATGGGAGCAGGTTGTGTGACTCCAGAGCATCTTGCATGCTGCGTTTGGAATATGCATTCTTTCGTTAGCATTTTCCAAACGCAAACCAGTCGTCTACAAGTCAACAGAGATCAACCAGCCGTACATCGCAGAGCAGTGCTTACCGGCACAGCAGGCAGCTTAATCTGTTGTCCAGCAGATTTGTGTGGGTCCCTTACTGCGTCCACCTCCCGAGCTATTTAGCTGAGCTTTTCAGGCTGTGGATGCACACCACCTGGGCATAAGGCTGCGGCCCACCAGAGGGGCACGCCCCACAGTTTGAATACTGCTGGCCTAGGGGGATGGGAAGACCATCTCTCCTTCTCAACATTCCCACCTTTCGTAAATCCTAAATTAACCAACTGCCCCACAGTGTCCCTGGCAACTAAATTCCAAAATATGTTTCTACGATCGCCTGCTCCCCCTCTCCACTCGGCACCATATCTAACCTTTCAGCTTCCAGGTATGGTGGCAACCCGTCTTTTGTAACCCATGCTCTGCAAACACCTTGTAAACTTGCTCCATTGGGCATAATCTTCTGGGGTACATGTCATAAAAATACAACCCCATCCCCTGCTAAATCTGCCCAGTGCTCTGTGTAATTCTCAGGGTCAGGTGGGGGCGTGGTAACTGTGACATTGGATTTGTAAGGGGTGGTAGATTTCTACCGTTTATAGTGATAATGTCGAAAAACATTTAGTCAAAAGTCAAAATGTCAAACATAATGTCGAGAAACATTTTTTGGAATGTCTTTCTTTTTTTTTTTAGTTCGAAATGGGGAGGCGGTTCCCCCCAACCCCGCCTTTTTAAAACATTTTTTTTTTCTGTTTTAACCTTTTTTTTTTTTTTTTTACTTGCGGAACCCAAAAAAAACATGTAAATAAAAAAAAAAGAAAGCATTCAAATTTTTTTTTTTTTTACATTATGTTTTCGACATTTTTGTAATTCGACCAAATGTTTTCGACATTATAACTGCACACCGATTTCTACCATCCAGGGTTTGTTTGGGTCCCGTTCTCTGTGGTACCACGAAGTGCTTTGGGTGACCCCCAGTTGAGACATCATCACTGCGCTACCGGGCACTGCTTTGGCACAACATCGGAGTCCCATTTACCACGTGCAGAAAATTAGCAAAATAAAGCCGTTGACTGGTATCGGCATCTTCACAATTGCCCCTAGCCAGGATGAAGCCCAAGAAAAAGTCAAATTGAACCAGTTTTCATCTTGTATTCCATCTTCTTTCTTCATGGGCACTCCCAGGCTGTGCACAGCTTCAATTGTGTGACAGGGAACCATTCTCTGCATCTTTGTGAAGCACGAATGTGCAGCATGAGTCCCCAATTTATTTGCACATGCCTCACTCCATGGCAGTTGGCAATGCAGAACCAATATGTCCTCAATATGCTATCAGCCTCAATGCACAGCGTTCCACCTTTGTGATGTTGAAGCCCTGCTCGGTGGTGTTAGCAGCTGTAGCAGTACCCAGCAGATAATCTGCAGCCAATTAGTGTTGGCTGCAGCTTGCATGCTAGCAATAGCAGTGAGGCAAAGAAAGTCTATGCTTTGGTGAAGAGGCAGTATTCATCTGGTATTTCCTTGAGCAGGGTAGAGGAGTCTTTGAATAGATGGTTCTCTCTTTTCTTCCTTCCCAGTACTGTTTATCAAGAAGGGGACCTGGTTAATGCCTTGCTCTACCCAAGTGGGTCGCAACGTGTCAAAGAGAAAAAGTGAGCAAGGTCATGGGTTACCTACCTACTGAACGAAGGGTGATCACACTCCTGTGTGGGTTCACAAAACTACAAATGGATTCTGACAGAAATGTAACAGGACAATTCTACGTACTGCAGTAGGTTTTTTAATGAAACTGCAGTTATTGTGTTGGAGATACACTTGACTTCAGGGGTCACACAAGATGCAACAGTATGTACACATTTTGAAGGTGTAGTAACCAATTCATAGGTGACAAATGTCAAATATTTGTAGCGTCTTTAAGATGCTTCTACGTCCACTGAGGGGTCCTTGGGAAGGATACCAGTGCACTTAGTGAGGTGATAACATATTTAACAGCGTAAATGCGTAGAAACAATGTAAGGTTGAACAATGACCACACACAATATGAGTCAACACGACAGTGTTTCGGCCACAAAGTGAGCTTGGATGGGCTCTGATGGTGTGGACTTCATCAGGACGAGATATTCCGTGGGTGGAAGTATCTTGTGGGCTCAGTTGGAGTAAACAGACAAGAATGTTTTAGGAGTGGACACATTTGTATATATCTAGCAGTGCTGCTAGTCCTGAACCCTTCCTCCATGGTCATGACATCAGCACTGGCACTTAGGTGCCTTCTGCCCGCCTGCCCGAAGTTGGACATATTAGTAATTCACTGGCAACAGATCTCCCTGAGGTAAGACACCTATACCTTATTTTCAGCACGCAGTTGCTCCTCAATCCTTGATGGCTTCATCACAGCCCGTGTATCATTCCTACTTCCACAGGAACGGCCACAACCAGGACCTTGAATATCCTTCAGTGTACTTTTGACACTGCTACTCCTCGAGCCACCGAGCTCCCAAGTTCCGGTAAGCACCGGTCCTTTCCTGTACTTAGTACTTTACCACTGCTAGATATATACGAATGTGTCCACTCCTAAAACATTCTCGTCTATTTACTCCAACAGACCCCACAAGATACTTCCGCCCACTGAATATCTCGTCCTGATGAAGGCCACACCATCAGAGCCCATCCAAGCTCACTTTTTGGCCAAAACACTGTTGTGTTGACTCGTTGTATTGTGTGTGTTGTCATTGTTCAACCTTACATTTTTTCTACGCATTTACGCTGTTAAATATGTTATCACCTCACTAAGTCCACTGGTATCCTTCCCAAGGACCCCTCAGTGGACGTGGAAGCATCTTAAAGACGCTACAAATATTTGACATTTGTCACCTATGAATTGGTTACTACACCTTCAAAATGTGTAAATACTGTTGTATCTTCTGTGACCCCTGAAGTCAAATGTATCTCCAACACAAAAACTGCAGTTTCATTAAAAAACCTACTGCAGTACGTAGAATTGTCCTGTTGCATTTCTGTCGGAATCCATTCGTAGTTTTGTGAACCCACACAGGAGTGTGATCACCCTTCGTTCAGTAGCTAGGTAACCCATGACCTTGCTCACTTTTGTTCCTTCCCAGTACTACACCCTTGTCTTTCCCGGGAAGGGTGTGGAACTCTGGTGTTGGCAACAGGTTTCTTGTTTCTTCTTCATAAGTTGGGAGGGTGGTAGGGGCTAGAGTCTGTTGCCCCCCCCCCCCTTGCAAATGTACTTCATGGTTTGAATTTGAGATGTAATGAGCAGGAGCTAAAACCAGTTCCTGGGTGTCGCCATCACCCTGTAGACAGGAGCTAACTCAGAGGAACCAGGAGCTACCAGAGATGCTCCTTTAACTTTGGCCATGTTGTATGAACCATTGTGTTTAATGTGTATTAGTTGTGTTCTAAGTATTCTTTATTAACATTCTCAAATAGTCAAAGTTAATGTCACATTTACATGTTTGGAAGACATCAGTTGGCCGAAGGTGCAAAAGGTAGCTCTGGTAGCTGTTGGTTTCAAGCTAACCAGGCACTATCATGCTGGAAGCCTGACCTAAATTGCTCCCATTTACCCTCAATTTTGAACCCTGTTCTTTGGGGTTTACAAGCAGGGCCGAGTACAGCGTGGCCAGCGAACAATGGCCCCTCCATGATGGTGGGAGGTGCAAGTATGCTTTTTGGCTGCACACCCAGTAGTAATCCATCACTGCCGCTGTGCCTTTGTTTTCTTGTAATGCTCATTGGCCCCTACAGTTACTGTTCCAGCTCTGTAAAAGCATAGTTCATATGACTCTTCTCTGTGCGCCTTCACTGGTTTCTCCATTGCCTCCATTCATGTTAGTTTTGTGATATGTTCATCCAGAATGGTGCACATTCTGCTCCCACCCGTGCAATAACCCCTTCTTCGTATCCCATAAGACCCTTTGCCATGCAGCTTACTGTAGTTTCTTGCCATTTGTGTATTTGGGTCTTTGTATCACCAGGTAGGGTCTCTTCATGCATTTGCCACCTTTTGGATTTTTGCCGCATTGCAGTTTGAGCCTTACAAGTCCGAGCCTTACATTGTGTGCCTGGAAAGTGCCATTGAGCCTACATAGCGGACGATGTACTAGGCATGGCATAGTGCCTCTAGAATTGGTACTTCCTGTGACACTAGGACCTTGGGTGCCCGTGCGGTATCAATGAACATGCATAACAACTACCATTCACTTTATTCCATTTTCTCCCCACTAAGCTCATGTCCATATACAAACTGTCTCATCTTCTATGTCGTCAAGACCAAGTCCTTAATAAGCATTGTACTTTGCCCTTTGTGCTTGTCTCTTTGTGCATTTGGGTGCATCTGTATATCCATTAATAACCTCAGTATTATTATGTACATTAGTAGGAGTTGTGTTATGAAAGGCAGTGTGAACCTTGGGAAACAACAAGGGACCTAGTAATATATTCTAACAATTCAGTGTGAGGGGGTGGGTTCTTATTGTGTTCAGAATGGTTGACTTGTTGATGCCTAAGGTTGGGCCTTGTGGACAATACATATCCAGTTCCATTTAAGTGGCATTCAGTTTTGTTTAAGTGGACATGTGACCTGTTATTTACAGTGAAATAAAAATGTTGTTCTCTACCCCCAGCCCTCCGTTTTATATGGCTCTTTAATATAAAACACCCCTAAATAAATCCCTAGACCAAACATTGACAAAGCAAATATACCCACTATAAAATGCATTGCACGTTATGAGTTCAAAAACCTAGGCATAATACTATAATTACAATTTCTTTCTAACATACTTTGAGAGCGCTAGTCTTGGGGAACTGGGGGGTGGGGGCGGGGAGGGAGAGGAGAGGAGAAGAGAGAGAGCTTCCTTGTGTAAACGTAACGTTTCTTAGCTGTGCATGTGTACTGCTTTTGTGTGGGGGTCAAGGGGTATGTCAACCTGGAATGCTGGCAGTGAGAAGGGAAATGAGGTAGGCAGACTACCAGTGTTTTAAAGTGCTGGTGCAGCATCCGAAGGCGCTTTCTGAGGGTCGAAGGGGTGAATCCAATAATGGAGGCCCTTAACTGTGACTGCAAGGGGAGTTGAGAAGATCACTTTGAAAGGTTCATTTAATCTGAGGCTATTCACCTGCGGACAAAGGACAGCACGTAGGCAGGATCTCCTGGCCGCAGTGGTTGGGTGGGTGAGGAATCGGTTGTGGGGTCAGTTGTGGCTACTGGCACGTCTTCTGGTTGGGGTTGACTTAAAATGGTAGTATAGGGTTGGGTTATCCCCCGTACTCTGCTTCTTCCCCAGTTATGGCAGGACAAAGGAAGAGGGTCCGAAGTTGCTTTTCCAGCCGAAGTCGCAGTCCTCGATTCACAGGGGTTGCTGGTTCGAGCTGATCTCCGGTTGGTGTCTTTCACTGTTGCAAGAACTCTTGATGGAAGAATGCAGTGGAACACGATGCAGGACCCCTCTTGGGGCCGGACTCTGTTCAGGTAAGGGGTTTAAGATAGTGGTTACCGCAGCACAGTGACACAAAGGGACTCAGCAGCCGTGGTTGGACATTCCCTCCTATCTTGGGTCCCCTTGATGCTAGGATGCCGAAATGTTGCAGAGGTTCGCATCATGGAGCCTGCTGAGGATACCCCAAGTTTCAGGCCAAAACTCGGAAAGGTGACGCTGGCAGCACGGTAGCCCACAATCGAAGCTGGTCAGCAGCAGGACAGTTCGTGGCACTTCCGAAGGCTTCCTTTGGCAGGGCACCGAGCAAATGTCAGGAATGGATGGTCTCTTCACTCCAAGGGTCGCAGCTCCTTTGCAGGACTGCTAACGATCACAAGCAAGACATGGCTCCTCCAGGACAGCAGCAGAAGTTGGTTGACAGGCCTCCTTCAGTCAGGTCTCTGGTTTCTTCGCAGGTCTTGCAGCTGGATAGGTTTCTCCAGGATCTCTGAAGAATGGGTGCAGGGGTCCTTTTTATATCCTAAAAGCCAGGTAAGAGCTGAAACTCCCACAAGCCAATAGCAGGATTAGCCCACACACACACTCCAGCAGTGGTCCAGTCAGCACCACTAGCAGGAACACTCATGAATACCACTGACGCACTGTGGATTGGGACCAGACAGTCCCAGCCCACATCCTGCCAGCAAGCGCACACAGCCCTCCAGTAGCCTACCAAAAGCTTATCCTTATAAGGACTTACCGTGCTTTCCCAAGCACGGTAAGTCCTTATAAGGATTTTTTTCCTGCCCTCTCGGGTCGAGCACAAGGTTAAAGAACAAGATGGCAAAAGGACAAGCAAAAAAGTTGTGGCACGGCCATGTTTGACCAGTAGTCGCAGTAAGTGGCCAAACACGGTAAGGCTAAAACGAAAAAAATCCCAAAAGACTACTTTTTAGTAGCAATTGTGGAGGGCGGGTGAGGTAATACAGCTAGTATCTACATGTCTGACCCTGGTGAGAACCCTATTATGCCACCTTCTAAAATGAGGGATATTGGAATGGATCCCCATACTAGCGTCAATGATATTCAACAGGATCGGATGAGTAAGGGCAGTGCAAGTAATAGGATGCTGTCTACCCTTCCAGAGATATCCATCTCTAAATTGTTAAAGGGTAATCGGTCTAAAATTAATACTTTTCTAATATCTGCTAAAGGTAAAGCTTCAGTAAGGAAGCAAAACGTATCTACTGGAAGGGAACATAGTGGGCCACATGAGAAGTGCTGTCCCCACGATACTACCTATTGCAGTTCTGATTGGTAATGCACAGATTATGGCTCTCGTGGCACAGTGCCCCCGATGCGATCAACAGTAGATTTGACTATACCCCTGCCTTTAACATTGCCTGTTTCTATTCCTGTTGGAGGTCCCTTTAGAGACTCGGAGGACTGAGTCCATACTGAAGCAAGCAATCGAACAAATGTCAAAGGTGGCTTCCATTATTCTAAACTAGGAGACCAATATGGCCATGCATGGGCAGACAGGACTAAACAGTCGAAAGATATTGGAGATATTTTTTAAAAAAATCCCACGTCTGAGAGCTTTGATCTTGGAGGGTATAGATCTGATTTCATTGCTGTTGATTAATAACAATTGGATGGTCTCCCATTTCCAGTCAGAATTTGTGGCCAATATGGTCTGGGAACTACAGAGTTACCTTAAAAGTCCTCAGGATATGGTTTGTTAGAATTGAATTCTTCAGATGTAGCAAATCTTATTTGTTGGCATCTATTCCTGGTCAGACGTTACCTACTACATTGGTACTGAATGAATATTATTTTTCTGGTTCTCTGGCGGTGGGGGTGGGAGAGGTCACTTACTTGGCCTACCTAATGATGCCCATGACTGGTCTTGGCTTGAATCGGCCCTGAAAACCTTTACAGCTTTAAGACACAGCCTTAATCAACCCTAACCAACGACAATTAAGGCTTGTGTCATGGAATGCATGTGGCTTAAATAATTTGTCTAGGTCATGGAATGACTCCCTGTTGATGCAAACTTCTAACATTCTTTTTTGTCCTGGAAACCACGTCAGTCGAAAAGATTTATTTGAATGCATTTTGTGTATATACTCTCCCGGCCACTTGAGGAGAGGCGGGGAGATCGAGTGGTGGTTTGGCAATTGCTAAATTGCCATTTGACATCTCAGTAAATTGGGAAACCGATATCTGGTTCACATCACAGGGTGTTTTGCCTGTAACCATTAAGGTGCCGGACTCCAGCCAAACATTTCTTCTTATTAATGTCTATTGGAATCCGGCTAAACACTCGATAGTCCTATCTATCAAAAAAATATTTTGAGACCTGGTTTTTGGAGGGGTGAGATCATTCGCAAATAGTTGGGGGCGGGGGATTTCAATGCAAATTGTGCATAAGGTTACAAGTTCAACAATGCATGTTCATCCCTTCCCCACACCCCTCCCCCCCTCAGGTTAATATTGTAAGAGGGGTTAAATGGGATTGCTTTATGTCAGAGTGCGAAATGGTTCAATTGGATCCACATATAACTAGCTCAGGCAAGTTCTATACATGGCATAGAGGGCCTTAATCATCTTGGCTGGACTATTTCTTTGTTGCTGATGCCCTTAAAAATCTATGTGAAGAGGTCTGTGCTCTTGGATCTTAATTTGGTTATATATTTTACTTTGCAGCTCAACATCTATGGCCACGAGATATGTCCAATGCTTTATCCTGTGGCTCCGGTTAGAAAGGGTATCTCTTGCAGATGGGACAATGGCAGATAGAAAAAGCTGTTGCATGTTTTGCACAATCAGCTTTATCGCTGGTTCCATGCTTACAGTGACAATCAAGCCATATTGTCCAGTATGGTAACTTTGGATGGTCTCATTGCTGAGTGTATTGATGTTGCTTTATTGGATGCCGATACCTTCTCTAATAAAACCCTTTGCTCACTGCTTTGATTCTCGGATAAGAGCCTCCAAAAGTGTAAAAAGACAGAAATTAAAGGTTCTGTGTAAGATAGGTCTTCACAAAAGAACGTTTTGATGGGGGGGGAAAAAAGGTGTTTTGCAGCGACACAGAAATTTTGGTGAAATCCTTAAAGCAGGATATTTACATGAGGGACAATCGGAAAATGCGTTAGTCAGATACTAGGCAATTTTGGGGTTACATTAATAATGGGACAGGATCTCTGAGCCCTGCCATGTGTGATAGTACCTCCGGAACAACTTGGGTAGGCTTCTTCAGCAAGAAATGTAATCGATCGGGGGGACTTTATGGAGTGTAAAGATCCAACAGAGGGTCCCGTAGTGGAAGGATCCCGCCCATGAGATCTGGAGGATATTATGTGGGTCCTAGGTAAATTGAAATCCTCCAGAGCACCAAGACCTGACGACTGCCCTCGTTTGTGATTTTAAAAAAAAAGCTCCTTTTGTATGGGCCCAATCGTTTTCTATTTTGAGAAAATGTACAGGACCCATATCATATTGTCCTTTTTGGTCTTACTCGATATTACCATCTTTTCACAAAAAAAGGTGTTTCTTCTGATCCCATTAATTACAGGCCGATTTTCTTGACTGATGCAATAAGCAAGATCTTCACACTTCTTTTAATAAGAGCACTCAATACCATCTTGAATCGGCTTTCCATCCTTTTACCCAGGCTTCAGGAAAAATATGGGACCTCCTCTCAGTGCAACAATCTTGGCTCGTTTGTTGCAGAATGTGAAACATGGTCGGGCAGGCAATATATATTAAGCCAGTAATATCTGTTGGAACTGCAAGAGAACTGTAGGTACCACCGTACACATGTTTCAGCAATGTCTGAATGTTTGATTGTTTTGGGATGAGGTATTTTCAGCGTGTGGATCTTGTGTTGGGTCTTTCCCTCCCTCGTGCAACACTGACTTGCATGTTGGGTCTGTTCCTAGCTAGTATTTGTCTGTCTGCTTGGAAGATCTTCTGGGTATATAGCGCCCTTTCAATGGCCAAGAAGCACATATTGAGATTTTGCAAGAGTGATGTCCGACCTACTATTGATGATATATAGCGAAAGCCGTATTTATTCCGTTCATATACCCCAATGTCAGGACACGGCAATGGCCGTGCCCTGACCACCTGGATGGCAGATCCCCGGGGACTAGCTGGTGAGACACCTTCAGGTTTCTGACAGCTATTGATTTTAGTTTTTGTCAAGCCATAGGAAGGTTTGAAACTCTAAACATTGGATTTTGGACTGCCAGGTTCTTGATAATTGAAGGAAAAAGGCTTTTTCGAAAGAAGTGGAAAGTTTTAATAATGAATTTTCTAAAAATCTTTTATATGCTAGATTGATGTTGCATGAGAATGTGTCATAGATTATCACGCTCGGTCATTTTTCTAAATGATATTTTGATGGAATAGTATATGGATATATTTGTAGATTTGTTTTATATATGTTTTGGTAGGTGTTAAAGTTTTTTTTGTAAACTACGACAGAATAAAAAAGAAATGTTGGTCCCCTGTGGAAAATGTGGTCCTGTGAATTAAGCCAGAAATATCTGTTGGAACTGCAAGCGAACTGTAGGTACCACCCTACACATGTTTCAGCAATGTCAGAAGGTTTGATTGTTTTGGGATGAGGTATTTTCAGCGTGTGGATCTTGTTGGGTCTTTCACTCCCTCATGCAACACTGACCTGCATGTTGGGTCTGTTCCCAGCTAGTATTTGTCTGTCTGCTTGGAAGATCTTCTGGGTATATATCGCCCTTTCAATGGCCAAGAAGCACGTATTGAGATTTTGCACGAGTGATGTCCGACCTACTGTTGATGATTGGCTGCATAGTTTGTTGCTTCTTTCAAGCAGGGAGAACATTTCTTTTTCAATTTGGCAGCAGAATTGGTATGATGATATTTGGGGTACTTTTAATGAATTATATAATTAACCCCCTCGCCCCCACCCCTCCTTTTCTTTCCATCTTCCTCTTTTCTTGTATAACAGTTGATTTGTTAATAGTTTATATTTGTTGTGTTCTCATATGACTGACATGCAATTGATTTTCTGTTATTCTTTTTGCTGTTAAAATCAAAGAATAAAAAAAACCTCTTAGAGCATGGAATAGCTCACAGTCGAGCTGGGTTTGCATGAATTGGCATTTGTTCTTGTTGAGTCGTATTCTGTATTCATCTAGTCGGGTCTGTAGTTATGTTCCTCTGTCATGCACCCTTGTCAAAGGATGTTCTCTTGACAGGTGGCCTCAATTTAAACTTGCAATTACCAAGTAATAATTGACTCTTGACAAATGGTGTGGCGAACTGAGCGAGTGATTGACTGTATATGCCTCGCTGGTATCTTGACACTTCGTCCACTTCTGAAAGTATTTGACTTTTGATTCGCTTCAGGGTGATGGTGTCAATCTCTGGAAGAAGGATGCTACTGAATGTAGTCCGAAAGACAGTCTTGTGTATTCGAAGATCCCGATGTAGACCAGGAATGCTGTTTCTTGATTTTAGGATTAATTTTTACCTGGTTGTAGGTTAGGCCGTTTTCGTGTCTGCTTCCTTGAATGCTTTACTCCTACTCAATTATATGATAGCACCACCACTGAGATGTTTGGAAGCAGGAACTTGTTGTGTATGACCTGTTTTCAGGCTTCTCATGTCAACAAAACAGCTGTTATTTTGGTGCCACTTTCAGAAAAGTCAGACTCGACCATTCTGTTTCCTCAACTCGGCTTGATAGCCCTGTCCTTTAGCAAATTCTGTACTACTTCCTATTCCTCTCCTGCAGTTTCTGACACTGTTCTTAATTTGTGCTTTCATGGGATGGTTCCTTTTTTTGAAGGCACGTTTCTTGAATGTACTTTGTTCTGACTTGAGTGTCGTGTAGACCGATGAGACCTCCGTCCCCAAGTGACGCACAGGGGAACTAAATAGAAACCCGCTGTACGACCTTTGAGGCCACAGGTGAGAGATGTCTTCTCGGATCCACGGAGCCTCTAGGAACACCGATGCTGCTGTCAAGAGGGAATGAGGTTAAGCACCAGGCAAGCACAATACAATAAGGAAAACAAGTAACTAAAGTGTCTTACCTATCTGGTGTAATGGAGACCCAGGTGACCTAGTAGGGAGGTTCGAGGCTCATTAGATGCGGCGGTCCCTGGAATGGTAGAACCGCAGGTTCAGCGTGGATGAAGAGTAGCCACCTGTGGGAGTCAGGGCTGGACTTGAATCCCCAGTAGGGAAAAGGCGTAGAAGATCAGCAAGGTACCAAGGGATGATCCAAAGACAAGTCGAGGTGCAGTCCAAATATCCGGCAACAGGTAAAGAGTTCCAAGCAAAAGTACCAAGGGGTGTCCGAGGGAGTCCGAGATAGATTTCCGTGGTCAAGGTAAACAAGGAGCAAGTTGTAACGCCAAACAGTGTCCGAAGCCAGCTGAGAAGCAATGAGCGTTCTGTCTCTCAGTCCTTTATACTGATCGCCCCTGGGTCACGTGACTTCTCTGGATCATGTGACGTCCACCAAGATCACATGGGGAACGCCGTAGTGTATCACGTGACTGGTGTGAGGACGTGAGGCCGCCCTTTCTGCTATACGTTCTCCAAGGCAGTTGCCAATGCAGAAAGGGTTGCAATCGAGCCCGTACACTGGTACGGAGTTTTCGGTTCTGTGGGTTCACCGAATCACTTGAGCCTCGAAGCTTGGGAGGAGGTGTTGGGGGAATGTGGGCAGTGTTCTGATGTGTCGTGGCCCGGTGTGCAGAGGATCGCCTAACATAGCCCCCCCCCAACGGCCCACGACCTCGTGGGCAGGACGGATGATCCCTATGGAAGCGGGCAACCAACCGCGGGGCGTTCAAATCAGACGCGGAAACCCACGAACGCTCCTCCGGGCCGTAACCCGTCCAATCCACCAGATACTGGAGTCTACCCCTAAACCACCTAGAACCCAAAATGGCCGACACCTCAAAAACATCAGGAGAGGTCAAGGACACCGGCGCAACAGGGGTACGAAGACGGACTGAGTCGGGACAGGGTTTGAGGAGGGAGACATGAAACACAGGATGGATACGCCAAGAGCTGGGGAGTACTAAACGGAAAGCCACCGGATTAACAACCTGTGAGACCACATACGGCCCGACAAAGCGAGGCAGCAACTTCCGGCAACCCACTAGTCGAAGATGCCGGGAAGATAACCAGACCCTAGAACCCACCACCAGAGGGGGAGCAGCACGACGCTTGCCATCCACACGGGCCTTCATGGAGGCCTTTGCTTCAGTGAGATGAACCACTGTACTTGCATGAATAGCCGAAAGATCCCTAAGACATGTCGTGGCCGCAGGATTCAAAGAACCAGAGGCAACAGGGACCGGCAAAACCTTGGGATGTTGACCATAGAGGGCGTAAAAAGGAGAATAACCAGTAGCTGAATGAGCCGCGTTGTTATACGCGAACTCCGCAAGCCGCAAAACGGCCAACCAAGAGGACTGGTGTTGCAATATGAGGGAACGGAGGTATTGTTCCATCGATTGATTCGTCCTTTCGGTCTGGCCATCGGTCTCCGGATGATAGGCCGAAGAATACCTCGTATCGATGCCCAACAGTTTCGTCAAGGACCTCCAAAACCGAGAGGTGAACTGTGAACCTCGATCGGAAACAATGACCGAAGGGAGGCCGAATAACATAAACACATGTTCAAAAAACAAGTCCGCCAAGACAGGGGCCGAAGGGATACCCCTACAAGGAACAAAACGGGCCATTTTAGTGAACGTGTCCACCACTACCCAGACGGTGTCAAAGCCTTTGGACTTGGGGAGATCGGTAACGAAATCCATTGTTAACGTATGCCAGGGCCTGGGAGGTACCGGAAGTGGAAGCAACAATCCAACCGGTCGACCCCTTTGATGTTTAGCCTGAGCACATACCGCACAAGATCTGACATAACACTCTACATCGCGCTTCATAGAAGGCCACCAACACCAACGCTTGAGAAGATCTAAAGTGCGCTCTTGTCCGGGATGGGCATTAAAGGGAGCGTCATGAGACCACTCAAGGGCTAGGTTACGTGTATCAGGTGTAGGAAGAAACAGGCGTTCATGTACGAAAGGTAGACCATCAGAATATACAGGATCCCATTCTCGCAACTGGTCAGAATGATTGCTAGTCCAGGACCGGACCGAATCTAATAGTGACAATGAGGGTGTACAGAGACAAATCACATGGCTTTTACCGAGAACAGTGTCGGGGAATGTAGGCAACTGGACCCCTCCCGGAGAACGTGACAAGGCATCCGCCTTCCCATGTGAAATGCCAGGACGGTGCATGATATGGAAATCAAAGGCGGAAAAGAAAAGATGCCATCGGACCTGTCTGCTATTGATGCATTTCAAAGAAGCCAGATCCTGTAGGTTCCGATGATCGGAGTATACCGTGACGGGATGTCTAGCCCCCAGAAGATGATGACGCCAGACACGGAAAGCATCCATGACAGCCAAGAGTTCTTTCTCCGTGACGGTATAATGAGACTCAGTACTGGAAAACTTACGGGAATGATATGCAACTGGATGTAATTTGCCTGTATTTGGACATGTTTGTGATAATACCGCACCGAGGGCAAAGGAAGAGGCATCCGCCTCAACTATGAACGGAAGATCAGGATTAGGATGTTGGAGTACCGGTGCGGTAGTAAAGGCGGTTTTCAAAGCCTCAAAAGCCTCCTGCTGTTCTCTCTGCCATTGATAAGATACCTGAGGACTAGTCAGGGCCGTAAGCGGGGCTACAATTGTGGAAAAGGAAGAAATGAAACGTCTGTAAAAGTTGGCGAACCCTAGAAAAGCCTGCAAGGATTTGAGTGTACGAGGTACTGGCCAATCTAAGACTGCTTTGACCTTAGATTCATTCATGGATAACGCCCCAGGGGTGATGTGAAAACCCAAAAACTCGACAGTTGTCTTATGGAACTGACATTTCTCAGGTTTGGCAAACAAGGAATGTTCTCTCAAACGGGTCAATATTTCTCGGACATGATTCACGTGTTCATCAAGGTCACGAGAAAAGATTAGGATATCGTCCAAGTACACAACCATATATACATCCAATATATCCCTGAATATGTCGTTCATGAATCGTTGGAAAGTGGCCGGGGCGTTACATAGGCCAAAGGGCATGACCAGATATTCGTACAAGCCATACCGAGTGCAGAAAGCGGTCTTCCACTCGTCTCCCTCGCGGACGCGTATTAAGTTGTATGCGCCGCGTAGGTCGAGCTTAGTGAAAACGGAAGCGTGTGTTAAATGGTCTAGAAGTGGAGTGATTAACGGGATGGGATACCTATCCTTTTTAGTGATAGCGTTAAGACGCCGATAATCTACACAAGGGCGTAAATCCCCCTCCTTCTTAGGTACAAAGAAGATAGGACTTGCCGCGGGTGAAGTGGAGGGGCGGATGTGTCCTAGTCGCAGGGCGTTCTGTACATAGTCTTTCAACGCCAGTTCCTCCGAAGGGGACAAAGAATAGATCCTGCCCGAAGGAATATTGGAATCGGGAAGCAGTTCGATTGGGCAGTCATATGGTCTGTGTGGAGGGAGTACCTCAGACGAGCCCCGGTCGAACACTGACTCGAATTCTCTGTATTCTGGCGGAATCCCAGATACCAACCCCCCAACAGTATGTGTATGCACAAGCTCCGGATCGTCGACAGTCAGTGCGAGTTGGGCTAAGGCCCCCAAGGCCCGGGAAGGTGTGTCAGGGGCTTGATGGACCGGAAGACAATAATTCTGACAGATATCAGACTCAAAGACTACAGTACCTGACTGCCAATTGATCAACGGATTATGTTCATGTAACCATGGAATCCCTAGGATGATGCCGAATTGGGGTGTGGTGATCAAATCAAAACTCAGGGTTTCGGTGTGTACTTCTTGTATGGTTAACAAGAGGGGTGCGGTTTGCTGTTTGACAGGACCAGAAACCAGTGCAGAGCCGTCCACGGCTTGGACATGTTCCGGTCGTGTTTTCACCACTAAAGGTAGGTTGAGGGAATGGGCCAAATCAATATCTATGTAATTACCAGTGGCACCTGAATCAATAATGATATTGACTGCATGAAGAAGGCCTGTAGAGGGACATAGGGTAGCCCTTACAGAAATGGGTTGAACACGAGGAAAGGCAAGGGAGGTACCCGGAGAAGATGACGGAACACTCGACCTGTTCTCCGGTTCTAAGGTCGAGCCGTCCGAAAAACCTGACTCTTCCTGGGCCGTCGAGGACACTCTTTCACGAAATGTCCAGTGGTACCACAATAAAAGCATGCATTATCCACCCTTCTACGTTCTCTCTCAGATGTTGTAATAGGACTACGTAACCCTCCCACTTGCATAGGTTCTTCGGTACTGGAAGCAGGAGTGCCAACAAGAGTGGGAGAGGAAGTGGCCCCCAATTCAGCTCTACGCTCCGATCGTCGTGCATCTACCTGCAAGACCAGATCAACCAATTCCTGATACTGAGTAGGCATAGAAGGGATCACTGCTAGTGCATCTTTCATGGTGTTACTCAACCCCCTATAGAAAACCACCGCCCTCTTGTTTTCTGGCCATGATGTTTCCGCAACTAGCTGATTGAATCGGGTGATGTAATCTATCAGCGACCTTTTACCCTGAGTCAATTCCAACAACTCCAAATCCCTAGACTGTACCTTGTGTCGGGTATCGAATACTCGGGCCATTTCTAGGAGCAGCAAATCAAAGTCATAAAGAACTGGGCTATTGTTCTCTAACAGGGGATTAGCCCAAGCGGCTGCTGTTCCGGCCAAATGGGAAAGGGTGAAGGCAGCTTTAGCAGTGGTGGTGGAAAAAGCCAAAGGTCTGCATAGGAAATGTAACTTGCACTGATTAATAAAGGTTCTGAACTTCTTGGGATCCCCTTGATAGCGTTCAGGAGCAGCTAGGGGGGAAGGGGTTGGAAGTATCATCAGAGTTGGGACTACAGGAGCAATAACGGGAGAGGGCGTAGTGGAGGAGCTGGCATCGCCAAACTCAGGGTCTGCAGGAAGGGAATGTTGAACACTTTGTATGGAATCTAACCTTTGATGGATCACAGCGTTTGCGGCGGCCATATCTGCCCTTAATATTGTAATTGCCTGAACCAAAGCAGCTATGGGTTCATCCGTGGATCCCTGCATCGTCTGACACGACTATACGGCTTCTCAGTCTGTTCTGACTTGAGTGTCGTGTAGACCGATGAGACCTCCGTCCCCAAGTGACGCACAGGGGAACTAAATAGAAACCCGCTGTACGACCTTTGAGGCCACAGGTGAGAGATGTCTTCTCGGATCCACGGAGCCTCTAGGAACACCGATGCTGCTGTCAAGAGGGAATGAGGTTAAGCACCAGGCAAGCACAATACAATAAGGAAAACAAGTAACTAAAGTGTCTTACCTATCTGGTGTAATGGAGACCCAGGTGACCTAGTAGGGAGGTTCGAGGCTCATTAGATGCGGCGGTCCCTGGAATGGTAGAACCGCAGGTTCAGCGTGGATGAAGAGTAGCCACCTGTGGGAGTCAGGGCTGGACTTGAATCCCCAGTAGGGAAAAGGCGTAGAAGATCAGCAAGGTACCAAGGGATGATCCAAAGACAAGTCGAGGTGCAGTCCAAATATCCGGCAACAGGTAAAGAGTTCCAAGCAAAAGTACCAAGGGGTGTCCGAGGGAGTCCGAGATAGATTTCCGTGGTCAAGGTAAACAAGGAGCAAGTTGTAACGCCAAACAGTGTCCGAAGCCAGCTGAGAAGCAATGAGCGTTCTGTCTCTCAGTCCTTTATACTGATCACCCCTGGGTCACGTGACTTCTCTGGATCATGTGACGTCCACCAAGATCACATGGGGAACGCCGTAGTGTATCACGTGACTGGTGTGAGGACGTGAGGCCGCCCTTTCTGCTATACGTTCTCCAAGGCAGTTGCCAATGCAGAAAGGGTTGCAATCGAGCCCGTACACTGGTACGGAGTTTTCGGTTCTGTGGGTTCACCGAATCACTTGAGCCTCGAAGCTTGGGAGGAGGTGTTGGGGGAATGTGGGCAGTGTTCTGATGTGTCGTGGCCCGGTGTGCAGAGGATCGCCTAACATACTTTTACAGCGTGCCAATTAGTAACACTGCTACAAGTCTCTGTAATATATCCCGGTGGCTACCCGTTTACATTGATGTGCCATTTTTGTCATTTGGTTCTAGTTTGATCTTGCGGTAGAACGCCTGCTGTAGCCAGCGTAGGACTGGTCGACCATATCTTTATAGATGTGCACATTTCCTCCATTTTATCTATCTTTAAACTCAATGTTACATTTTATGTAGCCTAGTAATGTGATGGCCTATTTATCATGGAGGGAGGGTGCAAAAATTCAAGTTGCCAGCTACAAGCCATAAAAAAGTCATTTGCTATCTCTATTCTATACTTCACACAGTACACCATATATCACTGTCCAAGCTTCAAGTATCACTAGCTAATGGCAAGTGCAACGTTTGCACCCTGCAAGGCATACAATAAGCAGTGTAGTATAGCAATTTGCTATGCAATTATGTAGGTTTGCTAATTAAATTGACACCTGTGTAACAAAAATAGCTATTTAAGTTGCCCTGTTCAATGAAAGCACAGCTCACCCTGCACTCTGAAAGCACAGCTCACCCTGCACTCCTCTCTTGCCTTCAGGCCTCTCTCCACCTTTTTTTCCTCTGTTCACTTCAGTAATCATCTCCCCCACTCTTAAGTGCCTAAGTCCTGTGTAGGAGTGCTAGTCAATTTATTTTCTTCAGATAATTGCAAGCCAGAAGTAATCGGATGAACACTTTTATGGCAAAGACAAGTATGTGTCATTATATATATTTTTTAAGACAGTCCTGCAATTCCATTCCTTGCATGATTGCAGTATTGCTACTGTACACTGTAGTGTAAACTTTAGGTTAGTATATCTAAACCTCAGTGCAGTTTTTGAAAATGAGGGGAGTTGGGAGCTATTTAGCTCTTCCTTCTAGCATAGTAGAGCCTGTTTAGCTTGAAACCGACTGCTTCCAGGAGCTACATTTGGCTCTTAGGGCCAACTGGTGCCTTTAAACATGTAAATGTGACATTAACTTTGAGTATTTGAGAATGTTAAAGAAGAATTAGAACACCTCTCATGCACATTTAACCACAATGGTTCATTCAAAATTGACAAAAAGTTAAAGGAGCATCTCTGGTAGCTCCTGGGAGCTGGTTTTAGTTCATGCTCATTGAATCTCAATTTCGAACCCTGCAGTGCCAACTAGATTTAATTTTATTGGGGAAGATGCATCATATAGACGAGTGGACACTTTTGAAAATGTACATGATTATACAGCCAAATACATTTGATGGCAATCTATCTATGACCTACTGGTTACAGGTATGCAAAAAACACAAATGGTCATGGCTATTTGTGTCACACTCCCCTCTTAAAATGTTCTTTTGCAGCTGGTACAATAAAACTGTTCAAATCTGTTTTATTATTTTATACCAACCAATCTAGTATAAATCTTTCTTTTGACACTATACATTTACATACAATACATTTATGCAGATTCATTGGCCGCACATAGGGCCTTCCCAAAAAAATGTGGTACATTAGTAACATCATATAGCTTTTTTTAGACACATAATCGAAACACTGATATTTTACAGTGCCTTGTTTCCAATTCCTTTGCTTTGTTCTATGGGGCCTGCCCTAATTTAAGCAGTGCTGATGGCCGTTGTCTAGCAGGGTCGAGACAGCGTGTTTCGGCCGTCTCGTCACTAAATACGGTGTCATAAGTAAGCAGCCTTCATCAGGACGAACATTTGATTTTTGCAGCACACAAGCATATCTGTCAAGTGTCTACAAACGAAAGGGACAAAACAAAGGGAGGGGACATATTTCTTCTAGGAGGACGTGGGACTACGTCTGTACAAACTAAAAGCCAACAATAGAAAGGCTTCCTACCTGATTCAGTAGTAGCCCAATCCAATCTTCATAGAGGGAGAAGAGCCCCTATCTATTGGGAATGATCCGGCAAAGGTTCTCTGTAGCACCGCCGATCTACAAGGAAAAGCAGCGCTTACAGCAAGCCCTGTAACTGAGTATACAGAGTCTAAAATCGTCTGAGAATGGCTAATGAATCCTACCTTGAGGAAGCGTGGTGTCTCAGAACTCTGCCGGTATCAATTACCAAGTAATAAACGGAGTCCTAACCATCCAGGCCCACGTCATTGGTTATAATCTGAACCTAGGGATGAATGAAAGGTGCTATCACTAACACAAAAACAGCCCTGTAAATGAATCGGGAACATGCATCAGTAACACTTATGATGCATCATACCAGGTGACACAATTGAATTAGGGCACAAACTACATTTAGAGTGGCTCGTAGCCAAAGTGAAAAACCGAATATCAAATAACACTGATGCATCGTTGTCTCAGTAAGCCTCACTGATATGGCCGGTATGGCATTGGGACCGCTACGAGCGGCTTCTTACAATCGGGGTCCCGGCATTATACACATTCTTGGTGCCTCCATGTAGTTCACAACGCGGGTGTTAAATAATGGTCTGTGCCTCTACATAATGACAATATCGGTGAGGCTCACATAATGTATTTCTTTCCTCAATCTAAAACACATGGTGCAATTTTTTTTCTTTTCTTTATCTGGCTATTCAGTACATCAACTATATCATTAATAAATACAATATTAAAATACAACAATTCAAATTTATACATGGAACACAAAAAATCAGTAATACAAACAACCTTTCATAAACGTTCTACGAGTTTCAGGAATTTCTCCCATATGTAAAAGGTAGCAGAGGATATGACCACAGAGTCAGCTCTAAACAAAGAATTCTAGAACTGGTCAGAATTGATTAATCTAAAATCCATACAAATATTTCTATAACCTTTTTCATAAAAACATTTCATTTTCTGGCAAGCTGTTCATGCATGTCTACTTGTTTCCATAGTTTGACCACACAGCGACACAGGCGTGCCTCACGAGGTAGGCCTTGCCAAACTCCCACAAAATCCCTTGATTGCAATAGGTTCATGCCAAGGTTTAATATAGAGCTCTTCACAGCCATCGAGCAAAGCTTCGTCGGATAAGAAAAAGGGGAATCTGCCTCAAAACTTTTGTCCGGAATATTCCGCATATCTTGCTAACGTGGATCATTTTTTTTTATATTTAGGATCCCGTCTACTATTCTCACATTTCTTTCAGTATTATATCTATATTATTCAATGGTGAACGCTCAGTGTTCTGTCGGATGCACGTTATTACTCATTGAGTAATTGCTTGATCTCAAACTAATTCATTAGTGTCTAGTTTGCTGGGTAACATTTTCAAGCATAGTAGAGTACTTCAAATGGCCCCGCTTGTATTAAGGTTATGTAATACCGTACTCCAGCCTAAGGGCCTCTACTGGGGTGGAAGAAGGAAGATTTATTATGATTCTCAAAATCCTTCCTTCAATTTGATTAAGCCACCTAACATGGGTACGAGGCAAAGTTGCTAGCCCATACAGCACACTAGGCACTATGCTCACCTTATAAATCTCCAATAAGGCAATGATATTATGTTCTCATTTTTTTCTAAATATTGTTTAGCTGCGGACCATTTCCTCCAAATGCATGGTATCCTTATCTCTGCATAATAACCTAAGCTGGGATTCTTATTAATATGGAAACCCAGATGGCAATTGTGCTTAACCACCTCAAGAATGTTATTGAGTTTCCAAATAAATATGTATTTTCCTGGATTAGTGCCGATCAAAATCATTATCTTGGTCTTGTCGGTGTTCATGATTTCTTTTTACGTACAATGACGACGCCTTGATCGATGTTTGTCATCCTATATGTGTTAAATCAAATAGGAAGGTGTCATCTGCATAAGCAAGGCAATTTATGGGTATACTATGTATTTTTTGGGGAACATTTCGGATTGTGCTTAAGGCTCCAGGAAGGTCCGCCACATACAAATTATATAAAATGGGGGCCAGTCCGCAACCCTGTTTTAGGCTACGATTTGTTTCACCAGGATTTGCTATTACTCCACTCTGGTCTAAGCGAATTGAGACCGATGTTCGGGAGTAAAGTCCTTAGTCCTTTGATGTAATACAGTAGGTGAGAATCTATGCCCCACTTTACAAGTTTTTCCCACAATAAAGGGCCCAACACACTATCAAAGGCCTGGCTGCAATCTGTATAGCTGCAATAAAGATTCCTCTTCCTTGGAAACCAATTTTGACTCAGCCATACGATATTGGATCACTAAGATATTATTCATGGTGCCATTAATTTTTTCAAAAAACAGTTTGGAATGGCTTCAAGAGACCTTTCTCATTGGCCCATTTTAATTATTTAAAAAAAAAAAAAAAAAAATATATATTTTTATATATATATATATATATATATATATATATATATATATATATATATATATATATATATATATATATATATATATATATATATATATATATATATATATATATATATATATATATATATATATATATATATATATATATATATATATATATATATATATATATATATATATATGTGTATATGTCTCTCAACATGAGTCCTGCATCGCTAATAATAGCTAGCAGGGTTCAGTTTAAATCCCTTTTTGAAAATGGGGATAAGGATAGATCCATGCCAGAGAAACTCTGACCAGAGCTTAGGATCGCACTTATTTAGGATATTATATACCCCATGAGGACCTGGGGCACACGTAGATTTCAGTTTAGTTGTGATGATTCTTAAAGCTACCACGTCCTAGTCCAATAATATACTACTGCATTGTATCTTCCAAGGCATATCCAACGATGTCACTATATCGTTGTTATACATTTCCCTAATATAACTGGCCCAAGTTGTAGCACTAATCGGGTTTAGCTCCATTGAATTAGTAGAGGTTTTGCTCTTGTTAAAGTAATGACAAAATGTCCTCTTATTTTTAGTTTTGACTAAGCCAAGGAATAGTAGCCATTTAACGTTTTGAGTGTTTGTGTTGTCGTAACCAATTTTTAAAACCTGTTCTCAAATTCGTCAACCCTGCACTTTTTTGAATCTGTCAAAGAAGCATCTCCACGCACACCAGCCCTCACTCTTCTAAGGGCAACCTTCTCATTATGGATTAATATGCAAAGGGATTATAGTGTAAATTAATGATTTCCCAAGGATTTGGTCTTCTCAAATCCTGTGCAAGTTTTTATTTTTTGCAACAGCATGTCGAATTGCCATTCCTCTCTTTCACATTGAGGCGGAACATTTTTACAATCACTCGACAGCTGACTATTTGTTTAATTTTTGCCGCTGTCCATCTCATTCGGTTACCCTGGTTATTGACTCTATAGGTTCCTTCAAGAGGGTTGGGCCTGGCTAGCGTGGCTATGCTGATCTGCTAGGATAGGGCTTTGTGGTCGCTTAACTCATTTTTCTTCAGTTTAATGGGATGGTAGCTGTCAATCTTGTCTGAATTAACAATGACATCATCTATATAGGAGTAGCAAATCCCATTCGATCAGGTGCTCGTTCCTATGGCCAAATCATTTCTTTGATAAGTTAGGCATTCTAAATCAAATGCCCTCATTAACTGCTGCCATTTTCGTGCTCAGGAACATTATTCTGTATTTACTCATTTCAAATATTCAGGTCACCTGCAATCATAACACCTCCTGTTGGGTTTTGCTCGTCCCATTGTAATAACCGCTGCCTGATTATTTTTAGATTTCATCTGTAAAAAGGCCCATAGGTGGATCATACACACTGACAATCAAAATCTTCTTCAAGAAAGGGGCAGAAGTCTGAATTACTGCTGAAAGGACCTATTGATATCTGTATGGACACACATAAATCTGTGCTGATCCTCCACTTTCTCTGCCTTTTAGAGGTGATCGCATAATTCTATAATATGGCTAAGCCATCTATATAGAATGGTCTTTGGGCCCAAGTTTCTTGTAGAAAAAAAGAGGTCAGCACCAGCGATAAGAGCGAATCCCCCTGTTTTTCTCAGGAAGGAATTGTAGTCCCATGCATTCCAGGACAGACATTCTATTCACCACAGCAATTTGTCAATTGGCACATCCTGCTACTGATACTGGCATCCAATGGTAAGTATTCTGCTCTTCAACCATTGGAAAGCCAAAGGTTATGAGTACTGATTTCTCTTTTTTTTCCTTTTTCATTGTTTTTTTTCTTTAATCACATTTGCTTAGATCCTGTCGGTACACCAGTGGCTGGGCTGTACCTACTTTTTTTTATACACCGTAAGTGATAAGCCCAGTGTTTCCAGAGGGTCAATGTTTTCTTTTTTTCCTTCTTTGTTTTCTTCATAAAATGGTCAAGTATTAAGCACATTCTTACACAATTACAGATATGTGGTGCATAGTACATTCACAATAAAAACATCAACTATTTTACAAAAGGGCAGTGTGGGGTCATCCCGTACCATCAGTTTCCAGATTCGTCCCACTCAAATACAGTCGGAAAGGTGCCCAAATGTCCCTAGGGCGGCATTTCGAAGATATAGACAAAACCATCTTCTTGTCGCATTTATTTACATATGTTAATTTGCGCAGCCATACCTCGAGGCTTGGTGCATTTTTAGACTTCCAATACTTTAATATACAATTATTCACAATTGCACTAGCAACATTAAACAATCTTCTCGTGGTCTCTGTAGCCTTCCCAATGTCACCAAACAAATACTTGAACGGGGCGAGAGAAGAGGGGATAGTCACTAAGTCCTCTATGGCTTCGGTGTCAGGATTCCACCCCGTTACGGGCATGTCAATGATACCAAAACTGGTTTTTACAGACCATTTATATGCCGCTGGAAGGGGCTTCATTCACTGCGTCAACTGGGGCTCCATTCAGGGCTTCGTCCAACTCTTCAAGGGTTTCATCATCGCGGAAACAGGAGATCACCAGGAGTACCTACAGCTCCGTTATGTGAGGCCTGGAAGTTGTCATGGCAACGCTGGCCACCTCTGCACTTTCGGAGAAACCCGCCTACTGTGCAGAGGGATGTCGTTTGGAGTCACGTGACATCAACTGCTTCCCTGTTAGCCCACTGGCGCTTCTGAATTTGAATCAGTGGCTTTGCTTCGTATCCTGAGAAACTCTTGCTTGTGTACCGACTAAGTTTTGCTTTCCTAACCTCGCCTTGCCTTGCCCTTCGCTTTATTGGATCTATGGTAATGATTGTTTGCACGCACATTCCAACTCAACAATTTAATTTGTAACCCCTTACCCTTAGATTCAACTGTTGCCATACCCAGTAAACTCTAACACGATGCGTTGCATTGGCACCTAGCATCAATATTATTGCTATCAACATGACCATTGTTTTCCAACTTTTAACTTCCCCAACTAACTCTTCCCCCAGACACCACACCACCCCACCCTCCCCAACGTTTCAATACCATTATTGAAAGCATTTGCATCTTGTATTGCTACAGCCATCCGACATGGCTTACCAAGTTTATCCCCATCCTTCAACTGTAACTCATACCCTCCCTCGCCCTCCTGCCACCCACACTTTCTGCCCCAACTAGATGATGCAGCCCATACTGAATCGTGGAAATCTCCCAGGGCACGTTGGCTGCAGCTATTTTTAGTAGGCTGTCAGCCGCAGGCCACTTCCTGGGGTGCTTATAAGTTAACTTGTTTGTGCCTCTCTATTTCTTCTCTTCGCAGACAAGAACGTTAAGGATACATTGTTTTCCTGTGTTTCATTCACTGGGTTCCTCTCTCTCGTCCTCGGGTCTCAGATGTCTGTTCTGATCCACGTCTCGGCATTGAGGTAGGAGCGGAATAGAAGACTCCACATAGTTCATTGCTTCGGTGGGATTCTCAAAAAAGTGCGCTCTGCCTCCATGTTGCATACAGAGTTTTGTCGGAAATTTCAATGCATACGGAACCCGCCACATTCGGTCTCTTCACTGGGTCGTATGTCCTTCTCTGAGCCTGTATCCCCGCTGCAAAGTCTTGATAGATGTGTATGTTGCTTGCTTCATATCTGAGCCTTCCTTGTTCTCTCGAAAGCCTCAGAATAAGATCCCTGTCCCTGTAGTTTGAGTCTTGTGATAATGGTGCAGGGAGGAGCCCCAGGTTTAGGAGTCGGGGCCAGGGTGCAATGAGCTCTTTCAACCAAAAACTGTTCGGAGAATGAGGCTGTAGCAAACAGAGATTTGAGAAGCGACTCCACACGTTTCCATTTGGCCTTTACAGGCGGATTCCGGGATTCCAACGATACGCACATTGTTTCTCCTGGATCTGGACTCCAAGTTGTTGCATTTGCCCCTCATCTTGGACAGTTCTAGTTTCAACTGTGTTATATCACGATCATGTTTATCAACTTCGTCCTCAGTTACATTAATTTGGGCTTCGGCCTCAGTTATCAGTCCACTCTCCTTCTCCAGTTTCGATTTGAGAGACCCCCATTGTTGCAACTATATCGTCCAATTTAACGTTTATAGACATAAAGCCAACCTGTACTGTTGTCAGTAGTTGGTCTTCACTAGCATTATCAACTGGTGCTGGTGCTGGAGGTGCGTCTGCGTTGGGGTGTGGCAATGCACTCGCCGCTGGAGTTTACGAGCTAGTGAAAGAATCCATCGGGCCTTTCTTTTCCCCCCTGCGCCGTTCCTCATCTTCCCTAGATCCTTGCCAAAGAAACGCTCTACACCGATCAGCTGGGAATAGACTGCGTCGCCCACAAGTCGAAACAAATGTGTCTTAGGAGTTGACTGTTCCATTAGGGCACTATCTCCGGTCGTGTAGACTCCACGTCGACTCTCCTCTAAGTTAATGTGTTGGCTGTGTTACGGGCACTGCCCAATTTAGTTCTTAATATATACTAAGAGTTTCGGTATGCCCTTGGTGACAAGTAGCAGACTCGGGCATGAGAAATACAAAACCAAAATTAGTTCTTAAGCCCGGGTGTGTGATGGCATATCTTGCTGCAGCCTGGCTTCACCCAGGTCCCTGCCCCGTCCCAGGCCACCAGCCAGTGGCCAAGAAGGAGGGATGTTCCCCTTTTGTGTTATCTTCCAATCTTTTGAGCAGTGTCTCTTTGCAAGGCGTGATTGCTCCACCTCAGCACTATATGGGCTCTCCTTTTTATCCACTTCCGTGTCCCTGTGGGATCAATTTATGTAACAAGGGCCGCAGGGCCAGCACTGCTCAGCTCCTGGTTGTCCAGCGGGGAAGACCACAGAAAGGGGAACCTGTGTTGTACCATTAACGTAGCATCCCCACCCAAGCTGGTGTTGCCTGCATTCGGTGCACGTTATAGTGCCAATGTGCTCCTCGCCACAGAAAATGTTGACATATTGTTTCCCACCATGTGTATCATCAGTGAATTTTATGTAGTGGCGTTATTCGGGAGGTGCTTCACTCTATTCCCTTGGTGGATATATTGGGCCAAGGGACACACTCAATGAGGATGCCAGCCACCGGATCTCAGACTGTGCTTCTTGAATCCCCGCTCACTTCCAGCACCGTTGTAATAGCTGCTTGTATACAGAGCCTACTGCCAGACGGGGTGTTCAGGCTCACTGTCTTCACCCGTGTAGGATTTATGATTCCACGTGCCACGAGAGGTGGTGAGCACAGTAAAGTTCTAGCAGTGATAGGCCTGCAGGCCGTCACAGACATTGCTGAGCAAGGGCGCGATGTGTCCTTTACACCCACTGCACGTCATGCATTCACCAGTGCTCCACCTCAGGCTGTTCCCAAGTTATTATGCCTTGGACATTCACTTGAATACCGCCCACCCCCAGGTGTTTCAGCGCAGTGAGGGGGGGGCGGTGGGAGTTGATGCGATCCAAGGGAGCACGGGGATCAATCAAGCTATGCGCTGGGCCATAACTGTTAGTGTCTTATGACTGCCGGGACCGCCACTGGGTCCTAGTATCCTTTCCATGCCGACCCACAGCAACAATCTGTGTTCACAGCGTGTGAGCGGGCGCAGACGGATCTCGCTGTGCAATGTGGCGCCTCACTGCCAGTCAGCGCTCTGCTGTTTTCGCCCAGGATATCGTGCAGATGGTCAGTATTTCGCTGCCCGTAGTGATACTGAGGGTGAGCAGGACACCAGGGTGAATGACACGCCGGTTCCACCAACAGTCGTGTCTGATGTCGTTGGTTTGGGCTATTCACGCCGACATGTATGTGCGGGGGTCCATGGGCTACATATCGGGCCGCAAGGCATCTGGCTTCTCTCCCCGCACCCCTCAGTTGGCCGTGCGAGCCACGCACTCGCGTCAGATGTCGTCTCCCGCGGAATGGAATTCAGTAACGGGCCTAGACTGCGCCCCACCTCGGTCTGCTCTTTTCAATAAAATCCCAAGATATTATCTCATCTCAGGGCTCCAGGTCTCATCAGCTGCAGCTCAATGCCTTCTCCCATGCCCACCTCTGGTATAGTCTTATGTAGACGGCACAAAGCAGGATATATTCGGTTCAGGATTTCTCCCGGGACGGAGCCTTACAGCTAGGCAGCCGCCTTACAGCTAGGCAGCCATTCCTACCACTGCTCAACAGCTCCCCCAATGTTAGTTCTTATCAGTGTGATTGTTATCGTTGAGGAAAATTCAACCAAAACTAATTGGAGTCGCTACCCGTCCTAGCCAGCTCTACCTTGGTACTATCACGTGATGTAATTACCCTTAGCTGATTATTTTTGTTTTGCAAGTAGTGCTAACAAGCAAGTGCTAACAAACCTGATCGATTTCAAGAATGGGCTATAAATTGAAGAGTGTTTCTCCTGGATCAATACGCATCTACCCAAGGGTATTATATCTTCATCCCCAGCCAGGGCATTCTTGAATGTGCCAGGCACAGACCTAGGTATTGTCATCCCACTTTGCTAGCGTGTAGAATCGACGAAATCCTTAGGAACCACATTTCCTTTTTTTACTTCTGCCAATTGAGTGTTGAATCCCTTCAATGTCATCTGAATAGTGTTCAGTATCATTGGAGGATTCGGCAGGTTAGGAGTTTTCCTCAGATCTTGTCTCCAGTTAACTATGGGTCCATTATGTTGAGTCCTCCTAGCAGTGCTGTCGGGCACCCAGTTTTTAATTAGGTGGCTTTTCCTCCGGCTTCTTTTCTTTTGGTACGTTCCACCCTTGAATTTCCTCTTCAATCTGGATCAGATGTTTCAAAGGGGGGTAGGGATGGAGATGGGCTCCTCTCTACGTGATGCGGCCTCCTTAGATGGAATATATATTTCCTCATATTACCAGTTCGACAAGTCCACTGATAATACTAGCTTTGCCTGGTTACTAATGGAAGGAATCTGGGGATCAACAATCCATGTTTCCACGGGTTTACAGGCTCTCTCCATTTCAGTTTGATCTTCCCGAGTTAAATTAGGTTTCAACTCTCCTTTTAAAGCGGTCAATGATGAGTCTTGCACTTTACTAGGAGTTGCAAGCTTTAGCACTAGTAAATTTATTGCGGCAACCATATCTTTCAGGACCGCTTGTCCCTCAAATAACTTTACCATAGTTGTCACCATCCACGCCAAATTGTGCACGTTATTGTCCTGACGGCTTTCTTTTGAATTTAGAGTTGATATGGTTAGCAGCTTCAGTCTCGTCTGACTCGAGTCAGAGGAAGTCGAAGAGACTGATGATGATGCCAGCGCTCTTAAGTGATTTTATTCTCGCATTCCACTGGGGCTGTCTGAAAGCCAATGCACATCTTCAAGAGCAAATTATTATTGTCAATTGTCGGTGATACAAAAGATGCCTAATTATTTGTTGGTAGCAGCATAATTACTCTAAGGTAAGTATTTCGATGGAGACAAATCTATTGCAGTGGATGATGTTAATGCTTGCTGATTCTCGACACAGGATATCTGATTCCTCACTGGCATGCAGATCAGTCATTTTTCTCTTATTTTTGAAACTGTTGGGCAATTTCTTCCTCATATTAGTGGCTGAACTTTGCAGACCGGTTCGTCAGGGGTCGATGTGCGCAGTTTTTCTGATCAAATATTTTTACGTTAGATGCTGGCTTTCATCCAGCACCGTAATCTGGGTTCAAAGGGAAGTAAATTCAACCGTGCAGTCACCCAGTCACGGTCATGTAAATTGCCACTGGGGGGAGAAAAAACCTTTTGCCAGGTGGCTGCCGGGTCTCACTTTGTAGTCCTAAAGATGTAAAAGAATTAGCATTGCCTAACATTTGTACGAAGATCCAAGGCAGAGGTCCTCTGCCACCGCCCGCCCAAGACCAATGACTCTGCGAACGCTCCACGTTCTGTGCGAGTCTTTATGGAGTTGCTCCCCCTTCTGTGCTACTGTTGAAAGACTGCAGCTCTTAGCCACACCACGCTGCCAAAGACCAATGACTCAGCCAACGACTCCACACCATTGGTGCCATTTAAATTGACCCCTGATGATGTGAACACGTGCATTATGCAGTAGTTGAGGATGCTGAATGTATTGAACTGGTAACCCAACATAGAGGGCATTGCAAGGCTCCTAGCCCACCTCGAAATACATTGGACTACCTGGTGGACTTGTTCCAAGTTTAAAGAATAAAGAGCTATTTAAGGTACTAGAAGAAAGTATTTAATTCTGAAGTATTATACCGATAGTGTCGGGTCCCCAGCTAAGATAGGTCTCAGGTTAACATTGAGGAGTGGGCAAGAATTGGAGCAACACTCTTTAAAGTGGTGGAAGGCAAATCATATTACATTTCCTGTTATTGAGTGTTTAATCGACTCTTCCATCAGTTGGTTTATTAGCAAAAGGCCATATGAATTGGGTCAAAGTATTTGAGACCTGAACATTCTGGTGGTACCTTAGTAGGCACTTGTAATGGGGCTTATTAGGCACTTTGATTGGTGGGGGTGCATGTAGATTTTGAGCATTAGTAGTCCAGCACAAGCGCAACATCTCGATCGAGGGAGGGCAGGAGCCCTTCCCCCTTATTCCTTGAGGCAGCTTCTGGAGAAGCGTGCATCCGCCGTGTTGATGCCACGACGCGAGGGTAAGGCTGCTGACGTCGTGTACCTTTGCTGAAAATAATCCCAAGCAGCAAATAGCCCCAGCAGAGCCTCTCCCTACCGACCATCAGCCGCAGTTCACAGCCTATAGTATTTACTACTGCTAAATCGCTGTCGGATTCCACGTGAAACAGCCTTAAAATGGCAGCTGCCCGCTTTGTTTACTGTTGCTAGGCAACAGTGCTAGAGGAGCCCCGCGCTCCGATTGGGCCTTAAACCTTTCATCATCAGCCCAGCTCCGCCGGAAGGCGCGAGCCGCCTTTCTCTGAAGGCACAAGCCTGTCAGTGCCGACAGGCTGTGGCCTACTCTCCCTGCTCCACATAATTGCCGCCTGCTTCGTATCTAACCTAACAGATACAGCTGATGCGGCACCCCCCTAGACCCTGACCCTGCATCGCCGGTCTACCACCTTCTGCAATCTGAACATTTAACCTACACACTATGGACACTTTATGTGCGGCTTGCAGGTAATCGCCAGCTATTATTTATACAATCAAATAATCACATTGCCAAACACCTGTACTAAATGTTCCGTTTATCGTGATTGTCTGATTGTAATGATTTACTGTCCTAGTCCTACCCTATAATGTATATCGTCTAATGCGTTCCACTTACGAGCCTTGCTTGAAGCCTCTAATATCCATGTCCACTTATGAGCGTTGTTTGATATGTGCATTACGGGCTACGTGCGATTCATGCTGTCCTACCATTGCCAGCACTTTGTGTTATGTATCTCTGTGTTATGTATCTCTGCACACCGTTCCTCGCTTGATGCCATTTTCTCAACTCCACATGACCAAATCAGAGACCTATTTACATTATTAATAGACATGATATGTCTCAGTTTCTGCCGTCTGCCGCATGTTGCCTGTATAGACTGATTTGACTAGTGTCTGCAATGTACTTCAATCTACATTTTGTCTCATGCTTAATAGCAGTGACTGGGGTCCTTCGGTCACCCCCTCCTAATTGATGACCTGGCTTTGTTTTATTTTGGTACATTGCACTTTGGTCGATACCATTTTACACCTCTGCTGGTTCCTATTGACATATGGCCTGACCCTCTGCCTAATTTCACCCATTATGTACACCTCTGACTTGCTCTGTTGCTCTTTCCCGATATTGTGTTTATCTACTCTAATTGCTCTAATTGCCTATTGCTTGAGAACAACTATATTCGTGCGACACTGATTGCCTTAAACATTTTTACCTGAGCACCGCATTTACGTTTGAGGACCTTTCAGCCTCTACTGTATAATAGTGTTCCTGTGTGGCGATATGCCGCTGTGTGCCCCTGACGGACTCCTCCTCGCACACCTTGTCACTATCTTGCCATTTGTCGGCGCTCACTGTTTACCAAATATCTCTATTTTTGAGACTCTCTCTCACCACTCCTGCACGCATTCCCCCACAATGACCCACAGCACCATACCACTGACTCACCACCTTTCCTCACCCTTCACACCTACTCATATCATCAGGACTAGCTCTCTCACTGACTATTCCACCAATCCTTCTCTCAATGCACCCACCTTGTGGCTTCAACACTTCGCCACCAAACCTATACCCAATCAACCATGCTCAATCCAATTTAGGAATTCTAGACTCAGATCCAGATTGCCTCACATACCGTGTGCCCAGCGTAACACGCATCATCACCACACTATTAGCCCGCTCCTAACTACGCAGGCTCAACCCGACCACCTTGTTGCCCCCTCTAACAAAGAATTAAAGGGAGCCCTCATCAATGCTAGATCCCTCTCGGCCCACGCTCTTGACATTGCAGACCTTATCAC